>NC_081193.1:47033778-47658778 GCF_902713425.1 Acipenser ruthenus | reverse complement strand
TTCACAATAAATTCTCCCTACACAAAGATGTTTGGTCTGAACCGTGGC
Source organism: Acipenser ruthenus (assembly GCF_902713425.1). Taxonomy (NCBI): domain Eukaryota; kingdom Metazoa; phylum Chordata; class Actinopteri; order Acipenseriformes; family Acipenseridae; genus Acipenser; species Acipenser ruthenus. The sequence goes on along the minus strand of NC_081193.1, from coordinate 47,658,730 downwards.
TAACGTTAGCTAACAGTAAAAAAAAAATGTTGTAGAAGACTGCAACAAGAGAGCCCGGTCCATGGTAGAGATCTGCCCTGACCTACTATACTATTTCACAGGGCGAAAGCAGGGGCTGCGTAGAAAGTTTCGGCCGCTTCCACTTAACGGACGAATATTCAGTGCTTGGTATGCTTCTGCTGAGCGGCCCCATGGGATAGCACAGATTAGGGAAAAAGGGTCTCGTCGCACTGGAGCTTTGCTAGGAAGAGGTGCTGCCTCCAAGGCTGGTTGTCCCGGCAACCCCGAGATAACCTGAAAACACATAATAGACGTCCAGCTCGCTGAGCATGTCGACAGAAAGAGGAAGGAACGGTAAGGTGTTAGGTTAGTTTGGGACTTGATCGCTGAGAGCGATGAACAGGCCGAGTCCCGAATTCAATTAAGGGAATTAGAGTAGAGCCTCATCCTGGTGAGGCGAAGTAGAGTGCTTAGTTGCACCGATACACAGTATGAACAGGGGTCCCCTCTGACTCGCATGGTGAGAACCTCCCTCAACGGAGGCTTGCGGGTGTTTTGTGTTGTGTCCAACCTGAGGTTAGGGAAGTGTATCTTACTGCCCCCCAAAAGATGGACCCCTGGCTCCCTGCAGAACCCCACACCTGTGGGACGAACAAAGATGTGGTGTGCATAACATATACTAGAATGAAAAACATGCAAGACAAACAAAGTAGTTAGTGAAATTTGACTTTATACCTATCGCTCAGTGGAGAGGAAAAAAACCCTTTGTTAGGAGGAAACCTCTGGTGGTCCAGGCGGTCCGATAGCCCCCACTCCGGGCATGCTAACTATTCTTTGTTGAGCTGCGGTGATGTCAGAGACCGATGAACGAATGTAGCCCTCTACTGCTGACGATGTCCAGCACCCCATGTTCTTTATAAGATGTTGATTGACGTTAGCTTTAGCTGCTGAAGTGGCTGCTCCGATCCTAAAGGAGTGGGTGTTACAGAATTGAGATGGTAGCCTTGCTCTAGAGATGAGGGTGGCTAGGTTGGTTGAGAACCAGTGCCTGTTTACCACTGTGCGTGAATTGTCGATGAATAGAGGATCTGATGGGAGGAAAGGTTTCTTCCGGGAGATGTATCTTGACATGGATGTATACGGGCATATCATGGAGTTAAGTTTTGAAAGTTGGACGAATTGTTCTTGGCGCAACTAATTCGTTTTGGAGGTGCGAAGGACGAGGATAAAGTGGGAATCAGGTACGAGGCTAATATTGCTGGAATGGGGTGCCGAGGGATGGGAAGCTGGAGACTGATGGAACTGAAAATTTGGCACATCTCAGGAATCTGAAGAAGGCTGTAAGGCGTAGGGTTTCTATCAGTAGATCTTCGAAAGGGGAAAAACAACCTTCCCGGAGGATCAGAATCAGCAAGAGGAGGACTGATGGTATAGGTAGCTGAAATATGTGAAACAGGGGCTAAGGTTTTGGCTGTCCCTTGTTTGTTTAATCCAAAGATAAACAAGCAAAATAAGATTTATGTAATGAGGTGCTTGTTTAACCTCCGAGATAAACTAAACAAACGCCAAGGCAGCTGCCATATAGCTGTGGGCTATGTGAGCCTGGGAAAGCAAAGCTGCAGAGATTGTAACATGCGCTGGTGCTATTGTGAGCCTGGGAAAGCAAAGCTGCAGAGATTGTAACATGCGCTGGTGCTACTGGTTCGAGAACTGAAACACTTAGACAAGGAGGTGCTTGTGTTTAGGCTTTAAATAGGTGAGTTAAGTTAGGGGTTTCCAAACTGTGGTCTGCAGCCCAAAGGTGGGCCGTGACCAGTCCCGGGTGGGCCGCGGGAGCGATGACATTCTATGTATTTCTTTCTATTAATAGCGAAAAGCAGGCACCGGCAGCAGCTGTAACTGTAGAATAATAAAGTGTAGAAAGGCAGTATTGGCAGACTGTCAATCAAAGCAGAAATTCACAAATCGGAGCTAACAGATTGCCTACCTGTAGGCGGGATGTAGAGCGAGAACTCTGACAATAGGGCAGTGATCGCTCTGCTGGCAGATGTAAAAAGTGTGTTCAGTGTTAATAAAATTACAATATGTTGAAAGAATATGGTTTGCAAAGTATAAAGAACAAAAAAGGCAGCTACAGGAGTTTGAATGCATTTGTACCGTGGGCTCAGTTTTGAGGTGCTGGAATGAGTTTTTTCTTTTGTAGAAATGTTTTCATACTCACTTTTGTACTTGATAACATTCTTTTAAAAATTCAATTAAGGCCTACGATGAATATGTTTTTGTGACTAATTAGCTATTAACATTTAAAATATTCAGTACTTTTATGTACAGTATGTTTCAATATTAACTAAACAAGTTATTAATCAAATTGATAAATGTTGTTACATACTGGTCATTTATTTTAATGTTTGGATACACTGCTATTTTATACTGTACGAGTACTGGCTCATTCACAGTTGTCTTAAAATAATGCTAGAATATGTTTTGTTGGAAAATAATAATAATAAAAACGTTTTTTGACTGATTCAGATTTTGCTGCAGAGGGATCTATTTTCATATTTTTTCTTTTGGTTAAGTAGCACAGCTGCACTCTACGTTTTTTTTTCTGAGGGGGGGATGTCGCAAGCCAACTGAATGTGACTTTGCAAGTTGTATTTGGTTGCACAGAGTAGCGGTGAAAAAAGTAACTTATGCAAGGCTCTCGTTTCCCTCTGTTTTGTGCGCATTCGTCTTTTTTGTGCATGACTGTGACAGGGTGGCTGGGTGGTGACGTCAGGTCAAATGCAGGAAGGGAAAACACTGACACCAAACAGTACTGCAGTTCAAAACAAAGAGACGCGGCAACGCCGTTTTATTTAAACACAAAAATAAATAAAAAGTTTAAACAGAAAACACAGTACTCACTGAGCAAAATAAAAGGTTTAAACAAAACAAAATCATGAACACAAAAATAAACAAACCAAGGTCAGGCTGAGCAATAGCCTTCGCTGTTCCTGTAGGTTTAATTTTAAATAAAGTTTCGTTTAGTTTAGTTTCGTTTTCTCTCACTTCTCGCTCGCTCTCTCCACTCTAACACCCACCACGAGGGTAGAGAGCTGCAGGCTTATATACAGGTGACCATTTCCCAATTAGCAACAAATGAATCACTTAATTAATTCGGGAGATAGCCACCTTATGCACAAGGTTTTTAATTATTCCTGGCAGAGGACGAGTACCCACTCTCGTCTCTGCCAGAACACATTTTAAATAAAACAATAAACAAACAAACAAACAAACGCATGGCTACACCGTCATATTTAAATACAATAATTAATAAATAAATAAATAAATAAATAAATAAATAAATAAATAAATACATAAATAAATAAATAAATAAATAAATACAAAAACAATACCGACGGCGCTTCGCCGTCATATATTTTTAAATAACAAAACCATAATACAAAACAATAAATTGCACAGGGTCAGAGGGGGAGACCCCGTTCTAAAAATAAATAAACAAAACACTGTACAGGGCTCCTCACCCTGTTACAATGACACCTCAGCATGAGAGATAACGGATGGACATTTTAATTACAGTGTTCAGAAAATAGGATTTAAGAGTTATGTTTTTGTGCACGTTGTACTGGTTTTACTCAAAAGTGATTCCTGTTCAGGTATTTATGAATGGGAATAATAAGAGACGTGCACTTCTTTCTTGTTTGATGACCAATAAAAATACCTGCATTTCTAAAATTTTCAATTATACAAAGTTACCTAATTTCATGATTTGATAAAAATGTCTGTTTAGTTTTTGCAATTTATTTTATTTACTAAAATTAAAGTGTTTCAAAAAAATGTATTTTCACTCTGTGTATATTCTATGTGATTTCCATCTTTCACAATATTTATTCAAATGAATAAAGGACAGTTTAGATTAGGTTTATTTATAACACTACAGATTTAAACATATAAAATGTTTTTAATTTGACATTTTCCCAAGTAGTGCTAATAGTGGGCTGCAGTGCCTAATGCAGCTGAACAGGTGGGCCTCAGGTAAAAAAGTTTGGGAACCCCTGAGTTAAGTGATTAATGTATAGGGTGTTAATGTATCAATTGAATGTGTTAGTTGTTTAATAGGGTACAGATGGAGCCCCAGTTTATGCTGTTTATCCTCAATCTGAATTTGTGGATCCTCTCTGTTTTTGGGCAAGGGGTTCTAAAGCCAGAGTAAACAATAATGGAGATAAGGGCAACCCCTGTCTCATTCTTGTCTGCAGCTGAAAGGGTTCAGACAATAGACAATTTGTGAGGATAGAGGCAGAAGGAGAGCTATATCATGCAGTGATCCATTTAATGAAACCCTCACCAAAGCTAAAACGAAAGTATCTCCATTCAATGCAATCGAATGCTTTCTCCACATTGAGTGACAAACCAATTACTGGGAAAGCTGAATCATTCACCACCCACTGCAAATTAATTAAATACCTAAGACTATCTGTGCTAAAACGGTGAGGAATTATACCAGTTTGGTCTGAATGAATAACACTCCTGATTACCCGTGCCAATTGGTTCCCAAGAATTTTTGTGAGTATTTTTTCGTCCAAATTGAGAAGCGAAATTGGCCTATAGCTGCCAGGGTCAAGTGGGTCTGTAGCAGAGCAGGGCTCTGCCCTTGTAAACATTGGCAGGGATGGGGTTAAATTCTCCTCCCTGTCCAGGTTTATTGTGTCAGGTGGGAATAATTATTGAGTTTTCATTGAGTTGTATCACCAAAATAGCCAGGTAACGCAGACTGAATTTAATCCCTTGTGTATGCAATTCCTTCTTGACCGGACCGAAAGCTTTTCTTTTATGCGCCAGAATTTTTGAGTAACACGGGAATATCATAATGCTTGATTCATGTCATGTCAAAGACCACATCTCCCTTGCTCTGAGGAGAATCTCCTCCTTTGTCTGGAACCTTAACAGCTTATCGCTCTTGGTCGCTGGCCCTCCCTTGGCTTGGGTGCCAATGCTCTATGAGCCCTCTCAGTTTCTAATGGCCCCTCAGAAAATGTTTAAGCATTTTGGGGATCTCGTTTTGCAGGAATTCGATCATATTATTCCCTTCTGCACCTTCAGGAACACCCAAAATCCTAAGATTGTTACGCCAGCCTCTATTATCCAAAGTCCTCCACCCACTCTCTCACTGCTTCCAGCTGTTTCAGCGTGGTCTGTAAGGAACCAGCCCCTAACCAAAACATCATAAGTGAGCACATAAAGGCTCTGTGTGTTGTTCTCCTATGTTGCTTCTTTTGTTTCGGCTGCTCAGTCAAGCGCTTAGAGCTTGGAGGAAGGGCTACCCTCAGCCACGGATACCCTGAGGTTTCCCCCTAAAAATTTAAAATATGTGAGTAGGGTTTTTTTTCTTTACCAGAGTGCTGAGCGGTTCGTATTTAGTTCTGCGGGGTGTGTGGTCGGGTTGGAGAGGCTGGGCTATCTCCCCCAGCGCAGTCATGCTCTGGGGGACGGACCTTGTCTCAGCTTTCATTTTCATAATTTTTTCAATATTAGGGGGGTAGGTGGCAGTGTGCCACTGTGGGGTGTGTTAATCATTCATTATTATTTTCCATTCATGGTTTGGCTCGTCTATTTTGGGGGAGGTGGCCCATAGCCACTTCCTATTTGCGACACTGGGATGCTGTAACTGTTCATGTTTCTCCAGCCGGTCATGCAGGTAGCCGTCGAGCACCCACAGACGAGGCCTCCAGCCAAATTTATCTTTCACGGGCCCTGAGCGCCCATCACAGTCATCAGGCCCTGAGTGCCCATCACAGTTCATTAAATCATCTGTAATTGCAATCATTCATTCATTGTGGATTCTCGGAGCTGAACTGTTTGTTCCTCCACTTTGACAATCCTTCCTTCTGCCTCCCCAGCTCGGTCTGTTAGAACGGTGACTGTAGATTGCACTTCTCCAACCAATTTTTTAATAGCGATTGTATCACAGGTGATGTTCTGCATAAACACTCTCATTGACCGCATCTCTTTATCAAGAAAGTTCAGGGACGGCTCGGTTTCAGGGCTCTCAGAATCTTTTGCTAAAGTCGTAGATCTGGAATTTGGCTCATCCGAATGCCCTCTGTGACCCTCTCTCTGAGACATTCCTTCTTATATGTTATGTGTGTCTTAGATTTAGATATCTAGAGGACAGTTTTAGGATTTTAAATAAACAAATAGTGCCACATCTTGCAGATCGGTGGAACTATACAACCATCCACGTGACCATCCAAAATCTTTTATTTTTAACTTAGATTAAGCAGTAGTAAATATATCAAAAAGCGGCACTTCAAAATCACACAAGCCTGATTTTAAACATTCGTTTAATAATAAATATTTAGGTCTGTTATGTTCCTGAATGACTAAAAACATATGAAATAAATGCTGATTGATAAAAAGGGCGACTCAATATTTACCAGTGTAACTCATGTTATATTGAAATCTCTTAGATTTCAGTATGTCATCAACTCCATTGGTCTGGGGTGGTAAATTTCACATACCTGGCGCATTAATATTTATTTATTTAATCATTTATTCTGGTGTCTAAGGATGAGGGAAGTGTGAGTGCTGTTGGTGCGGCCAAACACAACTGTACTCTTATTAACGTATAAGCAGTGTATGGTTTACCTGCACTGCCTGTAATATTGTCATGAATTGGCTGTGAGGGCTGGCATTTAGTGTTTCAACCAATTAGCACCAAGCATTACAATGTAAGGGCAGGTGCTTATTGTTGCAACCACCAAGCATTGCCCTGCTATAGCGAGCGTTTACTTTCCGAAAGTCTCGTAGCAGTTGGTTTCGCTGTGATAACTGAGCTCAGCATTGAACTGTCGCAAGACACTCTGCCTAGCAATGATGTCAGACAGCAGTGAAGTCAGACCGTTATCTTTGGGGCTCAATTTCTGTAAAACTACGCCCCCCCCCCCCCCCCCCCCCCCGCCCCCCCCCCCGCCCCCCCCAAAATATAAATACACCGTTGCACTTCTACACCTTCGGGACTATGTGCATGCCGAGTGTGGTTCTTTAATTTGCTATACTTTTTGAGATACAGGTGTATAAAAAAGAAAAGAAAAACAGCTGTTTTTTTCGACACTCTGTATCTCAAAAAGAATTAAACCAAATGCTACTCCATTCACAGGGTTTGTTGAGCCTGCCAATCTTACAACACACATAAAATGTCATGCATATTGGTGGGGTTTTACCCCCCTTTTAGCTGGTTGTAAAATTGACTTTAAACAGTACCTTTGTTCAAACCTGAGATATAATATACTACTACAACTCCCTCCTGGCTGGCTCCTGGCTGGCCTCCCTGCGTCCACCACCCGTCCGCTCCAGCTCATCCAGAACTCTGCTGCCCGCCTGGTGTTCTCTCTGCCTCGCTTCGCCCACGCTACTCCACTACTCCACTCGCTCCACTGGCTCCCGATCACCGCTCGCATCCAGTTCAAGACTCTTGTACTAGCCTACAGATGCCTTGACCAGACTGCACCCAGCTACCTCCAGACCCTCATCTCTCCCTACACCCCCACTCGACCTCTCCGCTCCGCCTGCACTAGAAGACTGGCTCTACCTCCGCTACGCTCCCCTGCCTCCCGAGCCCGCTCCTTCTCCACCCTTGCTCTGCAGTGGTGGAACGACCTTCCTACAGATGTCAGGACTGCCCAGTCCCTGACCACATTCCGGCGCCTCCTTAAGACTCACCTCTTCAAACAGCACCTGTAGAACTCCTCTGTTGTATCATGGGACACTATCACCCTTCATTTAAATGTGCTTTATTTTGCTCTTATCTGCCCCCTATTTTACTGCATTTAATCCTGTACTTCAGAATATTGTAATCTGCCAAGTGTTTAACATGTAGTATTTTGTACTTAATCATATCCTGATGTAACTATCACTATTTAATCATATCCTGATGTAACTATCACTATTATCTGCTGTATTATTGAATTGTGGTTTGTCACACTTGAACAAAAATTATTGTATTTCTTGCTCTTATTGTATTACTTGTATTGTAACACTTGAATGTATTTGCTTCCGATTGTAAGTCGCCCTGGATAAGGGCGTCTGCTAAGAAATAAATAATAATAATAATAATAATAATAATATATATGTGTATATATATATATATATATATATATATATATATATATATATATATATATATATATACTTTGCAAAAAACATTGTTAATGCGTCAGTTAGAGTTGATATTAAAACGACAAAAGTAGGGAAATGCGATGCTAACCCTAACTCTGCATTCCCTCCCACCCCCTTACAAGCAGTGGAAGGGGCAAGGCAACTATCTGTATCTCATGAACCACACAAGCGACTGGATCACTTCTGTCCACATCAAGAGATCTACCCCAGGGGACAGTGCATACCATTTTCAGGCAAATCCATCTCAAAAGTTATTTAAGGGCAAACATTTGAGTTTAACATTAAATCCATGGTCAAACCCTATCATAGGCGCCGGAGACAGGTGGGCCAACGGGCCACAGCCCACACACTTTTAACAGCACGGGCGAGAAGAATATATATATATATATATATATATATATATATATATATATATATATATATATATATATATATACATACAGTGCCTTGCGAAAGTATTCGGCCCCCTTGAACTTTGCGACCTTTTGCCACATTTCAGGCTTCAAACATAAAGATACGAAACTGTAATTTTTTGTGAAGAATCAACAACAAGTGGGACACAATCATGAAGTGGAACGAAATTTATTGGATATTTCAAACTTTTTTAACAAATAAAAAACTGAAAAATTGGGCGTGCAAAATTATTCAGCCCCTTTACTTTCAGTGCAGCAAACTCTCTCCAGAAGTTCAGTGAGGATCTCTGAATGATCCAATGTTGACCTAAATGACTAATGATGATAAATAGAATCCACCTGTGTGTAATCAAGTCTCCGTATAAATGCACCTGCACTGTGATAGTCTCAGAGGTCCGTTTAAAGCGCAGAGAGCATCATGAAGAACAAGGAACACACCAGGCAGGTCCGAGATACTGTTGTGGAGAAGTTTAAAGCCGGATTTGGATACAAAAAGATTTCCCAAGCTTTAAACATCCCAAGGAGCACTGTGCAAGCGATAATATTGAAATGGAAGGAGTATCAGACCACTGCAAATCTACCAAGACCTGGCCGTCCCTCTAAACTTTCAGCTCATACAAGGAGAAGACTGATCAGAGATGCAGCCAAGAGGCCCATGATCACTCTGGATGAACTGCAGAGATCTACAGCTGAGGTGGGAGACTCTGTCCATAGGACAACAATCAGTCGTATACTGCACAAATCTGGCCTTTATGGAAGAGTGGCAAGAAGAAAGCCATTTCTTAAAGATATCCATAAAAAGTGTCGTTTACAGTTTGCCACAAGCCACCTGGGAGACACACCAAACATGTGGAAGAAGGTGCTCTGGTCAGATGAAACCAAAATCGAACTTTTTGGCAACAATGCAAAACGTTATGTTTGGCGTAAAAGCAACACAGCTCATCACCCTGAACACACCATCCCCACTGTCAAACATGGTGGTGGCAGCATCATGGTTTGGGCCTGCTTTTCTTCAGCAGGGACAGGGAAGATGGTTAAAATTGATGGGAAGATGGATGGAGCCAAATACAGGACCATTCTGGAAGAAAACCTGATGGAGTCTGCAAAAGACCTGAGACTGGGACGGAGATTTGTCTTCCAACAAGACAATGATCCAAAACATAAAGCAAAATCTACAATGGAATGGTTCACAAATAAACATATCCAGGTGTTAGAATGGCCAAGTCAAAGTCCAGACCTGAATCCAATCGAGAATCTGTGGAAAGAACTGAAAACTGCTGTTCACAAATGCTCTCCATCCAACCTCACTGAGCTCGAGCTGTTTTGCAAGGAGGAATGGGCAAAAATTTCAGTCTCTCGATGTGCAAAACTGATAGAGACATACCCCAAGCGACTTACAGCTGTAATCGCAGCAAAAGGTGGCGCTACAAAGTATTAACTTAAGGGGGCTGAATAATTTTGCACGCCCAATTTTTCAGTTTTTTATTTGTTAAAAAAGTTTGAAATATCCAATAAATTTCGTTCCACTTCATGATTGTGTCCCACTTGTTGTTGATTCTTCACAAAAAATTACAGTTTCATATCTTTATGTTTGAAGCCTGAAATGTGGCAAAAGGTCGCAAAGTTCAAGGGGGCCGAATACTTTCGCAAGGCACTGTATATATATATATATATATATATATATATATATATATATATATATATATATATAAAATTATAGAAAAAGACTCAGTGCCGTTGGTTGAGTCCATTGAATCATTAATAAAGTCACATGTATTGGAAAATGAATGTTCGAAAATTACAATATAGCTCAGTACTGGTATTATTTATTTTATACAGTCTTTTTTGCTCATCTTTATCAAGGGGTGCCAATAATGTTAGAGGTGATGTAATACCTTGAATCTCATCGTTCTTCCAAAACACAGTGACACAAAAGTCAAATAAATCCACAAATTAAGATGACACTGGAACTGTGTTGATGGACAATAATCCTAACGTTTCGTTAGCTGTGCCACCAGCTTCTACAGAGGTACATTGAAGCTTTTAACAAATCATATGGGAAAGAATGAGCGCAGAGATGCCGAGTTTATGTGTGGTAGCGAATGTTGCTACATTCGTCATCTTGTAACACTATAGAACTGTTGAAACATGTTGAAACATTTGTTACTATTTCATGTAATTTGTGTCCGAAGCAGTAAATAACTGTAGAAGTTAAAAAAAGAAAAAAAATAGCTCCACAGGCTATAAAGCTAAACAACTACTTTGTAGACAGCTGTTTAATATTCTTTATCAGTATATTCTTTATCAATGTAAATGCTGTACATGGTCATTTTGTTTGTTTGTTTGTTTGCTTGTTTACTCACAAATGTAGCCTATATAACCTTCAAATTTAAACTCATAATTTGCATAGAGCAAGCCAACAGCTAAAGACATCCCTTTTTATCACATAGGGAAAAAAATCAAAGACATTACTATTCTCATAAATATACACAATTAAATAGCAAAGCAGTCTGGACTCATTGGAATTAATAGAATCAGACAGTTTATTTGGTCCATTATTTTGTGTATTGTTTCCGAAGGGTGAAAATATCTAGCATAGAAAATCAATTTGTAGCTCTAACAAGGCACATTGTGCCCATTCCCATGGTTGAATTAAGAAACAGATTTTCACTAGAGACACAAAGATTTCTGCCTTGGGCTCCAGAATGTCTTTCAAAATAAAGGAGTTTAGACATAGGCACACAGGGACTGCACTTTATTTTAAGTACAGAGTGGCAAACAGAAGAAAAAAGATTTTAATAAGTCTATTACCATTCCCTTTAAGGCAAGTGAAGAAAAATAAGCAGTAAATATGGTTAATTGTCTAATGTAGCCAGTGATTAAATACTGCGGGGTATTCTGAGTGTTTACTCTTTAATTAACTCCTAGTTTTTGGAAAGGAGAATAAGAAACTGGGAGTGAAAAATGAGAAACAAACAACTTGAAAGAGACCTAGAATTATATTACTTAATTGATTGTTTCAATTTGTTTATTTTAATATTTTTTTCTCCCTTAAATAACTGAGTTAATAAAATCTGCACTAACCATACTGAAAACATATACATTGATTACTGTTTGTGCTTCAAAAATGGCTGCTTGCAGTTTTAAAAATAGATACATACTAATGAAAGCTGTTGCCATATAAGTCCATGTTTACTACATACAGTAGGTCCTTCCTGTAAAATATTATTAGATAGAAAAAAACACAATTTATGGTGTGGTGGGTGGGGGGCTTTTTAAATTGTTCTCTCTGGGCTATAATAAAGCTTGATGATTGATAACACCCTGCTTCTGCAAGTAGATGCAGGAGCATGCCTATTTTGTTCATGCAAGCAGGTTTAAAAGGGAAGGAACCCTATGTCTCTACAGCTGAAATACTTGGGTAATATAACAAGGTTTACTTTCTAATAGAATGAAGTAATGCTGAAAAGAACTCAGTAAAATGAATTGACAAACAATTTACTAACAGTACTTAATATTCAACCATTGATCATTTTGTAGTTATGGATGCTCTGTAATAAAGTAAAGTGAATAGAAAGCTAAACAATGAAAGAATTTAGTAAACAGTCACAATGTATTTTTTGTGTAGCTGAAATAGCCCCCTCCACTTTTTGGGAGCAAGGCAGAGCACAAAAGCAATGAATGATAAAGAATCAAAAAATAAAACAGAATGCACAGTAAATCTTCTTTCTGTTCATGTAAAGTGCTTTAAAAAGTCTGAATATATTAACAACAAAGACTTTTTCTTGAAATTGTGTTATTATAACTAAGTGCATTAACCAATACATTACAAAGGGCCTTCTGTTATTGGACTAAATAACATATCATTTTTTTCGTTTTTGCTTTTTATTGCTGCCTCTCCTAGGTCTATAAATGAAGGTGTTTTGTTCTCCTGATAATTTTGTTTTCATTGTACTAATATGACATTCACACTCCAAAATAATTGCCTTTTGTTTTCAATAGGCATTCACAATATGTCTCATTTATTGCATAAAGCCTCAACTAGACATTGGTTAAAATGGTGTGCAGATGTGAGTAAATGAACATTTTAATAGATTTCACTCTTAATGTAATAGAATTGGCATGAGGTATTGGGAAGCAGGAGTGAAAGTAGTCACTCAAGCATTGTATTCAGATGATTTTCAAATAGAAGTGGCTGAGGTATAAGTACCGCTAAGTACACCTGAAAGAGATGGTGCCTTGTAATCATTGTTTCAGCAATTGACAGTTGTTTACACAACAGCGACACATTCTCTGCTGATTTGAATAATAAACATGCTTAAATACCAGTTGGATAATAGAAGGATAATTGAAACATAGTTCGGAGCTGTGATTTACATGCATTGTTGAGGCAAATTTATATTTGGAACAATGCAGGAGATATGTAACTTATTGTTTCCTGGCCGATGCTGTAAAATCTAAAATTACATACCCAATGACGGCAAGAAAATAATAATTAGAGCATTAATGAAACTTAGCGAGTTGCTGCTCTCATTTATTAAGTCCTTGATTGAAGATCTTCACGACAAACGTTACTAACATTTATTGTGTTATACCAGTTTCTCCCGTAGATACAAGAACACAGACTTTACCGCCTGCCTCACTAGATAAAACAGTGTTTGGAAGGACTCAGACAAGGGGTTTCTTAGTCCTTAATAGATGGGTTCAGGCAGTGGATAGCAATGGTTTCTGCCCAGAAAATACACTTAATTGCCTTAATCTATTGCAATAGCTTCATTAACTTTCCAATTTTATTCTGTGATATACAAGACATTGTAAACTTTTTATATACAGGGATGTCACAAAGGCAACACATTGGAGAATTATTAATTTGGTTGTGGTCAAACTCACAGCGGAAGCAGCACTTGACTTGTTTCTTTTATTAAAAACAAGGACCGTAAAAGAAAAGTAAAGACCAAAAGCACTTGTCACATAATTGCTGTAACTAGAGGACCAATCTCCTTGTAGTTTTCCTCACCTCAACTCCCTCATTGTATCCACTCTGAAGCCTGGAACACTATCTCGTCATACATTCAATGCACCTTGTAGCTATAGCTTAAATATATTCATGACTACATTTAAGCGAAATTAGTGCTTTGAGTGTAAGAAGAGACAACGATCGAAACACAAGGTTGAGTTGGTAATTTGAGCGGGGGAGACTGTTTTCTTGGATGCCACAGTGTTTTTTATTTTAGATCTACAGCATTGTACTTGAATGAATTAAATTATATAGAAAAACAAGCAAATAACCTAAATAACAACATAAAAAAGGCAGAACTAGTGATAATGTAGCTAATCCTAGTAAGATTGATTTTAAAACCTTGGTAAGCGCTACAGAAATATCAACCAGATCACAGAACAATAAATAGTTAATGTACCTACAAAGTGAATGCATCAAAAAATAATAGGTTTTATTGATATGTGAAATATGCATCCTTAATAAATGAATAAGAAATAGTGGGATTGCTACTGCTGTCCATCAGTTTTCACCTCAAGGCAGAAAGTAATAAACAAATACATGTCTTTCAGTCAACGATGCAAAATAAATCGGCCAAAAGCACCATTTCACTTTTAATTTGTAGTTCCCAACAGTCGTCTTCTTTTTATCCCAACATATTTTTTTGCAGACCCCAGGCACATTTATCGGCGCATGTGTATATTACAGGACATCCGAGTTTAATGACAATTAACTTGTTTGTCAACATGGAATTATACTAGGGAACGCATTTATTTTGACGTCTGTATCATTTATATTAAACGATTTATTGATATTTTAAAATGGACTAGTCACGCACATTGCACGTAAAACAAGAAAAAAAAAGTGCTTATTGTGGCGTCTATATCATTTATATTAAATGATTTCTGTTTTAAAATGGAACATTTGCATGCAATAAATATCTTATTTTATGTAATCTGAAACAAAAACAAAAACATTTTGATCTCTCCACTTTAAATGGCTGGGCACTTTTGATAACTTGACATCTTTTCAGATGTATTACACAAGGGTAGGGCTTGTTTAACTCAGGGTCTTCAGTTCTTTTGGTCACATTTTGCAGAGCTAAAACAAAAACTGGTCATAATGTTTACCTTTACTACTAATTTAAATAACCGCTTCAAATTTACTGTTATAAAAATTACATTTTTTTGTGTGCAATTTAATAGTATGTTAAGTTACAAAATAGTTAAACTTACCAAGAAAAAAAAAAAAACATGGTTACAAATCACTGGACAGGAGCAATGGTTGTGTGGGACTAGATGTGTCCCCTTCTGGCTTGCTGAGAACTCCCACTGCCCCTAAGGAAGACCCCTGGCTCCCCACACCTACTGAATGCCTCCAATGCAAAGACTACTATATATATATATATATATATATATATATATATATATATATATATATATATATATATATGTGGACTCACGTATTTTCTCAAAAAATTGGACATGACCACTGTGATTTTGTATTTAAAAAAAGGTTTTATCATTTTATTCCATTAAAAGCAAACAAAAAAGAACACAGCACACAACACATTTCGACAACATGTCTTCGTCAGGTTCACAACGTCCATTTTTGCAGGTGACAATATGATTGTCATACATCTGTCGCATGGGTGTCCTGTTCTTAAAGTGCTCCAATTCCTCCTATGCATGTTACTATGAATGCTAATGCCAGCCCATCACCCCTTAATCCCTTCCAAAAGACTGTATTATACCATTGAACATCTGTAATTCCGTACAACAGAAAGTTATGCTAGGACATAGATTCATATTACAGCACTATTGGTAGCCCTTCTGTCATGCACCTGTGTCTTATGATGTACCATACATATAGACTTCCCCTCATGTTGCCCTGCATGCAGTTCACCCACCCCCCACCCAACAAACTGACGCACATCAAACATGTGTACTGTGATTCATGAAATGTATTTTTTGTTTACGACTGTAAGTCGCCCTGGGTAAAGGCGTCTGCTAATAAATAAATAATAATGTGGATGCCACACTAGACATTGATCATGGCAGTGTAATTCAGAGGTACAGTGAATTACACTGCATCCGTCTCCTACTAGACCTACATAAGCAGTGCCCAGATATATACGAGCCCCCAACACACTGGCATGGTAGTAGACCTCATACACCTAGTGGACCATGATGATGAATGTCTCTTGTGTTATCTGCAGAGAGTTATATGTTGTTCATCTTAACTGATGATGGCTGTCTGTGGTTGCTTGTGTTGCCTTGCCTCTTCTACTGCTTGTAAGGGGGTGGGAGAGAATGCAGAGTTTTCCCTACTTTTGTTGTTTTAATATCTTAACTGATGCATTAACGAAGTTTTTTGCAAAGAATTTCCTTCCTTTTTCAGACTATATGTATAGCTAGAAAGCCTGTATATTCTATTATAGAGCACACAAATCAAAAGTGGCTATATTTGTGAACTTGATTAAACACTGACACAGGTTTATATATCATACACATGATTAGTTTTTCTTCACCTATTCACAAACTATTCACAAGATTTTCAATATGTCAGCGTTTTTAAATTATAGTCACTATATAGTTTAATTTGTCTTTAGAAAATAAACATCAAGACTTCATTTTATGTTTAATTATATATATATATATATATATATATATATATATATATTCAACAAGTAAAGGCAGACAATCAGCCCATTGTTTTAATCTGGAATTTTAATTCACAAAACACAAGACAGTAATCAAAAGAAATGTTTTTTTTTTATTATCAATCCTCATTGAACATAAACAAAAGCTACATGCAGATTGTTTTAGGCCCTGTCCACACTATGCCTTTAAACCGGCTTAAAAGTTCTAAATATGGTTTGCGTCCACACTACAAGGTGTTTAATACTGTACTCAAGAAAGAAACTTGAGACCACCTCAGGGGGTAGTCTCGAGTCCAGTTCAGGTAGAGTGGTTTAACAGAAGTGTGAACACTCTAATACCGAACTACATTTTTTGTGTATCCTCCAATATCCCAAAATGCTTTGTGATATGTTTGGTTCTTGCTATCAGTGTACACTCTGCACTAGGTATTCATTTTTATGCTTAAAAAAAATCTGTCAGGACATGCCTGTTAAACTAGTGAGGAAAATGAAAAAAGCACAACATCAAAATAGGCAACTACAAAAATGAAATGCAAGTTAAAAGTAGGATCAGGGATGAACAATTCACATAATTTGTCAGCTTTGTTTGAAATAAAATTAAGGGGACTAGAATTAGGCTCAGGCAAGATATGAAGATAAAAATAAAGATTGTTTTGTAATTAACAGCTTTTTCTGAGTTTAATTATGAAACAGAATCAGCTCAATTTGTTTAAAGGGACATCACCTGATTAAAAATAAAACCTGAAAACGACCTACTTGTGTGTGTGTGTGTGTGTGTGTGTGTGTGTGTGTATTCACATTTACTTTTTTCAAAATACTTGTTTATTTCTTTTTAGCAATATGGACCTCTATTAATATGGGGCATAACACATTCTTTTCAAATAAAATACACTGCATGGTGGGATACTATCGTATTAATTCCACTGTTCATTGTGCTGCTAGGAACTGTAATCAAACTATTTTGACCCTATCCTGCTTAATACCTGGTACAGTAATAAAATGTGATTTTATTATTTTTTATTTATTTATTATATAAGTTGCCAGAAAGGTGTGTCTTTCATATACTGTAGGCGACGACTATTGCACAACCCCTGTTGAGTTGCAGACTTGATGGCTGAGAGAGACGACAGGCAATTCAGATTAAATGTGTCTCATCTACAAGGCTTTGAAACTTTAGTAACGGCACCACTTGATTCAAGGGTTAGAGCTTTTCTGTATTTTTGGGGGTTTTCTTTTGCTGACGACTGAAGGAAGCAGCTTTTTATAGTGTAATGCAACTTCATATTGAAGCACAGGTATGTGTTGACAAATTGTTTGTTTGGTTATTTACTAAATTTTGTACATGTTGATTTTCCATGTACAGTATAATATTTATTTTTGTACACATTTTTGTTTGTGAAATTTAAACGGCATTTACTGCCATTGAAGGCATGGATATGTTTTTTTTTTAACAAAAAAAAGGTAAAATAATTGTTAAAATGCTTAATACTTCATTTATTCAATAAAGACGAGTTTAATATAAAACAGTTTTTTGTCTTTGTTTTATTTCGGGTCCATTTGCATCTTGTTTTTTTTTTTTTTTTTTTTTTTTGCTGCTGCTGCTGAAGGGTTAGTGATTAACAATCAGTTACAAAACATTTATTAATGAATACAGGGGTCAAACATATGGAGAATATTTTGTGCCAAATTTAAATCTAGATGACATCCACCAACTTCTTATGCAAACTGTGATTAATATATAAATACTGTACATCCCTCCTTATTATAGGAGTGCCACTGATTTTTGCTGGAAGAAACAATCAGGTTATTCCTCAAATCATGAAGAGTCAAAGACCAAACCTAGGAACAGCAATTTTACTGAGACGCACGGTACAGTCTAGAAGATTGATGCACAGATACTGTGAGAGTTTTGGACAGGCATTTTGGAAGTTATCTGTGCAAAACAATTGTAACCCAGGGTTATAGAAGCCTGGAGCCAGCCTAAAGGCATCTAATGCCAGTAGGGGCTTCCTGTAAAACAACAGTTTCATAAAAGATGGAATAAATGTCATCCCTGGAAGGCCAAAGATGGCATGCTGGTAAAATCTATCTATTGACAGACAATTTAAATAGATAGGGAGTAAGACTAGAAGTGCATTACTTTTATGTGACATACATTAACTGTCACTATATTTGAGTGGAATGCACACTGATGTGGTAGGCTGGATAATATTGAGCAACACATCTAATAAAAATGGCTCAACCAATTATGTTCTTCATCTAATGAATTAGACTTGGCCGTGGAATAGGGATATCAGTTGAAAACCTGGTATTAGTTTTTACTTACAAAAAGAAAACGAAAAAAAACCCCACTAAAGGCTGGTTTCACAATTCCGATTACTCTGGTTCAGACTTTATTTCAAACGCAGAAGAAACATATTTTAACAGGAAATAAATAAGCCATGTTTTTGTATATCAATTTCCATTGACTCAGGTTTTAGATACCAGACCAGGCAAAATCAAATTGCATGCTTGATTAGCAAACTCTCTCAGTCACTTATCTATTAATTTGTTTTTTTAATGTAGGGTCAAGGTGTGAAGAATAAAGGTTAACCAATTCTATTAGTCCCAGTGATGACAGCAGTTACATTCAACAATCCAATTTACTAGAGGACTGAGTTTAACTATATGATAACTCTTTAAATATTCTTTCATGGTAGAAATACAACTTTTAAAGGATAGCTCTTGTATTTATTTAGTTTTCCCTGAAGCCTGTTTAGTACTAAAAAGTGTTAATAATGTAATGTTAATCCATTCCAGACAGTGTTTTCATGTGTTTGTAAGAGATATGTGTAAATGACTGCAGAGAGGGGGACCGTGTTTTGCTGTAGAGTGTTGTATTTCAGGCCGTCGATTCGTTATAAGTACTCTGGTGGCTACAGGAGCATCTTTTTTTACATCAATACGGGGACAGTCTCATACCTTTAAGCTTCAGGATAATGATTGTTGTTCCCTGAAGCCTATGACTGGCTTTGAGCAGACCTTGGTTTACACTGTGTAAAATAAGGTTTGCGTTTGGTTTGAGAAGATACTGAGGGGTAGGTTTACTAAGATGGGCCAGTCGCAACGCAAGCATACCGCAATTTGCATTTTCGTTGCGACACTTAACAAAGTAAACATTTTGTTGTATGTACTAAGAGAAAATGAATATACATGTAAATATTTGTTGCGCCTTCTCAGCAAGATCTCTAGCATTATATATTGCGAGAGTCGGGCAACATTGTTCAAAAAAATAGCGGGAGTTGAGTTGTGGTTTGCTGCAGCAGAGGGTGCCCAAAGGCTATTGTCTATATATGCAAGGGTGCAAGAATCAAAATAACATTGTTTTTGTTAAATGTAAACATCATCTGTACAATGCATTCTGTTCCGTCTTCATTTTACCTATTTTATAACTGTAGAAAACCACAGAAAGGGAAACAGCAACTCCTTTGGATTGTTAGATTTGTAGATAAAAGTATTTTTATTTTTGCATGTTCATATAAAAAAGTCAGCAAGCTACAATGTTAACGTGTTTCAACAGTTTGTCTTCATCAGAACATTGTAAAAGACCTGTGTTTCCAACATTTTAAGGACTTCAAAGCTGAGACCACACCTTATATCAATAGTTTAACAATTAATACCCAATCAAGTCATTTAGTCAATGGTCAGTTAATAAATCATTATTTTCAACAGGTGGTTATAATCACATCATGATTAGAAGCACTTCACATCTTGCAAAAAATATATGAATCAATCTGATTAACCACTAAGAACATGTTGTTAGATTAATGGATATAAATTGATATCGTCACTGAAGGTTCCAATGTATTCAAAGTAAGAATCCAATGTGCTTTTCTGCATAACAGAATGTTAACCTCATTCCCCCCTCTAGCTGGTACGTTGATCTTCTCCCCACCCACAAATCTCAGTGAGTGCGGAGAAGATCCATGTCCAGCTTTTATGTAGTGTTTTGCCATAGCATAGTCATTATTCTGATTTCGAATAGCTACTTTATGTTCTGCAATCTGTATTTTCAAGCTTACTTTGAATACATTGGAACTTATATATATAGTGTAACAACCTAGAGAGGAGGCAGGATTCTTGGAGGACCCCTGTGATGGACAGGTGGCGAGGACGCTGATTGGGCGGAGGGGAAAGGCTGCCGAGAGATCTCCTCCAACCGGATTTGAGAAGCAAGAGGGGGCGGGCCAGCATATAAAAGTGGCGGGAACGACACGAGGGGGAGAGGGAGACGACAAGTAAACTGACGAGTAAGAATAGAGAGGAAGAGAGAGAACCACCACTATCCACCTTTAATACAGCCAGCCGAGAGATGTGCCCCGACCACCATTGTGCCATTACTGTCCACTTTCCTGCCGAGACCAAGCGGCAATGGAGGCGTTCATAGGGGCCGTGACCCCTGCCGCTCTGAGGGAACACCTGTTACTCAAGGAGCCCTGGTCACTTAAAGAGGCCATCGCTGAAGGCCACCACCTGGAGAAGATCATAGAGACCACCCGTGTTGCCCCCCGGGACCACGTAGCAGCGAGCACCGACCTGGGAGCAGCCCCCAGCTCCATCAGGCGTTATCAAGCGTGGCCGTACACCACCTACCCCGACCGCCGTTTGTGCTGGCATTGCAACTAGCCCAGACACCTGCAGGCAAGGTGCCCACATCTAGAGCCCCGCTGAGGCACTGGCCTAAAAGAGTCGACTTAAATAGGGGAACGCCGGCCCGCCACCCCACCCCTCCATACTCACCTGAACCTGCCATTGTGTCCGTGGGTCAGATAGGAACCGGTCGCTACATGTACGTGCCCTGCACCATTGGCGGGATGGAGTGGGGGGCAGCCAGTGAAGAAACCTGGGAACCCTCCCATGCCAGCCTGAGGACCGTATCTGGACAGGTCACCCACATGAAAGGACCAGAGACCCTCTCCGTGCACCTGGGGCCTGTGGGGATGCAGTACACCATGTGGCTAGCGGACATAAGGGAACAGTGCATTCTAGGGGCTGATGTCCTGGCTGCCATGGGAGTCATCCTTGACCTGGAAGAGGGCATGCTGCGGACCAAGAAGGGGGCCTGCACACTCCAGCTGCATCTAGAACGGAGCCATGGGGAAGGAGGAGAGACAGCTTACCCACCTGCCAGCAACCATGCAAGTCAGCAAGCCTACCCGCTAACCAGCCCAGCTGCCTGCCAACCAGCACACCAACCTGCCAGCTACCATGCCAGCCCACAAGCCTGCCCGCCAGTCAGCCCACAACCCTGCCAGCCAGCATACCAGTCTGCCAGCTACCATGCCAGCTAGCAAGCGTGCCCGCTAACCAGCCCAGCCACCTGCCAGCCAGCACACCAGCCTGCCAGCTACCAATGCCGGCCCACAAGCCTGCCCGCCAGTCAGCCCACAAGCCTGCCAGCCAACATACCAGTCTAGCCGCTCGCCAGTCGCAGACCAGGCGCTGACCCCAGAAATGAAAGACAGTTTAATCCCATTCGAATCCTCAGTGGGGCCCCTACCGTCACCCCCAAATAAAACATGTCTTTCTATCAAAAAGCTTTTCATAATCATACAGTAACCCTTGCTAACCCATATATCATTGTCCTACATTGAGAGATGTCGAGTTTAAAAAAATACAATAAAGTCGCACACATATACATTTATATATAAAATAATGTATTTTAAATGTATAAATCATTGCGCTGAAATAACACTAATGTGTTTTGGGTAGGCTACACATTAAGAAAAAAATATATAAATCTGTACGCTATGCCTATAGAGTATACAGTATAGTAGTAAAATCAAGTGACCAACACCTAGCACACTTTCTTTTTATTTTAGACTGTAGGCTATGGTAACACAAAATAAATCATGCTGCTGCTTTGTACACATTGGTGTACAATGCAAATAAAAGAATATTTTAAATTGAAACAATGCTTTTAGCGGGGTTTATTATTATTATTATTGTTATTATTATTAACTTGGCAGCCTAGACAATTAACACAAAATAGATCATGGTGTAGCATTGATAAGCTATGATACTTACAGGAGGACAGTCAATTCTCGTTAATATGAATTTCAAGGGACGAGCAACAAATGTTGCATAATACCAGTAATTCGTATTATCATGAGTAGCCTATAAGCCAAATGCATACTCTTTTATTTGTTACTCAGTGGTGCAGTGCTAAATTGTGCACAAAATACAAACCACCTGCACATTAATAGAATAGGTGTTTCCTATTCCTGTACAGATGGCCAGAATGAGCTGGAGGGGTTAGCAGCACATATGTGCAGTCTATTGGTTCCAATATGTTGGGGAAACCAGAAATATCATAGAAATTTGTTTTCAAGGCTTGTAAGGACACCCTGCTTTTAGGGAAAAATAGGTATTTGGTAGGTAGTTTGGGACAGCTACCTACCAAAACAGAGTGTCATAAATGTTGATGTACTGTAATTCATGCCTTAGTGTGTTACTGGACCTACCAACTCCCGACAGTATCTCATAAGGTACACTCTGCTTAGGCTTGGACCTGTTTACTCTTGGTCAGAAATCATTTATGCTCCAGTTCACAGAAAAAATTCACTTTGTTCTAATGTGAAAATAAGGAGAGGTTAATTAAGTTCTAAGATTTAAGTCAAAACACACTTTCTTAATAAAATGCTTAACTTTTTTGTCCTTCAAAAAACTGTGTCACCTCTCAAGTCTCTTATGGCATCTTACTGCTCCATTTGACACATGTTCTCTGGTTTTATACACTGCATGTGTTTTAACTGTGTGCTTTATCAGCTCTGATCTGAACTACTAACGTGTTCCGTGCATGCTTTCCCTTTTTTATTTTACATTTTAATGGAGTCAAATTAAACACTCTAGTTTCCCTACCATTAATTATTCCAGACTTTTACAAATTAACAAACTCATTTCCTTCACAGTTTAATAGCAGTTTGCACCCTGCATGTGCCTATGTCACCTCCTTCAATTCTAATCACCTCTGTTTTGACATCAATTATTTTTATTACCCACTAGTAAGCACCTTTGTACTGGTATCTGACCTTAGACTGTTCCGGCTTCAGCTTCTCCAAGATAGGACAGGTTTCTTGGTGTTTGTTTGGACTAAAATAGAGATGCAAATAGATCTTTATTTCAGGCATTTTTGTTAGAATCCTTATCCCCATCATGGGTTTTATGTGTCACACTGTATGGAATGTCGTACCAGTCTTGATTCAATTTTGGGGGGTAACAACCCAAGTGATCTGCATTTGTTGGAAACTGACTCAAGCTACCACTGTAAGACGGATTGCTCATATAAATCCGTTGTACGCCTTTGAAGATGGGATGATTATGTGTTCAGGATTCCTAATATATTTGTGTGGGAAGGTGTCTGTTAGGGTAAAATGGGCAATGCATGTGCCAGCGCCAGTCGTTTTGTCCCAGTGTTGGTTTTGGGTAATATATAAATATAGTTTATTTCATACAGGTTATCTGGACGTCCAAGAGCATCTGCACACAAACTGAACACGTCAGCATTTAAATTACCTGCTCCAGGGGCACATACACCTCCAGGACATCTACAGACCTCTACACATCAACTCTTCCCTCACAATGCTCCCGGGATATCCCTTTACCAAGATAACAGCTAATGTACACAACAATCCTGGAAATCTTCCTTTTAATGCCCTTCCACTAGCACTTTCACTCTCATTTTAAGAACACAAATAGCACACCTTGTACCTATGGCTCTCGACTAAAGTGTTATAGAGGGGGAGCACTGTACCGTTTCCCTTTCTCGAAACGTATTATTGATAATATAAAAATGTAACTTCCAGTCCTGATGTTAACCAGTTAAATCTTTGCCAAACAAAAACACATCCTTATTGTAAACTCCTTCGAAAATGAATCAATATTAAAAAGCAACTATAAAATAAATAAGCAGACATATAGCCCTAATATACATACATACATAAACAAACACCATATTCCCAACCCAGACAGGAACCCCATTCTACACAGTGGATGTCAAGCATACTACATCCCTGCATCATTCAAGTACTTACTGCAATAATTAACAATATAAAGCTATTAGTAGTGTTTTCCCTAATTTACCAGAAGATAAAAACCCAAGAGAACTGACAAATTGTTGCTTTCTTTTATCAACTGGTTGCTTTGCATCAGGTAATACCCTGCTATTGAAGTGATGTTTTGCTCCATATTATTATCATGGGACTGAATGAGAGCAGCAGTCTGGCATCGCTAAACACAAGGGCTCCTTAGTTCTTTAAAAGTGCATCTGGTTGGTAGATTGAGGACACTCATCTTTGGCTGAGGCCCCAAATCTTTTCAGAACCTTGCAATGTTCCAGCAGGTAGACATCTCCCAGGTGTCCATTTGACATAATTACAATGGCTACTTGAATGCACATTCAAAGATATGCAAAGGACTTGTTCTAGTGATTCCCTCCCTGAAGCAAGAAGCCATGTCCTATTAATATTAATATAAGTAATTGTCTGCCCTAAGCATTCCCCAAATTACATTAAAGTCTCATTGTTTTGAATATCTGGAGGTTATTTAACCGAACAGCTCAGCTGCAAGAAACTGGGCTTTTGAAATAATATCTGTATGTTTGTATGTCTGTATATATGTATGTATGTATTTGGATTAACAACAACTCTCTTTTTTTGCTAATACTTTACACATGCTTTCTAAAAGGCCTGTAACAAAAAAATATTATTCTATTTCTTGCCAATTTATGGATGATTTGTGTATTAGTAAGATAATGTTTTGCATTTCTGACTTTAAAAGAGGCCTTGGATAATGTGTAAATTAGCAACTTAATAAGCAAATTATCTCATTTTAAATTAAGTATACAGTGCTCCCTTGCTATAACTGGCTCTCAATTATAACGCGCCTCGGATATAACGCTCCTACAGCATGTCCCCCAATTCACTATACTAGTGATTCATGCAATATTTCTACAGTAAATACAATACCGGTGTTGTTCAAACTGTAAACAACTTCTGTTTCTGTCTCTCCCTTTTGATACAATATCTGAACTGAAGAAAAGCTGCGCTGGCACTTTATAACACAGACATCTTATTCAGCATTCGTTTTATAACTAAATAAATATTAGGCCTATTACGTGGTTATCTTCCCCAATTTATTTACTTTTTTGCTGCGAGAGGAACTGCAGCTTTCTCCGGGAGACGAGACGCTTCAGCTTCGCTTCAGCCCCGCTCCGGCACACGAACCTGGGGCGAGCCCATTCCCTCTTCCCCTCACCTGACCCGCACTCCTTCTCGCACTTGGTTTGCTTGCCTGTCGTTTCGAACTGAACTCCCAACCGCTTAAAAACTGCTAATTAAAATGATCCACGAATGAGAATGTTATTATTATTATTATTTTTTAAATAAATATAACGTTGATTACATGGTGCTTTATGCATGGTTAATTCACGGAAAATTACATTTTTGCTTCACTATATGTGCGTTATATAGAGGGAGTTATATTTTTGTATTTTAGTCAGATGTGTGTTGTTATGTGTCCCGCGGCGCCCCCCACCCCGTCCCCCGTTTGTAATACTCTTATTGTGTGTCCCCTGAGACCCGCGTTATAGCGAGGGAGCACTGTATTTGTTATTTGATGTACACTACATGTAAAAATTATATAAGCAATAAAAACGTAGGTTTACAAAAGTTAAAAACAAGTGCAGGTAAGTTCAACAGGTATTCAGTGTTAGAGAATTAAACTACCGCATAAGGTGAAGAAGTTTGGTTAGTAAAAAAAAATGGGTTCTCTCTTTTTCCCAGAACCAGCTTCAACTAAAAAAAAAAAAAAACTGTATACATTCTAAAGGGCTTTTAAGGATTATCATATAGTTTTTTTTTGTTTGTTTGTTTTTTCAGTTTAGCTAGATATTGAAATGTGGGGATGTGATAAAAATAAACCTATTAAGCATATACTGTAAACCCTGTGGATACAGTTGTTGATGTTGGTTAAAACAATAGCCCTGTACAATCCTACACTCAGTACCTTCAGCTCTATAAGTGGAAGAGACTTATAAAAGACATGTATGTCCTTTGGTGTGTTATATCAGAGTGGGCAGGGTGGAAACCACCAGAGAAAGATCAGAGAATGATCAAACAAACTGAAAATTTGAAGCTGACTAACAAGAGCAGCTGAGAGAAGTTCATTTACACGGCCTGGTGGCTCTTGAGAATGCAAACATGTCACCTTCTTGATGTCTATAATACTGAGATGCCGGCCAGTCCAGGCGTAAGTCTATTTTTATTGTGTTACCATTTCTGTTAAATCTTGTGCTGTAATATACTGTTGATAGAACTGAATGTGTGCTTGCTGTCCCTACAGAGGCCCTCATGAAAACAAAAGCTGCATATCATAAGGCTATCCTGGTTAGGGAAAATGTGAAACAAACAAAAAAACTGAACATCTATCGGTGATCAAATAGCAGGTTACAGCTGTGCCTAGCATATATAGATGGCAAAAACAAAAACAACAAAAGAAATATCTAGAATAAAACGTTTTTCGTTTATTTGTTTTTTGTGATCGAATTGTATAAATAGAAGGGGGTTTTGTTGAGTAATGTCTTATGCACACACAAGTTTAAGGAAGTGATAACATGTATTTCATAATTATTGACCATTAAATTTGCTTTTCCTTGAACCAAATGTGAATTCCTAAACAGGTTGACCCATTCTAGAATGGCAAAAAGAGGCAATGTGTGTGCAGCGTTAAGTTTGCTTAATTACACTTTGCATGGTTAACTGTCCTCAATTGTCTTAATTGGTTTATTTTTTATATAAAAATAAATACTATATATACATGTATTCAAATTGAAAATAATGCATACATGTTTAATTGCTATTACAATTAAGACACAGCATCATTAAAACACCACATAAACAAACATGGATATAGGAAACTTGCTGCACCAGATTTGAGATTTTAATATACAGTATATGTTTAGCTTTTTGTTGTTGTTTTTTACTTATGCACACCCATACATTTGGGTAGCATTTACAGATAGCTACAAAACAAATAAGATGATGCTTAAATAGTTTAATTTAGAATATATGCATTTTATTGATTAGGTAGAACAATCTGCAAAATATAAATCTATAAACAACTTTAGTTTTTTTTACCGTATAATCTATGAATCCTTGTTAGGGGTATTAAATGAATTACCTAGAAATGTACCGTAATCTCCCCAAAATTATTGCCTGTTATTATTATTATTATTATTTATTTCTTAGCAGACACCCTTATCCAGGGCGATTTACAATCGAAAGCAAATACATTTCAAGTATCATAGTACAAGTAATAATACAATTAAGAGCAGGATAAATACAATGACTTTGGTTCAAGCAAATACAAGTGTGACAAAATACAATTCAATGATACAGCAGATAAATGTCAGTGATAGTTACATCAGGATATGATTAAATACAAAATACTACAGATTAAACACTTGGCAGATTACAGTACTCTGACGTACAGGATTAAATGCAGTAAAATAGGGGGCAGATAAGAGCAAGTAAAGCGCATTTAAGGAAGGGTGATAAGTGTCCCAGGCGAAGAACAGAGGAGTTCTACAGGTGCTTTCTGAAGAGGTGAGTCTTGAGGAGGCGCCAGAAGGTGGTCAGGGACTGGGCAGTCCTGACATCTGTAGGAAGGTCATTCCACCACTGCGGAGCAAGGGTGGAGAAGGAGCGGGCTCTGGAGGCAGGGGAGCGTAGCGGAGGTATAGCCAGTCTTCTAGTGCAGGCGGAGTGGAGAGGTCGAGTGGGGGTGTAGGAGAGATGACGGTCTGGAGGTAGCTGGGTGCAGTCTGGTCAAGGCATCTGTAGGCTAGTACATGAGTCTTGAACTGGATGCGAGCGGTGATCGGGAGCCAGTGGAGTGAGCGGAGCAGTGGAGTTGCGTGGGAGAAGCGAGGCAGAGAGAACACCAGGCGGGCAGCGGAGTTCTGGATGAGCTGGAGCGGACGGGTGGCGGACGCAGGGAGGCCAGCCAGGAGGGAGCTGCAGTAGTCTAGGCGGGAGAGTACCAAGGCCTGGGCCAGGTGCTGGGTGGCGTAGTTGGTGAGGAAGGGTTGGATTCTTCAGATGTTGCTCAGGAAGAATCGGCAAGTGCGTGCCAGAGTGGAGATGTGCTGGGAATAAGAGAGGCAGGGGTCCAGGGTGACTCCGAGGTTCTTAGCGGAGGAAGAGGGAGAGAGTGTGGTAGATTCCAGAGGAACAGAGATAGAGAGATCACAGGAGGGGGAGGAGGAGGAGGGAAAGAAAAGGAGGTCAGGTTTAGAGAGGTTGAGTTTGAGATGATGCGAGTGCATCCAGGAGGAGATAGCAGACAGACAGGTAGAGATACAGGAGGGGATGGTGGAGTCAGAGGTGGGGAAGGAGAGGAAAATCTGAGCATCATCAGCATAGAAATGGTATGAGAAACCATAGGATGCGATGAGGGGGCCCAGGGAGCGGGTGTAGAGAGAGAACAGGAGAGGACCCAAGACTGACCCTTGGGGGACTCCTGTTGAGAGAGGGCGAGTTGTGGAGGTTGCTCCACGCCAAGTTACCTGGTAAGTGCGGTTGGAGAGGTAGGAGGAGAACCAGGCCAGAGCAGTTCCAGAGATTCCCAGTTCAGCAAGAGAGGATAGTAGGATAGAGTGATCGACAGCGTCAAAGACAGCAGAGAGGTCGAGGAGAATTAGGACAGAGGAGAGTGAGGCAGCTCGGGCAGACTAGTGAGTTGGTGACAGACAGGAGGGCGGTTTCAGTGGAGTGAGCAGAGCGGAAGCCAGATTGGAGAGAGTCGAGCAGAGAGTGGTTGGACAGGAAAGCAGAGAGCTGGCGGTGTACAGTCCGCTCGAGGGTTTTGGAGAGGAAGGGTAGGAGGGAGACGGGACGGTAGCTCTGGAGGGAGGTGGGGTCGAGGGTAGGTTTTTTGAGGAGGGGAGTGGTAGAGGCTTTTTTGAAGGCAGAGGGAAAGAGACCAGAAAGGAGAGAGGTGTTGAGAAGGGAGGAGATGAAGGGAAGTAGAGCAAGAGCAGCAGCTTGAAAGAGGTGAGTGGGGAGGGGGTCCCCACTCACCTCACCTGTGCTTATCTTGAGTTATCTTGTCTTGTAAGAAAGTAGCCTAAAAAGTAAGCATTAAAAAAATAAAAAAAAATCAGAAACCTACTATTATAAAAAATATATATATAATGTTTTTTTTATTTTTATTTGAAACTTCTAATGTGTTTTCAATGCTAGAATATAACTTATCACTTATGGTTATTGCATGTACCAACACTATTTTATTTAATTAAAATGCACAGTCTTGTACCGCCTTTTAATGCAGAAAAATAACCTATTAATACAAAATGTTAATTCACATCTTCTGTTAAACTTGGGTAGGCTGAGTTCATTCGGCTTTGTTTTGTAAATGAGTTGATCATTAAGTATCTCTTCTCCTGAGCTCCTATTGTTCTCCTGTGCATTTATTTCAGAATGTAACCCTGACCTTTTCATGCCTCAAACTCAAGAACAAGATTTGCAAGTATGAGATGATCAATTACAGCAATTTGATGTACTTACAGGTTTGAAGTAGAATCAATGATTTGTTCAAGTGATTTTATCATATTTTTCAGCTGCACAGTTTGAATATCAAATACAGTTGAGATTCTTAATGATGCGGTTCTATGAAACAAGTGAATTGGCTATCAGCCCATTCTTTCTTGTTTTCTAGGGGCCTGTGTATTTATTCAAACACCTTAGAACATAATTATATAATCATTTTGAGCTATACAAGGCCAAGCTCATAGAAAACAATGCATAAGGTCTACAATTTTTTAAAAAAAGAGAAAAGCAGGGGATAGGATTTAGAGGTCCAAACTAAACCTCTACAACCACAAAAAAAACAATGTCAAACCTTTCCCCCCCTTCTGTTTACTACTAGTTACCAGTAGTGTGCAACATGCTTTATCTTGTCACTGCTCCCTGATCTCTCTGCAAAGACACAACTGTAAGCTACTCTGGTCAGCTAAACAATTCAGTTTCAGAAGCAATCCATGAAAGGCATCTACTGCCATCTTCACAGTTAACGGGGTTGTTGTTTAAACAGCCAATGCATTTCTTGAATGGCATCTTGCTTGTAAAAATAAGTCTGCGAAAAATATGAAGGACGGTATTCCTGCAACAAAATAAAACCCCTCATGGGTTCAATATTTTGTCTACAGTCCCTGCCACAGAATTGAATGGAATGTTTTTTAACACACAGGAATACAAGTGGTACCCCTGAAAATGAGTGGGAACTATTTCAGTTTCAGAGATAGAGAGATCAGAGGAGGGGGGGAGGAGGAGGGAACCCTTAAGGATCCTTGATGAGTGTGACTGCTGTCATCCCTGTCTTTGCTACACTACAACCTTTGGGTGCATATGACAGAGTACAGAGTACACCCCGCCCCTGTATTATTATTTGTATGTATGTATGTTTTGTATTGTTGTTATTATTATTATTATTATTATTATTATTATTATTATTATTATTATTATTATTGTATTTGTAGGTGGGCGGATGAAGCCGTCCGTCCTAATCATTATTGTGTTTATGTGCGGGCGGTCGAGCACCGTCCGTCTTTTATAGTTTACTGTTTGAGACCGGCGAAAGAGCCGGTCTTGTAATATGTAGTCGTGGGGATGGGGTTAAAATCACGTCCCTAGAACTCTCGTGGGAACGTGGCTGGAGCCTTAATCACCTATTAATAAATTACCTTATTAAGGCTCCAGCCACGAATATAAAAGACCCACTCTCGGCTCAGAGGGGGTTGGATGTTCAGAGGAGGAATGAGAGTGAGAGCGAGAGCAAAAATTAAAAAAACAAAACAAAACACATACAGGATCAGTGAAGGCATTTGCCCAGCCTGACCTGTATTGGCTGTTCATTTTGTGTTTGTGATTTATTTTATTTAAAATATTTATTTTCGCTCAGTGAGCACAGTGTTTTTGTTTAAATCTTTTATTTTATTTTTGTATTTAAAATAAAGACGGCGCAAACGCCATTACACCCTACCTGCAGTATCTGTTTCAGTTCCTGCTTCTGGCCTGATGTAACCACACACACCGTCCTGTCACAGTGCATTTTCCAGGCGTTGTGGTATGTGAGTAGAACACATGGAAAATAACCCTGCCGCCAAAGTGAAAATATAAGAGAATTGGAATTTATATTGTCCTGTGTTAGATGTGTCAACACAATCTCAGGCAAATTTTTGACTTCCAGTAGGTCTGGTAAAGCACAGCAATGCTGCAATGTGATTGAAACACTCTCAGCATGATATTACTTAATTTTCCTGATATTGCAAGAACATGAAATTACCCAACTATTTTTTATACAAGGAAACAAGATAAGTGGGCCCAGAGTAATATTTATGCAACATGACATAAACTAGTATGGAGGATGACAGAAAATAGCTTGGCTATAATATTTATGTCTCCTTTTTAATGTTTGTATAGGTACAGCACCAATAACAGTATTCCATTGGATAAATATTTCCATTATTACTTACAAGTGAAATTCCATGGTGTATGTGCTCTCTAACTCCTGTTTTGGAAAGTTGCCATTTGTTTTTATACATACCGTGTAAAGCATCCTATGAGAGTTAAAAGAATTGCTGCTGACCTGAATTAGTAAGAGTTGCTTTAGATTAGCGGAAGAGTTCTCATATCTGGTGACTTGGGACTCAGATTCAGCCAAAGTGCTCTTCCTTTCTCAAGGGATATACATTCATTAAAAAAAATATGATATAAATATTCAGGGATTGGATCACACACTCCTGTGAATAGGCTTCTGTATACTGTAATATAAGAAAACTCCCTATCGCAAGAGTTTCAGTCACGGAGGGCAAGGCAGCAGGTGTAGCAGTAATAGGCGGCTGCTTTGGTAACTGCACACTGATGTTCCACAAGCAACTCTCTCCACAGTGATGATTAGCACCGGGGTTCTCAAACCCGCTCCTGGAAAACCCCTGTGTCTGCTGGTTTTCATTCCAACTGAACTCTCAATCACTTAACTAAACCCTTAACTGAACTAATAATTTGCTTAATTAGACCTTTTTAAAATGTTACAACTAACTTGAAAACTGTTTAAGAGCTGAAAACAAGTAAAACTGTCTAATTAAGTACATTATTAGTTCAATTAAGGGTTCAGTTAAGTAATTGAGAGCTCAGTTGGAATAAAAACCAGAAGACACAGGGGTCCCCAGGATCGGGTTTAAGAACCCCTGAGCTAGCTGCTGATTCCCCTAGAGGAATTAGATGTCATCACCACTAAGGAATGGTCAAGTATCCACCCAGAAGAATGTAAACGTCTTGCAGACAAATCACATTTAATCACCTGCTCTGGCAGATATTTCTATTTTTTGTCCAACCCATTATCAATTATGTCAGCTTTTTACGGCTTCCCTACTTTAGCCCTTGGCTCTAGAGCAGGGGCTGTATAGAAAATAATAACTATACAGTATGTTGTCTGTAAAGGCAGCATCAGATTTTGGCAGATTTAGCTAAACCTTATTTTGTATCTTGTTTTACAGGAAAATCCACCGCAGCAGATTTATATAATAAATTATGTATACTAAACTGTCATCTCTCACATTTCTGGAAATGCTTGGAGAATTGTCAGATTAAGGCTCTGTAGGTCAGTTGATCTGGTCCCTTAGCCCCTCTTACTGTATATATTTGCAATACCAGGCTTTTATTGTAAAGTAAATAGATAATGCTACTTGTATCAACATTATCTGCATCCTTTACAATCTGGTTTGGCTGGATGAAACCGTATTCAGTAGAATAAAAACAAGTAATCCATATTGTGTTAAAGGTTATTGATTTCGAGTGTTCTTCCTCAATCACTGCTTTAAAATTACAAGGACTAAATATTTAGGGCAGACCTGTGAGGCTTTTCTAAATGTTTTCTAACATGACAGGAGAGATAAAAATATTATGTAAAAGTAACTTTTATTTTCAAAATGTTTTTTTTATTTCATTTTTTCTTATGAGAATAAAAGAATGCCATGAAATATCATGAGCATTTTAAATAATCATATATATATATATATATATATATATATATATATATATATATATATATATATATATATTAGCTCAAAGAGCGATTTTGCAGTTTTCCATCCTTTAAACATACATTTACCTTGTTTTACCATGTTTGTACCACACTTCACAGTACTTGCCTGAGCATTACCATGCTTTCATTATTCCTTAGTGCACCCTTCTATGTCTTTTTAGTAATAATGTCCAACGCAGTAGTCATTTTCCTGGTAGATAACTGGTTCTGACAAAATGTAGGTGTCCCAAGCTGAATGCAAATGGAACTTAAGAAAGACAAACTCTATTATCTGTATACAAGTAATGACGGATGCACAGAATATTAATGCTATTATAAACCAAACATTATATTCTGGACTGGATTGCTTCAGCTGCTTGAAATTTATGTCACTGTTTAAAGCAAGTTTCAAGATGCTAAAGTCTGGTTAGATTTTAGAGTGCAGCTACTTGGGGGATGAATGAACACTGAACTGTGAACCCGATTGGCTGAGATGATATGTGAGGTTTACAATACCTTGGTATACCAGAGTTAAAGAGTAAGTATTGGGGTTCTGAAAAATATAGCATTACACGTCCCCACGGGTTGCTACAACTGTTTAAATAACATACCTGTCATTTTTCTTTTAATTGTTAACATCCTGACAACTTTTTACACTTTAAAGTCTGTTTCAAAGCTCTTTTCAAAATGTCCGCTCTAGTGCACTGATAGTCAGGGCTGGCGTCAGGAGGGGTGCAAGGCTTTGGGGGGGCCCAGCACCGGGTCCATTTTTTATTTTATTATTCTGAGCCCACTTTAATGTCTAGATGTAAAAAAATAGAGGTGTCGTCTAATCTACTGCGATTACAAAAAGAAACCATAGCAAGGTAGTATTGGTGGACTGTCAATCAAAACTCAAATTCGCAAACCACAGCTGACAGATTATTTACCTGGAGGTGGGACATAGCAAGCAGTCTGGCAATAGGTCAGTGTTAAAGTCATGTGATTGCTCTGTTCGGAGATGTGATCCTAAAGGTGTAATTTCGTGAGACCAACTGAACAACCTGAACAACCTGATTTGGCGAAGCCCTTCCACCTTCCTGCCATGGATCATGTTGTTCGGTCAAACTTCGCGTGGAGTGCAGGATGCGCCCTATAGCCTGGAGGTTGCCTGTTCGGGTTCAGGCTATTCCACTGCCGGGTGTGGACGGGAGTTCCCAGGGGGCGGCGCACAATTGGCCAAGCGCCACCTGGGGTGGGGAGGTCTTAGGTTGGCCAGGGTGTCCTCAGCTCACCATGCACCAGCGACCCCTGTAGACTGGCCGGGCGCCTGCAGGCCTACCTGCAAGCAGCCCAGAGCTGCGTGGCACATGTTTCGGAGGACGCGTGTGTCCGTCTTCGTCTCTCCCGAGTCAGCGCAGGGGTTGCAGTGGTGAGCCAGCCATAAAATTGGGCATTTCAAATTGGGGAGAAAATGGGGTAAAAAACATTGCCGATTCCAGATTTAAAAAAAATAAATAAATAAAAAAAGTTCCATTTCCACATCGAACAAGCTGAACGTGTTCGAGTCTGTCCACCTCACGAAATTCTGCCTTAATTAATGGATGGTAAAAATACAGTTTAAAAAAATGACATGCCTTTGGGATATTAATTTGTATTCATAGAATGATGTTTTTGCTTATGATTTGTAATGAATGGGCTGTTTTGAGATGCAGACATGTGTTGTTGTTTTTTTTTTATAGAAGAAATGTTTTCATACTAACTTTTGTTTTGTACTTGATAACATTATTTAAAAAAATCAGTTGATGTCTATGATTAATGCATTTTGTGACTTATTTGAAGCAATTCATATGTTTTGATATTAACTAAATCGAGTTATTAATCAAATTGATTAATCTTGTTACATAATTGATTTATTAAAATGTTTGGATATACTGCCACTTGATTGATTATTGTCTTGTTCACAGTCATCTTAAAATAACATTAGAATATGTTTTGTTGGAAAATATTTTTTTTTTCTTTTTTTTTTGACCGATTCAGATTTTGCTGCTGATGTATTTATTTTCAAAAGGTTGTCTTTTTTCTTCTTTTTTTGGGGGGGGGAGGGGGGGGGGGGCATAGGGATTATTGCCAACATTGTCAAACAGGTAACACAGCAATAACGATCCATGATGTGGTGTGGTACGGAACAGAAAAGCAAGAGCACTTGTTATGTTTTTGTTTTGTTTTTTTTAATCGCTCTTCCTTCAGTGATTTTTAGAGGTCAGATCTCAAATCCCAGTGCACTAGAGTGGAAAGTTTGAAAGAAACTTTCAAACAGACTTTAAAGTTATAAGTGTAAAAAGCTGTCTGGATGTTAACAATGAAGAGAAAAATTACAAGTACGTTTTTTAAACAGTTGTAGCAACACGTGAGGATTGTATAACGCTATGCTTTTCGGAACCCCGCTACTTACTCTTTAACTTTTATAGGCAAGTTTAGTAGGATAATTTACCGTTAGCTATGGTTCAATGATAAGGTACAGTTACATGGATTAATTGTGACACAAAACCTGGAAGACTATTTCCTTATTGTATTAGTGACACAGAACACTCTTATCTAATATAACTCATAAGTCTGAACAAGGTTTCTGATATCTAAAAGGTGACATCAATATCCACAATAAAATGAACTGACCAGAAAAGTGTTCAGGCCGTTACATTATAGATTTTCCTCACTGTCCACTTTATTAGAACAACTTTACAGTGTATGACATCCAATAGTTTTCTTAATTCTGTGAACAATATATCAAACATCCATGTACACAAAGATAAGTCAAAGGTTACTTTTTATATTTCTCTAACAACAACAAAAACAACAAAACAATAAAAGACTGCTTTGACAATCTGACTGTGATAGGTGAAACTAGTTTGATTGATGGTTGAAAAAGTCGAGGAGCAAATTTACTGTATAGGCAGCAGACCCAAACTTCAATCTTTCAATGTTAGTTGCAGAGATAAAGTGGTATGAAATCGAGGGGTTAAATCTCCAGGTTATGCCACGCAATACCTCAACATTGTTGCAGGGGAGAGGAGGAGTGGGGTATTTTGCAGTTATTAATAAGGAATATAAACTTTTAACGTAATAAAACTTTTAATCAAATATCAGTCATGCAAACACACTGAAAGAGATACAGATTCTACAAATGTGTGCTGATTTTCTGTTATGCTGAAATTCGAAGGGAATCTGAAAGAATGCACTGTTACATTAACCACCACCTTTTGGGTATAATGAGATAGAGTGTGTGAGAATGAGGCTTCTATCACCCTGGCAGTGCTGTTGGTGACTTCCTGGGTGCTTTCATGTGGCACAGTATACATATTAACCTATTGTTGTAGGGTGTTATGGACTATACTTAAACCCAGATAATGCAATATTCTTTGTTTTTGGATGGGTTTTATTTATAAGTTTTTATGAAATCCGCTAACAAGCAATAACACAAACAGATGTAATCTGCAAACCACTCCACTGCCATGCCTCATGTCTGGGTTCTGATGCAGTTCAAACTTTCAGAAAGCAGAAAACTTTCAGGGACCTTGATGGGCTGCTTTATTTATTTATTTATTTATTGTTATTTCTTTTCAACTATATTGACATACTTGTACATTTTTTATAACATTGGGATCATATTAGAAATAGTATTGCTTTGTACAGGTTAATACCCTAGCTATAAATTGTATAAACAAGTAAATGCAGTCTAACTGTTCACAATTCAGATGTAATTACATCTTTTATATTACAGTTTTTCTCAATTGCTAAAACACAATTACTGAAACTACCAAAACAGTTAACAGAGGTTTGACAATTAGAAGCTGGACTAGTATCATTTCAAACTGAGAATAGGTATACGTGCACATTGCACAACTAAATATGAATATGAATTGTGTTTTACATTATCATTTTACAGTAATATCCATGTGCATTATTGTTATGTTCAGAATTGAAAGAAAATCTTCTGCTGGTGGCCATGGTCGTTGTTTCACTGAAGAAAAAAATGCAGTAATTGTAGATATGGTAATTGCCAAAAAATACACCCGCCTTCGTGAGATACAGAGCAATAGTGATGAAGATGACGATGTATTTCACAACGTGAACAGTGTCAGCTTGTCAACTATTAACCGTGTTCTCAAGAAGCACAATGTTCAAATGAAACAAATCTACCAAGTTACATTTGAAAGGAATAGTGAAAGGCTGAAGGAATTACGATATCAGTATGTGCCAGTAAGTTCAAATTACTACAGTGGACATGATGTGCTGTTTACAATTTTTCTCAGTTCTGAGCTGGGACCTAGTGTGAAATGAGTCCTGGTCGTCTAAGCCTACCTGAAAGTATCTTTCTTTATTGTTTACAGAGAATTATGGTGCTTGATGCCAGCATTTAGCCCTATCAATATGTCTTCAATGATGAGGCAGGCTTCAAATTATCAGAAAGGTGCCGACATGGCCGAAACATAATTGGACAGCGTGCCACTGTGGATGGAACCGGGCCACGTGGAGGGAATGCCACCACATGCACTGCCATCTCATACAATGGAGTGGTTTTCCACAGTCCGATGATTGGCTTGTACAATATTGAATGGTTGCTTGTCTTTCTTGACGAATTGTAAGATCGTCTTGTCCAACCCGGCGAAGCATTTCCGGAATGCAGTGAAGGATAGAGCCCACAACTTTTGCCATTGTTTGGGACAATGAGTTTTCATCATGCTGTGCAGGTGCGGGAGTGGTTTGATGCACAGCCCCGCTTCTCTGTGATTTTCCTTCCACCTTACTCCCCTTTTCTCAACCCAGGTGGGAGGTGTATGATCACAATCCCCATGAACAGGTCACACTTCACCAGGATATAGAGAAGACTTGCAATGACATCAGGGCAGAAGCATGCCAAGGCTGGATCTGTCACGCCAGACGATTCTTCCTCAGGTGCATTGCCAGACAAAATGTCTGCTGCGATGTGAAGGAAAATATGTGGCCAGAAAGAAACAAGAGGCTTAGTGACAGCAAGCAAACAGTCGCTTGAGCGATAAATATTTCAGCTCAGCTGAATGCATGGGCTCAAATGGAGGCTTCAAGAGTGCATTGAGCGCCACATTTAACTGCCAGCGAGGAACAATGTCCTTCATAGGTGGCCAAAGCCGCCAAACTCCTTTCAAAAATTGCCCTGCTAGGAAGATGAGCTCCTACGGAGACTGAGTCAATTTTCACATGGCAAGCCGAATGGCTGCCAGATAGACCTTTAATGTAGAGGGGGGATTTCCTATAATCAAACAGGTCCTGCAAAAATTGCAGTATTACTGCCCTGGGACAAGTCATGGGGTGGAACCCGCGAGGCAGACACCACGTCTGAAGGACGCTCCACTTGTACCCATACTGGGAATGTATGGATGATGCTCTGGCATTTTATAAGGTGTCAGTAACCCTATTGGACAGACCCAGATGGCTCAAATGCAGCCGTTCTGGGGACAGACCCAGAGCTACAGACTCAATGAGTTGGTATGCCATAAGGTCCCCTGTGCCTGACTGAGCAGGTCACGGTGCTTGGGCAGTCTACACGGCTGGCCGCTCAGGAGCTGCATCAGTCTCCTGGGCCAATAAGGGTTCACTAGGAGCACCGTGGCCTGGTCCTGCCTGATTTTCTCCAGACACAATGGGAACAAGGCAAGCGGTGGGAAGGCATATAATAGTTGCCTCGGTCACTGGTGTGCCAAGGTAAGGATGATAGGAGGTCTGCCACCCAGTTTATCACCCCTGGCATGTACTGCCTGCAGTGAGAGGAGGTTCTCGCGTGCCCAGAACAAAAGCTTGCGGGCCACATGTTGGAGACTGGGCCACCTGAGGCCGCCCTGGTGGTTGATGTAAGCCACCACTGTTGTGTTGTCTGTACGGACAAGCACGTGCCTCCTTCGAACCTTCTGCAAAAAAATGCTGCAAAGCTAGATAAACTGCCTGCAGCTCCAAAACATTTATGTGGAGACCCTGCCAGGGGGATTCCACAGCCCCTGCGTCCCCCTGCCATTCCACACAGCACCCCAGCTCAAGCTGGACACGTCCGTGGTGATGATCTCCCTTCTGGTGACACTGCCAGCACTACACCGAGGCGTAGATAGGCAGGCTCTTTCCACCAAGCGTGTGCCTTTAGACTGTGGCGAGACACTGTCAATAGGCGGTCGCGGTTCAACGCAGGCTGAAAAACCCTGCTGTTGAACCAGGCCTGCAGAGGGCGCATGTGCAGGAGACCCAAAGGTAGGGTCTGAGAAGCTGCTGCCATCAAACCCAGAAGTTTCTGGAACTCACTACCGTGAGTGCTCTGTTGAGCTAAATAGCTCTAAGCAGGCAGCTATTCTCTGCATTCTGCCGACTGACAGAGTGGACAGCATGGACCTGGAGACAAGCACACTCCCAGATAGGAGGCTGTCTGAGAAGGCGTGAGCTGGCTCTTCACATAATTCACCACAAGTCCCAACCGTTGAAGGTGGCCGGTGATAAGTTCCGTGTGGGCGTCTGCCTGTGCTGGAGACTGGGTACAAATTAGGCAGTCGTCCAAATAATTGAGTACTCTGAAGCATTGAGTGTCAATGGGGCCATGATAGCTTCCATGAGCTTTGAAAAGACATGGTGAGCTAGACAGAGGCCAAATGGCAAGACCCAGAACTCGTACGCTGTTCTATGAAAGGCGAACCGCAAGTACTTCCTGTGCGCTGGTTTTATGGTGATGTGGAAATAGGTGACTTTGAGGTCCACCGTGGTGAACCAGTCGTCTAGCCTGATTGACTGCAACAGCTGTTGCATTGTCAACATTTTTAACCTCCTTCGGCTCAGATATAGGTTGACCTGTCTGAAGTCGAGGATCGGTCTGAGGCCACCATCCCACTTGGGCACTAGGAAGTACCTGGAGTAGAACCCTTCTTCCAACTGGAGGGGGTCTATCATGCTCCTGAGACACCACTGTGGCGTCATGTGGGTCAGTGACTGAAGTTACAGTCACGCCCTGAAACGTGCTTGAACTGCAGTGAGTAGCCGGTCTGAACAGTAGTAAGCACCCAGATGGCTCCCTGAGAAGGGGCCTTTGGCCTTTGGCAGCAAACCCCTAGGGCTGCTACCCAGCTTGTGGTTTGGCCTGAGGCTTCTGCCTCTGGCCGGGCAGTGGAACCTATTGTAGCCTCCACAACGAGCAGCCGTAGGCCAGTTCTGAACAGCACCTCTGGCAGCAGGCTGCTGGGACCTATGACACCTGTTTGCCGCTGGTTTACGCACTGGGGATGCGGCTACCAGCACAGCCAGGTTTCTACCTACAGCCTGCCCAGTGTTGACAGATGGAGCTGATTCTTATTAACCAGGTGCATCTCATCCAGCTGTTGTGGTGAGGGCCTGTGACTGTCAGAGAGGGACCTCAGCAAATAGGACTGGTAGGCTACGAGAGGTGGTAAGCTCATCATCAAAGATGGACTACCTTGTGTCTCCTTCTGTCGGCCAGGGCACTTGCAAGACTGCAGTGGCCCTCTTGATCAGTGATTGAAGCTCTGCTGACAGGGAGAGCTTAACCACAGGGGATGTGCTGTCTGACTCCATGTCCTCAGATGGGAACACCAGTTTATTCAGATATCGGGTATAAGTCGTAAATACCCATGTCATTGTTTGATGTAACTTCTGGGGAAAGAAACAGGCTACTTTTTCAACATTTTTATATTTTACTGCTAGCAAGTTTTATTTAGTGTGTTAGATTTATCTAAATGTTGCTTTGCATACACAACAGCAAAATATGTTAAAATGTCTTACTAAAAAAAGGAATACTTCAAAGGATATATTCATTGTCCCCACTAAAACAAGTTGCATACTGGAAGTCTAGACATGAAAGAAAGAAAGAAAGAAAGAAAGAAAGAAAGAAAGAAAGAAAGAAAGTGTTTTCAATGGTATTATCTTCTGCATTCTAATCAGGGCTGTACACTTTTTTTCACTCTGAAGGGTGAGATCGCTTTAAAGATTTAAGTTTAATATTTCTCTATTCAGAATTCCAGTTTTCATAATCTTTAAGAAAGAAATTAAAATGTACTTACTACAATGAACCAATAAATATGATGCAACATAGGGTAAAAGAACATGGTGCAACTGACACATGTCTTTCTTCCAATGCTGTATGTAAAAACATTTGACAATACAGATATTCTGCACTGCAGTATCATTTCAAAGAGACATGGCTGCAGAAACCTGAAAATGCAATCTGTGTTAAAGTAAATAATTGAATAAGCTCAATTTGGTAAGTTGGCAAACTCTCCTCTATTATGCTTTCACCTCAGCGCTAAAATAGTTAGAGACTGCATCCCACAACATCAGGCTCATCTTGTCGAGCTGGAGAGCTCTTGAGAATGTTATTAGCTGGGTGTTCGCCTTGCCATTTTCCACCCGAGGCAGATGGGTAATTACGATACTAATAGTCTGATTGAGAGAAATCAGATGCAGTGGCTTGCCCAATTAGATGATACATTAGCTTTCTTTCTTTGTAAGCAGCTAATGTATGAAGCAAAGTGGTATTTTTGAGGGTCAGAATCCTTAAACAAGTGCCGAGTTGCAGATTATTTTTTATAATGGAGGAAAAGTGCTAAGTCTTCAATACCAAAAGCACACAAAATGCAAATCAGGTGCCCGAACAAAAGAGTGAGGAGACAGGGCTGGGATATTTCATGTCTGATATGTCAACCTACTACATCAATTACATTAAAATGCACGGGAGCTAATGAAGGACTGTATAATTGTAATAATTGTGTACTTCTTTTGTTGGAGTGCTGCTGCTGTTGTTCTATTTACTGACAGCCATTTGTGTCTCTTTATTATCAGCAGGCTATAAGGACAGAATATGTAATACGAGAAATTGGCAAGACAACAGTTTTCTCTCTTTTGTACAGACATGTCTTCTAAGGACACACCTAATTTGGAGTAGAGGTTCGATAAAGAGGATCTTCTATCTGTTTTAAATATACACATTTCACAACTTTAGCCAACCCAGTACTACAATTAAAAACATCTTCTGAAGGTGCAACAACCTATTGCTCCTCGTTTTTTTATTGTGCCCTAGTTGCAATCTTTGTAGATGTAACCCTTCTTAGGTAGTATTTCCATTTCATATTCTAGCAATGCTTTTTCATACAGTTTATTTGAATTGCTATTTAGTCCACAGTGATATATATTTTTATTATAAACTATACTAGCATGATGTGTGGTGTTTTGACCCCATTCAAAATGGGGACCTTTATCCACTGATTATATCCATCTGTCTGTTTGTCACTCTCTATGATAAACATTATAACGGAGTTGAAGTTGAACTGTTTTATTACCATTGATTCTCATCTAAACTAAGCAAAATAGTTTATGGAACAATTTACATCCCCTGATTTATTTTTAGTGTGACGCTTCAGTTCAAAGGTTAATTTAAAGCTACTTTTAAAAAAACATTGTTAATAAATATACTGAATTAAAACTCACAGTATACAATAATATGTGCAAAACTGACAGAATGTGTGTTTATATCCTTATTATGCTGTATAAAATCCTGATAACAACCCTCATCCCTCATAAGCTAGTAAGAAATTGACATCTTCTTTTCTCAAACAAAAGTCATACATACTTTGTGATGATACAATAATTTATGAAAGTATTGATTACAATTTGTGATGTACATAGTGGATAAGTAGTCATAGTGGATACACAAAAATAACAGTTTCCAGTTGTCCTGGGCGAGGATTGGTTTTAACACCTTTTCTTGGTGGTTGCTCTCCTGGGCGGAGGAATGTTGTCTTTTGTCTTTTGTTTTGATGGAACAGGTGGCCACTTATTGGTCATGTTACGCTTGTCTTCCAATGCTAAGGCCAAACATCGCAGCACCTGGTCATGGCGCCAAGTAAATTGTCCTTGGCTAAGAGCCACCTTACATCCTATCAAAATGTGCCTTAATGTTGCAGGTGATGAACACAAAGGACATGAGGGATCTTCTCCTACCCAGAGGTTTAGGTTCTGTGGTGATGGGAGAACATCATATGTTGACCTGATAAGGAAACTGATCCTGCTCTG
Source organism: Acipenser ruthenus (assembly GCF_902713425.1). Lineage (NCBI taxonomy): Eukaryota > Metazoa > Chordata > Actinopteri > Acipenseriformes > Acipenseridae > Acipenser > Acipenser ruthenus. Next base: position 47,615,286 of record NC_081193.1, on the reverse strand, counting down.
TTCCATTGACCATAGGTCTTGCCAGTCAATCTTGTGTTGTTCCACACTCTCCCATCTCATCCATTCTCCCTGCTTGACCTGGGAAATGGCCTTTATACACCTCATCCTCTCCTCCTGCTTTTGCACCTCATTGACTACCAGCTTCCTCCGTTGAGCTGGGGCTGCCTTGTGCCATGTAGGTAACCAAAAGGACTTCACACAAACAAAGAAAGCATTTAAAAAAACAAGGGAAGGGAAATGGTCACATGTGCTACTTTTTCAAGCTATTGTAAATGGCTACAACTAATCATAACAAATAAAGTACACCAATAAAAAGCTTGTAATCGTATCTCGGGCTTCTGGTGACATGGATATCGGTCTCGTCGTTTATCTTGCCACCAGAAGCCCTCGATACAAGGCTTATTATGCACACTTGAGTAGTTTATTACTTATAATAGTATATTATTATTATTATTTCAATTACAATATGTGATCAGTACTGTAGACACTGTTTTTGCTCAAATATAAATTATTCATGAGCAATTATACATTTATTGAAGTTCAGTTACAGCACATGTTAATTAACTCTCAATAGATATTCTATTGGGGTGTTTGTGTGTATCCACTCTTTGACTGCTATTGACAATGTATGCTCATATACCACATGCATTTTAAGAATGTTAATTAAGACTTGGCGGTTTCCTGGTCCAACAAAAGACATAAAAATATAGTTTTAGAACAATTCAGATTTATTGTCATAAAAGGTAACATTTCCCTATGAATATCTGTTGATATAATGAACTTCAATAAATCAGTTACTCCATATCAATTAAATATTTACTTACTCCACACAAATTAAAGAGTTACCAAAACGTCCTATATTCATTTAACAGCACGTTGTATTCAGTACAAAAGAGCCACACACATTTACTTTATGTACATTGTGTGTCACAAATGATTTTGCAAGAGCAATTGACTGTGTAATGCATGGCCAATACATTTCTCCATTATACACTAAAGAGAAAGAGGTATGTTTACATTTAACAAAACTAGAGCCAATAAAATATATAGTAATATAGTTTAAGGTCAAAGCTCCCAAGTTGTTAGTTTCTTATTTTGTAACATTAAAGTTGAACTTTCTCCTTTCAAAAAACAGTAGTTAATTAACAACTGATATGAACTCTTTGTAAATGCAGCTAATTGTTTACAAAACATTACATTTTTCTTACTGAAAAAATGGGCAGCCAAAGGCTCATTTGTTATCGCCGCATCTGCCCATGACATATCCCCTCTCCCTCTCTCTCTCTCTACAGCATATATATATTTATAACGTTAAATTAAAAAGGGTTTTATTTCTTACAAAACAGAAGTTAATTAAAGACTTGAGGAAATGCTTCAAAAGTCGGTTTACTTAATAAGTAGATCCTTCTAAGAGTGCCAAGTCCTACATTTTACTTACCATGGATAGATGATTGTTGGAATGCAGGATGATTCTACAGTGCTGTAAAATGCTCTAATAAAAGCAGTGTGGAGTAGTGGTTAGGGCTCTGGAGGGTCATGGGTTCAATTCCAGGTGGGGGACATTGCGGCTGGGAAACTGGATGATGAGGGGACTGTGAACTCTGAACTTCTCAAAAATCCAAAGGCGGCGGTTAGGCACATTGCTTCCATGATGATGTCATCAAATGGATTGAAACATCCTGAGAATTGATATCAGGGTATTGAGCATATTGGTGTTTATGGGAAGTCTGGAAGGAGATGCAGGGGGGAGGCGCTTGGTGATTCCTCAGAGTGTCAGGCGTACTGCTGGGATGGAGAGTAGGGTCATTGAGAGGATTGACATGCTGCACAAGTGGAATTAAATTCCTGAAATGTAGGTTTTTATAGAGGTTGGAGATAAATCCAGTGTGTTGACCCGAGCATGAACTATGAAAGCTATGATGCAGTTTTCATTAAAGGGTGTAGGGGATATCATGTTCTGAGCAGAGAAAGTTGCCCAGCCTGTTGTGTAAGAGGAGCGTGTGGATGGAGAGAGGGCTGATAACGTATAGGATCTTGCCGATAGGAGGAGGTTGGAGAGGTTTGGATTTAATTGAAGATGAGCTGTTGGAACAGGCTGTGGAACTTGGCTAGCTGTAGACTAGATACAGCGTCAGTGAAGTAGCATGATGAAAGGGGAGGATGATCTGCCTTTATTGATGATGTATATGATTGACTGGTTGTCGCTGAAAAATAATATCGATTTCTTAGACCAAGAGTGCCCCCAGAGATGTCCTGCTGTGATGATGGGGTACATTTCGAATAGAACTGAGGACTTAAGATGGAGAGATAGATTTTTTATTTTGGGGGGCCAAGTGCCGTAGAACCACTCGTTGATTAGAAAACCCCCGAATCCTATGGATGAAGCATCAGTAAATAGGGCTAGATCATGAGGGGCTGAGATGAAATCATTGTAGAATAATGAGAGGCAGTTCCAGTGTTGCAGCAAGGTGTACCACATTCTGATTTCTTTTCTTGCTTCTGAGGAGATTTTTATGTGAGAATCCAGGTTTCTTGCAGTTGAAGCGAGAGTGAGAAGGCGAGATATGAATGTTCTGCCTTGAAGAATAATGCAAATTGCGAAATTGAGTGGCTCAAGAGAGATAACAGATTGTGCTTAGAGATTGATTCTGATACTTGGAAATTGTTAATGAACTGACGAATGCGCTCCAGTTTGTGAAGTGGGAGGCTGGCTTCGAATTTGACGGTTGCTGAGCAGATGGTTTTATCTTCAGAGAGTGTGACACCTACTGAAGAAAACAGGGATCGCAGATTGGAGATTGCTTGAGCGGGGGGGTCCGATATAAGGAGAAAGTTGTCTAGGAGATGGAGAAGGAAAGGCAATCGCTATGTGTTAAGAAGGATCCAGCAGAGGGCCTCGGAAAAGGTGTCAAATATTTTGGGGCTGCTGCGGCAACCGAAGGTAAGTTGGGTGGCGATGTAATATTTACCTTCCCAGCAGATCCCGAAAAGGTGGCGGAGGGAGGGATGAATGGGCATGACTTTAAAAGTGTCTGAAATATCTGCTTTTGTGAGCCAAGTGTTGTGGCCTGCTGTTTTCATGGATGTAATAAGGGAGAATTGATTGTGGGGAATTAGGGCGTTGAGACTGGAAGTTGAACTGCCTCTCAGGGTGGAAAGATTGATGATTAGGTGCTTTTTTCCTGCTATTTTGCGTGTGGCTATTCCAATGGGGCTAATCCTGAAGACGGGGAATGGTGGAGCTGGGAAGGGGCCGGCCATGACTCCTTTATTCACCTCGGCTTGGATTAGAGACTGTGATTTGGGGCTCGGAGGAAGCAGAACATGCAGGAACCTGCAGAATGGGGTGGAACATACTGAGACATTGAAATTAATACAAACTTGCCTGGTTCCAGAACATTTGATGGGATGGCCTGTAACAGGGCGAGGTGCCCTGCACATTGATTTGTTTATTTTATTTTAGAACGGGGTTCCCCCCTCCGCCCTTGTGTTATTTTGTAATTTGTGTTTTATGATTTATTATTGTATTTATGTCGGAGAAGTGCTTTTTTGTTTGAGAGGAGGAACGAGAGAGCAAGGAGCGAGCAAGAGAGAAAAGTAAACTTAAAAAACAGTGACAGCAATTGCCCAACCTGATCTGTGTTTTGTTTTGTTTGTGTTCGAGACTTGTTTTGTTTAAATATTTATTTTCTATCTGTGAGCAAGTGTCTTTTTGTTTAAACCTTTTATTTATTTTTGTTATTTAAAAATAAAACGTCGCAAGCGCCATTGCACCGTATCTCCAGTGCCTGTGTTTCTTCCTGCATTCTGGCCTGACGTCACTACACACGACCAACCCTGTCACACGGCCATATTTGGATCGGTAGGAGGGCAGGAATTGAAGGTGATATACGGTTACTGAATCTGGGGGGCAGTGGCGATTGATGTGGATGGGGTTGCCATTGCCACTTTTGGGCATGCGTTCGCCCTGACCCCACTGAAAATGCAATTAAATAAATATATATCAGGGGCTGGCCAAGATAGCGGCTGCTTTTGCAGAAAAGGTTTTGTGGTATTCGTAGAACATGGTGCCCCCATATCTCACCAATAGTTCTACAACATAAAACATATATTGATCCATCTCTTGGTGGCGATGGGTGTATACAGCACACAGGACATCTCGATAGATCGGGATGTTCCATGGAAGAAGAAGAGGTTCGGAAGAAGAAGAGGTAGGTAAACCCATGTTTGGTGTTGGGTCCGGTCTTGGTTCGATAATCAGATGTGTAGTCGTGCTGCAAGGTCAAAGCCAAATCGGGAAGTCGTACGAAAAAGGGTCAAAGCCAGATGGGGTAGTCAAAGGTTCAGGAGTTGAAAATGGAGTCAGGGAAGTCAGACAGGCAAGGTTTCATTCACGATAATAAATGTAATATTCTCTCTCTCTCTCTCTCTCTCTCTCTCTGTATATGGGCAAAAAGCAAATGCAAGAGAAATAGCAGGGGTGTGGCTGGGTTTAAATAGGGAGTCTACGATGATAGGCAGGTGAAATTAGGAAGGGGCGAAGCCCTGGCACACGCCCCTCGAACCCCACTGAAGTTTACATTAATATGGGGATTATGATTTTACAACTTGCTGTTACATAAAAGGAAAGAGATAAAGTTAGACAAAATTCATAATACTAGAATGCTAGAAGAATCACCAAAAAAAATGCCAAAATATAACATCATTTACAGGGTTTCATAACAGCATATTTGTCGGAAGAAAGTTTGCCCATTATGGCAGATTTACTACAGAGATTTAAGAGGACGACAATACAGTTTTCCCAATGTATCAAAAAAGCTAAAATAAAATGTATGTTAATTAATTTGTACCTTGGTTGTAGGTTTAAAAACTTTAATTAGAGAACAGACAGTTTTCACCTTCTACCAATTTGCCATATGCTATTTAACCAAAAAACACGTTTCCATTTGGTATTTTCCAAAATTAAATGACAGAAGCACTCAGTCAACAAAAGCTAAATGAAGTGGATATTGTTTAAATCTCTGAACAGAATGTTTCCCTCACTAGCTTTTTACTTAAAGTGGACTCAAGTGTACTGACCAACAAAATACTCAATTGCTTATTGTGGAGATTCCTTTCCAATGGTCAACTGCACCTAAAGCTGTCTGCCACTCAAAAGAAGGACAGATATTTGATGAGTGATCTCAAATTCAGTGCAACAACGCTCCACAGCTGGGACCAGATATAGGCTTTTCAGTGAATTGTTTAAAGTTTTCAAAAGATTTATCAATATAGACACTTCATTATTTGTCCCACAACAATGTCCCCTGAATCTCATTAAGTATATGTGGGGTTTTTGGTCTTGCTTTATTTTAAGGGACCATTTTTGTGTTTATTACCATATTTATAAACTAAAAAAAGGGCCAGCTAAAATATTTTCAGATCCCTACTTGAGGATTATCAACTCCAAGTCAATCATACCATTGAAACAGGGTTACATTTGTTTAAAAGCACTATGTCATTCTTCATTTAAAATTAGATCTGTTTTTATTATGCTTTTTTTTATTAGTTTCTAAACAACGGAACATATATATATATATATATATATATATATATATATATATATATATATATATATATATATATAATATATGTACAAACTGAACAGCATTTGTTAGTTAGTAAGTTAGTTGTTAACAAAAACTAAAGTGTGTTTTCTTTTTCTAAAAACATTTCTTTTTAAATGTTTCTTTCTGTATCTGTATTTTTTTTTAAACTCTTAGTATTTATTCTCTTTTTTTCTAACTTGCTGCTGAATTTAGTACCCAAGTGAGGACTTATACTGCTACACGCTGGCAGAATAGAGAAGGAGGAGAGAAGGTCTTATTTCAGCTTTCCCAGACATGTCTGCTGGAGCCTCTCATTCCTGACCTTTAAGGTTACCCTTTATGTTGAGTCTTAGGTCTCTTTTTAAGCAGACACTGTCAATTTGTATCAAATGATGCCCACATTGTGTGGCTGTTTTGTGACATGGGGCTCTATTCACAAAGCTTTACCTCCTTCGAAACTGAAAGACTCTTTTTTCAAAAGTCTTTTTTTATTAACACAATTAAGTTTGATATACAAGTTCTAGACTGCTACAGCACTTGTCTTGAGTCCTGCAGGTTTTATACTGGAGATACCATAAATAATGAACTGATTAAGACCCGGAAGGAGGTTAAATTGGTTTATTTAAGTAATTTAGGGTACAGGTGGAAAAAAGACCAGGAGGGCTCCGGACCTCAAGGTCCAGTATGTGCAACCCTGCTGCATTTTATACATAAAAACAGACTTTGAAAAAAATGTATTTAAATAACTTAGGATTTAAAGCTGATGAATAGTCAACTAAGCTGAGCCAATTTTAGAGACAGAAATAAACCAAAGAGGCAATTATACACTGTTGGGTGTATTTTCATAACTGTGGGCCCTTTATTCATTATTTAAACAGTGGCAGTATTTAGATCCAGCATGCACTAGAGTTAGAAGGATTGTATTTTGTCTGGTCCTTCAGGGAGAGAAGTTTTCTTTCAATAATTATTTCTGTAAAATAGTGCTACCGTAGGGGCTCCCGAGTGGCGCATCCAGTAAAAGCACTCGCTAGAGTGCAGGATGCGCTCTATAGCCTGGACGTCGCCGGTTCGACCGTGGACGGGAGCTCCCAAGGGGCGGCGCTCAATTGGCCGAGCGTCGCCCGGGGAGGGAGAGTTAGGTCAGCCAGGGTGTCCTCGGCTCACTGCGCACCAGCGACCCCTGTAGTCTGGCCGGGTGCCTGCAGGCTTGCCTGTAAGCTGCCCAGAGCTGCGTTGTCCTCCAACGCTGTAGCTCTGAGGCGTCTGCACGGTGAGTCTGCAGAGTGTAAAGAACCAGGCGGCTGACGGCACTCGCTTCGGAGGACAGCGTGTGTTCATCTTCGCCCCTCCCGAGTCAGCGCAGAGGTGGTAGCGGTGAGCTGAGCCTAAAAATAATTGGGCATTTCAAATTGGGGAGAAAACAATAAAAACTAATTGGCAACGACTAAATTAAAATAAATAAATAAATAAATAAATAAATAAATAACTAGTGCTACCGTTATTGTTGGGTACAGTTTGTAAAAGGACCATGAATGTATGCAAGAAGTTCAAAGCTAAAATGGATATTTTAACACCTGCGGTGTTGCTGTGTTTGTGTGTTTGTTTGTTATTGGGGCTGCATGGTTTGTTAGCTCAACCCAGCATAAGTTAATTCTCATTGTATACCACTGTAATGCTAAAACCATAAATGCTCTATACATTCGTCAATAAAGCTTCAGTCTAAATTACAGTATTTTTTCTGTTCAACATATCTTTCCATTTTTTGTAACACGGTAGATTAAATAATTTGGGTTAAAACCAGTAGTAATATAAACGTGCAATCCTACCTTTGTTCCTGTAGTTTGTTTTGGCAACCTCAGTACAGACCATGTTAGTTAAAAACATTCTTAAATGCATTTTTCTATTCGGCACCTGAACCTATTTATAAGATTTGAAAAACATATGTCCGTTTTCACAGTTTAACTTTTGTTGTTATTTAAAGAGCAAGAGGCTGCCGGGGGTAAACTCTAACTTCTTTTTTGCTTTCAACTCACAGCGATTGTGCTTGTTTCATAATCATTATATAGTATAAAGCATTATATAGTATATTATTAAAATACAACCTAACATTTGATTACCAGATTGATCAACAATTTATTCAAATCAAATAAACTATCAATTAATATCTAAAACCAGGTAAAATTATAAAAGTTGGCATGACACCACTAGCAGAAAGCATAATAAAGTTAGTGATCCTGGTTAAAGAACTAGGTGTAAGATCTGTTGTTTGACAGAAGACTTAGCAGGGCTTTTTGGTAGGTTTTGCACTAGCTGCAGACCAGAAAGCAAGTACAAAGATCTGATAGCTAGTCTGACAGAGCAGCTAGACCAGAAGCTGGCAATCAAGGAGTTGGAGCAGTTTGTAGACTCCCAGGTGGAGTTGCATGTGGCCACACTAGATACACAGAGGAAGGTGGGTGGACCAGACAGGGAGTGGACAGTAGTTAGAGGGAAAAGGAAAAGGGGGAATAAGCTAGAATAGAGTTTAGCAGCTCACTGGTGGAGAGTAGAGTCCAGAACATGCAACCAGGATAGCGACCATGGGAAGAGTTGCAGAAGGCTACAGAACAGGTCAGTAATACAGTGGAGGATAGTGTTTGTACTGTTAGTAAGCATGCTGATCAAAAGAGCAGGCAGAGTCAGAGGCAGACAATCATAGTGGGGGATTTAATTATAAGGCATGTATACTGGAAGTTTTGCAGAAGGGACCCAGTAAACACAAGTGTTATCCGTCTCCTTGGTGAGTTGAAGGTGATCGACAGAGTAGATCGGGTCACAAACAGGTCAGGTACAGAACCAACAGTGATTGTCCATGTAGGGACAAATAACATACGTGAGACGAGGTCAGAGGTACTAAAAGAGAGGTGCACTGAACTCGCTACCAGGTTCAAAGAGAAAAGGAGTCAATTAATCTTCTCCGGGGTGCTTCCAGTTCTGAGGGCAGGGAAGGAAAGGCTTAGCAGAATAATTGGTTTAAATATATGGTTAGAGAATAAGTGTAGAAGGGAGGGTTTTGGGTTCATAGATAACTGGAGCACTTTTTGGGGACAAAGCGAGCTTCACAAAAAAGATGGCTTACACCTAATTGATAGGGGAGCAGATATTCTGGAAGACCAGAAAAGGATTTAAACTAGGCAGGGGAGTGCATCAGAAATACATTGTTAGAACTAGAAGCACACATGTCAATTGAAAATAATGACATTGCTGGAATCACAGAAATTTAGCTTAGTCCTGAAGATGGAGAAGAATTCCATATACAGGGGTATAAACTGTTCTGACTAGATAGGATAGGAGGTGTAGCTCTATATGTAAGGGACAGGCTAGAAGTTAAAAAAAAAAAAACATTGTTTTATCTCAGTCTACATACCAAAGTGAGTCAATCTATTGGGGTATGTTACAGACCCCAGGTTAGAATAGAAATTATAGAAAAGTATATGAATCAATTAGAAATACATGTTGGGGCAAGAATACTATAATCATGGGTGATTTCAATGTTCCCAATATAAACTGGGAAAATCCAGTGGGAGGTGGTAACTTAGAAACTGAACTGATTGATGCAGTAAATGACTGCTTCCTGACCCAGTGTGTCAAAAACCTGACAAGGGACAGAGCAATTTTAGATTTGGTGTTCACAAACAACCAGGACATGCTATGTAATATATATGTAGTAGAACCACTACGGTCAAGTGATTATAAATAACATGGTTAAATTAAAAATTACCTGGGATTACTATTATTTGTTTATTTAACAGAAGCCTTTATCCAAGGCAACTTACAGAGACTAGGGTGTGTGAACTATGCATCAGCTGCAGAGTCACTTACAAATACGTCTCACCCAAAAGACGGAGCACAAGGAGGTTAAGTGACTTGCTCAGGGTCACACAATGAGTCAGTGGCTGAGGTGGGATTTGAACCGGGGACCTCCTGATTACAAGCCCATTTCTTTAACCACTGGACCACACAGCCTCCAGGCTAAAAGCGGCACAAACTAAAGTGTATCATTTCAGAAAGGCTAACTGAAGGGATGAGACAAAGCAACACCAAAATAAATCATACAAAACCAAATACCATGCAGGTAGGTAGCAGTTGTTTCCCATATTTTATTCAAGCATCCCAAGGTGGTGGCATGCAAGCATCCCGGGAGGCGGCAAGCTGGCATCCCCGGGTTGTGACAAACTGGCATCCCCGGGCTGTGGCGAGCTGGCATCCCCGGGCTGTGGCAAGCTGGCATCCCCGGGCGATGATGGCAGCTACGGACCCTCAGGAGGCGAAGACAATGGCGGCGGACCCTTGGGAGGCGACGGCAGCAGTGGATTATCTGGGCTTCTCCCTCTCACGCCGGAGACAGCGGGGCTTCTCCCTCTCGCGCTGGAGACAGCGGGGCTTCACCCTCTCGCGCTGGAGACAGCGGGGCTTCACCCTCTCGCGCTGTAGACAGCGGGGCTTCACCCTCTCACGCTGGTGACAGCGGGGCTTCTCCCTCTCACGCTGGAAACAGCGGGGCTTCTCTCTCTAGTAGATGCGGGAGCGGCAGGTAGTCTCCCTCTAGTGGTGGAGGTGGGAGCGGTAGGTAGTCTCCCTCTAGCAGTGGACGCGGGAGCAGAAGGTAGTCTCCCTCTAGCAGTGGACGCGGGAGCAGAAGGTAGTCTCCCTCTAGCGGTAGAGGCGGGAGCGGCAGGTAGTTTCCCTCTAGCGGTGGTGGCAGGCCTAAGTCTTCCAAAGGTGTTGTGATCCAACTTCTGACATCGAATGTGGCAAGATAGCTTCAGTGGAGACTGCAGACCAGGATGTAACACACAGCAGGCAGCAGTATTGCAGGTGAGATGCCAATGTGCTCAGGGTTTTTATTACAAAAACAAATACCGTGCAGGTAGGTAGCAGTTGTTTCCCATATTGTATTCAGTTCTCCAGTGAACCATCTCTGCTCTCTCTCCTCCTAATGGAGCCCTGGGCTCTCCTTTTATAGACTGTAGCTGCTCCTAATTAGCACCAATTATTTTATTAAGGAGCAGCCACATTCTCATAAGTTTTTGGCCGCTCTTTTTTTACTGTCTGTCGTATGTGAGCGACTGTCTGTGCAGTCATCCGCGAGTGAGTTGTCTTTTCTTCTTGAGAGTACACAGTATCCTCCTCGGGGCCAGGCCTGGCCAAATCCCCGCTGTCGAGTGACCTCCAGCCACACTCTCCTCCTCGGGGCTAGGCTTTGCCGTATCCCTGTTGTCGAGTGGAGCAGACGGCCGAACCTGACCGCTGCGGTGAGTCGGTTTTTGTACCTTCGGTGTACTCTCTCTCTCTCCTTCACTATCTTTCTCATTTAGAATTGTGATATTTTTGTTTGTACTATTTTTGTAAAAGGTGTAGGTATAGTATGTATTTATAAAAACAACTTGGATGAAAACTACAATAAACTACAAAACTGCAAAATAGTGCCAATATTTTTTTCTTACCATTTCTTCCTGTGAATTCAACAAGTAGACAGGAGCTGTAGTTAATATTGTTACGCGCCTGTAGCACAGTTTAATAATTTGACACTGAGGTTAACACACATACAAGATAAAGCAAAAAATGAAAGCAAAAAAAAGTTGTTAGAGGAGAAAGCTTGTTAAAAGTATCATTATATGATCAAATGGACTTCGTGGAAATTATTTGTCACAAAAGGAGAACCCCTCAAAGGGAACACTTGAATACTGTCACCAAACAATGCACCAAGTACCTCCTCACCATAAAAAAAAATGTCAACATTCACACTTGGAAGCATATGCATGTTTTATTCTAATGCTGAGTGCTACATAAAGAACAATTATTAATGCAAGTGCTTCAAATAAAATGACAAAAGTAGCAAATTATTTTCAATAGAAAGAAAAAAAAATCCCTCATTAAAAAATACAAAAGAGTCTGTGTGACAGAGAATGAATGAATCCTAGTCAACAATCTCCTTCCCGACCTGTGAGGGCGCTGTATAACAGGAACAGTGTGCCTCGTACTGGATAGTTCGGCAGTTCATTCCAGGGTCAGTCAGAAGTCAGCCATCCAGGAAGGGGGCGGAGTCACAATATCCATCGCCCTAGTACGGTAAGCGATGTGTCAGTCAGCTATCGGAGGGGGCATGATTAAGGGTATTATTATTATTATTAATTTCTTAGCAGACACCCTTATCCAGGGCGACTTACAATTGTTACAATTATATCAATTTTTTTTTTTTACATACAATTACCCAATTATACAGTTGGGTTTTTACTGGAGCAATTTAGGTAAAGCACCTTGCTCAAGGATACAGCAGCAGTGTCCCCCACCTGGGGTTGAACCCACAACCCTCCGGTCAAGAGCCCAGAGCCCTAACCACTAACCACTACTCCACACTGCTGCTAACCACTTTGTTAACCACTGTTTGTTTGTATTTAGTAGACGGCTAACAAACCAGCCAGCATTAAACCCGGATTCCAAATACTGCACTAGCCACCACCAGCACTGGAGCACTGCGAGAAAGGACACAGAGCCAAGCTTGTATCGTTGTTTTATTATTTCGGAACTGAAACCCTGTTTTGCTTAGCTGTGGAATTGCACATTGCTGTGTAGCTGCCAGCATTATTATTTGATGGTGCCAAACCGTGACAACAATTAAAATACTTGTTTGGACCGTGAACACCGTGTGTTATTGTGGTTGTTTGAGCACTGCATCACCTCTACACCTGCACACTACTAACCACTTTGCCACAGTCTGTTACAGATAGAATGCTGCTCTTATATAGAAAGATTTTGGTTCTGTGCTACTACCTTGCTGTGTTTTACACATTTTATTATTAAATGCTCTTCTAAACACAGCAAATAACTTCACACTTTACTGCTGTGACAGTGTCGCTAGTAATCAACCATACTTTATAATAATAAAAAAACTAAACCTTGAGCAGTAAAAAGTGCACAAAGATTGTCACTAGGTGTACATTTAATCTGCTAATCATTTATATCCCCCTAGTTATTTTTGGGATTAAAAATATATTTTTTGGGGGACTGGATATTCGGGATGTTTAAACAAAGACTGTATACAGCATTTTGATTTTCAGGACTAGTAACCTGTTTGTTATTCCCGTTTTACTGACTTTGTGTTTCAAAGCATATACATGTTTTTGTTACTTCTCTCTTTCTTTTCATTCTGATTTGCAAATATTGTGTAAATAAATAGTCTTTGAGTTTGATACATGTTCCCATTTCATTTTTGCTATTAGCAGTTCTTCTGTTTTCAGTCAGGTGTATATATTGTAGCTCTCTGTTATTGGTCTTCTCTTATTTAGAAATAAAAATTGAGAAAGTATTTGATTTATAGAGCGATTTGTTATAAATTGATGTCGCTAGTTTCTAAAATGGCGTCTAAATTGTCGTTCATTTAAATCTGTATAGTTGGTTCTCTTAAATATTATTATTTATTATTATTTATTTCTTAGCAGACGCCCTTATCGTAAACAAAAATACATTTCAAGAATCACAGTACAAGTATTAATACAATTAAGAGCAAGATAAAATACAATGACTTCGGTTCTAGCAAGTACAAGTATATGACAAAATACGATTCAATAACAGAGCAGATAAGTGTCAATGACAGTTACATCAGGATATAGTTAAATACAAAATAGTACAGATTAAATAACACTTGTGACAGATTACAGTACACTATTCAACGTGTTGTTGAATAAAACAATGAAGTATTCTAAAATATACAGGGGTTGGTTTTTTTCCTCCAGTATATATTAGTAGTTGTATTTACAATTGTTTCAACATTGACCACCTAGTACTGGGCAATGTCGTCATTGCCCAGCCTCAGTTGTTATTTAGATCTTTATGAAGACATTGACCGACAAAATCGGCCAGTGATGTGAACCACTGGCAGCTTGAGAGAGCACACAGGACAACAGCAGTACAATTAACTGGTAAGTTTTATTAATTACAAATAATGGTAAAGGCTTTTGAAAAGAATATGAAAAGAATAAATGAAAACCTGTCCTCTGGGCTCTGTCTAAACTTTTCTTCATTTTCTTTAACTAGCGCTGCGGGAGCTATTCTCCAAGCAGGTAAAACAAGCAGTTTGATTTCACAAGACGGTCACTGAAGTAAGGTGCAGTAAATTTACAGCAGTAAAGAAAAGTCTAGTAACTGGGGTAGGCAGCGGTTACTGGCTGTAATAATTGTACTATAATTCTTGATATGTATTTTTTGTATACAACTGTAAGTCGCCCTGGGTAAGAGCGTCTGCTAATAAATAAATAAATAAATAAATAAATAAATAATACTGTCCAGAAGAGGATTCACTTGTCCCAGGGAACCTCCAGGTGAGTATCCGGATTGTACTTAATTTGGAATCCTTTCGGAACAAGTTCAATAACTGTATTTGTATCCCTTGTAGGTTGAAAGGTAAGTTCCTCTGTGCTAAAGCATATAGAAATCCCCGTTGATTCAGGTAAGTACAAGTGATTGCTTGAACTGCACTTTCGTCAAGCTTATTGCCGTTAGTTCATTACTGAGTTCTTTATATTCTCTCTTCCAGGTTCTGAGAGCGCCCTCTACCTGTAGCATATACTGCAGTGCAGCCAGTTCCCCAGGGCAGCCTATTGGCCTAATAGCCCCATTCCAATTAAACAAAACACAACTAATAATAAAGAAACTTAATACCACCAGTGTTGTTTTTTTAATCACTTGGCTGCATTGTCCCCTTTTTAAAATAAGTCAACAGTCCTTTGTGATATTTTTAAAACTGAGCACAGCAGCGCCCAATTTTCTGTCAGCCTTTAATTTATTATACATTTTCTTTTATATGAAACAGTCCTTGTTTTAGACAGGCACTAGGTTGTAGGCCCACACAAACACAGCTGTATTTTGTAGTGTTCTGTTGCCGTGTGCTACTCTTCTGAGTGGATGCAAATTACTTTGAAAAACAATATGTGTTTGGCCCTGCTTGCCAGCTTGGTGTGCGTTTGTCATTTACACCAGTAAGTACTTAAAAACAGTCCATTCTCATAGTGGGCTCTGCATGCCCCACAATCAGCTGTAAAACAGCGCTTCACTTTATGCTTTCGTTTACACTTATATAAAACACTTTTCCCAGCAGTTTCGTTAGAAAAAGTTTTACTCACAGTTCCATTGCTTGAACCGTAACATCTTCATGAGATGGTCTGTAGTTTCTTTTAAACATGGTGTCCATTTGCTGTCTGCACCAAGGAAAGATCCATGCCGTTCCTTTTGTTTAAAGCGCCCCGGTTCACGTTGTCCTTTTGTTTGCTTCATTTTAACTCCAGACTATAGCTGGCAATAGTAATCCTTGTTTCTTTTTATCTTCAGAACATATAAATATAGAGCACATGTTTGCACACCTTTCCCTTATACCTACACCTGTACACTGTGTGGATCCTTTATCCTCTGTTTCTCCTGCTCCAGGGTCACCTGATTTCCTACCACACTTGGGATTCTGGGAACTGGAGTTTTGTAGTTTTACTAGTCTGTCTCTAGAGGCAAGGATTTTCTCTTTTGTTTTCCCATAGGAGGGCAAAATACCAGTATCTCCACGTTCTTGATACTTTCTCCTCATATTAAAAAACTGACCATCCTTCACATATCCTCTCCCTTAGCTCAAATCAGGTTTAGCGACCTTGCTACCCCAACTGTGTACCCTCGATAATCCATCTGCATTTGCATTTTTCAAACCACTTCTATGTTCTATTGTCTATTGTAGGGCCAAGAACTACCTGGTCACTTTTGCGTTCTTTTCCTTATGCTCCTTCATCCATTTTAATGGAGAATGATCTGTAACCATTGTGAACTCTCTGGCCCAACAGATTTTAGTGTATTTTAGTGTTTCTAACGCCCACTTTATGGCTAAACACTCTTTTTCTACAACAGCAGATCTGGATTCTCTAGGCAATAACTTAGGTACATCACTGGGTGATCTTCACCGTCGAATATTTGGGAGAGGACCGCCCCCATGCCCACTTCTGAGGCATCTGTCTGCACAAGAAAACAGTTAGAAAAATCTGGTACTCTCAACATGGGACCACTACACAGAATCTCCATTATCTTTAAAAACGCCTTGTTGGCCACCTCCGACCGCCTCACTCTGTTTGGTGCGGATTTCCTCGTCAGGTCCGTTAGTTGGGGTTTTATTATTCTCCCACCTACTATATAGCCTAGATATTTGGCCTCCGTCAGGCTGACATAACACTTCTCTGGGTTTGCTGTGAGTCCCACCTCTATTTGCCAATACCCCTTTGCGTGGTCTAGAGTGGTTAGGAGCTTAGCCTTCCCTAGCCGCTCGATCAACTCGTCTACCCTAGGCATTGGGTAGGAGTCAAATTTGGAGACCAGATTCAGCTGCAGAACCTCCAGCTCCCGTTTCGTTTGGCTACCATAACAATGGGACTGTTCCAGTGGCTGAAAGATCTTTCAATGGTATCAGGTTTTAACATTGTTTCCAACTTGAGGATAACGTCTTCCTTATTTGCCTTGTGTAGACAATATGGTTGTACTCTCACTCGGACACCTGGTGGTTACAGTGTCATGCTGTATCATATTAGTGCGACCTGGAAGATTAGAGAATACATCCTGATTATTAGCCATTATCTGTTCAACCTCATCTCTTTGCTGTTTATCCAATTCTGGGCCTATATTTACAGGTTTACCCCCCCCCCCCCCCCCAATTATTTGTTTCTCCACCTGTATACAGGAAGGGATGACTACATTAGTCTAGAGGGAAGGGTCCCGGTTTTCCCAGGGTTTCAGTAAGTTTATGTGGTCTCTATAGTTCACTGGTCCGACCACCTCAATTATCTCATATGGACCCTACCATTGAGTAAATAGTTTACTGGTCGAGGTTGGAACTAAAACCATAACCCAATCACCTGGGTTGAACGAGCGGGTTCTAGCTGTTTTATTACAGTGGAACGTCTGCCGAGCTTGCACTTTTTCCAGGTGTTCTCTCACTATGGAAGTGAACCTCTCAATCCTATCCTGCATCTGCATTATATATTCAACCACATTTTTATCTCGGGAAGGCTGGCTCTCCCAAATGTCCTTGGCAATATCCAGAATTCCTCGGGGCTGGCGTCCATATAGGAGTTCAAAGGGCAAGAACCCTGTGGAAGCCTGTGGGACTTCATATTTATTATTAAGTTTACAAACGAGAGGAGGCCATTCAGCCCATCTTGCTCGTTTGGTTGTTAGTAGCTTATTGATCCCAGAATCTCATCAAGCAGCTTCTTGAAGGATCCCAGGGTGTCAGCTTCAACAACATTACTGGGGAGTTGGTTCCAGACCCTCACAATTCTCTGTGTAAAAAAGTGCCTCCTATTTTCTGTTCTGAATGCCCCTTTATCTAATCTCCATTTATGACCCCTGGTCCTTTTTTCTTTTTTCAAGTCAAATAAGTCCCCCGGGTTGACATTGTCTATACCTTTTAGGATTTTGAATGTTTGAATCAGATCGCCGCGTAGTCTTCTTTGTTCAAGACTGAATAGATTCAATTCTTTTAGCCTGTCTGCATACGACATGCCTTTTAAACCTGGGATAATTCTGGTTGCTCTTCTTTGTACTCTTTCTGGAGCAGCAATATCCTTTTTGTAACGAGGTGACCAGAACTGAACACAATATTCTAGGTGAGGTCTTACTAATGCATTGTAGAGTTTTAACATTACTTCCCTTGATTTAAATTGAACACTTCTCACAATATATCCAAGCATCTTGTTAGCCTTTTTTATAGCTTCCCCACATTGTCTAGATGAAGACATTTCTGAGTCAACATAAACTCCTAGGTCTTTTTCATAGTTCCCTTCTTCAATTTCACTGTCTCCCATATGATATTTATAATGCACATTTTTATTGCCCGTATGCAATACTTTACACTTTTCTCTATTAAATTTCATTTGCCATGTGTCTGCCCAATTTTGAATGCTGTCTAGATCATTTTGAATGACCTTTGCTGCTTCAACAGTGTCTGCCACTCCTCCTATTTTTAACGAGTTTGCTTAATATACCAGAGTCTAAATCATTAATGTAGATTAGGAATAGCAGAGGACCTAATACTGATCCCTGTGGTACACCACTGGTTACCTCACTCCATTTCGAGGTTTCTCCTCTAATCAGTACTTTCTGTTTTCTACCTGTTAACCACTCCCTAATCCATGTGCATGCATTTCCTTGAATCCCTACTGCGTTCAGTTTGAGAATTAATCTTTTATGCGGGACTTTGTCAAAAGCTTTCTGGAAATCTAAATAAACCATGCCGTATGCTTTGCAGTTATCCATTTGCAATGTTGCATCCTCAAAAAAGTCAAGTAGGTTAGTTAGACATGATCTCCCTTTACTAAAACCATGCTGGCTGTCTCCCAGGATATTGTTACCATATAGTTAATTTTCCATTTTGGATCTTATTATAGTTTCCATAAGTTTACATATAATAGAAGTCAGGCTTATTGGTCTGTAGTTACCTGGTTCGGTTTTGTCTCCCTTTTTGTGGATTGGTATTACATTTGCTATTTTCCAGTCTGTCGGTACAACCCCTGTGTCAAGAGACTGTTGCATGATCTTGGTTAGCGGTTTGTAAATAACTTCTTTCATTTCTTTGAGTACTATTGGGAGGATCTCATCCGGCCCAGGGGATTTGTTTATTTTAAGAGCTCCTAGTCCCTTTAACACTTCTGCCTCTGTTATGCTAAAGTTATTTAAAACTGGATAGGAACAGGTCGACATGTGGGGCATGTTGTCCGTGTCCTCCTTTGTAAAAACCTGTGAAAAGTAATCATTTAATATATTTGCTATTTTTTTTTCTTCATCTATGATTTTGCCATTTGTGTCTCTTAGACATTTAACCTCCTCTTTGAATGTTCTCTTGCTGTTATAATATTGGAAAAACATTTTGGAATTGGTTTTAGCCCTGTCACAAAGACGGCCGGAGTGGGTGGCGTCAGACCAGAAGCAGGGAGTAAACAGACAGAGACTTGGGGTTTTGGTGGAGCTGAGCGAATGGTTTCGCTCAGCATTTAATAAAACAGCACAGAAAATAAAAGGTTTGAACAATGGAATACAAAACAGGACACGGCACTTGACGCCAAAATAAACAGACAGACAAAACGACTAGACACTAACACACAGGTGAAACGGAGACGAACAAACACGGTGAGAATACACTTATTATATTTATAATTACGCTGACGATTTTACTCCTTCTCTCTCACCCGTTCTCCACTCTCTGAACACCTAACCACGAGTGACTAACCGTGCATCTATTTATACTGTTTGTGCTGGGATTCAATTACTAATTAATTATTCACTTGAATCCCAGCACGTGAATTAATTCTGTGCAACCCCGTGCTCACATATTACATTTAACCAGCACGTGAAGTGATTTGTGCTCTCCTCGTGCCTAAATACAAATCTACACTTTAAATATACGTGAAACACAGACCCGTTTATATCCCGTGTACCAATCTATACACCAACATTAACACACGCACGCAACACACAAATGCACACAGGGACGGGGCACATTGCCACAAGCCCCCTTAGCAATATTGATTTCTATCTCTCTCTTGGCCTTTCTAACTTCCTTTTTGACTTGTGTTTGCAGTTCCAAGTTCTCTTTTTGTGTGCTTTGTTTTTGGTCCCTTTTAAACGCTCTGTAAAGTGCCTTTTTTATTGATCTATTAAACCATTTTGGCCATTTTGTTTTAGATTTAGATTTGTCTACTTTTGGGATGTAATTGTTTTGTGCCTCTAGTACTACATTTTTAAAAAACAGCCACCCTTTTTCTGTGGATGTTTTCTCTATTTTACTCAAATCTACTTCTGTTAGTCTCTGTTTCATACCTTCGTAGTTTGCTTTTCTAAAATTGTAAACCTTAGCTTTAGTCATTACTTTTGGGGTTTTAAAAAATATTTCAAATGAGACCATGTTGTGGTCTGAGTTTGCCAATGGCTCTCTGACCTCTGTTTTAGTTATTCTGTCTTCATTATTTGAAAAGACTAAGTCAAGGCATGCCTCCCCTCTAGTCGGTGCCTTGACAAATTGCGTTAGGAAGCAGTCATTTGTCATTTCCACCATTTCAATTTCGTCCGTCGTGCCCCCCATTGGGTTTTCCCATTTTATGCAGGGGAAGTTGAAATCCCCCATTAGTATGGCTTCTCCTTTTCTACACGCATTTCGAATGTCATTGTATAACAGATTATTTTGCTCAGCGTCTGAATTTGGCGGTCTATAGCATGCTCCTATTATTATGCCCTTTGAATTTGTGTCCATTATTCTGACCCATATTGATTCTGCATTGTTTTCTTTGTCCTGATTTAACACCTGGGCTTCAAGGCTATTTCTTATGTATAGCGCTACCCCTCCGCCTCTTCTGTCCTGCCTGTCTTTCCTATACAGTGTGTACCCACTAATATTATATTCGTCTCCATCACTCTCAGACAACCAAGTTTCTGTAACACCTATCACATTGTAGTTGCTTGTTAGTGCAGTAGCTTCAAGTTCTAACATTTTGTTTCTGAGACTTCTAGCATTAAGATAAATACATTTAATAGTGGTCTTACCTGAGTTGTTGCCCTTGTTTTGATGTAGTCTCCCTTCTGTTTTTTTGTTTTCTCCCCCCTTCCTTTCTAGTTTAAATGCTTCTGCACCGCCTGAAGGATCCTTTCTCCGAGTAGATTGGTTCCCTTTCTGTTTAAGTGCAGTCCGTCCCACCTGTATAGATAGTCCTTGTTGTAGAAAGTGCTCCAATGTTCAAGAAAGTTGAAGCCTTCCTGTGTACACCACGATTTCAGCCATGCATTTTGATTTTGTATTTCCAGCTGTCCATATGGTCCTTTGCAAGGCGCCGGCAGTATCCCAGAAAATACCACAGTTTTGGTCTTGTCTTTTAATTTCCTTCCTAGCTCTCTGAATTTGTTTTGCAGGGATCTTGGCCTGTCTCTTCCAATGTTGTTTGTACCAATGTGGACGACTACTACCGGGTCATCTCCTGTTCGTTCTAGGAGCCTGTCCACATTCTCAGTGATGTGCTTGACTGAGGCTCCTGGAAGGCAGCACACTGTTGTAGTAAGGAGGTCCAAACTGCAAACTGAACTTGCTGTGTTTCTCAGTATGGAGTCCCCAACAATCATGACCTCCCTTTTTTTTGCTGCCTGGTCAGCACTGTTTATAGGGTCCTGGGTGTTGTTTCTTTCATTCTCGTGATGTTGGTTTTGGTCATCTAAATGTTGAAGTGGCTCAAATGTGTTGACTGTCTGGATTTCTGGTGGTTGTGTTTGACTGTGTTTGACTGTCTGGATTTCTGGTGGCACTGCAAACATGAAATAGGGTAAAAGAAGATTCCAATCCTTCCCATCCTTCCTTATTACTTTCTTGAGCATGGCTTTGAGCGTCTTATTAAACCGTTCCACGAGACCATCGGTCTGTGGGTGGTTAACCGCTGTTCTAATGGGTCTAATGTGAAGGGTAATGCACAAGTCATGCATTAATTTATTAAAAAATGGTGTTCCCTGGTCTGTAAGTATTTATTTTGGGATCCCTACTCTAGAGAAGACCTGAACTAATTATTTAACTATCGTTTTTTGAGGCTATATTTCAAAGTGGTATCTCTTCGGGATAATGTGTAGCATAATCTAATATTACCAACACACATTCATGTCCACGTGCTGATCTAGAAAGGGGGCCTACTATATCCACGGCAATACAATCAAATGGAACGTCAATAATGGGCATCATTTTTAGTGGGGCTTGTAAATGGGGCCGAGGGCTGGCTCTCTGGCAAGTGGGACAGGATTTGCAAAAGTGTTCTACTGCTTTTCAAATCCCTATCCTATAGAACCTTTGTAATATGCGGTCCAAGGTTTTATTGGCCACCAGATGGGTCCCAAAGAGGTGACTGTGAGCTAATTTTAAAACCTGGTTTCTAAATGGAGGAGGCACTAGCAATTGTTCGATGGGGTTTCTATTAATCACAGTTCCTCGATACAACAAATCTTTTTTTTGAAAAAAAGTTCCTGGTGTTTAACCACTACACCTTCGAGCGACACCACTCTCGATCGCACATGTGTTAATGACATATCCTGCTCTTGTTCTCTGGCAAAATTTTCATTCATAGGAAGAAAGCTGTCATGCCACGCCTCACCTATACCTTCGGGATCTAAGTCAGTGGAACTCCCCACAGTGTCATTTAATATATCTCTTTCAATACACGTTTCCCTGGATCCCCCACTAAAACTACTTCTAAGAGTGCCCCCCTTTCTCTGTCTATGCATTGACGCGTTTTCTTTGGCTTCCTGGATTGGTTTAAGTCAGGTAAGTCTTGATTAGCAAAGGGGAGTAACATGACCAAGCTCTCTGGTGGCCCCAATTGGGTCGTTTCTTTGGAAATGGGTTTATCCAAGTCCCCTCTAATTTGAACCAAGTTCAAAAACTCAGGAAAATCTTGGCCGAGAATTACCCGGTGGGGCAACCTGGAGACTACCCCCACCCTCATCTTGTGATCAACTCCGTGATAGGTCAAAGTCACGAGCATGGTAGTATTTTGTTCCTATTGGGGTCCTAAGTTTCCAATGGCTGGTGTTGTCCTCATTGGCCCTGCTCTGTGGAGCCCGCGCCAACTCTTCTGACACTTGACTAATGACACAAAGTCATCAATAGTGGAGGGGTAATTCTGGCCAACCCACTTCCTTAAAGGCCCCAGCATGGTCCTCATATAGTGATCCATTATTATGAGTTCGATAATGTGATGTCCATTATTCACTTCCGGTCCTAACCAGCGGTGGGCGAGGTGGATAAGATCGAACATTTGGGAGCGTGGGGCTAGTGATGAGTTATAGGTCAGGGCATGATATTTTCGGGCTCGAACAGCTGTAGTCACTAGAAATTTAAATATTATAATGCAGAATCAACCATTTCAACCATAGGTCGAGTATTGCATGGTGAAGGTCTCTATTGTCTCAGGCCAAGGAAAAAGCCACTCTTAGGAAAACGTCACAAGGACAATCGCTTAAAGTTTGCAAAACAGCATTTGAATGATGGATATGAGTTCTGGTCAAAAGTTTTGTGGAGTGATGAAACTAAAATCGACCTATTTGGTCACACTGATGTTCGTTACGCCTGCTGAAGCGTACAAAGTAAAGAACATCATACCGATTGTTAAGCATGGAGGTGGTAATATCCTTCTGCGGGGCTGTTTCTCCTCTAATGGCACAGGACATTTAGTTCCAATCAGTGGCGTGCCGTCAGGACCTTCTAGGTATTCTCTGCTGACCAGACAGTGCCAAGTAAACCGTCAGTCAAATGATATTATGTTGCCTCACTCACTTGTATACTGTGCTTGCTTATACTATGAAACATACTACTAAAATTATTATTTGTTCATTTGTCTGACGCCTTTATCCAAGATGACGTACAGGGTTTACTAGAGGTTTTTTAAGAGTCAAGGGGTTTCCTGAAGGGGATGTGATCAGCCAATAAGAGATCTGCATTTCCCCCGCATAAGTCTAGAACAACGACCAGACACTAGAAAAAAAAACAGTTGAGGGTATTCTCCGTTTCAGTTGAAGGTCTTGAGTGAGTTTAACCAATAGGCAAGTCGAAGAATGTCCTTTTTTTTAGACAGGCGACCAATCAGGAGTGAGCAGAGGAGGGCCATAAATCTCCCAGGGTATTCTCTGCCTCACTTGAAGGCCCTGCTTTAGCAACCAATGGGAAAGTCAAAGCTCTGACAGCTGACCAATCATTAGTGAGCAACCCCTAAACCTCATGAATATTCCTTGGTTAGCACTGCAGTTAGGAGGACAGCTGGATTTCGCACGATATTGCTTATAAATATACATTGATAAATATAAATACCTTTACAACATCTAATTATTTTGAATTTTATTTTACACTAAAATAAAAAAAAAATGTGAGAAAACTGAGACATCATAGTCGATTTGGTTACGAATCCTTTTTCAAGGAGAACTTTCTCTGAAAAATTGGAGATTGTTAAAAAAGGGAGATATACACCACAGATCCCTGAGCTGACACAGGAAGGGAAAGGATACACTCGGCACTTTCAGAATTCAAATTATGAAAGGTATCTGTGGCTTATTGGTAGCTGCCACTTAAAAAAAGGAGGGGGGGGGGGGGGGGGGTTGTTGCGATGACTCTGCTACCCCAGTCCATTTTGTCACGACACACCACTGGTTCCAATACATGGTAAAATGCATTTCATTGCATACCAAAAGATATTGGCTAATCGTCATGAAACCCTCCACTACAAAACTTGGTTTAAAGCGCAATTGGACGTTCCAACAAGACAACGATCCAAAGCACATCAAAATCTACTTCAGAATGTTAAAGAAGAATAAAATCAAGGTTCTGGAATGGCCTAGTCAAAGTCCCGATCTAAATCCGAAGGAGAATCTTTGGTATGAGTTGAAGAAGGCTGTGCACAAGATAAGTCTTCAGAATTTGAATGAACTGGAACAATTTTGCATTGAAGAGTGGTCAAAAATCAAAGAATCATGCCAAAAGTTAATTGACAAATATCCTAATAGTTTAAAAGATGTTATTATTGCTAAAGGTGTCCCAACTAGCTATTAATTTCATTTACCTTGTCAGGGTTTGAATACCTTTGAATGAGCATTTTTGTGGAGTTTTACAAAAAAATTGCTGAAATAAATAATGTCTTGTCATTTTTTTTCCTCATCAACAATAGCATAACTTTTACTTATCTATCTATCTATCTATCTATCTATCTATCTATCTATCTATATATATATATATATATATATATATATATATATATATATATACATATATATATTGTGAGACAGCAGGGAGGGGGTTAAATCCTCCCTGCAGAAAACATGTGCAAATGCACATTGGTTGATGTAATTGTTTTGTTTTATTATTTAATTATCCCCTGCACCTGGTGATCATTGTAAATTAGGACCAGGTGCAGGGTATTTAAGAGAGGCAGCTAGTCTGCTCATTGCTGTTGTATAGAAGGAGGCAGATAGTGTGCTCTGTCTCCAAGCAGTCAGACAGAAGTAAGTGCTGTGTCAAACCTGTGTGGTTTAATTAAGTTTTGGGGCAGGGAAACGGCTTAGCCGTCCTGTGTTAGTTAGGTTCCTGTGTGTGTAGTTAGTGCTCGATAAGAGCTAGGTGTTTATTTGGTTTTGTGTGTTTGATTTTTGTGTTTATTAAAAATAGCGCACCAGCGCTTAAAAATCCATTTCATTGTTCTGGGTCGTATTTTTAAAGGGGCAACGAACCCGAGTGAGTTGTGCTTTGTCACATATGTTGGAGAATGCGGGCAGAGTGTGTGGGCACCCCTACGACCCAGAAAATGGATTTTAAAGAATTGATCGCAATGATCAATCGTAACACCGCTGCTCAGAAAGAGCAGACAAAGAAGTGGAGACAGGAGTGGGGGCTACCGGATCCGGAGCCGACAGAGCTAGACCTGCTACTCCAAAAGTGGGAGCAAGCAAGAGGTACCCCGCTGACTCCAGCTCCAGAGCCCAGAGGGGAGGAGCCGCCGCTTCCGGAGCCCAGAGGGGAGGAGCCTGCACTTCCGGAGCCCAGAGGGGAGGAGCCTGCGCTTCCGGAGCCCAGAGGGGAGGAGCCTGCGCTTCCGGAGCCCAGAGGGGAGGAGCCCAGAGGGGAGGAGGTGAAAAGCATACCTCCACCACAGCCCCGACCACCACCCCTACAGTCCAGTTCGGCGCCGCTGCGTCCAGTCCCTCACCCCTTGCTCCTGGACACCCTGCCGGTCTTCCTGGACCTCCCTGTGCTGGACCTGGAGCCCAGGAGTCTGCAGCACTGGCCACAGCTCTGCCCCTGGTTACCTGCTCCGCTCTCCCTGAGCACCCAGACGTCACTGGGCTGCTGCCAGACGTCGCTGTTGCTCCCCCTGTTAGCTGCTTCGCTCCCCCTGGGTGATCGGACATCACTGCGCCAGTTCCCAGGGGAAGACCTGTGTCCACTGCGGCATCCTCCAGTGCCCCGGCCTACGCTTCGGTCGGCCCTGTTAGCCCGGTGGGGTCCCGTGTCGCCGGTTTGCGGTCCCTTCCTGGCAGCGCCGGAAGGACCGACCCATCCGCAAGCCCGCCCGTGGAAGATGGCGGCAATGGACATTGCTGGACTTGAGGCTGGGTGGTCTTTTAAGGGTGGAGGGAGGTGGCCGTGGTATGGCCGGTGTCTTGAAAAGACATGGGGGGGGATGTGTGAGACAGCAGGGAGGGGGTTAAATCCTCCCTGCAGAAAACATGTGCAAATGCACATTGGTTGATGTAATTGTTTTGTTTTATTATTTAATTATCCCCTGCACCTGGTGATCATTGTAAATTAGGACCAGGTGCAGGGTATTTAAGAGAGGCAGCTAGTCTGCTCATTGCTGTTGTATAGAAGGAGGCAGATAGTGTGCTCTGTCTCCAAGCAGTCAGACAGAAGTAAGTGCTGTGTCAAACCTGTGTGGTTTAATTAAGTTTTGGGGCAGGGAAACGGCTTAGCCGTCCTGTGTTAGTTAGGTTCCTGTGTGTGTAGTTAGTGCTCGATAAGAGCTAGGTGTTTATTTGGTTTTGTGTGTTTGATTTTTGTGTTTATTAAAAATAGCGCACCAGCGCTTAAAAATCCATTTCATTGTTCTGGGTCGTATTTTTAAAGGGGCAACGAACCCGAGTGAGTTGTGCTTTGTCACAATATATATATATATATATATATATATATATATATATATATATATATACACACACACACTGCGCCCTCGCTATAAGGCTCTTGGTTATACGCGCCTTGGACATAACGCTCTTGCAGCATGTCCCCCAATTCCCTAGACTAGTGATTCATGCAATATTTCTACAGTGAATACAGTACCGGTGTTGTTCAAACTGTAAACAACTTCTCAGTCTAACTTGTTTTATAACTAAATAAATATTAGGCCTATTACGTGGTTATCTTTCCTTATGTATTTACTTTTTTGCTTCGAGAGGAGCTGTGGTTTTCTCCGGGAGACGAGACGCTTCAGCTTTGCTTCAGCCCCGCTCCGGCAGCCGAACCTGGGGCGAGCCCATTCCCTCTTCCCCTCTCCCGACCCGCTCTCCTTCTCGTACTTGGTTTGCTTGTCTGTCGCTTCGAACTGAACTCCCGACTGCCTTTTAGCCAGGCTATTTATAGTTTAAAAATGCAGACACCCAGAACTACAGCGTCAGAGGACAACGCAGCCCTGGGCAGCTTACAGGCAAGCCCGCAGGCGCTCGGCCAGCCTACAGGGGTCGCTGATGCTCGGTGACCCGAGGACACCCTGGCTGACCTAAGCCCCCCCACCCCGGGTGGCGCTTGGCAAATTGAGCGCCGCCCTTTGGGAGCTCCTGTCCTCGGTCAGCAAAGGAATAGCCTGGACTCGAACCAGCAACGTCCAGGCTGTAGGGCACATCCTGCACTCCATGCAGAGTGCCTTTACTGGATGCGCAACTCAGGAGCCCCTTTGTTATTTTGTATTTTAATCAGATGTGTGTTGTTATGTGACCCACGGCGCCCACCACCACCTCCCCCGTTTATAACGCTCTTCGGTTACAATGCTCATATTGTGTGTGTTCTGAGACCTCCGTATATATATATATATATATATATATATATATATATATATATATATATTAAACATCAAAATAAACTTTTTCACTTATATTTGAGCATCAAAAGAAACTTACCACTTATATTTGGATAAAATTCACTAGATGTGGTCGAAAAATGACAAACTGTTTTAGAGCAGGTGCAGTGACTTTTTTGTGTTGATTAACAATTGATGTCACAAAGATGCTGCAAAATTATCTGTCGATCTTGGGCAGGTGTTGTGACTCTTGGTCTCCCAGTTTGTGGCCTGTCACTGACAGAGTGTGTCTGGTTATAGCGTCTCACCAGGTTTGAAATTGCTGGCTGTGAGCACCCAAGAGCCACAGTACGCTGCCCTAGTCCAGCCTCCAACATAACAAATCACTCCATATCTAGTGTCCAATCAACTGTCTCACTAATTAGATGATTAAGTGCGTATGCTTCAGTCATAGTCACTCAAGCGTGTCATGGTCAAGGATGAATGATCGAGTGATTAAAAAGAAACCAAAAACATTTTGTCAATGTCCATCATTTATATACTTTATTTTTTTTTCAAAAATAAATGTGTTATAAAAGTGATAAGTTTCTTTTGATGCTTGGTATATATGTTACAGTAAAAGTCTGAATCTGGCCAATCTTTTATTGGTAAATGTCAATCATTTACCAAATAAATGTACAAAATTATGAAGAAATAAATTGCTTTTTGGACATTTACCGGTTAATCTAATGATTTACCAAAGCATATTGGTAAATACAGGAATATTGTTGAAGAATATATTTATTCCTGCATATAAATTGTCAATTAACAAAATAATCATTAATGTCCAAGAATATATTTATTTCTGCATACACATTTTCCATTAAAAAAATAATAATTAATGAGCTTACAGTAATGCACAGTTGAGCAATTTAAACTAGTTCAATATGGTACTGAACAATATTGTGATCCATTAATGTAGAACAACCATCATTCTGGTAAATGTGCTTATAAAACAATTCACAATGGTGTTGAAGAATATTGTACTCCAACTACATAGTCGGTTGGTGAAAAATAACATTTTGTTAAAAGCAAATTAAATCATTTAGGACCTAGGTTTATACAAAAATGTTTTGCAGATAGATTTAATTAATAGCAGAAGGGTAATTATTGCAAATTCTGGTGTAACTAAATACATTACTGTACCACAGGTGAGAGTTTTTAAGTCAGGACATTGATCATTCAGTATTCTCTCTCTCTCTCTCTCTCTCTCTCTCTCTCTCTCTCTCTCTCTCTCTCTCTCTCTCTCTCTCTCTCTCTCTCTCTCTCTCTCTCTCTCTCTCTCTCTCTCTCTCTCTCACAGATGTGCCTGTAAAGGACTTAAAAACTCACGGCTGTGGTACAGTAACTTAATGTATTTATTTACACCAGCATTAGCAATAATTACCCTTCTGCTATCAATTAAATCAATCTGGAGGCAGCTATAATCTGTAGTCCATGCACATCATTTTATATCTTAATGTGGACATGAACAAAGGGGAGAAGGAACCAAGGACTTCCATTAAATGTATAAAGAGAGAAGTAAGATGAGGAACTTGTGAGTGTTGTTTATGTGAGGTAAGAGATGGTACACTTGTACACCTTTAAAAGGGAAAGCTTTCAAAGTCAGGCTTTTATGCACAAGGCAGTATAAAGAAAGCAGCCTCCATGCTTCAACAGAAACAGAACGCTTCAGGAAGTGCAATTAATTTGAGATCAGCTGAAAGTACTTAGAATAAACGTCCACTAACTGTGCCATGCCTGTTTTGATCTACCATACCTTTACATCACTGATGGAGTACATTGATTGTTTTATTGGGTTGTCGTGAACAAATCCGAAAGGCTTTCTTTCATACAATGTCCAAGGTCTTAAAAAATACTTCAGGAATGCTAGTCTGTGAAAAGGAAGAAAAAGGAGATTGACTGAATGTTTTTTTTTTTTTTACAAGAAATGAGAAAGCTCTTTTGACATTTTCATAACCTTGCAAAGGTAATAAAAAAAAGGTTTTCAATTATTGTATTTTGTAGATGGAACACAATGAAAAGGAGTGTGTTGGTAATTTCAGTGTATTTACATCTTACATACTGGCATTTTAAATCAAAATGCCTACCTTTTTTTATTTAATTTTAAAGAGTACATTTCTTTTTTTAACTTCCCTTACTATTTTATGATGTTGAAATCATTCGGCTGCTCCAGTATTAAGTTATTATCATTTTAATCTAAATCAGCCTTCCTAATTCCATTCAAATCATATGACAGCCCCACCTACTCTACATTCTTAAAGACAGAGTAAATGCATCTGGCAAAGGTTCAAGGGTCTCACTGGCTTGGTTTCCATGCAGTTTAGAAACTCCAAATTCTCTCTCCACTGTCGAGAGAATGTGATGTTGCACGCCTATATCAAGCACATTCCTCACACTGTAGAAAGTGTGTGGACAAAAAATGGTACAGCTAAAAAGCATGAGTAAATTGCCTTCTCACACAAAAAAGCAGTGCAAATTGACTAAACTAAGTTTTTTCTTTTCCACGGCAACAAGTTTGAAGCCGTACCTTATGTTCACAAGACTTCAGCAGTGAAGATCTTTTTGTTTGTGATTGTTACTGTGTTGGTCTGTGCTGATAGACGGATTCCCACAAGCTCTGCCGTCCAGGTTTTATTGCAGTTTACAGTGGTAGGTGGCCACCACTAGGGTACCAACAATGGTAGTACAAGTGTGGGAGGACATACACATACATATACATGAAAAATGCAAAAACAAAACACAGTGGGATAAAACACAGCTAAAAATAGAAATTTGCAATCCAGTGGCTCAGCGCTACTCCCACTCAAAGGGAGTTCCCGCTCCAGGAACCTTCTCCCTAACACTAAATAAACTGGTGGGATTAAAATCCCCTATACTAATCCCTATGATGAGCACTTGTATCCTAGCTGACACACACATTGATCACGAGTGCTTGCTTTGTTTGCTCACCCTGGTGAGGGCTTCCAGCTTGCTGACAAAGAATAAAGAACAACAAAATGGAGAACCAAGACCCTTTCTAAAGGCATGTGGCCAGGGTTAATTGATAATCAATTCGTCAATCAACACCTGGCCAACTGCTGCACATGGATTTCAATTAGGCAGAGAGGGAATTCTAACCTACCAGCTCTGCCATATGTAGCACAAACGTCATTTCCAAATTAAACACATTTTATGTACAAATAAAAAAAAAAAGTTTTATTTACACATGCAGGGCCTCAGCCCTGCCAAGTGATGTAGCCTTGTTCAACTTTCTACTACAACTAAAGGCAGTACCAAGCAATGATTTATTAACAACTGAGATCTGCTGAAAGTAGCCCTGACAAGGTGACTCATAAAATGACAGTGCTTTATAGTTTAGTTGTTTTATAAGCACTGTTAAAAAAAAATAATAATAAGATACTATGAAGTAAAAAAAATGCAGCCCTTTGCAATAAATAAATAAATAGGCCCTTTGCAAAGAAAGATACCTTTACACTTTTGTGACCTTTGTGTTTGGTGATCGGATGGCTGATTGCTTTAAGCTCAGACCTTTCTGCCCCTTAGCAGGAAAATGCAATTCTTGTTACACCAGCCTTAAAGTCCATATGTCACCTATTTCACATTACAATCTGATTATATTTGATTAAACTACACTATAATAGTGTTATATATATATATATATATATATATATATATATATATACTTTTTCACTGTAACTGTAATAAATGTCCAATCTAAAGCTTGTTTTGAGTGCTTCTGCCAAAAAGCCCTGATTTCAAATCTTGACATCTGTGACATCACTAGGGGAATACACGAACCATAAACCATAAACATGCATGCATATGCCTATGGCACAAACAAAATGATCACATACAGGCCTATTTCGCGATGGTTAAATCATGTCAAAAATACATTTCACCTCAGATGAAATCCAATATGAATATGAATCCAAATTAACATGTATTTATACTAAATACAAAAATGACTACAAAAGATTTAGAAGTGAGTAGTTTTTCGAGATTTACGATTATACTGTAAATCACTTTCACGAATCAGCCCCCAAATGTAGTCTCCCATCATGTTCTCGTTATACTGTCCTTGGTAGCGGCGTTCAAAGTCCAGTATATCCTGGTGGAAGCGCTCGCCTTGCTCCTCCGAGTATGCTCCCATGTTCTCCTTGAATTTATCAAGATGAGCATCAAGGATATGGACTTTGAGGGACATCCTACAGCCCATTGTGCCGTAGTTCTTCACCAGAGTCTCAAAAAGCTCCACATAGTTTTCGGCCTTGTGATTGCCCAGGAATTCATTGCACTCCAGGATCTTTTTTATCTGTGGTCCGACGAAGACACCGGCTTTGACTTTTGCCTCAGACAGCTTAGGGAAGAAGTCTTGAAGGTACTTGAAGGCTGCCGACTCCTTATCTAGAGCTCTGACAAATTGTTTCATAAGGCCCAATTTGATGTGCAGTGGTGGCATCAGCACCTTCCGGGGGTCCACCAGTGGCTCCCACTTGACGTTGTTCCTCCCCACAGAGAACTCGGTCCGCTGTGGCCAGTCCCGCCTGTGGTAGTGCGCCTTGGTGTCCCTGCTGTCCCAAAGGCAAAGATAGCAGGGAAACTTGGTAAAACCGCCTTGGAGACCCATCAGGAATGCCACCATTTTGAAGTCTCCTATGACCTCCCAGCCATACTCATCATACTTCAAGGCGTCCAGCAAGGTCTTTGAGGTGCACCGAGTGAGCCAGGGGAAGAGACGGGTACTTGTTACCATTATGGAGCAGCACGGCTTTGAGGCTCCTGGATGAGCTGTCAATGAAGAGGCACCACTCATTCTAGTTACAGGCGATTCTGATTGCCTCGAACAGACTGGTCACATTGATGCCATCTCAGAAAAATGCAGATATGTATCCACTTAGGCAGCTGGAACTAAACTGAACTGGTCGGCTTAAAGCCCCTGTATTTATACTACTATTTATATTACTGGAAAGTTCTAGAAAGTTCTAGAAGTTACTCCAAGTTTACTCAGCACTGAATCTATCTGGAATGTTCTGGAAAATAGGTAAATTTCAAAATATCATTGTCCTGGTCACAAAAGCAAAGTTTGTGGGGAATAATAGCCATTTTCTATACTTTTGAGGCATAAGCAATTAGGAAATAACACTTACTACCCAGGAACCAAAAAAAAAAAAAAAATTGTTACACGGTGTATTCAATGCCTTATTTTTGAAGTGGATGGGAAATGGTAAACACTATTTGCAAGATATAAATGGTAAAACAAATGAACTGCTAGCCGGGGTTAACTGTATACAAGAACAACATTCAGAATTGCCGACCTGCGGCCAAGGGGGTGTGTTGCTCGCATTCCTTATGCCAGCGTGGTTATTTTCTCCTGCTGGAGGTTCAAAACAGTTCGGAATCGGGCCTCAAACCACTTATTCTTCCTCCCCACAATTTCTTTCATTACACACCACACTCCCGCTGTCCTTATTGTAATACAGACTACTCAAAACGTCTGAGATTTTTGTAATGATTGCTTTCACAGTCTGAAGCCATGTATATCTCTCAGCTGTTCCTGGTATGTATTCCCCTGGTGACATCACGCCAACTTTGTGCTTCTCCAGTGCATTGTCGGTATTTTCTGGAATTATTGATAGTTTTACGTCTCTCAGTGCTCTAAAATTAATCATGGAGATTTAATTTCTTGCTCCACAACAACAAAAAATATAACAACATTCTATTGGCCAGAGCCTTTCACTGTCCCTGCAGAATTTGGATTCAGGTATTTTTTGTATTTTTCTTCTTCTTCTTCTTCTTGGTCCAGTGGAGCATCATAAATAAAAGGGTCCCGATTATGCACCTCAGGTCTGGTGAAAAGCCATATGGAATCAAAGCGCTGCTGCTGCAGAACCGTCGGACCGTCTCTGCTGCCGAAGGACTGGGTTTAAGTAAACGAAGCAACCAACTCTTACGACGGCCGAGTGTATAATCCAGGGTCAGGAGTTGGTCGGGTTTGTCCCGGGAGAAGGAAGCTGCAACGACCATTGATCGTGTGCCCGCATGGACCACTCAGAACTACATTTCCCACCATCCACCTGCTCACATATGTAACTGAGATGGATTTACCAGTGAGCAGGAGGATGATGGGAAATGTAGTTCTGAGTGGTCCATGCGGGTACATGTGAAGCCATCTTGAGGCAGGGAATGCAATTTAAAAGTTTAAAAAAATGGTCAAAATGTAAAAAAAAAAAAATTTAAACAACACACACACCTTACATAAACAGTTGTCGCAACACATGGGAACATGTAACAAAATAAAATAAAAGGTTTCTTATCTACCCTTTAAGCTGCAGACTAATATAAGATGACATTTATGTTCCATTAGTCTTAAGTAGCATGTATCAAGCATAACAAGAACAAAAAATATAATGTTTGTACTCCAACATAAATTAATTTATCGGGGAATTCATGCCAGAGAAATATTGCTACAAGCTAGCAACCTCAGCACCGGGCTAGATTAGCTCTTAAACCTAATTCATAAGGAAACATATTTCACAAGATGTGTTTTGATTCCACAAATTCCTTAAAGAGACAAATGTGGGGCTTAATATCAGCTTTCTCAAAGACTTACAAAACAAAGTTCAAGAAAGTTAAAAAATGCCCAGGGTGGATAAGGCATCTACTAAGACAGTTTTTGAACTCCTAAAATTGGTATAGCCCAATAACTGAAATATAACAACATCCAAATAAAAATTGCCTTGCACTAGCCCTGCAGAATTTAGAATCGAGTATTATTATTATTATTATTATTATTAGTAGTAGTAGTAGTAGTCGTAGTCGTAGTAGTAGTAGTAGTCAGTAGTAGTTGTAGTAGTAGTCCTATATAATGCCCAGTTGGCAGACTACACCAGCTGCCCAGTGGCAGCCGGTGCACCGGCCGCTCAAAGGCGGCCAGAGAAAAAATTCAGTTCAGCACCCCTAAACAAAAAGGGGTGTGTGACAGGATGACAGAGGTTGAGACTTAGAGACATTGTGAAAAGTTCAAAAATAAAGCTTTTAATATACCAAAAACTACAAAATAAACCGGCACGAGGGCCAAACAAAAAAGGTTTCAAAACACAAACAATAAACAAAACAAAACTTACAAAAAATACGGCTTACAGGCTGGGCATTGCCTTCACTGGTTTGCAAAAACGAAAAAACAGCACACACAGAAAAACACTCTTGCTTCCTCTCCTTCTAGAACTCTCTCTCTGGGAGGCTGAGGCCTCCTTTTATGTTAGGTGGCTGGTGACTAATTGAATAATTAATTGTTTGATTGCTCCCACCTGATGCAATCAATCTGGGCAGGGAGGAGAATTTAACTCCATCCCTGCCAGTATTTCCAAGGGCAGAGCCCTGCTCTGCCACAGGGTGCTAACAAAGACTAGGCATGAACTAATTTTAAAGGAAAAAAACGGTTAAAAGATCTGTAAACAAAATGGTCAAAACGAAAGGGGAGGTGGTACAGAGCACACCCCCTAGAGCCCACTGGTCGACAAAAGATGTCATGTCGCCAGCGGACTCCGCATGGGCACGCTCTAAATTAATCTGGGACCGGATAAGGGCCCTTAACATGGCCCCACAGTCAAAGAGACCCTCCCCAGTGATCTTACGCTTCCTGGTCTTGTAAATGCCCAGTTTAGCAAGAGCCAGGAGCAGATTCACCAGGAGGTCTCTCTTCTTGGTGGAGCCGTGAACAGGGTGCCCGAAAATGAGGAGGGTTGGAGAAAAGTGCAGCCAGAACTGCAGCAGCAGATTCCTGAGCAACAGGAAAAAAACGGCTGCAGCCTGGTGCACGAAAAATAAATGTGAGCTACCGACTCAGACTGACCGCAGAAAGGGCATGCGGCGTCCGAGTCGGTAAAGTGACGCAGGATCTCTCCTGACGCGAGAGCTCCATGCAACACCCTCCATCCCAAGTCCCCAGCTCCCCTGGGGACCAGCGGGGAGTACAGGGCCTCCCACTGGGGACTGACGCCCTCCGGGGGTCAGAGAGGCTCCCGCCAAGTGGTGTCTCGGCGGGAGACGAGGGCGAGGAAGTGGAGGGTGTGGAGCGTCATCGTGTACAAGGGTCCTCCTCGACGCCGATCGGAGGGGGGTCGAGGAGAACTGCAAGATCCTGCTCAGGTTGTTCTCGAGGGGAGGCCGAGGGGGGGCCAGCGCCTTGGGTTCGATCAGCAGTAAGTAGTCGTCGTTTACATTATATTAGAACTCTCTGAGTTTAGAGTCTTATTATTTACAGCTGTACGATTATAAGGTGTATTATGTACAGGTTGCGTGGCCATCTTAACTGACTTCACCACAGCACACAAACATTATTATTATTATTATTATTATTATTATTATTATTATTATTATTATTATTATTAATTAGCAGGGCTCTAAATTGGCAACAAGAAGGGCAAGGCCAAAATGGGCTGCAGTTTAATACATTTCTAGAGGGCACCAAGGCCACTAAACTTAAGTCAAGCCAAAGTGTAGGATGTTGTGTAATTTTGCTTAGGATTTATATATAAAGCTAATTATTGGCCACAGAAAGAAAAACACAGTTTAACTTAATAATAACTATTTCGCCAAATCCAATTGTTGGGTGCCACTTTAGGAGCAAGTTGTGCCTAATGAAGGCATAGAGGGATTTACCACATTGAGTCGGTAGAACCTGGTGAATGTATGCATAACCCAGGCAGAGTCAATTCAAGCTCCGATCCTCCTCCGAAGAAAAAGGAGGGGGATGGAAAGCCTCTAGTTCCACTGACTGGTTTAAGTGGAAAACCGTAACCACCTTAGGGAGGAAAGCTTTTAACCGTCACTGAAGTGACCATTTTATAGGGTCAGATATGTGAGTGCTGACTGTACTTATCGCCGGGAAAGTCCATGTACAGGGCAGGCTCGTTTCACTTCCCTCTGTTATTCTCCATTCCAAACACTACATGTGTTCCCACTCCTGCACAAACAAAACCACAATGAAAGACGGCGCACAGACACAAACTCCCAGGATGGCCATCCAGTTTGCAAGAGACATGTGCTATTTATATTCAGGTGCATAAAACTATCACTTATTCAATTAGGCAATACCCAATAAGGTATAAAAGGTGAACGGGGTGGAGAAGCTACTAAAAAGTGATAAATCAAAATGTAAAATTATAAAAATAAAACATACAAGTGACAACAGGGACATTATTTACCTTGTTACACTTGCATGCAGACCAAATTAACTTATGGGTTGTTGGTTCATCCATCGTCATTTGTAGAATAACTAGAGTACTCCATTAACGTAAATATCCTGAATTCATTTGTTTGTTTAAGTATTCAAATGTCACTCAGCTTAGCCCCATGAGGATATAATAACTCGACTACAAGGGGATTATGTGGAAGCAGCCAGCAAAGTTGACAATGCTGAACGACACCTCTTTAAGATAAACATAAATATGCTCAATATAAGCAGAATAAAAAGAACCAGGCACCACTGCAGTGTTACGCTAGACACTCGTGGGTACTGATGGCTATGGGGAGGCTTGAAGCAAAGCCAGTCCCAGCCTCACCTTGCAGGAGTTGCTATAGGCAGTGGTGCACAGGCTGCCTACTAATCATTACAGGGGAATTCTAGAGAATAACAGACAAATACACTTACACATCACACTTGTTTAAATGTCCTAATGATGCCCCAGATCTAATTTTCACTTAATAACTGAGTTTTCACTCTGAAAAAAAAATACTATTGTTGTGTTGTATTAACATAAATGTCCCTGCAATATATTTGTTGTTTGACAATGTATCTGGAGATAGTGGCTTCATCCTTGTACAAGGACTGGATAATTTGGAACCTTTTTTTTTTTGCAAATCGTCCTCTGTTGCAGTTTCATTCACAAAGGGAATGATAGAATATATGATTGACACTTATACACTTATAGAGGACTGTTAACACTGGAGGTTGGCCAATGTTTTTTTGTGGTAAACACACATTTCACCTTTACAGTGTCACAGTAAATAGAACTGTTTGTGCACTGCTATTGCGATAAGAAACTGATTAACAGTGCCTTAACTGTTATTGCAAATATTACATTCCTTTAATTTAAAGATTTACATTTGTAATGTTTTGCTTTCCTTCTATTTTGCTTTTTCAAAGCTAGACATTCTGTCTGAATGTTCTGTGGTCATCGACCTGTAACAAAGCTTCTTGATTGGTGTATTAAAGCTATGAGGTTACAAATATACATTAATTATATTTGTTCATTTTATGAGTAAAAAATAGCATTAAAATAAACATGAACATATATTCATTTTAGGATATCAGTGAAATAACTTCTGGATTGTCTATAACTTCTGTTTAGTTGCATCTTCGGTCTCAAAAGCAGGGCTATAAAATCATAAAAAACAAACAAAGGCTGATTGGTAATCTGGA
This sequence comes from Acipenser ruthenus, assembly GCF_902713425.1. Taxonomy (NCBI): domain Eukaryota; kingdom Metazoa; phylum Chordata; class Actinopteri; order Acipenseriformes; family Acipenseridae; genus Acipenser; species Acipenser ruthenus. The sequence continues at coordinate 47,577,595 of NC_081193.1, read as the reverse complement.
TTAGAGCAACAAAATGTAAATTCAATTTTAATGTGGTAACAAATTAGTAATCCAAGTTACGGTTTAAATTTAAATAACAGGAAATGGAGGATATTGAAATAAAATAGAATTGCTTTCACTATGTATTTGAAATTAAACAAAAATTAAGATATTATTGTTCTATATACCGGTAATACTATTTTTTATTTGGCTTGCTAGTTTTTCACTTTGTTATCAATGGTGTTACTTAAATGCTTCCTGAAAAATTGAAAACAGTATCACATGTTCATTAAAAATACTGGAAGGCCTATATACCATTTTATCATTTTAACAAAAAGATGCTTGACCATAGAAGTGTGTTTTTCTGGTAAGGTTTCTATAAAGAAAAACAAAAAGTATTCACATAAATAATTCAGTATTCAGTGTATTCAAGTATGTGAATTTAAATAACTTGCATTTTTTCAATTTGCATAGCAAATAAAATGTGATGTTAGGCGTCAGTAACAAACGACAGAAGTATTCTTTTATTTGTGTAATTACTAATTGGTTTCATTATGGTGGTACTCTTAATGGTTATAGTATGTATGGGTAATTACATTTATATTCTGAAATTAGCAAGTAGCTGACTAATTAACTCAAATATATAATTACATTGCATATTTACGTAAGACTTGCCTAATTAATGTAGTTACAGTGCTTCTTTTGTGCCACTATCTTACTAGATGCTCTTAGCTTCATTCTTCTGGCTCCTTATAATTAACACTTTATAAATGAGACCTTGAATTAATTAATAAGATTATCCTCAAATCAAAAAGATGAGCATCACAAAAGCACCTTCTCCTTGAGCAACATAAAGAAATTCATCCAGAAAGTCTGTAGGCCAAGCATTATGTACTAAATTGTATAACTAATTAACAACACGTCCAAAAAAAAAAAAAAAAAAAGAGAGGCATGTAGCAAATAGAAATGCAGGCAGACATATTGAGAAAATATAATTTTCACCAACACCCTTGAAGGTCAGTTGAATGTGAACATTTAAACATGCTTTGATCCTGTCTTTGTGTCATTCAGCATAGAGCACAACAGAAAGTAGAGGAACTCTTTAAAATTAAAATATTGTATGTTGTAAGCGGAAGCTTCAAACACAATAAATTATAGAATTCAAGACGTCCTGTATATTTTAGCTAATGATGCAACTGGTCAAAAATGCTTCATGTTTGGATGTCTGAAACAAGCAGAAACAAGTAGATAACCTGGGTCATATTCACAAAACATTTAACACAGTGCTATTTTTTAGTTGTTAATGTTAGTGAACTTGAAAGAAAGGACTATTAATTTAAACTACTAAGTTATTTATTTGAAGCTTTATAACCACAACATGTTTCCTTTTGTGAATATGGCCCTGACTACAATCACCATGAAATGGCTGCTGACAATTGTTAAAATGTATCACTAAATTTGCAGTTTTCCCATACCTTTCCAAGGGTTACATGCATTTGCAATGGTTATACTATGCATTTGTCACAGTGATTTGTCATGGTTTGACATGTTTTTAATATGTTTTATAATACCTTTCTAAGCTTTACCATGCTTTCATTCGGCTTTATTGTAACCTTATATGTGGTTCAAAGGGCAGGAGCTATGGCTCTTCCCCCATTATGTCCCACCAAAATATCAATTAATCTCCCTATTTAAACCCTGGGTTCCACCCTTATTCTTTTTCTTACTTTTTCGTTTGCGTATTGCTACGCAGCTCTGCAGGCCCCTGTTTTTTGTTCCCCTTGGACGATTATCAATTTAGCGGTTTGCGCTTCCACCGCCCTCTCTCTGCCCCAAAGCCACCTCCACATCGGCTTCAACTCCTCCCTTCTTCAAGAACGCTTCCCCGCCATTACTCCTATACATTCTTCATCCCCGCCTACTTCTTCAGTTCTAAAAAATTACGCATGGTAGACCCATTAAATCATCCGGTGGCAAACAGTAGTGCGATAACTTTAATGCTACATTACTCAAACAAACAATGCAATTTTCTTCACATATGCCATTTCTAACTGTCAATCAACCCTCTTTATCGCTTCTACTCCCATCAACATCCCTGTCTTATCTGAGGCTCCCCAAAACCATCTTGATCATAATTTCATTTCCTTCCTTATTCCGGGCTTTCCAATGGATTTCCTACTGACTTAAAAGTCATCCCATCGCCCTCCCTATATTGTAAAAAAACCTTCAATCTGCGCTAAAGGAACCAGAAGTCGTCAACTCCCTTGTCGCTTCTGAGATTTCCAAGAGCATCATGGAGGGCCCCTTTTCAACCGCTCCCTTCCCTCAATTCCAAATCTGCCATATCAGGGTCACCAGTAGAAAAAATGTCTGGCAAGAAGCGCCTCATCATTGACCTCTCTGCCCCTCGCGGTTCTTCCATCAGCAGCATGAATTCAGAAAGGAGTGAAAAAAATCCATCTTATTCTTCTGTGACAATCAATCCACCGTACATATTAAAGGCCATTCTTCTTCATGTAACTCCTATGACGGCTCGCCAGGATTTCTGTTATCAATAATTGAAACTTGCAAGCCTGTCACCTTCCAGGCATGTCTGCAGATCTCCCAGTTCAGATGTCTGGTTCCCTCAGCTCATCATTTCCTTCTCTCTTGTCTTTCCCTGCTCCTTAGGGGGGTGGCAAAGAGCTCCGCTCCTCCTTCTTACTCCCTTCTCCCCATCACTATTGATACTCTCTTTCACCTCATCACAATCCTCTGCCAAGGCTGTTTTTCACCTTTGAGCAATCTAGTCATGGAATCTCTTTGCCTTTCTGTCTTCTTCAGTCCCCTCTCCTTCCAGTTTTCCCTCACTGGGCCTTCGTTCCTGCGATCTCTCTCTATCTCCTCTTTCTCCACATCTCCAAAACAGACCAGCTCTGCCAAGGTCAATTCACGCAGCTCTCTAAACTCACCTCTTTGCCTATATTCCTCCCTGTCCCGCTATCTTTCCTGTCGCAACCCCTCCAACCTCTCTGATCCTCTGTTCATCAGTGCTAGCCGCTTAGTCCTTAATTATATACAGTATATATATATATATATATATATATATATATATATATATATATATATATATATATATATATATATATATTGTAACACGATTGCACTCACTCGGGTTCGTGCCCCTTTAAAAATACGACCCAGAAACACAGAAATTGAGTTTTTCAGCGCTGTCGCACTATTATTTTAATAAACACAAAAATAAAACAAAATACAAAATAAACAAAATACAAACAAACACCTAACTCCGTTTGGAGCGCTTACTGAACAGGTATTTCCCTGACTAACTTGCAGGACGGCTAAGCCGTTTACCTGACACACAAAACCGACACTAACACTCTTAACAAAGCACTTACTCTCAGGACTGCTCGGAAGCAGAGCACCTTCCTTCTGCCTCCTTTTACTCAGTAGCCTCGAGCAGACTGACTGCTCTCCCTTTTAAACCCCGCACCTGGATCTAATTTTCCCATAACGCCCAGGTGTGGATGATAATTAATAATAAAACCATTAAACAATTAAACGAAACAATCAAACAAAAAAGGTGCATTCTCTCGCAGGGAGGTTTTAACCCCCTCCCTGCTGTCTCACACAACCCGCTGTCTTACAATATATATATATATATATATATATGTATTTATTGTTTATAATTGTATTATTAATTGTTACTAATTAACCTCTAATTTCTTTACTAACTTCACAGTGGCACAGTTGCAGGGAGCTGGGGGTCCTCTTCTGGGGGGCAAGTGAAACTCACTTCCCAACCTTAGAGGTTCAGCCACACTGGCCTCATCCTCTGCCAAGAATGTTCTCCGTGAGCCAGAGGGGACCCCCGGCATAATCTATCCTAACACTCTCCAGTCTCACCTCCTTGAGGGCGGCTCCCCGCGAGCCAGATGGAAACCCTGTACTCTTTACTGAGTATATGTCAATCTCCCTCTCTGGAGAATCCTTCTTTGCATGTTTATTTTTGTTCTCTTTTTTCAGCATACCTGTCCCCCCGTGAGGCAAGTGAAGATCACTACCTGGCCTCCCTCAGCGTAGATGACCCTTGTAAACCGGGGAGATTTCTAACTTCTCTTTGATTTGTCCCCTATTTTTCTCTTCATTTCCCCTTGGGGGATGTACCACTTGCTTCTTGGCTTTGGAGGTCAGCTCTCTGTGAGCCAAGGGTAAATACTGTCCTCTTTCTAAAGTCACAAGAACATAATTCTTATTTCAATTCCTGAGGTTTTACTCCACACAGCCCTTGCTTGTTCTGTGAATTACACTTTGGAATACTTTTATTATGAGAAACTTTTAGAGGTGATATTCTGTTTTGTATTGCAGTGCAGTGTGGTCCAGTGGTTAAAGTCCAGGGCTTGTAACCAGAAGGTCACTGGTTCAAATCCCACCTCTGCCACTGACTGACTCACTGTGTGACCCTGAGCAAGTCACTTAACCTCCTTGTGCTCCATCCTGCGGACGAGATGTTAAATCAATGTCCTATTGTAAGTGACTCTGCAAATGATGCACTGTTCCTACCTCTGTAAAGCGCTTTGTGATGGTGGTCCACTATGAAAGGTGCTATATAAAAATAAAGATATTATATTATTATTACAAACCTGCTTGGAAAAATCCTGCTTTCTGATTGGTTAGCTGCGTTCTATCAGCCATACATTAATCCCACACAACCATTCAACGCAGACACATCACCAAAAGATTTGAATTTAAATTCATTATTATTATTTATTTCTTAGCAGACTCCCTTATCCAGGGCAACTTACAATTATTACAAGATATCACATTATTTTTACATACAATTACATTATTTTTTTTACATACAATTACCCATTTATACAGTTGGGTTTCTACTGGAGCAATCTAGGTAAAGTACCTTGCTCAAGGGTACAGCAGTAGCGTCCCCCACCTGGGATTGAACCCACGACCCTCCGGTCAAGAGTCCTGAGCCCTAACCACTACTCCACACTGCTGCTCCATTATTCTATAACATTTAATAAAAGACAGATCCACAATCTTTTTAATGCAAAAACTTTTGACAACTATATGAAGATCACTTTCCCTAATCTGACAAAGTACCGGTACCAGTAATTAACTTTACTTTAAAAGAAAAATGGCACAGTAGAATAACAAACAGAACTAACTCGAACTTGAATGAAATGGAAAAAACACAATAAAAGCTTCCAAATGGGCTGTGAACATCATACAAAACTGACTTCAAGAAAAAGGTAAACCTGTTACCTTTCACTTACTTTCTCAGGAAGAACTGAACAGTCTCCTTAGGGAATTTTATGCTTCCGTAACAAATAAAGATGGAGAGAAGTACATTTCCAGCTTTATCAGTCTGCGAGCTGGTACAGTATCAATCGCTTTTTGAATGATCCGCCGTGCAACAGAAAAGTTAATTTAGCGAAAGATGCTGCATTTAACACAGCTAACAATGTATTTCTAGTAGTAATTAAAACACTGAGACGAAGTGGAAATGACAAAGCAACACACTATCCCCCAATAACACCTGCAGACCTGGAGAAGCTAAAAAAAAATCTGAAGCCCTCACCCAAACACAGCACAGGGATTAGTTAGAAACATATGGTTCAACATACAGCTTCATTTTGCTTGTCGTGGCAGAGAAGGTCAAAGACAACTTAAACCATCTTCCTTCGTAATAAAAATGACTATATTTATTTACTTTTTAAATTAACACAGAAAATTAAAAAAATATGTTCAATAACAGTAAATATCACTATGCACAAAAAAATTACATAAAACGTGTTATCAGACTTATTTATGTAATTAACAAAGTTATTTATGGCCATTAATGAATTAGTATAATAGGTTAATGTAAGCGATATGCAGAAATGTTCTTAACATTTTAATAAATACATGCTATATATACAATTAAACATATGTTAATATGTAAAAATAAACATGTTTAAACAAATTGTTTACATTACACTGGAATTATTTTTGTTGTGCGTAGTGATATTTACTGTTATTGAACATATTTTTTTAATTTGTTGTGTTAATTTAAAAAGTAATTTTAAATTTGATTTATAATAGCATTAAGGCACTCCAGGTAGTCATTACTTTAAAGTTATCGCAATAACTTTGGTAAATAAAAAAAATAAAAAATAAAACACTTGGTATGAAGTCAGATAGAATCAAGGCCCAAAACCGTATTTAAAAGCAAAACCATTTATAGCAAGATGCTCAGATTTTCCATCAAAAACAACTTGCAAATAAATCAGATCACACCATGTCCAACAGCTAACTATAGTTTTGTTTGGAAAAATTGGATTGAATTAATAGTGGAATGGAATACGGAACCTCCCTCTAACTCCTAACGTTGTTCTTCTGGAGATGTGCAACATTGGGAGATCATTTCGAAACAGAATAAAATACAGGAGTAAATGGTTCTCTTTTTGATATGCAATGGACATTATACAATATCAGTGGCACACTCTGCAGGCTAATGGTCTTTTATAACTATAATCTGTTATAATAATACAACCAATTTTGCTTTTGGCCAACACTTGAGAATAGTGACCCTTATGCTGTGCTTGGTGACCTTAAGTGCACAGTAAGATAACAGCTGACCGCCTCAAGCATTATGGGGGCCTTTTTGGTCACCAAGTACCCTGAGGGTCATTATTCCCCCTTGTTAACATCAGACAGAGTGATTGTTTCATTAACAACACTTGAATGATTCAGTTTCATTCAATACAATTTATGTAGAATGTATTTGAAATCACTTTAGCTACAAAAATGTTGCATATATGAGTATTTTTGTCTATGCATAACATAAGCTCATTTTAATAAATGAAGATCAGTAAATGATTGGTCTCAGTGGGCCTTGCGTTAAATTCCTTTACACATCTTTGGAGGTAATCTCACAAAAATGCAATGTTACCTTGTGAAGGATCATTTTATTTATGAAAGTAGTGACCATTCAGACACAACATGAACCAATAAATAAATAAATACACATGTATTACTTGTCATGATGCACGTGCATCAACATATTGTAGCGATCTTGGTTCCCGCAGGCAGGCTCATCACACAGGGTGAGGCAATCCACACACAGGCAGAGGGCGGGTACGAACCCGGGACCTCTTGCACTAAAGCGTAGCGCCAATACCGCTGTACAAAAGACCTGGCTCCCTTGCAAGGAGAGTACATCGGGCTTATGTCTTTGTGTTTGATTACGTCACCTACCAGCCCTACTGCTGCTGCCTTCCCCCGTGCACGCTACAATATGAAATTAACTGAATAAGTAAAAGCAAAACAATAAGCAAGTGTATGTTAATAAACTATAAAAATAAAGTAACAGACAAACTAATGTTAATAAACTAAAGCAAAACAACACGGTCAAAAATCTTAAATCTCTATTTACTATGAAATTAGCTGGCGGTTATGTTTCGAGCTATCACAATGACAAAGGCAAAAATAATGGCCTTTACTTATGGTTAACTTACTATTAACTTACATTTAACAAACAGCTGCGCATTTTGCTGTTTGTTAAATGCCATTTTGTAGTGATGAGGTGCACTTGTGGAAATCAGAATACAAAACAATTTAGTGATATGATGGCAGTTCTGGAAAGATTTAATAAACCAATTAGTGTCGCTCAAGACACTCTCACGATGATAAGTTGTTTTTTTTACAAAACAGTACTGTATCCATTGTCAGTGAATCGCTACAGGTGCCAAGAAGGTGTTCTTTTAAGCATTCCTGTTCCTTTAGCCTAAGCATTTACAATGGGAAAAATCAGTTTCACCACAAGGGTGTTCCTACACTCGGAGACTACTTGCTAGACCTATGGTTATCCAAAAGTGATGAAACATGGTTGGGACATTCTTTACCACGTTATTGAGAGTATAATAAGGCATCTATGGAGTCATCTATGTTTTTATGTATATCAAACATATATTTTTACAAATGCATATGATGTATGTAGGTAATGGTGATCTACAGTACTTTTTAATGTTACTGATCAATTTTGTATTTACTGCTGTAGCGGGGAATGCATGTTACTGACATTATTGTTTAAATTTGCGAATGTGTTCAATCCTCCTCTGTGATTTTTAGGCTGCTGGTTTCAGTAGTTTAGGTATTATATTTTAGTGGTATTTTTGTTCTTTCAACTGTCTCCACCTGCTCTGCGGTACGGTGTAGAAGCAGATTGACCCAACAGAGATTAAAGGTCACAGTGTCACATGATTTCCCTAAACCTAGAAAGCACAGATGCTGTACACGGCCTAATAACATGGCCTATAAGCAAGCTCAAAGCCAGTTAGAGAATACTATAGACAGCCATTAGGTGTTCTTTCTTTACCTTCCATCTTCAGTCACAATAAGGCCAATTGTGTCTTCACAAGATACTTTTATCCCTTCTAGACAAAGCATTTTGTAAAACACAGTTCTTTAAGCTTCTCGCCATGAGGTACTTGACATTCATTCTCCCTTATCCTCCAGAGTTTGGACAACTTTCCATCTCACACTGAATTGTTTATCTGAGTGCCCCCATGTTTACCAAAAATGTTTCATAAGTGTCTGAATATAAATTGTGTAATGCTTGTTCATATACCATGAGAAAGTAGGTGCTTTCAGAACATACTTAACATGTGCTAATTTGTTGCAGTCCTGAACAGTATAAACTGTAATTAAAACTCAGCTGGATTAGCATGCTCATGTTTCTTTGGGGTTTAAACTTTATTGGAAATGCAAAACCTAAAACCAGTAAACTCCCACAGGAGACAGTGACAGTGAGGTTAAACAGGGGAGGATGCGATCAAATGTTATGTGCCATATAAAATAGAAGTACTGCAACTATGGGCTAAATTCAATAAAATAGAAAAGTAAGTCAAACAAGCTTTACTCTGGGAGTCAGTTTACATTTTTGAGATGAAACTATGAGAAACTAAGTCAAGTAAATAAACATTGTGGCTAATATTATCAACAAACCTTTGGGTTTAGCGATTTTATAGTGGTGTTTTATTTTTAATAATCTTTATATTATTGCATTATATTGTATTAAGACATTTAACCATACCCTGTCAGAATTGGGTTTGAATCCTACTGTTATTTACACTTATCCTTAAAGAAAAATACTAAACTGTATTAAATTAAATACATTTCTATATTAGCTGTATTAGTCCTGGGAATGAAAAAGAAGATCAATGAAGCAAGATGTTCTCTAGTGGAAAAGGCTGTTCACATAGTAACATGGTAGCCCACAGATGTAATAAAGAGAAAACTACAAGATTAAAGCCATTCAAAACAGAACAAGATATACACATAGCAGCAGAGTTTAAATTAACATAATAAAAAAGATTCATCATTTTAATTAAACAAAGCTGAAATTATTTAATGAGATTAGTAATAACAAGTCACCTAAAAATACACAACAGGCCATCAAAACTTGATTACGGTTTTCATTTATATGTGCAAGACTTTGTTTATGGCATAAACACCAGTCCTGTGGTTTTGCGTTAGATATCAGTTTCTGTATTCCCTACACAGTACGATGAAATGACAACACTGTAAAGAAAAGAGTAGGCTAAAACATAGACTGTAGGTGTTGGTTGAACTATGGGGCAACAACTATGACCTATCTGTTAAATGGTCTCCGGGGGAGAGGGGGTGGGGGGATTAACTATGGGGTCATTAAGGAAAACGTTTTTGGCATTTTTTCGTTCCATTGACTCCCACATTTTACTTTAAATCACACACATCAAATCATATTGCAGCAGGAGTAAGGAAACAATACGCTTGTGCAATATCACTCGATATGACATATGTCAATAAACTGAGATCTGGTCATCTGAACACAATCCCTGCCAGGCAGGGCAGTGCACGAGGGTTAGCAGCCAAGAGAGAGAGAGAGAGAGAGAGAGAGAGAGGAGAGAGAGAGAGAGAGAGGAGAGAGAGAGAGAGAGAGAGAGAGAGAGAGAGAGAGAGAGAGAACGGGTGCAAGAGCGAACGCCCTAGAGCTGTAAAGAATTTTTAAGGATAAATATTGAGACTTTTTTCCTATGCTTCGGAACGTGGGACATCTGCTAGGAAATCGTGATTGTCCCCATGATATATGGACTGTTGGTATGTATGCACATCTGATTATAAATACAATTCCATTGATCAAACAGCAGCGGATCTACATTCTGCCACTGCTTAAATATTACAAATAATTCCAAACTTGACCATTTACTTATCGTATTCCTTCGAATTTAAGACGCACTTTTTAAACCAATTTTTTATTCTCAAAAATTGGCCTGTGTTTAGTATAGTGATGAGTGTATTAAAATCGTCAACAAAAGATGTGACTGCCCGAGTACACAAACAGGAACATGACTGACTGCCGGAGAAAAGACAAACAAAAACATGACTGCCTGATCTCAAATCATCCATGACATACAAGTAGCCATTTTCAAAGGAAGTGTCATTAGCTTCCTGAAGAATTCGAAGAGAAGCTTTTACAATTTCAGTGTTTCTTATAAGGCTCTGTTCTAACAAACAGTACCAGCTTCGACAGATTGGACATGCAGATCAGACCCCACAGTTCACAAAAAGGGAGAAAAACTGGTGTGAGTAATGACTACTGACGACTAATGAGAAGCAGCACATAACGTTAGGTTACTTACCGTAACCCTGGTTACATGAAAGAGAAGACTACTACCAACATTAGGTATGGGATATTCCTGACCTTGAGGTAGGTAATGCTTAGCTCTCTATACCAGAGCTGCCGAAGGCCCCTTCCTGGGATGACGCTCTCGGTCCCACCCACCGAGGGTATAAAACCGTCACTCGCAGGAAGATCTCCCTCTTTTTCCATCGAACCCGTGAGGGCGACTGAAGCGACCTCGTGGTTGGTGGTCATCTTCTCTTTCAGGGAACCAGGGTTACGGTAAGTAACCTAACGTTCCCTTTCAATTCGAAGACGACCACCAACATTATGTATGGGATAATGTATACCAGAGCCGTTGTGAGGGAGAAGGAACAGCAGCCTATGAGGGATGCACAAGCACTGCCTAACCCAGAGGTTAGCGGTGTGAACTTACACCCTCAGGACTCTTGTGCCTACAGAAGGCAAGGCAGGATCTACCACATTAAGACAGTAGAACCTGGAGAAAGTATGTGGCGTAGCCCAGCTAGCCGCAGTACAAATATCAGACATCGAGGCACCTTTAAACAGGGCCCAAGATGTAGCCAACCCTCTAGTTGAATGTGCAGCTTAGATCCGAAACCTTTAGCTGAAATTGAATAGACCCCGGTCTTAGTTTAGAACTTAAGTGTTGCTACAGAAGCAAAAATGACCAAACTCTCATTCCCTGAGAGAAAGTGACACATAGTTGTGCGTGTCATGGCAATCTATGGAACAGGAGGTAGCTTCTTTAGGCATTCATCAATTTCAGTGTTTGCTGCAGAGGGGCCCTACACATTTACACAGTGTTCAGCTCACTTTTGTCAAAGACTCTTTATGAGGTCTCTTTCAATTAAAAAATTTGCTTTTGTTAATTACCAAACTGCATCAAGACTCACAAGGTCCATCTAGGTTGGTTTACAAAGTTACCTAAAGACAATGATGATTGAGAAACTGCCATAGAGAGCAGACACAGCCCTGATTATAGTATACAGATGGACAACAAGGTTTGGGCCTACTTCAATTTGACAGTTGCTGATCTACTGTAAATACTGACTGTTAATACTGACACATTACTTTAAATACAAATACAGTCAAAAGTACATGCAGACATGTGGTATAGAACAGTCCCATTGTGTTTTTTTTAATGTTTTTTGTTAATAATTCTACTATTAAAGTTTACCATGGTAAATTTGCACAGTAGTTGTGGGGTTTACCCACATATTTAACATAGTTAACATTTTTTTGCAATGCTTGACCTTACTTATCTGTGCTTTGTCATGCTTTCACTATGCTTCTCTACAGTTTGTCATGCTTTTAACACGGCATACCACAGTAAACTTATAAGGGTTACTATATTTCCAAGTTTATTAGCCATTTATTGGTCTTACAAAACCATGTGTATTTGTTATACCTTCGCGTAACATATATTTAAATATATAAATCATAAAGAAGCATAGAACAGAACTCGAAAAAGAGTAAATACTGTCCAGAAGAGAACTACTTAAGTGTTTGGATATTTTTATGAGTTGTAGCAACAGTCCAACATTGATGCAATCTATTAAGTAGTTCATATTAAAAAAATAACTTCTTTATATGTGATTATTACAGTCAAACTCTGAAAACTTTTTTTAAACAAGTAATATCTGTAATTCCAGCCAACTTTGTAGGAGTCCTCTCCTGTTGTTAAGAACAGGAGCGATGACACTGTTGTATAAAGTGTGCAATTTTATTTTTGGTTTAACAACTGGGAACTGAAATAGGAATGATGTGCTTGTGACTTTAGAAAGAGGACAAGATTTCCTGTCGGTTCGCAGAGAGACGCCTCGTGGAGGTGAGACTGAACCGATGGGCCTCTAAGTTTGGGTAGTGAACTTCACTTGCTCCCAGGGGGAAACCGTTGCAGAAGTGGCATAGCATAGTGTAGGAGGAGGGGAGGATGATGGAAAACGAAAATGCAAGAATAAGGGTGCATTCCAGCTAATTGTCCACCTAATCACACTTATAGGTTACAATTAAATACTTAAGTTGTTGATTTCTGGTTTGGTAACTTTATTAGGTGCATTTTTACTATCTAAAAAATCTTACTAATGACAATTTGGAGTAAAAAGCCTTGATAATCTAGCCCATATTATTTGCATTGTATTTTCTCAGCGATATTTAAAGTAACACAAATTTAATTGTAGTACAAGGAAAAATAAGAGTGTTTTTTTTTTTGTATGTATTTGTGTTTATTAAATATTTGATTCACATTGCTGATCATTCTCTCAAGGAACCCTGCAAGTAGAAGCCTATATAACTGCAAAAAGTACCAAACTGGAAGATTTCCCTTTGTAAAGTTGAACCTTTCAATTGTGAATTGTGCGTTACACAAGGTTCTCGAACCTGGTTTGATTGTGATAAATTTGCCGTGCTTTGCATAGATACAGATAAGACAATACAATACACACTGTAACAACAACTTAAAACAGCTCTTTCTGCGCTTAAACCTTTCAGAGATAGGTAAAAACGTTCAAACCCTGAAAAAAAATATATCTCTTTAGGGGTCTGCTTTGTGAACTTCAAATCAAAGCTGGGAAGAACAAAAGAGCCAAGTGAGCTGACAAAGACAAGAATGGATGGTGTGTGAAGCCATCTGTTTTGGAGGACACCCAAATGTTGTGTATGGCCATACTTTAGCTATCCCAGAATCCCCCATTCCAGGAGTAAACTACCACCCATTCACGCGGTCGGTCATACTCCCCATCTCTTGGCTGCTGTTTTTTTGTGCAATTAAGTAATTTATTCCTTTCTTCGCCCTCTTTTTTAATGAATCCAAGCCGCAAACAAGCCCCAGTTGCTCCTATTCAAGGCACCTGATTGCATCTGGCAATAATTGCTGTGAATGCTGAAGTGGGAACGGGAGGGAAGCACATTGTTTGGGGGTAATAGGTGAAGACCTGCTTCTCTTGACCTGTAATACATTAGTGTCAGTGAACATTTGGCAGCCTTCTGATGATTAGCAATGAAGATGAATCGAGCAAAAAGAGAGGTAGAAATCTGCTTCATCTGAAATGCTGGAGCTGCATACATTTGCATACTGAGCAGTCATTCTTTTGTCCGTGTTCCTAATTATTATGACACATTATGTCTTCATCATGCAAGATTCAGATCCGTCTTGTTCAAAATGTATGTAGGGAAAATGCTCATTGATTCTGCATGTAAGTGGTTTTGTTGTCCCAGAATTTTTATGTTTGCTTTAATTGAAGACAAATCTGATTGCCTTTGACTGTCATTTTAGAGCAGTTTGAAATCATATTTATGTAGACTTGTTGACAAACAAACAGGTAACCTTCCCCTTCCTATATGAGGCATGCATGAATTAACGCTGTGCTTACCTCAGAAAAAAAAAAAAAATGAAGCTGGCAGGGGCTCACGGTCAGTGTTTTCGTAAGGTACAATTCCAGTAGCCAGCTAAAACACACAAAAAATCAGTTGTCTTGTCTGTGTGATTGTGTATTATGTGACCATCTGCAATTCAGTTTTCTTCGAGCCTTAATAACATATTTTGGATAAATGTATTTTGAAATCGCTGCAGATTGCTCCATTTACAGATATGGGAGAATAAATCTCCAGATTAGAGATTAAAGATAGTGCCAGCTTTTTGCCAGTCTGGTCTGTGACCACTGTGCTTAGGCATCTGCCTTCAACTGCTGCTGTAAGTAGAGTGTAGCATCATAAGACAATGGTTGCAAAGGTTCACTTTCAATAAGTACGCAAAGGGATCTGGTGCAGATGCTCTGCTTGGAACCTGAAACCCTTTCCCCCGGCTGTTCCAATAAGATAGATGCCAGATTGTAGCGTTATATAATATACAATAAAAAAAAGAAGAGTTGAGACAGATATTGATCAAAGATGCATTTACAAATATTTATCTGCTGCAGTTATTTGTTTTATATTTGTTGGTTAAACCTTGAATTTTTTTTGGCTCCACTCCCAGTACTAAACAATGACACTGAGGCATGGCCTCTGTAGTTGTGAATATATTACTTGGCAAAAGAATCCATTAAATCTTTTGTGTACTTTTTTAGCAGGTACTGTGGCCTAGTTATAGTGTTTCTACTCTTAGATAAAAAGTCGCTTCAACAGTAGAGGTTTTTTTTTTCTTTGTCAAATATCAAATCAGTAAGGCCGAACAAGCGCATTTCAAAAGCTCACTGTTGGCTCCTAACAAATCACAAATCTGTCTTACTTCCTTAGCCACTGGGTGCAATAACAAGGCTTTCCTCTTCCTTTTTTGAGAAAACAAGTCTGTAATTACTGTAAAAAAAATACTGTGATGTGTTGCTCTATCCCACTGAATAGACACCAGTTGTAACATGTTGTAGGTACATTTTTCTACATCCTACATCAGTTCCATTTTAAGCAGCAATGACACTTTTTTCAGGCTGCGGTTACAAACCATGTATTGAGTTTAGTAATGTTTCTAGACAGTCGATAACTCACCCCTGGGAGAAAACACTAACAGGATTAATACACAGCGGCAGTATTCAGGCCTACTTCTGTTTAGATCACTAAAATAGACCCCATAGAGCCAATATAATAATTAGAGTAAATCTTCCCTATTATGAATTACCATCACCTTGTTGGCCTCGCATGTTCCTTTAGATGCACACATTATAGTAAACAAAAGACAACATGGTTTGTGGTCTTATGACCCAAATACTACAGTTCCTTCTTTTATAATCCAAATCACTTTAATTTTTCTTATCGTTGATAGAAATTCAGTCGATACATTATAGGCAACGAAATGCAAGCATTTTCTAGAAGCCATCCAAGGTAAAATCTTTTATATTCTGTAAGATATAGTTTCATAATGCCCATTACAGTACTAATTACTGAACAAAAACTCAACTCTTGTACATTTTTCAGTCCTGCACCTCTAAGTGAAGTTACACAGACAATGCAGAGACACTGAAAACACATGATTAATAGGAAGCCAACATGTGGAGGAGAGGCTTCAGGGAGTTGGAGTCCTCACACACTCGGCTCTCCTCAGCAACAAATTGTTTCTTCTCAGTTAAATAGTTTTGTTTCCTGTCTTTGCATTCAGATATAAACATATTAACTAATGAAATCAAGTCTTCTAAATCTGACTGACTTGCTCAGTGCCACGTTTTATCAGAACCGCTTAATGTATACAAAGCAGAGACTGTGGGCAGCCACAGCAAGATGCAAAAGCAGCTTGAATTGTGATAAAGATGAAACACTTAGGAGTAGATGTACCAAGATGGATGAGTCGCAGTGCAAACATACCGCAATTTGCATTTACGTTACGACAATTCGCAAAGTGCACATTTTGTTGTTTGTACTAAGAAGAAATATGTCAATGAAGACAGCCACAATATACTAGTTTAAATATTATTTGCGTCATCTTAGCGAGAGTTGTGCAACATTTTTTTCAAATAAAATAGCGGCAGTTGAGTTATGGTTTGATGCAGCAGAGGATAACGTCTATACATGCAAGGGTGCAAGAATCAAAATAACATTGTTTTTGTTAAATGTAAATGTCACCTGTACAATGTATTTTGTTCCATCTTCATTTTACCTATTTTAATACTATTATATATATATATAAAAAATGAAAGGCAGTTTAATCCCATCAGATTCTACAGTGGGACCCCAACCTTCACCCCCAAAAAGCTTTTCATAATCATACAGTAGCCTCTCTCTAAACCAGCCATGTCGGTTTAAAAACAATACAATAAAATCGCACACACATACATTTACAGTTCTCGATGTATTTTAAAATATAAATCATTGCGCTGAAATAACACATTATGTAAAAATATTAAAACTGTGCAGTAGGCCTATACAGTATACATAGTGTTCCGTGTTTTCGGTTTTTATCTTTAAAAACAAATTCTGGGAATTTTTCAGAGTTTATTTTACATATATTAAAATAGGGATCAAATCAGTAAAAAAATGTTTTTTAATTGAAACATCGGTAACAATTGGGGGGAAAAAATCTCAGTATCCATACTTTACATGTTGAATATGATGTGCAGCAGTTCTGATTTGTGATTAAGTTTAATGTCCCTGGCTATGATGAAGCAGAATCTGTGCGAAGCCACATTTTCCCAAGTTAGCTGGTACTTTGCGAAACGTTTGGGCAATCGCTGTGCTGATGGAAACAGTATCTACAGAAGGTAAAAACATGACATCAGCACAAAACAAGCCAGGTTTATTCGCCTTAAAATCACAAAAATAAAATAAAATTGGCAGAACTGGGTTGTGCAAGCCATCAGAAGACGCCTTAAAAATCACACTGGGCATTTCCATCAATGCGTTCCATGTAAGTTTACAAACTAAAGCATTACCATTTTCTGTCAAATATTTACAATTAAGATTGTCAGCGTTAGGCAGTGTTTTGGCTGATGGACAGACAGTACTGTTGCACAAAGTCACCAATACATACCTCTGCAATAAACAGTGGCTGTCCAGCCAAGCACAGTGCTCCTACAAGCTTCATTAACACAGTCATTCTGTGCTTTCTTTTTATTAAAGAGCGTGTAAAAGCCACATAAATAGATTGCTTGTCTCTCAGTTCAGTTTCTTGTTTTAGTTCAATGTGTTGCTTATTTTTCAGTATGTTCTTTTATTGTGAGCGTGAACACGTACCTCAATGCAGCAGTATTTGCAGCGCTATGCATCCTCTGCCTCATCTGACCCACTTCTGCTATTTTTGCTTTTTGTATACTTCGAAACATTCACTTTCTTTTGAATATTCACAAACTGATTTACGTTTTCTCCCCATTCCTCATCCACTAAAAATATTATATTTTCCTGTAAGTATTTCAGTTTAGTTTTTGATCAAGCTAGTAATTACTACGCCCAGCAATTGCCACAATAATCAGACTTTGATTGGCCAACATAATCAGGTGATAGTGTGTTTGTGAAGTGACAGAGAACCACAGTTGAACGTTATTTGATCCTCTGACATCTAAATATCTGCTGTATCCTAGGATACAGTGTAGAGCTGCTTATTACAATGTCGGAGTCAAAATGAAACAGCATTTTAATCAAATTATTGTGTATTTCCTAGAAAATAGTACCGGGATAATATTGAATAATATACAAAAATCGGGTATAAATCAGTAAAAACCAATTCCAGGTGAAAAAAAATCCTGTAATTTTTTGGTAAAAAACGAAAACACGAAACACTAAGTATACAGTACAGCAGTGTGGAGTATTGGTTAGGGCTCTGGACTGGAGGGTTGTGGGTTCAGTCCTAGGTGGGGGACACTGCTGCTGTACCCTTGAGCAAGGTACTTTACCTAGATTGCTCCAGTAAAAACCCAACTGTATAAATGGGTAATTGTATGTAAAAATAATGTGTAAAAAAATAATGTAATTGTATATAAAAATAATGTGATATCTTGTAACAATTGTAAGTCACCCTGGATAAAGGTGTCTGCTAAGAAATAAATAATAATCAAATGAATACCTACCGCACTTTTTTGTACTTTAGCCTACTGGAAACACAAAACAAACCATGCTGGAAATAAAATATTATTTTAAATTGAAACTAAATGATTTTAGGTTGTTTTTTATTTTACTTTAATTCTTATTATTTTTAACTTGGTCTACTTAGTAACACACAATAGATCATGGTCCTATACAGATGCTCAGAATGAGCTGGAGGGGTTAGTGGCACATGTGTGCAGCCTACTGCTCCCAGCATGCTGGGAAAACCAGAAATGTCATAGAAATTTGTTTTCAAGGCTTGTACGTACACTCTGACTTTAGCAACAATTAGGTACTTGGGTGTTCGCCTCAAAAATACATTGAGAACAACTGGTGACACATGAGAAAAAGCGGACTGGGAAATGCAACAATTGTTTCTTGTAACAAATTGATGCAATTGTAAGTGTCACAATTGCCCGTAGCTTTAGTACATCTCATTACAACTTTTTTGATCCCTCATTTGTTTTTGTGAATTTCTGCAGGAACGCCCAGAATTACATATTCATTTAAGGCTAAAGCACAAATAAGAACTGCGGTTGCAAAGCATTTTTTGACGTTGCGCTTGTTTAGTACATTTCACACTACACTTCCAAATGGTTTGTATGTGGTTTGCAATGATTGCAACAGACGCAACACTTTAGTACATCTACCCCTTAATTTGCCTCTCCTACCAAGCTGTTATCAGGAGTGACGTTTATTAATAAACTGCATTATCAGGTGTCTAAAGTGGCTAGCAGAAATTATTTACTGAAAGCACAGTAGGACTCTAACAAGCCCATGATGCTGGAGTATTTATGCTAATTAGAAGAGATAAGTGCAGTGGGTGCAATTTGCATTCACTGCAATGGATTAATTATCCCTCATTTTCTTCATGCCAAATATACCTGACTAAATCACACTGTTAATTTAGTGGGTAATAAATCTGTTACCACATTCCCATAGGTGAACTGAGAGATACACATGGGGCCCATTCTGTCTTGAAGCTATGGAATATGTATTTACTGTCTGCACGATCAAGCAAAGTCTGAAGGGTGCAATAACCAAAGCTTAATAAAAACATTTTCTTACCTATTAGCATAACATGCTTATGCCATGTATTGATGTACTGTTCATATTTATTTTCACTTTTTCTCCTTTTTGTGTGAAAGAACCTGAACACTGGTTTATCAGCACAAGAGATGTTGGATGAAACCCCAGTCTTACATCTGTTTAGATTTATCTAAGCATGAGAAGCTTCAAGTTATTATTTTTTTTTTATCACACATAATGTTTTAATTTTTTTTTGATGTATATAACAATTTTTAAATAACTAAAATTGTATTATATTAATTTGTTACATGACATTCTGTCTCACATCTCTTTAAAATATGGATTTTAACAGCTGACTTTCAGAAGCTTAGTAATAAGGACTTGGCCTCTTTGACTTGTTGAATTGTTGCACATACTCCAATGTTGCGAGTAACCTTCTGTGATCTTTAAAAGTATTTTTGTATCTGTGGTAATGACCTTCATATAAAGAAAGAAAGCCTGTTCATAGTAATTAACTGGCTCTTGAAGTCAGAAAGGCAGAGAACATTCTAATATATAAAAGGATGTATGGTAAACATTATTATTTTTATATAGGTGTAGCAGGGCTGGGGCCATGCACATAAGGCAGGGGATTCTGTAATTGTTTATTGTAAATAAGAGTACAGTGATTGTATAAATAAGAACGGGATTGGTTTTAATCAGCAGGTGGGCGTGGCGCAGCAGGGCGCCAGGAATAAAACGGTCCTGATTATACAGATGAGCCATAGTGAGCCATAGTGGTCAGAGCACTTCTGCTGCCAAAGCATCGGTCCATCTGTGCTGCTGAACGAATGGGTTCAGGAAATGAAGCAAAAGGCGATCGTGTGAGGTGGTCGGGAGTTTGTTCCGGGAGAGGAAAGCTGTAATGCACCAACGATCGTGTGTATATTCTGAGGTTGGAGTTGGGTGAACTTCCCGAGGGACAGGAAGTTAGTTTCGGGATAGTAGATCCCACCCAGTATAGCAGACAGGTGTGGAAGCGGGACCTCCATTTGTTAGCAGAGTAGCGCAAGCCATCTTCACCGCACCTTTTATTTGATAGTTTTTGTACAGTGTTCATTTTGCCTTTTGTACACCGGGCCGTATGTCCCCTGTAAGCTACCATTGCTGGTAGCGTCACGTGGGGTTCCTGTATTTCTGTACTATATGTAAATAAAACCTGCGCACCCACTGGGTGTGTCAGTCCCAACCTTCCAGTCTCATCTCCTGTCAATCAAACAGCGAATACGAACCCAAGTCATCATTTTCAATTAATCATTTCATCACGTGTAGCAAGTCCCCTGTTACAATAGGCTATATATTTTACATTTGAAGAATACTGCTCTAATTCACATCTAGCAAGGAATTCAGACATAACTGTATTATTATTTCCATTATCCCTGTCTGCAAGAATGCCATATTAGCACTAATGCAGGTAAGGTAATTGCTACTAATGGATGTGAAGTGCATTGAAATTGGACCTTATTAAATCTGTCAACACATTCTCTGCATGGTTCAGTTGTATGGTTATGCTGTAAAAAAAACGTTCCTAAAACACAAGGTGTTGTTGAGAAAGAGCTAACTCAAGCAAACTGGGGTCATTCAAGCAAGGAACTTTCAATAATAATTCATGTTGAATAAGGTGCTTTACACTAATTATAATCTATGTGTTTTAAGGCAATTCTGTTTTCCTTTTTTATAGAAAAGGCCACTAGTAATAGCATAGCTTGAAAGGTGTTGGTAGCCATTAGTGGCTAACTGGGTCCCATTACTGAGGACAATAAGTGGCAAATTGGAGACAATAATGGGTACAGGTAATGTGCCATGGGTACTCTCTGAAAATGAGTTTGAACTGAGAAAACAACATTACCTACTGTTGGAAAAACAAAAGCAGGCCATCAACTCAAAATTGTTTCTCATTCTCTCACTGATGATAAACTTCTTAAACTTTGTTCTTCATTTGCTTAACTAGAATGTGATTCAGACCACAGTGGTCCATTACATACAGCAGTGTGCAACTCAGGTAAAGAAAGTACTTGAAACAGGACAAGGTAACAAGATGTTGTTCATAAAGCCATGTTTCTTGTAATAATACAATAGTTACCGTGTAACACCAGGGCTTAGTGGTAATTACCCAGTGATTACAGTGTAATACCATGGTTATGTATGCACTTTAATCTAAAATTACATTGCATACATAACTACATCTGTAATGCCTTGAAGAAACTTCTGACCACACCAGTGACAGCAAAAACAACACAATGGAACAAAATATTTCACACCAGTGTTAATATGGTACCGATTGGATATTGGTTCATACCACTGTGATACCATTGTTATGTCAAAAAAATGAAAATGTTACCACAGTTATCATGTGCTTGCTATATTTACTATAGTACCATGCTACTACTGTCCTTTTAATGAATAGCATTGCCACTGGAGATCATTTGAAAAAAAATTGAATTGATGCTGAGCAATAACTCCTCCATTAAAAAAATACTGTATAAGTTACAAAATACTATAGGTAAATTAATTACTGTACAAAAGCATCTATAAACAGTGATCTACCTTTAGAGTTTCTGTACTGTACTGTTAGTACTGTTTATGAAGACAAAATGTACAGTTGTTGGACATGCAATAAACATATTATTGCCAGCCTCCTGAGTTAAATGATGCATATTTTTTAGTGTGAAAACCAGTGGTAGCTGGTGGCCAAAAAAACAAACTAGGGACTAAAAATTATCAAGAAAATATAGGAAACTGTTAATGAAAAACAGAGGTAGTAGGGACGTGCACAATCTACAGTTTTTAACCTTTTAGTAAATAGTATTTTTATTACCGAATGGAAATATATCCCTAAATAAGATTTTAATTTGAAACTTCCACAATTTACCGTTAGCCTTCGCCACAACAGAAACATCAAAATACGGAATAGTGCACTGTACCTTTACATTTAGAGAGCTGCATCCTTGTACTAACCACTATTTTCTTTAATCTGAAGTTTCAACCTGTATCACCTGATCTAGGAGCTTTAAAGAAAAAATGTATGTGTTGTGAGTGACCTAGACTCTCCCTGCGAAATAAAACGCATGTTGATTTAAATGCATTGTGTGTGTAACACATAAATAAACTACAAAATAGTTTACAAATAACTTTAATAAAACACTGCAGTTTCCAAATGGTTCAACTTGTATTGGTATTACTAAAGTATATTGTTCAACAACTTTAACATTTGAAAGTTGTAAAGTTAGAAGAAAAAAGAATTGTGCATGCCGTATTTCAACAACTCAGTAAAGTATGATCTCAAGAACATGTTTTACAGACATAGCAACAAATCACAAAAGTCTAAGACAGTTTGTCGTTACTAGTTTTACTGCATAATTTTACTGCATAATTTTAATCCATGAAATGTACATTTGCTTTCAAGAAAATAAGGCGTTCTGCACTTGCTGGTGAAGGTCTGCAGCGAGTGTGAGCAAATGTCCCTCCCAGCAGTACTGAAAAGTTTCTCACTTGGCACAGATGTTGGGGGAGGGCAGAGATATGCCTGTGCCGTTTTTGCCAATAATAATAAGCGATATCTGTTTGTGTACTTTTCCTGTATCAAAATAATTCATCCCAACTGTTCCATATCCCAGTACAGAGTGTCTTCTGATGGAAGCTGTCAGGTGATCTTCTGGCTGTTGCAGAACTGCAGCCATTGATTCATTTGCTTTACTGGAATAGCCCTCTCACTGAGAAATACATCCACCCCGGGCTTGTTTTAGTGATTTCTTCCATTGCAAAATGACAGCTTTCACTATTCACGACAATAACAGAAAGATCCAGAAAACAATAGCCACCTGATACTACATTACACATATGCAAGTTTAAAGCACGGGTTCCTGGCCTTACAACACATAGGTGCGTCTGGGCAGAGATGTAGGATTCAGATTCGGTTCACCGAATTCTAAATATTCGTCCGAATCCGAACCCGGCTTAAAAAGTTGGTATTTGGGCCTGGATTTGGTGCATCCCTAAAAAAATTGTACTTTTTTTTTTCTCCCGCAACTCCCATTTTAAATTTCACTTACAGGCACAGAATTTGCTGTGGCGAAACTCACATCTCTTTTGTATATCTGGCCCTTAGTTCTTAGGCTCTTCAAGGGTGATCGTGGTGTTCAAGGAGTGATAACACGCTTATATAATAATAAGATACCAGTTAATTTTAAAGCTTTTAACAAGCTTTAAAATTAACTGGTATCTTATTATTAACACTTTATTGACATTATTTCAAGAACAACTAATTAGGTTATAAAAATATTAAAACTTCAGCATGAAGTATACAAGGATATTGCAGCAACTTATATATAGAAAAACCCTGGGGAATTCCGCAATTCCGCACAATTGGAATTCAGAGCAGAATCATTTGTCAATTAAAACAATATAGATTTGTGTTACTGTAAATCATTTTTGAATGTATGAATCATTTATGGCACCACTCATATTTGATCATTTTAGCCATGTTTCAAAACTGGGGTGAAGAGAGCTGGCAGTTGTGCTTTCTTGAATGCTATTGAACAATATGATCCTCAGCTAAATGTGAATATGGAAATTATGCAAAAAAGTCAGGTTAGGAATGGTTGTGAGCTATAAAGGAAATATAAGAAAAAACAGAGCAAAGAGAAAGTATAGAGGCAAGTAAAAATGCATTTTATTAGTATCAGTTAAATCGTGATAAGCCCCATTCTTCCTGGGGTTGGTCAAATATAACATTGGAGCCTAATTGTTTTCTATGGTTCTACATAGTGTGGATATTTAGAATGTAAAACATATTTATAGAAATTATTCCAATGTATAATTATGGTCGTTTACTATATATATATATATATATATATATATATATATATATATATATATATATATATATATATATATATATATACAGACGTGCTCAAATTTGTTGGTACCCTTACAGCTCATTGAAATAATGCTTCATTCCTCCTGAAAAATGATGAAATTAAAAGCTATTTTAATTCATGTATACTTGCATGCCTTTGGTATGTCATAGAATAAAGCAAAGAAGCTGTGAAAAGAGATGAATTATTGCTTATTCTACAAAGATATTCTAAAATGGCCTGGACACATTTGTTGGTACCCCTTAGAAAAGATAATAAATAATTGGATTATAGTGATATTTCAAACTAATTAGTTTCTTTAATTAGTATCACACATGTCTCTAATCTTGTAATCAGTCATTCAGCCTATTTAAATGGAGAAAAGTAGTCACTGTGCTGTTTGGTACCATTGTGTGCACCACACTGAACATGGACCAGAGAAAGCAAAGGAGAGAGTTGTCTGAGGAGATCAGAAAGAAAATAATAGACAAGCATGGTAAAGGTAAAGGCTACAAGACCATCTCCAAGCAGCTTGATGTTCCTGTGACAACAGTTGCAAATATTATTAAGAAGTTTAAGGTCCATGGAACTGTAGCCAACCTCCCTGGGCGCGGCCACAAGAGGAAAATCGACCCCAGAGTGAACAGAAGGATAGTGCAAATGGTAGAAAAAGAACCAAGGATAACTGCCAAAGAGATACAAGCTGAACTCCAAGGTGAAGGTACGTCAGTTTCTGATCGCACCATCTGTCGCTTTTTGAGCGAAAGTGGGCTCCATGGAAGAAGACCCAGGAGGACTCAACTTTTGAAAGAAAAACATAAAAAAGCCAGACTGGAATTTGCTAAAATGCATATTGACAAGCCACAATCCTTCTGGGAGAATGTCCTTTGGACAGATGAGTCAAAACTGGAGCTTTTTGGCAAGTCACATCAGCTCTATGTTCACAGACGAAAAAATGAAGCTTTCAAAGAAAAGAACACCATACCTACAGTGAAACATGGAGGAGGCTCGGTTATGTTTTGGGGCTGCTTTGCTGCACCTGGCACAGGGTGCCTTGAATTTGTGCAGGGCACAATGAAATATCAAGACTATCAAGGCATTCTGGAGCGAAACGTACTGCCCAGTGTAAGAAAGCTCTGTCTCAGTCGCAGTTCATGGGTCCTCCAACAGGATAATGACCCAAAACACACAGCTAAAAGCACCCAAGAATGGATAGGAACAAAACATTGGACTATTCTGAAGTGACCTTCTATGAGTCCTGATCTGAATCCTATCGAACATCTATGGAAAGAGCTGAAACTTGCAGTTTGGAGAAGGCACCCATCAAACCTGAGACAGCTGGAGCAGTTTGCTCAGGAAGAGTGGGCCAAACTACTTGTTAACAGGTGCAGAAGTCTCATTGAGAGCTACAGAAAACGTTTGATTGCAGTGATTGTCTCTAAAGGTTGTGCAACAAAATATTAGGTTAGCGGTCCCATCATTTTTGCCAATGCCATTTTCATTTGTTTTCTTATTTACAATATTATGTTGAATAAAAAATCAAAAGCAAAGTCTGATTTCTATTAAATATGGAATAAACAATGGTGGATGCCAATTACTTTTGTCAGTTTCAAGTTATTTCAGAGAAAATTGTGCATTCTTCGTTTCTTGTGGAGGGGTACCAACAAATTTGAGCACGTCTGTATATATAAGCAGGTTCAAGAGTTATTTTTTTCTTTCTGTTCTTTAAACTATAGGATTTTATATTAGTAGTTTATGAACAAGTATGTCAGTAACAGAAATCCCCCATCACTGCTGTTGTATAGTAGTTGTTGATTGTTTTGTTTTAGCCCTTTTGTGCTTTCTGTATGGTTTAGAAGAGTTCTATATATATATATATATATATATATATATATATATATATATATATATATATATATACACACACAGCATGTACAGAATAGTGTAGAATACAAATTAACAATGAAATGTTTAATCACAATTTAATAAGTGGTTCTCCATGTGCAAAAATGTAAGTGACATTCAGATCAATGGATGAGTGGTCAGAAAGTCTCTTTGCATCCCTAGAATGTGATAATCTCAGTGATGTAAGCTAAATGATGTTAATACCAAGTTACATCATGACTGGATATTCGATTCTCCAGTAGGAACAGTATGTACGACTGTCACCATTATATACACTCTGCAGGGGATTTCACCCCCAGCATCACATCATAATGATGATGATGATGTTATTATTATTAAGAAGAAGAAATATAAGAATAATACATTTTGTTTGCTGCTGTGTGATTTATTAAAAAAATACTTACCATCTGGCAGGTATTGCAAAACCTTTACACCTACTCATTTCTTGACTTGAATTACAAATCTAGTTAAATATTTTAACTAATACCAAGTTGTTTGTAACATTGACATGACATTTTCTCTTTTTAGGAATATTAGAGGCCGGAGTAAACGTTTTGAAAATATGACCCAATATATGTTCTATTCCACGTAACAGCTGAACCCTTAGCAGACGGCTAATTGGCTGTATATGTGCTGTATTGTCTGCAGGTTTTTCCATATTAACAGTACCGGTACTGGTGCCTGTGCCAGATAGTAAGAGATACATACACAGCATTGTTGCATCATGTAACAGCAATGGTTAGCTTTCCCTCAAGTTAAAAGGTGGACAATATGCTCTCTAAATACAAGTCTTTCCTCAAAAATGTTACTTATTTTGGGTAGCTTTTTGTCACAGAAGATAATAGTTCAACAGCTGCTTCTCCAGTTTATTTAAAACAAGCTTGTTTGTATTTATTTATTTTGGAGCTTGTGGATTTAGTGTTCATGAAAGGTTAGTGACACATCACTGCATCGCTGGCTGCAGGTGCCATGAGAGCTTCCTCTCACAGCTCTGTAGGCTCTGACATGAATACATCCTGGGCACACAATGACTCGGGGGGGATATTTTGTTTTCGTAATGGTAACTGACAAAACTAGAACAAGATTCTATGTGATACCTATTTTTTTTAAAAAGGGCATTAGTGATTGTTTTGTAAACCGACTACATTGAATTGAAATTAAAAGTTGTTGAAAAAATATTTGTACAGGGCTTACAAACAGTGAGAAAATCGTAATGGATGCAACTTTTAGGAATGGAATGACTGCTCCACAACAATGAGCCACAGTAGCTTATACACAGACAACTCTATCAACAGCTGGACTGACTTGTAGTATGGTGAAAACCTGCCATTTTTTGTTGCTACCTAGCAACATCAAAAGACAGATAAGGGAGAAAAGGTAAAATGAAAAATTAAATGTGAAAATGGCACATAATTGGGGTCTTAAATTAGTTCTCATACAGCTAATGGAATGAGTTGCAAATGTGAAAACTTCAAGTTTAACCATTACTTAACCACATTTTTCTAAAACTGTATTTATTGATGTATTCATTGTGCTGTGATTCTGTGAGGATTTGTTGTAAATAAAGGCCTATGCTGCAGTATTTTTTTTGAAAGATTAATTTATTTACATTGTTAGGCAAAACATAAACTTCACTAAAAGTTTGTGTCTGATAAAAGTTTACAACTGCTGCATTCACTTATATAGGACCCTCGGTTTTACGTCTCATCCAAAGGACGGAGCACAAGGAAGTTAAGTGACTTGATCAGGGTCACACACAGTTAGTCAATGGCTGATAAGAACCAGGGACCTCCTAGTATCAAGCCCTTTTCTTTAACCATTAGACTACCAAACACTCTATACAACAAGATTTTTTTTTTTTACTAAAATGTTACAAACACAAGAACAATAGTATGTTAATATTCTAGCCAGTGCAATCATTTGGTCAGGGTGACTTAACTTCTGATTTACCCTCAGTACCTTGTGTCAAACAATGGTTTTCAAGATTGTTAAAAGGGATATGCAGCCATCATATAATAACACTTTAAAAACAATGCAAGGTGGTTTTAAAATAAATAGGCCTCAAGCATTGCAGTGCAGCAAATCTATTGCTCATATTAATGTAAACGTTGTATCATATAATAAGGGCAACCCAGGAAATCACATAGATGTGTGGTGCATAAGGCAATATGGTACTTGCAGTATCTTACAGTGCTACACCCGAGCACTTCCTAAAATAAAGACACTCTGGTGATCTAGCCAATTTTACATATGTATCTGGTAGGCAACTAGAACTGAAGACCAGCTCCTGAACTCATAGTCAAAGCACCGTACCACAGAATTATCGAAAAAAAGATTATATATATATATATATATATATATATATATATATATATATATATATATATATATATTTGAGGAATTGCAATAAGAACTACTAAGACTGACTGCAAACATCATGAAAAATTATTTGAAACGATTTGCTCTTCAACAAAAATCCAGAATAATTGTATGGAATTCTATGTACAGTAATACAAGAAAAAAAAAATCTACTGTCTCAGAATGTCTTACTAATGCGAAACCTGGGACTTTGACTGACAAAATTAGTTGCTGGTACTCTGTTTAAAAGTGTGCTATATGTCTCAAATGGTGCCCTGTCTTGTATGAATGGCCCTGAGGCTTGCTCTTTGTATTTAGATTGAAGTAGGTGTCACTGAGAATGGAGATTCAGAAGTCACGGGTGTAGATCCACACTGTGCATTACTGAGACAGTCTTCCGTAAATAGCTGGGTAATGCGTGTCAGAGGGTTACCTCTTCACAATTCACCCTTTGGCTATTCAGACAGAAATAATGAACTAAGTGTGACCTGTCTTATTTGACCTCAAGTGAAATGATTTGGACTAAAGGAAATACTCCACCAGTCTTGTATTTGACAGTGGAGTCAAAGAGTTCCTTGGAGGAAAAATATATACTCAAATTGAATATGCAGGTGTAAGTGAAGCAGACCCAGCACCCCTACAGATCTCGTAAAAGGCAAATGCTTTTCACTTTGTTGGTACTGTATCAATAAGAAGTAGACAGTATCTCTGTGACATATACAGTGGTAGCCATAACCAGCTACTTACCTATCGCAGTACAATAACACAAACATCACCTCACAGTTTGCAATCCTGTTTTTATGACCAGCATTGAATCAGCTGTACTTCATTCATACTGCCACTAGGTGACAAAACGCCAGCCTTTCTAAAGTGGGTGGGCCAAGGTCGAAATTAAATTATAACTTTGCACTTGACGAAACACGCCTATTGTAAAAAAAAAAAAAAAAAAAAAGGGCACTAAAATGTTCGGGTTTAAAACATAAAAAAGGCCTGGACTAGAAAGGTGGTAACAGGTGCTGATATATCAACGTAAGACGCATTAGGTGCATTTTGTAATACAGAATGATCACAAAATGCAAGAGCTTGTACTTGCATAAAGTTCATTGGCTGTTTTTACAACAGAAAAAAGCAGCCATACCTTTGTCTCGTTGCCAACGCTTTTTTTCCTCCTATACAACAGATAAAATTAATATCATGTAAAAACTATCAATTTCATTAAAAAAAAATGTAAGCAGTATTCCTATGGATAAAGGCAATTTAACAATTGTCAAATATTGAAAGGTTATATATATATATATATAGGTTTGTGGAAGGGTGGTGGGTAATTCACTGACGCAGAGACAGACAGGTGTATTTGGCGTCACCACACAGGTGCCCAGTTTTATTTTTGTTTGGAGCAGGGAGGTGATTTCTTTAGCCCGCAGATGGCGCTGTGGGTCCGTGGTCTGCGTACCACCGATGGTAAACAGAGCCACGGAGAATACCAGGAGTCTGGTAAACCAGGGATCGGACAGTAGCACTCGCAGGTGCCTCAAACAAAACAATGAAAACAAAAGACCAAAGAAAAAGAGAAAATAAAACACAGTAATAAACCTTCAAAGAAAAAGGTGCTGCCCTTGGCAACGATATCCCGGTCGCCGCTACCCGCACGACCCGGATCTCCGTCCTACTCTCCCGGCTCGCTATGCTTGCCTTTTCACTACTGGGGTTCTGCCCAAAGGTACCCCGCTCTCCCTAATTCTCTCTATCCGGAGGCTCCTTTCTCTCCGCTGATCCTCGCTCCCGGTCAGCACTTTCCGCACCTCCAGCGCGTCTAAAACGGCAGACCTGAGGAAACAGCAGAGCATTATCTTATAGGGCCAACAATCTCCCCAAGACCCGCCTCGCAGCCATTCAGAGAGAGAGGGAGAGTCCACACCCACTCTCCCACCTCCCCGTGTCACGGCTATGACTGACAGGCGGTTGTTGGATGACTGCCGCCCCCCTCCTGCAGCACTGTGAACACGCCAGCAGAGTCAGCACAGATCTCTCCCCTGTTACAAGGTTATTTAAAGTTTGCAACAACAATACTACTACACTCCTAACTATGATGACTACAACTAATAATAATAATAATAATAATAATAATAACAATAATAAGCTTGTTATCTAAATGTTGTGTAGAGAGTCATATCCCACAAACATCATTTGATTTACTTCAAAATAAATTAAATGTGTGTTTTGTAAAACAAACAAAAAAGAAATTTTTAAAGAATATATTTAAAAATAATTTTTTAAAGAATATATTCTTTATCAATGTAAATGCTGTGTACACGGCTAACGACTTAGGAAAGGAAACAGATATGAGAATGGAGAGTACTTTGAAAAGGACTAGCTCAAGATCTGCAGTTAGCAAAGACATGGAGCTCCAGGTTTGTGTCTGTGGCTGGAGCAATGAAATCCATCAACAGGAAGCAAACCACTGTTCGCAGGATATCAGCACCCCTGTCACAGATGAGAGGAGGACTTGCATAAACACAACTTGTGATGAACCTAATGATCCTTGTGAACCCGGTCATAAAAGATAAGCTTGCAACATTGCGCAGAGCTGAGCACCTACGGAAACACTGCAAAAAGAAGGAACGTGCAAGAACTAACTTTTATAAAGACCCATTCAAATTTGCAAAGAAGTTATTCACCAGGGAGAAAAATGGCACACTAAGCAACTAAGTCTGAGCTGGAGAGATATCTCGAGGAAACGCACACAGATTCAAAAAGGCAGGAGCCTATGTTGATCCCACCTATCAATCCACCAGAATACCAAATGGAGAACTGAGCACCTAAGTGGAAACAGGTAGCGCAAGCTGTGAAAAAGGAAAGGGCATCATCATCTCCTGGGCCTAATGAAGTTCTGTACAGAGTGTACAAGAGAGCCCCTGGAGTTCTACGAATCCTGTGGAAATTGATGAAAGTAGCATGGGAAAAACAGGTTGTACCAAGAGCATGGCGCCGAGCAGGTGGGGTCTTTATATCCAAAGAAAAAGACTCTATGAGTATCGGTCAGTTTCGCCCTATTTCCCTGTTAAACGTAGAAAGCAAGACTTTCTTCAGCATTGTTGCTCAGAGATTGTCAGCTTACCTATTGAAGAACTGCTTCATTGACACTTCAGTACAGAAAGCTGGTATTCCAGGTTTCCCAGGGTGCTTGGAACACATTGGTGTGATCTGGCAGCAAATTCAGACAGCTAAAAAGGAGAGGAAGAAGCTCCATGTGACATTCTTGGATTTATCCAATGCATACGGATCAGTACCACAGTACGGCTTCTTTGGGCAGCATTTGATTTTTTCAGTGTATCAAGGACAATAACAAACTTAGTGAAAGCCTACTTTGGAGATTTGCAATTTTGTTTTTCAATTTCAGAATTCACCACTACATGGTAATGTCTAGAAATTGGAATAATGGCAGGATGCACTGGCTTTTACCATGGCAATGGAAGTAATTATTAGGGTGTCAAAATGGGTAGTGGGAGGAGAACGCTTGGCTTCTGGAATGCGACTGCCACCAATTAGAGCATACATGGATGGCATGACAATCATGACAACAGTAGCCTGCACTAATCGGTTATTGGGCAAACTAATCAATAACATTGAATGGGCACGAATGCAATTCAAGCCCACTAAGTCAAGGAGCATCTCTATAATTAAAGGTAAAGTAGTGGATAAGAAGTTCTGCATTAACGGTGAGGCAATACCAACAGTGTCTCAGAAGCCTGTGAAAAGTCTTGGGAGATGGTATGATGGGAACCTAACCTGTGTGGGGGAAATGATACAACAAGCAGTTTAAGGGTTGAATAGCATAGACAGGAGCGCTTTACTGGACAAACTTAAGCTCTGGTGCTTTCAGTTTGATCTACTGAATTCTGTGGCCACTCACTGTGTATGAGGTTTCCTTGACAACAGTAGAGAAGCTGGAAGCGTTAATCAGTTCATACGTCAGGAAATGGTTAGGAGTTCCACGCTGCCTCAGCAGAGTGGGACTGTATAGTAAAGGGATACTGCAGCTGCCAGTCTCAGCTGTAACCGAGGAGTTCAAGTGCACCATGGTTCGACTGGAAATGACATTGGTAGAGTCGCACAATGAATGTGTGAGGGAGGCAGCACCTGTGTTGAAAACTGGAAGAAAATGGGTGGCAAAGGAAGCTGTGGAAGATGCAAAGGCTGCCCTTCGTATCAGTGATATCATGGGGCAAGTACAGCATGGAAGAGGAGACCTTGGTCTCAGTTCAGCTCCTCCTACATGGCACAAAGCAGCCCCAGTTCCATGGAGGAAGCTGGTAGGCAAAAAGGTGCAAAAGCAGGAGGAGAGGATGAGGTGCGTAAAGGCAGTTTCCCAGGCCAAGCAAGGAGGATGGATGAGATGGGAGAGTGTGGAACAACGCAAGATCAGCTGGCAAGATCTATGGACAATGGAACAGAGCAAGATCAGTTTCCTCATCAGGTCAACATATGATGTTCTCCCATCACCACAGAACCTTAATCTATCGGTAGGAGAGGATCCGTGGTGTCCTTTGCGTTCCTTTCCAGCACCATTAAGACACATTTTGACAGGATGTAAGGTGGGTCTTAGCCAAGGACGGTTTACTTGGCGTCATGACCAGGTGCTGCGATGTTTGGCCTTAGCATTGGAAGACAAGTGCAGCATGACCAACAGGTTGCCACCAAGGCAATATATACAGTGGCTATTGTACTAAAATCAATATAACAGACTGTATAAAATGTGCTTACAAGTATAATATCCCACAAAACACTAACCCTTTTCAAGCATACAGGAGATGATCTGCAGAGTCCTTATTATAATATTAATCTAAATATTCATGTATACTACCGGTACAGTACTTGCACACTTTCAACTATAATGATTTAGGTGAAAAAATGAAAACTCAGAGCGTTTAAGTGTAAGTAGCGAGGTTCCGAAAAAGATAGCATTATACATCCCCATGTGTTGCTGTAACTATTTAAATAACATACCTGTAATTTTTCTTTTCATTGTTAACATCCTGACAACTTTTTACATTTTTAACTTTAAACTCTGTTTCAAAGCTCTTTCCAAAATGGCTGCTCTAGTGCACTGATGATAGTGCAAGAGATATTACCACATTGTCAATCAGGTAACACAGCAATAAAGATCTATGTGATTTAGAGCAGTGGTTCTCAAACTGGGGGAGTGCAGATTGTATCCTGGGGGTGCGTTAGAAGGTTCAGGATTTTTTTTTTGTTTTAATGTTTTTTGTTTTAATCTTAACCTATACAGTATAACAGGCGGATCATTTATTTTGGCATTATTGGTGGTTTTGATTGGATTGGCAATAATACTTCCACCAATCAGAAGGTTGCATACAGTGCTCGTAGCAATCCCGCCCTCTGGCAGGCTGGTATACAGAACAGGTTCAAGAAGTGCTGAATGATGGAAAGAATATGTCAGTTGTCAAACCGTATATGAGAATGGCAGTGATTAAGTCAATTTGCTTGAAAACATTAAAAGTAGAGCAGACATTTCCATCAATGAATTTAAAAAATCAGGAATTGATATGCGATCAGAAACCTAGAGGCACTGTAAACTGTGCTTGCTACTGTGTTTAATTAAGTAACAGCCAGAATTGTTTGTGTCAGACTTGTTACAAATTGAATACTTTTGGGAAAGTATACCAGAGCCGTCATGAGGGATAATGAGCAGACAGCATCTGAGGGACATCTTGCAACCGCCATCTAGTGTTGGTGGTGTGAGCGTGCAACCTCAAGGACCCTGGTGCCTATGAAAGGCATAGAGGGATCTACGACATTAAGTCGGTAGAACCTGCTAAATGTATGCGGGGTAGTCCAGCTAGCCTCAGTACATATATCGATCAACGAGGCACCTCTGAAGAGGGCCCATGACGTAGCTACACCTCTGGTTGAGTGTGCGGCCACCCTCCCAGGTGGGGGTAGGCCGGCATTAGTATACACAGTCGAAACCGTTTCCACCTTAGGGAGGTGCAAAGCAGGGTTCGTGCGCAACGATACCATTTCCATCGACCCAAACACGCATACAGGAACTGTGCACGGACAGTGCCTGTAGCTCACTGACCTGCTTATCGGAGGTGATAGCTAATAGAAAGGCTGTCTTCATAGAGAGATATTTCAGCTCTATGGTATCTATGGGCTCAAACAGGGCCTTCATGAGAGACTCCATTCGGGGAGGACGTCCTTTATAGGAGGTTGTAACCGCCGAGCACCCTTTAGAAAACGAGTCGCCAGAATATGAGCGCCCGGGGATACGGAGTCGATGGGAACATGGCAAGCAGATATGGCTGCTAGGTACACTTTCAATGTAGAGGGGGATTTACCTGCCTCTAGTAGATCTTGCAGAAACTGTAAAATAACTGCTATAGAGCAATACATGGGATCATGGCCTTGGGCCATGCACCAGTTTTGAAAATATTTCCACTTATAGGCGGACAACGGTCTTGTGGAAGAAGTCCTAGCATTCTGCAGTGTGATCACTACTGCGTCTGAGAGCCCTAGGGCTGACAGATGGTCCCGTTCAGGGGCCAGACCCACAGCTGGAGTCTGTCCGATTCTGGGTGCCAGAGGGTGCCTTTCGTCTGGCTGAGGAGATCCATGCACAGCGGGATCTCCCAGGGCTGGCCCTGCAGCAGCTGGCAGAGGTTCGAAAACCAGGTTCTCCTGGGACATCTGGGGGAGGAAGGCAGGGAGCAGCGGTATAGGTGGGAAAGCGTATAAAGGCGCTTTGGGCCATTCGTGCGCAGCTGCCGAGGGAGAACCACAGGGGGCAATGGGTCATCTCTGCCGTGGCAAAGAGGTCGACCTGGGCTTCCCCGAAGCTTTCCCAAATGCGCTGCACCACCTGAGGGTGCAGTCGCCATTCTGACAGGTGAGGACCCTCCCTGGAGAGGAGGTCCGCCGCCCAGTTCACCACTCCCAGGAGATGTACAGCCCGGAGAGACAGTAGGTGCCTCTGTGCCCAGATCAGTAGCCGAAATGCTATGCGGTATAACCCCGGGGACCAAAGCCCTCTTTGGTGGTTCATGTACACAATCACTGACACGTTGTTCGTGTGGACAAGGACATGTTTGTTGCAGAGCACAGTGAGAAAATGTTGTAGCACGAGGTGGACTGCTCTCAGCTGTAGTGCATTTATGTGCAGGGACGTCCAGCAGCCCGACCAGGATCCGCGGACTCCTCTGCCTGCCCAGACCGCCCCCCAACAGGAGTTGGATGCGTCTGTCGTCACCACTTGACGGTTGTAAATAACTCCCATCCTTCCCCCTTCGCTCAGGTGAGGGGCTTGCCTCCACTAGCGTAGCACATTCCAGCACAGACGTGACACTTTCAGCCGATGGTTTCTGTCGCGTTTGGGGTGTAGCTGAAAGGCACTGAGCCACGCTTGAAGCGGGCGCATGTGAAGTAACCCCAGTTGAATAACTGAGGATGCTGCGGCCATCAGACCCATTAGTTTCTGGCACAACACTAATTGCACAGTCTCAGGTCTAGGATGGCCGTCGTCCTTTTTTGGCACCAAGAAATACCTCGAGTCGAACCCCCCTTTTTGTTTTGTGTTCTACGAGATGGATGGCTTGTTTTTGAAGTAGTGTTTCTACCTCTTGTTTGAGGGCCAAGACCTGGAGAGGGTCGTTCACGGATGTGACCGTGATCCTTCAAAAGGGAGGTGGTCCCGAGTGGAATTGCAGTGCGTAGCTGGTGTGTACGGTGGCGAGTGCAATTGTGCCAGTAGTGCAGATGGTGTTGTGCGTACAGGTGGGTCTGAGGCCGTAAGCCTTCAGGGCCCATGCTGGAGCTGCTGAGGCTGGGGCGGAGGCTGCCTGGGACAGCTCCGGTGGAACTATCTCCCTGGGCGCTGGTGCCCCACGTCTGGCGTTCCCCCATGCTTGTTGCTGGCTCCTTGCTGTGGAAGCCTGGAGGTAGTGCCTCAGGTCACCCCGTGGTGCCGTAGGGATCGTGATAGTCTGGGTTACCATGGTAACTGCCGGACGCCATCGCCTTCCCCTTCCCCATGCCGAGGTATGGGCGGGGAGCATCAGTGCCACCTGTCGGGATGTCTCTTGCTCTCTGTGAGAGCGTTGCAGGATCTCCTCTACCACTGGTCCATAAGTATGGCCAGGGGAGATGTGCGCGTCCAATAAGGTGGACTTGTTCGCATCCGGGACCCTCACCTGAGACAGCCACAGCTGTCTGCGTGCCACCACCAAGTCTGCCAGACTTCTGCCCCAGCTTTGCAATGAAGTGCTCGAGACTGCGTGTAGCTCTGAAGCTAGCGGGAAGGGTAACAGAGCGCAGCATGCGGTCCTGGTAGGCCGTCAAGAGGCCTCCTGTGTTTGTAAGGCATGTCACCTAGGCTGCATAAGCCTTTTTCAGGAGGGCTTCTGTGATCCTGCATTGGCTGTTAGGGCATACAGGATCCTTGGATAGACCTCCTACTGGGGGGGCTTGCACTAGGGCCGCTATGGTGGAGTCCACCAGGGGGAACTGTGTGAGCCCTACCGTCTCTGCTCCCTCCATGGAGGCAAGTGCGACTGCGCTCTTGTACACGCTGGGCACTGAGGCCGGGTGTTGTCAAGAGGATGTGACCACCTCCAGGAAGTACGGGAACGACGGAAAGGGCTGGGTGGTCAAAGTCTGCGCTGGTCTGAAAACAGACCTGCTCTGCTCGGAACTTGCCTTTCAGGGTACCTGGAGGAAGTTAGCGGCCCTTTCCATCAGTGCCTGAACCAAGTTCAAGGGTGCTGGAATCTCAGGCTCTGAGAGGAGCTTGGAAATGGGGGCCATTACCTGAGTCGGGTCTGGGTCCTGAGTCTCTGTCTGCAAGAAGGACTCCTCATCCCAGGAAGCAGCTAGGGAGACCGCATCCAATTCCTCCTTGCTAATCGCCACGTCCTGTTGCTCAACCTCTGTAGCAACCACTGGCGAAGCGAGGGTATGCTCTGGGGCAGGGCCTGGTGGAGCTGGGGCAGGCGAAAAACCTTGGGCAAAAAACCTTGAGGCGTCGAAGCGCCGAGGTGTGGAGTCCTCATGACACCGAGGGCGTTTGAAGCGCTGAGGCACCGAGGTTGTGGAGCGTCGGGGCACCGAGGCCAGCGAGGGCGCCGAAGCACAGGGCGCGAAAGGCCGAGAGGCGTCGAAGCACCAAGGCGTGTAGCTCTCGAGGTACCGAGGATGCTGAAGCACCGAGGCCATCGAAGCGCGGGGCTCGAAAGGCCTCGAGGTGTCGAAGCTCCGAGGCGTGTAGCTCTCGAGGCACCGAGGATGCCGAAGCACCGAGGCTCTGGGGCAGCATGGCACCAAAAGCGTCGCTGCACAGGGCTCGAAAGGCCTCTAGGCATGTAGCTCTCCAGGCGCAGAGGATGCCGAAACACAGAGGCACCGAGGCTACCGAGGCTCAGAGGCACCAAGGACCCGAGGGTACTGCGGGCGTCGAAGCACCGAGCACCAAGTACCGAGGGCAAAGCACCAAGGTACTGGGCTGCGTGTCTGTGCTGCTTGCATTCACACAACCAGGAATAGTGCGTAGCTTGCAGCGGTGTGGAGCGTAGCCTGCAGACAGTTGCAGTACAGTCACACAACCAGTGCAGCGTGAAGCTTGCAGTGGAGTGGAGCACCTAAGATGGTGTCCGGACTGCGAGCCTCAACCGGTGCAGCAAGTAGCTTGCAGCGGGGTAGTGCAGTCACGGACCTGGAAAACAGAGAGAGACAGACGTTTTTCACAGCTGCAATCCAGGTTTCCCTAGTCACAAGGCAACACAGTGTTTATAGGTGCTCTTTATATATATTACATTTCAACTTTAAAAAGCATTCTTTTTTATGTTACGTTGTTTATTTTTGCTTAATCATTAAAAGTGCATGGCGTTCACGGAAGCTTAACATGAATGACAAGCTCTGCGTGTATCTGCGGAAGATTCAAAATCGCCGGGAACCCGCTTTGATTAAAATCAGCAGGGCACGTGTTGTGACAAGCGAAAGATTGTTTAGCGCATGCGCACAACAAACAGGGGGAACTGAATTTCATGGGGAGCTGAATTTAGTACTATACCTATACACACACTACCTGATGACATCACAGGAAGGGATGCATGGGTGTATAAAGTCAGTGGAAATGGGGCGAATCAACAGACAAAAATATAAGGCTATGGCAGCAATAAATATCTACAATTCTGGCTAGAAATTAAGGTGACATGATCGTGAAAACCACATGACTGGAGACATGCATGTATTCTCCCTCTCTATTAAACACACACGGTCTTCCATTGCTTTGTATATAATGTCCATGCCGATATTTTTTGAAAACAAGACCTGACAGCCCCACATTGTACTTTCTAACTACTATAATCATTATTCATTTATTATTAATAGTGTTTTCATTAAATTATACCAAATGACATTTTTTTACTTACAATGAAGGTAAACTATACTGTGTCGCCCAAATGCTTATAAAGTCAGAAAAAACATGTTTTGCCTTCGTTGTAAATAAAAACATGATTTGGTATAGCTGAATTATAACGTTATCAATAATAAAAAATAAAAAAATCATGCAGCATGGTCCTAATAGCAGTTGTTAATACTTTGTAAACATTTTGTCTAACAGTTAAAAAGTACAATATGAGGCTTGCTTTCAAAAGATATTGCCACGGACACGAATGGAATACCTAATGTGATCGAGATCATTGAGATGGATTTTGCTTGATGTATCTGTAATGTTGTCAGACTCCCCCCCCCCCCCCCCCCACAGCGTACACTCTCACCTTCATACGTCTGTATGCACATTATAATATCTGCTTGTAATACTGTAAGTGTTTGGTGGCTACGTCTATTCATGGTGAGTTTATCGTGGAGGTGAGCAAACAGTACCAGAGGAAATGCATGATTAGAGGAATTCACAGAACAATTAACTATAAACAAACTGTGTATTGGGTTGGGGAGTTCTATCGTAATTTTAAAAGCTTAATAAATGTATAATGAAGTGTTACATACATGGTATACATGTATAATAACTAACAACTACAAACACAAATGACACTTCAAACGCATATTTATAGCCTACAATCGTACATACTAAAAGACATACAAAAGTAGATGTCAACATAAGAAAATAAATTCCAACTAATATAGATAGATGGTTTACCCCCCACCCCATCCATAAAATAAATCTGTGCCGTTACCCACAAGCCAGATCATTGTAAATCAGCATTGTATATGTGAAGTTATCTAAATAAATGTACATTCTGCATGACACAATTCACAGTTTTAAATGAAGTTTACAAATTATACACAAAATAGATATTCCCATTATTTTTTATTTCATTTCCATTTGGCTGCTGCTTGCAGATGAGAGAGCCGTCTCCCTGTACGCTAGTAGTTTCCATAACAGTGAATTATGCTTCCATTAATTTTTCTTGATCTAGTTAACATGCATTTTGATTAACGAGTTCTCCTTATTTAGTTGTTAAGACAGGAAGTGA
Source organism: Acipenser ruthenus (assembly GCF_902713425.1). Classification (NCBI taxonomy): domain Eukaryota; kingdom Metazoa; phylum Chordata; class Actinopteri; order Acipenseriformes; family Acipenseridae; genus Acipenser; species Acipenser ruthenus. Next base: position 47,537,738 of record NC_081193.1, on the reverse strand, counting down.
TGTACGTGACCTGCGACACTAAAGCTTTTTAATGAGAAATGCACAATGCACTAGTTATTGCACGGATTATAACAAATATGTTATTTTAATGTAAAACAGTCTTGTACACACTGTACTGATTGTATATCAGTCTGTACATAAATTGCAATATTGTGAATACCCCTGTATTGCCCTATTGTATATATGGGAGAATTTAAATTCAGTTCGGTACATCCACTGTAAACTGCAATCTATTTACATTTAAAAACTGACACAAATCCCTGCTTTATTACCCAGTAAGTCATACAAAACTTAATCTGACAAAACAGCTGTGGTAGAACAAAGGTATCAGCCATATAAAGAGGTACCATTGAATGAGCACACCGTCTTATACTTTATAACCCCCTCGGTCACTGCATGAATAATTGTACCATATTAATATCTATGCTATACTTTATAATGGATACATGTTTTTAAGTCTGGCAGGGCAACATCTTGAAGGTGAAAGGGATAAATATGTATATGTGATGCAGAAAGAGCAAAAAAAAACAAGTTTATTGGTAATAAAATAATAATTTTAATATTCTTCTGGTGTACATTGTTTATTATTTGTGTCTGTTTGTATGAAGGCTACAAACACACAATGTTTGAATAAAAGGCATGGCTTCCCAAGCAAAGCCAAATTCCATTTAGCTTAACTGAACAAGAAGCAGCACAGGGGAATAGTTTCAGTATCACTTCACCTTGAGCAACGTCAGTAAACCCAGTTCCTCCCTCCCCTACCGTCATTTTCATGAAAAACAAAGCTATACCACAATGCCCTGCTTGTGTTCCACTGGCATAAAAAGAGCCATCGACATATCATTAATTAACCTGCCAAACACCAACCGTCATTAAAAATAACTGTCTCTGACAGTTCTAGGGTTTCAGAAGGATGTGATTTTAAAACCTTGCTTAGTAACTTTGACAAACCATTCATTAGGAATCTTTCAGTGGCTTCAGCAGCACTGCCATTTATACCATAACTAAGGCTGTTAGCATCTGTTTTACTCCAAGCAAAGTCAAAAGGTGCAGGGCTTTGAGGAACTTCTTCATTCCCGGCAGGATTTTTCCTGTTACTTTGCATACTGAGAAATGTCACCTTTTTCAAGCAAGCTGTTACAGTGCTTTCTCCATGCCAAAACACAAAGCCTCAAAGGAAATGAATTAATCCTGCATTTTTACTGATGGCTCTTAAAGGCGCTAGATGCCTGAGGCACCTGAAGCTCAAGCAGCACAAGAAGTAGAAGTGATATAATGGTGTTGGAACCAAGGACTACGCCTCAAAGTCAAGCCTGGCTCCTAGTCGCAGAAAATCAACCTGCTGTTGAGTTCTTGCTTGTGGCCAACAGCTTTTAAGGCATAGACGAGGACAAACGTATGATTTGGAAGGCTGCTTTGTCGTAGCATAAAGTCAGCAGATGTCTGCAACTGCTCTTGCTGGAATTGTCCTCCCAAGTGGAAAACCAGTATATGTTGCTTATGCAGTAAGTAAAATGAATAGTGTGTCATGTACATTTTGCATCATATAAACTTTTATAAAAGTGGTCTTTTGCTACATGTATGTAAATGTTGTTTTGTAGGAACATTTATTGTAATAGATGGAGAATACACCGTGAACACCGGATGGCCAAATAACCTACAAGCCCCCAAAGTATTTTGCTTACTATGTATGAATGAAAGTATGTTAAAAACCTAAATTAAAACAGCTGAATCTGGGTGTTTATTTTCCTTGGATCAAGCTTTGCATCTGTTTAGCAATGCAGTGAATTTAAAACAGTGATTTGCCTGACCATTCAGTCATTGGATTTTCATAAATGCAAGATTAAAAAAATGAAATCCAGTTAAAAAAAAATGATAATAAATTACTCAGCATAATCTACTATGAATACATTTTTTTGATGCTAGCTGTCTCAGCTCAAGGCATTGTGTTACATAAATCTGCCAATTTTATATGGCTGAGCAAACTAAATTAACTACAACTTGCTCAATATAACAATTATTTATCTTGAATCTTGAAACCATATAATGCACACCACTCAACATTATGTTATTTGTTTTGTTACATTTTATTTCTACATATTTGTTTCCTGACCTTTTGTCAATTTATGATATCTGTAAATAGCCAAAGATGTCTCTGAAGAAGTTTAATATATCTATCTTCAATGTCATTTAAGATATCTCTAATTGAATTTTAGATATCTTAAAATGACCTACAGATTACCTTAAAGTACTTTGGAGAAATATAAAATAACCACAAATGATTTTCAGATATCTTGAAAGGGGGAAAGGAGAGATCTGCAAGCGGGTTTTTAGATATTTTAAATTGAATTGGTGATATCTGGAATTCATTTTAAGATATCTGTAGCTGATTTACGGTTGTCCTAATGTAGTTCACAAATAGTACTGTTCAATGGCTGGCCACAGAAAAAGTAGCTTACATAGGAAAGATTAAATTACTTAATATAACGTCAATACAGAGAAATATAAAGACCATTTTAATTGTGTGTAGATGTGTAACACCCCACTGACCTAACCTTATTCCATCTGCTCCCAAAGTCACTTCATTGCTCACCACTCGAACTGTCTTTTGAGAACACATCCAACACCATGGCAAAGCATGGAGTAAAAATGACATATGATGTTCTTATCAAAAGATAGGTCAAAAGGATATCAGCACCACATTCTTTTGTTTAATACACACATGCTGCTTTAAACAAAAACAAAAACAAGGGCTCCCGAGTGGCCGATGTGCCCTATAGTCTATAGTTCGAGTCCAGGCTATTCCTTTGCCGACCGAGGACGGGAGCTTCCAGGGGGCGGCGCTCAATTGGCCGAGCGCCGCCCGGGGGGAGGGAGGGTTAGGTCGGCCAGGGTGTCCTCGGCTCACCGTGCACACGCGACCCCTGTAGCCTGCGGGCTTGCCTCTAAGCTGCCCGAGAGCTGCGTTGTCCTCCAACCCTGTAGCTCTTGGGTGGCTGCATGATGAGTCCGCAGTGTGAAAAAAAGCGGTCAGCTGACGGCACACGCTTTGGAGGAGAGCGTGTGTTCATCTTCGCCCTCCCGAGTCAGCGCAGGGTTGGTAGTGGTGAGCTGAGCCTAAAAATAATTGGCCATTCCAAATTGGGAGAAAATAGTAGAAATAACTGGCAACGACTACATTTAAAAAAAAAAAAAAAAAAAAAAAAAAAAACACAATACTTGTACAATCTTTTTGCTTTCAATTGAATAGCACTGCTTTATTTTGAGGGGGTGGGGTATAACTCAATGAAGTTAACTATACATTGAAAGCACCTGCACTTAAAGAGCACCTGTCTACAGTAACTGCCTTTCTTTTTTTGGCCCATTGTGCAGTGTATACTGGATATGATGGCCACCTGTCTGAAAAGGCACTTTTCTTCAGTCCTGGCTGGGGGCTTTTACAGTCAAGTTTTACGTTATTCTAATTACATGACAAAAGGAGGACAAAACACAAAAAAACCCTTAGTCTATACTCATTAAGGCAATGACATAAGCTGCAGATAATGCCTACAGTTCTTAGACACAGTTTGTTGCTAACTTAAGGCTAAGCTATTGTACTGTATGTAGAGCATCTGAGAAAACAAAATTATGTCTGTAAGCCATCTGGTATAAAGGGCATACAACATGTGTGACAACAGGCTACGTGAATCACAAGTTTTCCTAAGTGTGGATGGCTCAGTGATAGCACACAGTCCCCTCTGGGGTCCACAAGGTCACAGGTTTGATACCTGCCTCAAGTTACCTTACTGTTGTTTACTTTCTGTCATGATACTGTTATATATCGTCCAGCACCCTACCATGGTACACAGAAACACTGTGTTCAATGGATATGCAAAACCAGGGTGCTGTCTTTGCTGCTAGGAATGTTGAGGCTCATTTGCCTGGACATGCCTCCAATGCAATTTATAAGAATAACTCAGGGACATTTTAAAATTGTTTTTGGTTTGGCAAACACAAAACATGTACGGTATGTATCATCACAAATGTGCCTATTTTTTGTAAGTAAGAAACAGACAGTACTTAAATATCTGAATACTCATGTCATGTGATTCAAGTGAACAATATGTGAAAAAAAAGGCCATGCAAAGTTTGATCAAATTCAGCAACTGCCTTTTTCCAGCAATCATTATATCTCAACAGATAGAGATCACAACAGAATGTTTGATCCTCTGAAGTAATTAGCAGAATAATGATATTAAAAAAAAAAGGTCAGACTCACTTGGGATTCAAGATTTTCTTGTCATGCTATGGATAACTTGGTAATCCTTACTATCAAAAATCTAATATTAGAACCTTCATTTCAAAAACAGGAGAAGGAGCCTAATCAGCACACTGGAGTGTGGATAATCAACAGAGACCACATTACACTACTTTAACTGAGAGCCATCATGTTACCTAATTCTCCAGGAAACACCTGTTTTACTGTGAATTATGAGGATAAGAAAAGTATGGCTGATTTAATGAGTGGAGAAGGGAAAACAAGTGTATAAAACATGTATACATTCAAACAAAAACTGGAGCATCAATTACCTCTTTTACATGCAGAGCAGTTGGTCTTTGTACTGGTTTCCTGTACAACCTGCAAACACAGTTCTGACCACAGTAATAAAGGGGAAGTGACATCATATTATCGTGGTACAATTAATAGAAACCTCCAATGGCTCCCATGAGGACACACTCAGCGGATACACTTTGAGAGACACCCCACAGAAGGGCAATAACCCTCCAAAAGAAAACCCAGTCTTGAGACACAAGTATGATAGGGGTATTTTTATGAAAGCAATGAATCAAGCAGCAGCAGGGGTTTCTCAAATACTTCATTACATGGAGTATAACTCATTTCTATTTGAAGAACTAGTTAGATTTATATGCACATCTGTTGTATATATGTTTACATTAATTAGTGGCACAATGTACTGCTACCCCTCTGTGGTGGAGTGTCCCGCCCCTATATGTATTTGTATTATTATTTATATTATTGTTTTTATATTTAAAAACCCCGTGAGGATGTGTGGCTGATCAGCTACTGATTATTTAACTAGCTGACAGTCACGCATCCTCACAGGGTTTTTAAATATAAAAACAATAACAAATACGCAACGCTTTTATCTGCGCCACAAACAATAATATAAATAATAATACAGATACATATAGGGGCGGGACACTCCACCACACCCTCCTTGTACACTCTTGCAAACAAGGGGGGGGGGGGTGGGGGGGGGGGGGCATTTTGAAGCTAGTGCAAAAGCAAAAGACATTTTCTGATCTACTATAGAAGTTGTTTCACATTTAATGTAACTACCATAGGGTATTTTTGCAGAAATGAACTAGACTGTTGCTGATTTTCAAGTGATTTTCCCTACTTTGAATCAATTTATTTTTACGTCAGTGCCATTTTTAAACAATGTTGTATTTTAATATTGACCACATATCAATGCTAAACAACATACTGAGAACAGAAGTTATTTAAAGACAGGCCTAGATAGGATTCAATATATATGGAAAAAAATAATAATGTGGCAATAAAATAGTTCATTTCTGCAAATTGTAGTTCAATTACATTTTGTGAAAGGCAGCATTCTTGCTCCAACCTTCATTATCAAGGTTATTTTACATATACATCAAATTGCATTTTTACTCAGGAAAGATTGTAGTTGGTCATTGGTGACTCATCTGTAAATAATAAGCAAGAAAAAGTGTAGTAAATATTTTGTATTTTAAGAAAACTTTTTATTTAAATGGCAAACTTAATTTAATGCACAAGACATACACAACTGACATTTATGTTTTTCTTTAAATAGGATTCTGTAATGGTTTTAGACAGAGTGGGTTCTATTTAACACAGGAGTGGATCTTTAATAAATCAGAATGTTATATTGTTCTGAAGGGCAGTGGTACTGAGATGAAATGCTATTTAAAGATCATTAAACTAGATCTTAGTGCACTGTGAAAATGAACTGTTGTAGCCATCACATATATCTGGTAAATCTTATGATGGCTGAAATGGTTTTCACTATATAATGAAACACCTGATATGCACAAGTTAGTTGCCTTCCAGAGACTACTGCTATAGCCAAAAGCTTTGCATCACCAAGAATTTTAAGACATAATAAAAAAAAAATATATGAACATAATTGTTTAATCATGTAATCAAAGAAACTACAATATTTTTTGTCAGTTTTTTCATTAAGTACATGGAAAACTACAAAGTGGTATGTAATTCAATATGTTAACGTAACATTATTCAGCAGGTTTCATTCGACTTTATGAAACAGTATTTGTTCATTCTATAAGGGCGATGCAAAACTTTTGACCATAGCTGTAGTTTACCAGGACAGTGGCTTGCACCCCAAGAAGAACTGCAGCTCGTCATTGTTGGGTAGTATTATCCAGGCCCCAGGGCAGCTCCACCACTCTGTCTTGCCAGTTACAGTCAAGCAGTGATACTCAGAATTGCTCTTGTCAGCAGCTGTGAGCGTCAGCATCACTGTCACTGTGATTTAATCCAGTCAAACACTGGTCACGAGGCTCAGGCTTTAACACCAGACTGCCGCTGCTACTCTCCTTTCCAATTCAACAGTGACACACTCTTTTCATTCATAAATTTATTAAGATTTAAATGTAACTTTTAAGACTGACTACTGCTCCATATAGTGTGTTTAGTACAATAATTAGCAAATAATAATAATACAAAAAATACTGATACACCACTGTGACAGTACATACATATTTAGTGAATTACTAAGTTATTAATTAAAGTTCAGCTGTGTTAGAGTCACTATTTTGTATACAATTATTACTAATAAAAGTTATATAGTCATGTACAAGGTGCACAACATTTTTACAAAAGGTCCTGACATGATGAGTGTCATTCAGTACAATGGATGTGCCAATCTGCAGATTTGTGACTTCTCCCCTTACATGTTTTCAAAGAATCTGGTTATTATTATTATTATTATTATTATTATTATTATTTGTTTATTTAGCAGACGCCTTTATCCAAGGTGATTTACAGAGACTAGGGTGTGTGAACTATGCATCAGCTGCAGAGTCACTTACAACTACGTCTCACCCGAAAGACGGAGCACAAGGAGGTTAAGTGACTTGCTCAGGGTCACACAATGAGTCAGTGGCTGAGGTGGGATTTGAACCGGGGACCTCCTGGTTACAAGCCCTTTTCTTTAACCACTGGACCACACAGCCCCCAATTATACCAAGGTGGAAATGTCCTATCTGCATTCAGACGGTGGCTACACGGTACTACGGTAGGCTAGTGATTAGGATTCTTTACACTTGTGGTTGGTTGAATTGACTGCCATTTAAGCAGATAATTGGAGGGATGTATTCAATAAATGACCATTCGTAATCAGAACTGACTCCAGAGAGTAATATAGCTGAAAGGTCTTTTTGATCTAGATTCTGAAAGAGAGGCAATATAGTTAAACAGATAAAACACTTGTGATTGTATTGATAAAATAAGAGTGGTCTACCTCGACAGGATGTTAAGTATCATTTTAATTAAAATCGCACCATCAGAACTGCTTATTTGCTCGAATGTAGTTCTGTCTACATTCCAGTTAACTTCACCCCTAGGGCAAACCGTCAACAAGAAGGCTTAAAGTTGGCAACCAATCCCAATGTGTAATTGACAGGTTTCTTTCCATTGAATTCAGAATCTCAGCCAGAATCCAAACATCTTAAGACAGAAACCACATACTGCTAGACCTTAGTTACCAATTGTGTCCCTGTTGTGTTCATAAGTGAATATAACATTTAGATGTTCTCCCCTCTGCACATCTTTATAAAAAAAAAACAATCCAACATTTTACAATAAGATGCCATAATGTATATAGACAGTGATCATTTCTCATGCAATTAACACCCATTTAAGAATGTTCTGTCTGTTATTCATTACATTTCTTGACAGTTATTATTTTTTTAATAAACCTATGAAAATAATGTACTCGCTATACAGGAAGTGCTCCCTACAACTAAAGGTAGGGACTATTTTTTTTGCCACAAAATTCAAAGCCTACTTTACTATTGTTGTATAAAGAAGTCTGTCTTTTTCAAATGAACTCTGCAGTCTACAGACTTAAATACAGAATCATACAGAACAGATATGAAAGGGAAATTAATCTCATTATAAAATGTACATGGCAGATACTAACCATTTAAGTAATGGCACAGATTCATTTGCCTGTGGCATGGGAACATCTGTGTTTACATCTTTAAATCTGTACAGTAAAACGTGTCAACTCCCTTTTTTTACAATTTCAAAGTGAGTGTTTGATAGGCTATTAGATGAATTTCTTTAAAAAAAAAAAAAAAAAAAGTCTGGTATTGTGTTTATTGTATGCAGTCTTTCTGCAGCAATTTTAATGCATCTAAATAGTACAATTTGTTACTTCAGAACTCAAGCAAAACCCAGACCCAATATCGTTATGGGTGCAATATTAAAATGACAACAGATAATAGCATATTTATCCATGAATTCTCCTGTGTATCTATGGAAGGTTTTATATCTATCTGGCTTAGTTCATCAACTGGGGCTGATGATACACTGTTATCCAAGCGATCTCCTCAGCTAGTTTGGCCAGTCCACCCTGCTGAAGAACGGGTGAGATTTAATCTCCTCCACCCCGGCTACTCCTGCTCCAAGTCTCTCAATGGGGTTAAACTGTAAAAGCTTTGGGAAAATGAAACACATAGTTCAGTGAGAAGTAAGCTATTCTCAGTACACAGCTTGCCATGTACAGTATGTGACTTCTACTGAGGCAACACACAACAATAATCATGTATCATGAAACACAGTCTACACAGCATACACAGTATAAATATAAAAAAATATAAGTATGGTGTATGGAAGTAAAGACAAAGGGACAAGTTCCTCCCTAAATCCCCAGATTCTGATTCCCTAATAACGTGGGAAACAACTGAGTATATTATTATTATTATTATTATTATTATTTGTTTATTTAGCAGACGCCTTTATCCAAGGCGACTTACAGAAACTAGGGTGTGTGAACTATGCATCAGCTGCAGAGTCACTTACAACTACGTCTCACCCGAAAGACGGAGCACAAGGAGGTTAAGTGACTTGCTCAGGGTCACACAATGAGTCAGTGGCTGAGGTGGGATTTGAACCGGGGACCTCCTGGTTACAAGCCCATTTCTTTAACCACTGGACCACACAGACATGTTTAAAGAGCACCTTGGTATGGGTCTGAACTATGACACTTTCCCTAAATAATGTATTCTTCTTCTTTGAATTACTTTGCATATCGTTTTAAAACTAAAAAGTTAAAAGTCTCCATGTCGCCTCTACAGATTTCTTTTTCATGTCTTCTCTGGAGTACAGCTGGAGAAATGGGGCATGTCCTATGTCTACTCGGGGCAGTGTTGTAGGGGGGGCAAGTTATTGGTTACACTCAGGTGGTTTAGCTGTATTGTACTTAAAGAGAAGTACAGCAGAAGTGGTAGCGAAAGAGAGTCTTTGAATAACGTGAATAGTAATGTTCTTGGCCAGCTCATTAGCTAATTCCCAATAGGATTTTGATCCATCATTAAGTTTCATTTTTCTTTCTTTTTTACATCAACAGCTGGGACCCGTATTTAAGTACTTTTTCAATACCTTCATTCTGATAGTCGACATATTCAGCTATCAATATGACATGCTATAGCAAGCTTACTGAGTTGTGAATAAATAACACACATCCCTTAACAGTACTCTATATCACTAAATAATATTTACATATTTTTGTGGCCTATTTGTTGTAGTTATTTTGAATCAAATTTAACCTGAATGTTTTACAGACTAAATGTATTCAATATTATTTAGCTTTTTTTTTTGTCTGTATGTGTGTGGGAGGGGGGGGGGGGTGAAGCAGGATAAAGTGATGGCTCTACTTTGATTATGAGATGCCCCCACCCACACCAGGAAATGTATTCATTGCTTATAATTAAATGAGTCATTTTTATTAGAATACAGCTTTCATTAGTTAAATGTCTGATCCCTGGGGATTCTGTTTTTAATTAGTAAGGGGCCTTTCATAAGCATTCATAATGGGCATTTGTTTCAAAGTGTACATACTGTATAGAACTCTTGATGCTAGTTTCTCCCAATTCATATTGTTATTGCCAAGGCTTCATGAAACGCATTATGTGTGGCGGTACTTTGTTGCTAAGATTTCTTACAAAAAGCAATGCAGATCCAAAAATAAATAAAATCACAATCTTTGAGTCTGCACTGACAAATGTAAAGGCTCTGCTTAATCCCTTCAACCCATGAAGGCAACATTCAGGCAACTGTTCAAGCCACTGGTTGAATGTGACACTTAAGAAGGAAAAAAAAAAATGGTTTTGATAATGTTCCCACCTCTTTACATGGGGAAAATGACCCTTACCTCTAGCTGACTGAGTTGGCTCATATTTCTTGGACTTTACAAAGTTGCATTTTCTCTCAGTACATTATAAGTGTAAGCACATAACTGAACGCATATCTGGGATTTACTCCAAACTTAAATGTTATTTCCACAACTCAAAAATGAATTAAAAAAACTGTGAATTTTATGCATTCTATTATTTTGTGTGATATATGATTATGTGTGCAAGGGATGGACAGGGATGGACACATGATTTGAAACACGTGAAACACCTGTTTGAAATGAGTGTTTGTATGTAATTTTTTTTTCAGTTATGGATATCTGATAAATAATGTACAGTCGCAGACAAAAGTATTGGCACCCTATACTTATTATACCATAATAGCATTTCATAAACTTTAACCACTTTGTAATAAAACAAAAAGTAAAATACACCATTTCTAGAAATTTAACAAATAATCTGTATCAAAAAAACAAACACACTTATTTAAATTTAAGTATTTGTTCATGAAAAAAGTACTGGCACCCTTGCTTAAGTATTTCATGTGTCTTCCTTTTGCTTTTATTATGGCTTTCAGTCGTTTAGGATCATTCTTAACCAGTAAGTTACATCTTGTTTGTGAAATTTGGGCACATTCTGTCTTGCATATTTCCCTCAGCTCAGATAGACTGAATGCACAATGCTTGGCTTCACCTTTTTTCAGATCAGCCCAAAACATTTCTATTGGATTGGTGATTATGAACTTTTATCTCTGTTTTCTTCAAGAATTCCAGAGTTGACTTAGCCATATGTTTTGGGTCGTTGTCGTGTTGGAAGATCAACTGTCTGCCAATCAGCCTACAAGGAGATGGAACCATTGTACTTTGTAGTATGTTTTGATACAAGGCTGCATTAATTCAAATCGTCAATCACATGAATGTCTCGTTCGTGAACTGCTAAAATGCTATTATGATCAAATCACCTCCATATTTAACTGTAGGTACAATGATTTCTTCATTGAAGGCTTTCATGTTTTCTCCAAATATACTGTGGTCCATTTTTGGGGAAAAGTAATATTTTATTCTTATTGAACCAGAGAATTTTGTTGAAGAATGCTTCAGATTCCTGTTCATATTTATTTCATGGCAAATTTTAGATGGTTGTTTTATGAATTGTCTTTAAAAGTGGTATGTAGCAATGTTAATTCTCAGCATTTTTCATTTTAGTCATAGTCTTAGTCTAGTTGATGAAAACCTGTTGAACTTTAGTCCAGTTTTAGTCTTTTAATTTAATTAAGTTTAAGTCTTAGTCTAGTCGATGAAAATGGTCAAGAGATTTAGTCTTAGTCATAGATATTGGTTTAGTCGGTCAGTTAGTCTATTACCAAGGACTTAGTCATGTTTTAGTCCATATCTACTTTAAGATGGTTTCACAGACCCAGATTATCTCTAATCTTGGACTACCCTACCTAAATTAACATTGAGTAGTCCAATATTGTTTCACAGACTCTGATTAGCAATAGTCCTAGACTAACACCTAAAAATCAACATTAGGTTGTCCAGGATTTGTGCTAATCAGGGTCTGTGAAACCACTGGTTTGTGCAGCATATCAGTGTAATGACATTTATTTTTGAAAAAAATCCTTATCTATTAAAGTACACACCAAAACAATTTAAAGAGCAAGTAAATTAGGCAGAAGCAATATGAATAATTTAAAGAAAACAACTCATACACTTATTCATTTTAAAGATTTCTTTGATATATTTATTTTAAATGTGTCAGAATAATCGTCATATTTCAGACCATATTTAGAGCCCTTGTAAATTGCAAAGCATTTAAAAGTTGGAAAAACAAAAAATACAGCATATTTGTCATGAATTATACAGAGTTAGAAATCTCCTCTACCATGGAGCTATTAAGATACTGTATTTAAGGTTAAGGAATCTCCTTAGATAACTGGAGTACACACTTTAAAGTAAACGTGGATGGTAGAGGTTATGAGCTTTGATATTTAAAATCATGATAAAATCTAAATTATACAAAATAGAAACTAAGTGTTCATTTTTAAAAATGCACATCTTTCCAGGTGAACTCTGGCTCTGTTTCTTTTTCCCTGTGTAAGATCTCCAGTAATGCTGAACACTCTTTCAGCAAATGCTTGAGAGGCTGGCATGGCAAGTAAATCAAGTAACAGGACTTTGTGATTTCCAAAATGTAACTCCATTTGGATCACTGCTGCAGAGCTCTGACACAATGTGCTTGTACTTCTTGATTTCATGCCTGACTGAAGGAGCAGATCCTGAAACTGGTAACTTCTGTGGTGCTTTTGAAAAGAAAAGGAATCTGGCTCTTTTTGGTGAGGGACAACTTTGGGATCCTTCAGCAGATGAAGTTGTTTCTGTGCTACTATCATTGTCAGAAAGAGTTTGGGCTGAATCAGCAATGTATTCTTCAGCTTTCTTCAGCACCTCTTGTAACTCATTGTCTTTATTTTCAATGAGTGTCTCTATTGCAACAGTAGGGTCTAGGAAGCAGGCTGCAGCCACAAGTGGATTAAAATTAGCTGCTGTTGGATCTAAAAAACAAGAGAGAACCCGAAGAAAAAAAAAAGGGGCGTATCTCATGAATACAGATAGCCCTGGCACCACATAGATAACACGGACATAAACAAACAAGATAGCTGCTTCTGCATCCAGCGCTCAAAGAATATCACAGACATTTGCAGAGCTTTTTTTAGATGTTATATTAATAAAATAATGACTTGGATCGCATTATTGAGGAGTTTGGTGATAAAACGAGTGATCAGGAGATGATTTATCAGTATGCACTACTATACAGCGAACAAGGGGTGGGGCGGGGCTGGAGATGCAGTACTGAGTGTCCCGTTGATATGCAGGGCCTTTTAAAACTGTTTGTGAAAAAAAAATACTTTCAAACAGCGCGTCTAAAATAAACTGCGCGTGTGAAAATAAATTGGACCTGATGCACCTGACACACACTGAATAAATGGACCGCTAAATAAGGCAGCCAGCCAGTGAACCAATCACGAAACTCAGAGAAAAAAAAACAACTGGTTTTCGTCAGCGTTTTAGTCAAACAAGATTTCGTCTCGTTTCAGTCAGTCATTCAAACCACTTTTGTTGTGTTGTCATAGTCGTCGTCTTTCTTAATCATTTTCATTAGTCATAGTCATCGTTGACTGTATGTAGCGAGGTCTACGTGCACACAACTCTTCTTTGCTCAAGGGCCTTTGTACAGTTCTTTCATGCATTATTATGCCTGGTGCATCTAAATCTTTCTTTGGCTGTTAATCTTGGATATTTGTTAGCTGCTCTGACAATTCTCCTACCTGCTGTACCCGTAATGTTGTTTGGATAGCCACTTCTTTCAAGCGTTTCAGTTGAATTTGTTCTGTGGTACTTCTTGATTATTGCTCTGATTGTGTATTTTGGTATTCCATATTTCTTTAACACTGTTCTGTAACCATTTCCTTCATTGTAGTTTGCTATGAGTGCTTTTCTTCAACATGAATCCAACTCATTTGTCTTGACCATCATCTGCTGTGTTGCCAAAACGCTCTTCTTCAACAGATGTTGAAAATAATGACCTCTTTTTCTGGCTATTGGCTTTATAATGCAGTTTAGTTACTGTGTAATGGTTTTCAATCAATGAATATACTTTTAAATTAGTTCTATTACATTTTTATAGACTTTTAATGTGAAGATACAATACTTTTGTCATTAACAAATATTTGAAATTGCTTAAGGATTTTTTTGTTCTGTTTTGTTTTTTATAAAAGATTGCTTGTTAAACTACCAGAAATTGTGTATTTTGGTCTTTGTCAGATTAATTAGTGCCTAATACGTTTTCTTGAATAATCTTCATGTCGGATGGCAATACTCTTGTCTGCGACTGTAGCTTTGGAACACATACATATAGAACAAAGTTCACCATCACCTATACGTTCACAGCGTTTACAATTAGATGATAAAATGATTGAATGAAACAAGTAGGGGGTTTTATCTTTAAACCATGCTTCTGTATGCTTGCTTGCTTACCTGCTGTACCAAAGATTTGGCCTTCTCCGAAACATAGTCTGGCATGTTTAGAGATGTGTGCCTATTGATTCCTGCAGGATGGCACTGATACAGTGACTAGAAAAGAAAACAAAGACAGGATATTAATTCATAGCTACCTGAAAACATAAAACTTGCAATCAACTACCAGCACAAACTAGCCTCTGACTTATAAAACGTGGGCTCCTAAACCTACTGGTAACTAAAACACTGGTACAGAAGTTTAAACGTATTACTTTTTAGGAAGGACCAAATTGATGTTTTTTACTCTCACTATGGTAAACATTATATTTCAATTACAGTTAAGTGGTTATAGCTAATGTCATTAAGTGAAGCTAACCTTACATTGCAAGACATTGCTGTACAAGCATCAGGAAATGGGTCATTTGTCACTTCTCTTGTTCAACCTTTTTTTTTTCTCTTGCATAACATAAAAAAATATGCTTTTGTGTAACTCAATGTGTGAAGGTTTACCAATATAAGCATGAAACTGCAGCCAACTTTCACCTTCATGGCCATGCATCATCCAGGAGGAAGCCAAATTTGATCATAAAATTCCTATGCCATGAAATAATCTATAGGTGGTATTTTTTATACTTTTTGGCTGCACTAGGTCCTGTTACTGGAGATTTAGTAGGATTAAAGCCTGGTATGACAGGACACTAGTGTAGTTCCCTGTGGATTAATGCAGGCAGGAAATTGACAGCGTAAATTGAATAATTTCTGGCATAGGGTGTGCAACTACCGTAAGCTTTACATGTGAAGCATAGTGATTGGTAGTTTAGACATTAGGTAGTTTACTGCTATTTTAAAGTTGACATGAAAATTATTTTTTGTTTTGTTTTTTTGCAGATTAATAAAACTATTTAGATATGTATTACTGTAAAATGCAAACAATAACACTACACAGAATAGCTCTGCCAAAAGTTAAGTTCAGTAATGCTTCGTGTATCATTAAAAATGTTGCAGTGCAGTTCACAAAAATATTGATTACATGAGTAAATTGTAAAGGTTGAAATAAAATATTACAATATTTTAAACATGAATAGACACTGTATAGATTATTTATAGCACTAGCATGTACAGAAGTGCAGGTCACAACAGTCTCTCACATATGCATACAGTATATATTATTATTAATATTTATTTCTTAGTAGACGTCCTTATCCAGGGCGACTTACAGTCGTAAACAAAAATACATTTCAAGAATCACAGTACAAGTATGAATAAAAAGTTTTATTTATATTTAACAAAAATAAATGTTTTTTTTAGAAGAAGCAACTATACATTTCTGGGGACTTTTCAAAGGCTAGTTAATTCAAGCAGCACATTAGCTGGAGTTGGCTGTCTGCACCAGTGTGAAATAAAATCATTATTATTCACTGGCAATCTGTTGACTTGATTTCATACCATTCACTCAATTCTTCACTTGGTTGCTTTATTGAGGAAAGAAATGGCAATCATAAGGCTGGACACCTGGTAGGGCATTTAGGAACAAGTTAAGAAGAGCTGGTATGTCAGCCTTTGTATCATTTCAAAATCATTACTTACGCAAAACGTACCTTTCCAGTGAGGAGTTCAAACAAAAGGGCACCCAAACTCCACCAATCACATGCTTCAGTTTCTTCACATATACTTCCAACTTCTAAATATGGAGAAGAAAGACGTAACAACCCAAGAATTAAGTCCGGTAACAAAATTTATAGTCTATTTTTAAAATATTTTTAATTTGGGATACTGAGGAGGTGACTAAAGCACAGTCCTGATTGTCTTTTCGGCACAATGTAGTCTATTACTGTAAACAACACTGGGTAATCACAGAGAAATAAAGCTGCAATGTTTCAGTGTGATATTAAAGGAAATTCCCCTCTGAAAGGCTTCAATGTAGATACATTTCTGCAATTATGTCTTTGTTGATACAATATTTCTCACTCTTCTCTATCTGGAATAAAGCTTTAACTACAATAATGTGACAAGTCTACCCAAGATAGCAGTGCAAAATATTGTATATAATATAATTATATTATAAACGAAATCTACTTTAGACATCAAAACAGTATAAAAACGTCAAAACACAAAATAGCTCAAGTGAATAGCCATTCTCACATTACATTTCTTTGAAACAAATAATATGAAATAACTATTCTAATATTTTACACTAAATCTTAGAATACAAATGTGTTAGTAAGACATAGTTAAGCAATCATCCCTTACAGCTATATAGTTTTAAATTCTTCAATATTTTACACTGATTAACCTACCAAATAAGTGTGTTGTTTTCAAGCAATTGGGCTTTTTCAAAAATGAAATACATCATTGAAAAATGAAACGTAATGTGAGGAAAGGCTGTTTTTATACTGGTTTTGAGATCTAAAAAGTACATTTTGTTTATACCAAAAGTTCACAGTTAAACCACGCTGATGAATACATTAATGGCATAAGTAATCACACAGACAAAATTCAAATGAAGCTTCACTTTTTTTTTTTTGACATGCAGAAGACAGTGCCATACCAGCACGTCTATACCCAAGCGTCAATTCCCTTTCCCAGGTCAAAAAAGTACTTGAGAGCATTATATTTAGTGTGAAAATACCCTCCCTCCCCCACTGTTGCTCTTACCTAATATACAAAGAAAATATGAGTTTTGTGAAGAAATGGAAAGTGTGACATCAACAGAAGAGAAGGAGGAAGAAGAAGAGATTCATACTGCACATAAGTTTGAACATAAATTTCCATTTGACTTGAACTTCTTAAAAAGGAAATTTAGATAGTAAATCATCTAGTACCTGCCTATTTAAACATAGACAGATAATTCACAGCATGTGTTTATGCGTATTTGTACATGCATGTTTGTATTTTCTTTTTTTGTGTGTGTGTGGGTGTACTTTTTATCTGTACATACATTTTGTGTGTAAACAGTCAATAATATTACTAGACCACAGTTTTACAGCAACTTATTATGCAGCAAAAGATCTGACCAGAAACTAAATGCCCTCAGAGAAGGAATGTTTTACTCGACTTACATACATAATGAATTGTGGAAATTGCCGCTATTTTACTGGAAAAAAAATAAACAAACATTTTCAATACTATTCACTGGAAGCACTGTAAAAACCTGTTTTTTTTTTTTTTTTCTTTTTGAAATAACTATTTTAGGTGGCTCATCTAGGCGGGAGGACTTGTGTGGATGCTTGCTTGCAAGCATGTGTCCGACTGTCTCGGGTTTAGCAGTGTTGCCTGGCTTATCACTGTGTAATCTCCCAAGAGCCTGTTTATCCACTGCTCAGGGGGAAGACACTGTCATCTTAAACAATAAGGATCTAGACACATATTAAGCTTTAGGCCTCCACAGGGCTGTGTACCGTAAAAATTGTTGTATAGGTCGCACTGGCGTACAAGTCGCTCCTCCCTTTTTGAGACTTAAACTTTAGGAAAAAACCTTTTTGTGTTTAAATTTTTTTTTTTTTCAGCATCATAAATAAAGAAAAATACATGTTTAGTTTTGAAATAACCTTTGTTTGCAACATTTTATTCCATTAATAATTTTGCAGTGTTGTTTTTAGTTAAACTGCTAATAGAAACTCTGTTCTGTTTTTCAAAATTTCAAAATAATTGGTTCAAGTCAATTTAAGTACAATATCAAAATATAGATATAGCACTACTACTGTAAATTCCAGTAGTAACAGGGTAAAACCACTGACAGCTGGTACTTGAATGGATTTAAATTAACAGTGCACCAGGAAGTACAATCCAGTTATACATGCTACATCACATCTGTATTAACCTATTTTATTTTAGCTTATCAAGTACCCAAACACTTCAAGAACATTTACGTTACAAAACATTTCTTTCCAAAACCATACTTGGACAATACAGTTCCAGCTGCATTGGCTTTTACAAATTTTACAATAAAACTAAACAGTGCACCATCTAATAACCAGTTAACAAAACATCTTAGTGTTGCATACAGTGCAGTACAATTGCATTAAACTTCCAGCCGCACAATAATACATTCATTTTGTTTTGTTAATCAGTACCATAACCACACACATACTTTGCCAGTGTACCATTGGTATATTACTGTTTGTGGCACTGGTATAGTAGTTTAATAGACACACCGGTGCATACGTCGCACTGATGTATTAGTTGCTCCTGCCTTTTTAGGGCCCCCAAAACATGCCTTGAAAATTGACTTCTATGTTTTTTATGGTAACTTGTGTTGCTTGAGTGAATTAAACTGTATCATCATGTCTGCATTACAACCTTTTAGTAGCAACTAACCAGATATTTTAGAAGTGTTTCCTGGTGAACAAAGCCATACTTAAAATGCTGAATTGCGGATCTTACGTATAAGACCACGAGAGAGCATACTTAAATAAGAGGTGGCCCAGCTGCACTTATAAATATATATAAAAAAATCACCTACACAAAAAGAATACCCCCATCTATACAGAAAATACGCACACTACAAATCAACAATAACAAGAAAAGGCCTTTCTAATATAACAGAAACATCCAAAAACCGATGAACATGTTTGTTTTTTTTTTGTAAATCTTGATTGGCAAAGTTTAATTTCCAGGGGACTTATGCATTCTTACTAATCACATATTCTAAACCTTAATGCATTTACAGAATGACTCAGCGTGGGTCATGCAGAGTTAGCATGAGTAAACATGAATTAGATAGAACTGATAACCCATTTAAAAAGGCCCCCCCAAGGTCCCTATTAAACCCTTCCCAAGGTGAGTTTTCTTCAGGTAGAGCACAATAAGACTGCATCGAGGAAGGGCAAGTTACAGCTCTACAATGAGAAAGCAATCCTAAATGTGCTCTTGTGGCACACTCATCCTCTGAAAGGACAATTAAGAGCAATTGAGCTTCCTTAGTGGGAACTGGGAGTTTGAGATAATTGTACCAACAATACTGGCAAGGCCAATACAGCCTGTCGATAATAACATTGGGAAAGAAGACTGTTCAGTGGTGAACTGCAAAATAGATGCAAAAGGGACTAGAACAGTGTTGGTTATCGTCGTTTTATTGTACAATTACTATGATTAAATTGTCATAAAACTGGCATTTATTGAACAAGTCTAACAAAGACTAATAGACAACTAGAATTAGCTGCTGCCAACAGATGGCCACTCTGTCCTTTTTCAATGTAGAATTGATCAACTTAAAAATCTAACTGCTTTAAATAGCGTTCTGGAACTTGGCTGTATCTGGTCCTTTGCCAAATATCAGGTTGTTTTGCGACAATTTGCCTTTGTGAGTGTTGTGGAAATTATGTTCATGGTATAGAATTTGACAGACTTAGAAACCATTGATTTTGAAAAAAAACAAAAAAACATTGAAAAAAAAAAAGCTAAAAGTTTATATGGTTTTTGAAGAACTTTAATGTTCCCCAGAGTGTTCTGAAAAAAAGCACACATTCCAAGATGCTACTGGAAAAAAAAAATACTTTAGTGAAGAGTCAACTACAGCCAGAAAAACCCCAAAGCAAACAAACAAAAAAAAACCTGGTGCTGGGGGAGCAGCCCATTGAAAAACACTTGGTCCTTAAAGGGTTAACTACATTATACAGACGTGCTCAAATTTGTTGGTACCCTTACAGCTCATTGAAATAATGCTTCATTCCTCCTGAAAATTGATGAAATTAAAAGCTATTTTATCATGTATACTTGCATGCCTTTGGCATGTCATAGAATAAAGCAAAGAAGCTGTGAAAAGAGAAGAATTATTGCTTATTCTACAAAGATATTCTAAAATGGCCTGGACACATTTGTTGGTACCCCTTAGAAAAGATAATAAATAATTGGATTATAGTGATATTTCAAACTAATTAGTTTCTTTAATTAGTATCACACATGTCTCCAATCTTGTAATCAGTCATTCAGCCTATTTAAATGGAGAAAAGTAGTCACTGTGCTGTTTGGTATCATTGTGTGCACCACACTGAACATGGACCAGAGAAAGCAAAGGAGAGAGTTGTCTGAGGAGATCAGAAAGAAAATAATAGACAAGCATGGTAAAGGTAAAGGCTACAAGACCATCTCCAAGCAGCTTGATGTTCCTGTGACAACAGTTGCAAATATTATTAAGAAGTTTAAGGTCCATGGAACTGTAGCCAACCTCCCTGGGCGCAGCCGCAAGAGGAAAATTGACCCCAGATTGAACAGAAGGATAGTGCGAATGGTAGAAAAAGAACCAAGGATGCCAAAGAGATACAAGCTGAACTCCAAGGTGAAGGTACGTCAGTTTCTGATCGCACCATCCGTCGCTTTTTGAGCGAAAGTGGGCTCCATGGAAGAAGACCCAGGAGGACTCCACTTTTGAAAGAAAAACATAAAAAAGCCAGACTGGAATTTGCTAAAATGCATATTGACAAGCCACAATCCTTCTGGGAGAATGTCCTTTGGACAGATGAGTCAAAACTGGAGCTTTTTGGCAAGTCACATCAGCTCTATGTTCACAGACGAAAAAATGAAGCTTTCAAAGAAAAGAACACCATACCTACAGTGAAACATGGAGGAGGCTCGGTTATGTTTTGGGGCTGCTTTGCTGCGCCTGGCACAGGGTGCCTTGAATCTGTGCAGGGCACAATGAAATCTCAAGACTATCAAGGCATTCTGGAGCAAAACGTACTGCCCAGTGTCATAAAGCTCTGTCTCAGTCGCAGGTCATTGGTCCTCCAACAGGATAATGACCCAAAACACACAGCTAAAAGCATCCAAGAATGGATAAGAACAAAACATTGGACTATTCTGAAGTGGCCTTCTATGAGTCCTGATCTGAATCCTATTGAACATCTATGGAAAGAGCTGAAACTTGCAGTCTGGAGAAGGCACCCATCAAACCTGAGACAGCTGGAGCAGTTTGCTCAGGAAGAGTGGGCCAAACTACCAGTTAACAGGTGCAGAAGTCTCAATGAGAGCTACAGAAAACGTTTGATTGCAGTGATTGTCTCTAAAGGTTGTGCAACAAAATATTAGGTTAGCAGTCCCATCATTTTTGTCCATGCCATTTTCAATTTGTTTTCTTATTTACAATATTATGTTGAATAAAAAATCAAAAGCAAAGTCTGATTTCTATTAAATATGGAATAAACAATGGTGGATGCCAAATACTTTTGTCAATTTCAAGTTATTTCAGAGAAAATTGTGCATTCTTCGTTTTTTGTGGAGGGGTACCAACAAATTTGAGCACGTCTGTACATCATTATAAGATATGTATGTAGTCTGCATGTTCCCCTTTATCTGTTTTCTTTTATTACGGGTGTGTTTATAAATTAATATTACAGCTCCCTTTGATGCAATACCAAGCATTGCCATCAAAGCCGCCATTAACTGAAACAGCTAAGTGAAACAAACACTAACTAAATAACTGTTATACATTAGAGCCTTGCTACCCGACCCGAAAACAAGTGTCGGGTTTGGGTCGGGTCGTGTGTAGTTTGTACATTATAGTTCGGGCTCGGGTCGGGTCCGTGTGTTATCAGTGAGTGGATTATGGCGTTTTTAATTTTAAGTGAGTATGTTGTTCTTCCTCTGTGTGCAAGTGCTTCCTAAAACTCACTTTTGAAAAACCACTCGCCATGCATAGGTTCTTTGAGAAATGATCTCTCGTAATATCATCTCACGAACCTGCTTATTCGTTTTGTGCAGCCTGTCAAATGCTGCTTCGCCGGGCTTTACTAAGTAACCGCAGGATATGATTAATTAATTCCAACTAACAACCAATAATGATCTTGGCTGATAAACTAACATTTTGTGCAGCCTGTCAAATGCTGCATGGGTGGTCTTAAAGGGATAGAGTTCAGTTACAAAACACCAACATCACCAAATTTTAACAGTATACAGTCTTATACAAATGCACACACACAAAAAAAAACCACCAAGTGTAACAACTAATTGTTAGCTCTCATCAGTCGACAATGCATGTCTTTTTTAGACAGACAAACTGTTTCGTTCCAGTTAAAGATACAAAACGTATTTGTCCTGTAGTAAACTATATGCATTTGTTTAAATGTAAAGAAAGACTAAATGTATAGTATTAAAACTCTGCTCTTTAATTCGCTGTTAGTTTTTTTTTTCATCTTGCACTCGTAATGTGCTGACATAGGCAAATGTAAAACTCAGTTCATAGCATGACCTGCTTTATCACAAATTACGCCTGCACGGCAATCATGATATAAAGCGGGTTCATCTGTATAAAGGGTGGTGGAGTACAAAACTAAAAAAAACCAACTAATCAACAGGAGAATATGTAGCAGTGGAACGTTCCGTTGCTGGAAAGAGTACATTTAAATCCACTGTTTGTAAAAATTACGACAATGTTGTATTCAGCGATAACAAAAGTCCATGTGGTTTTGTACAATGCAAATCTTGCAAAACATTACTGAAATATGACAGCTGCACACTGAAAAGTGATGTATTCGTCCTCGCTGTTTTAAAAACCAGTCAACCATATGATTAATTGAGAGTGATTTTGTCTTTATTTATTTACATTTTAACTGGAAACCAGGAATACTCTACACTGAAGGTACTTAGTTTCAATAGCGTATGTTAGGAATATATTTGTGGAGATGGTCGGGTCGGGTCGGCAAATACATTGCCTTGCATAAGTATTCACTCCTCTTGGACTTTTCCACATTTTGTAGTGTTACAACCTGGAATTAAAATGGATTTAATTGGGATTTTTACCATTTGATTTACACAAAATACTTAAAAAACACTTAGAAGGTGCAAAATATATATTTTTTGTGACACAAAAGTTAATTAAACAAAAAAAAAAAGACATTTGTTGGTTGCATAAGTATTCACCCCCCTGAGTCAATACTTGGTAGAAGCACCTTTGGCAGCAATTACAGCTGCGAGTCTTTTTGGGTAAGTCTCTACCAGCTTTGCACATCTGGATCCTGCACTTTTTGCCCATTCTTCTTGGCAAAATTGCTCAAGCTCTGTCAAGCTGGATGGGGACTGTTGGTGAACAGCAATTTTCAAGTCTTGTCACAGATTCTCAATCGGATTGAGGTCTGGGCTTTGACTGGGCCATTCTAAGACATTCAGGTTCTTGTTTTTAAACCACTACAGTGACTTTAGAAATCAGAACTGCTGCACATCATATTTCACATGTAAAGTGTGTATACTGAGATTTTCCCCCCCCCGATTTTTACTGATGTTTCAATTAAAAACGATTTTTTACTGATTTTATCCATATTTTAATATATGCAAAATAACCTCCCTAAAAATTCCCGGAACATTTTTTTTAAAGATAAAAACCGAAAATGCGGAACACTAATTAAAACAAACAAACAAACAAAAACCACATTTTTAGTACTTCTCATTTTATTAATATAAAATATGTGCTACAGTGTTGCCAGGGATATAGGAATATCCCTATTGTTTTGATAAGTTTTTGGAGGTTAGCTGCATATAGTAATAGAAGTTAATGTGAAACAAAAAGAGGCTGTATTTGTTGCTTGACTTGTGAACTGTACCATAGTGTGAATGATCGATTTCAGCTCCATGTTATTATATGGGTTTATATTCAGCCAGGTTTAATATCTCACAATACTACATGCCAAAAGGAAATTCTCTTAACACTACTTTTGGAAATAATGTGAACAGTCTGTTCTGATGCCGGCATATGTAACCAAAATGCTATAAATCCTATTGACTGTGCGCCACCAATCACATTTAATTTACAAATCACAGATGTCTTTAGCCCGCATCTATGCTTTATATGAGAAGTTACCTCCATCTGCTGTTACTCTGAGATATATTTATATTTTATCAAAAAGGGAATGACCATTTTGATTCCCATTTGTTATAGTATAAAAATGAGAAGAGCAGTGAAAAGGTAAGAATTCGGCCACAAGATATTTTTGTTTCCTAATATACACTCAGAAAAAAAAAAAATTA
This sequence comes from Acipenser ruthenus, assembly GCF_902713425.1. Classification (NCBI taxonomy): domain Eukaryota; kingdom Metazoa; phylum Chordata; class Actinopteri; order Acipenseriformes; family Acipenseridae; genus Acipenser; species Acipenser ruthenus. Next base: position 47,513,337 of record NC_081193.1, on the reverse strand, counting down.
AAAATATTAAATTAAATAGAAAGGTATATATTTTTTGTAAAAAAAAAAATAAAAAAAACTGAAATGAAGGTCACACAAAAACATCAGTAAAACATCTCAAGTTTGATGTTCTGAGGCAAGTGAAGGTTCAAATTTCACTTTTCAGGGAGAACAAAGAATGAAGGACCCTGGAGTGAACTTGTTATTGTTTTGCTATCTATCAAATGTGCTGGATTTTTTTAATGAATCTTATTTAATAAAGTAGAAACATTGAGTCAGCTGCAATGTATAGTACATTAATTTAAGTTGTATATTTTTATTGTAAAACTGTAATGCTCATTTAGCCATGTAATTTAACCCGCAATAATTTGATGGTCTTTGGTTTATTTTTAAAAATGTAAGCATCTCACTCAAAGGATGTTCTTTCCCACTGAATAACATATTGTGGAAAATAAAACAGTACAAATCCTTGCACTGTTAATACCGTATCATTGATATATTCTGTGGTTAAAAAAAAAAAAAAAAAAACCACAAATAAAAACTGAAAATCATTGTGTCAATTATATCAGCCATTAAACTCTTCAGCACATTTATATGACAAAGACTGTAGAATATTGTGTTACAGTATATAAATCGCATTACTACTGTTATGTAAATGAGTTATTTATGCAATAGCATGAATTTGATACTGTAGTAGCAGGGATTGGTGGTCAGTTCCAATCCACTAATGCTTGCATGCATAATTGTCAAGGTCAGGTAACCATCATAGCCCAACTCAACCTTCATTCTCGAGCCCCCACATACTGTACAGGAACACTCTGACACACTCCATTAGATCACTAACCAGCCTGGGTCCTTCAAGACAGCACTTGTTCTTTATTTGAGACCCAGCTGTGCCTGGCAAACTAACGATGAACGTATCAGTATATTTAACTTATTCTTTGTGGTGTGTGAGACATTACAATTCATTATGAGCCTCCCAAGACCCTCATGTTCAAGTGTCGATCAACAAAATTAGAGTGTTAGATTACTAATTAATTCCTAGTTTCCAAAGATATGGTATAACAGTTGTTATAGTATGTGAATAAAATGTATAGTGTATTATAGTGCATGCCCCCATATAGAGATTATAGAGCTGGAGTAAAAAAACGTGTGTGTATATTAAATTAAACACCTGTAGCTCTAAAAGGACTTTATAAACACAGCGCTTTTGTCCATTTCTTATGTTTTATATATATATATATATATATATATATATATATATATATATATATATATATATATATATATATAGTGGGAAGAGATCTTATGCTGTCCACTAAACAGATACTAAGGTTAACTGGTAAGTTGCAGTTACCCAAAATGTATCTTGTTGGCATTAAAACAAGACAGACCAACACAATAAGGAGCGGAATGGGTTTCTTGTAAATGAATCATTTGCATGGAAAAATAGTCAAATCTGAAAATGCAACGGGACTGAAAGTGCCATCTGCACAACTGCTCAGACTCCTCGAAAACGTACATTCTGCATATTCATGTCCTTCACAATACACAAAAGGATAGGTAAAGAAAAGACGGATTCCTTACCCTGAGCTGGTTGTAGGGTTTATTTCACTTGCAGTGGGCTCCATTTGTTTGACTAACAATACTATTCTTGCAAAAGTAAGTGCAGGTTGTGTTCTACAGAGGAAGAAATTAACCCTACAACTGTCAGGTCTCATTGACTACTGTTTCCCAAGGTTAAAGGACTTTCTTCCCCTGGCTCTTTGCCTTCAGTTCAATCTTGCATAACTGTTTAGGGAAATGGGATAAACAGTCAGAATGACAAGGAGGTCAGCTCAGTGGCTCCTCAGGCCACCAGATGGCCCTTTTTTAGCAGAAAAAAGAAAAAGAAGCAATGGCCTGAAGTCTATGAACTAGTAAAATCAGACTTTCTGCATTTGGTATGACTGGGTAGTTCAGTTGATTAGCAATGGCATATGAAGTATTATGCCCACAAGCTGGCAGTTCAATTTCAGCCAAGGTCAGCAGTTACCAAAAGGGATTTCCATTGAACGTGTCTTCATGAAAATTAGTTCAGCTAGTTCTCAGCCAAGTTTTTGTGGAATAATGAAATAAGACAACTGGCAATACTGGTAACTGTTATTGAAGTGTTTTACATAGAAACTGATGGTTCATCTCTTTCAACCAAGGTCATAAATCAAATAAAATGTCCATATTTAAAAGATGTAATTAACCTATTCTTGCTTCTCATTAGCATAACATCATTCCATTGTTTTGCTGTACACACTTGTTAGAAGTAAATAAACAACCCCATATATTTACTTATGACAAGTCTCTAGATGTTTTTAGTTTTCAGCCCATTTGCTCCTTTCACAACACTATATGTTTGAGGATAAACATCACTTTCTGTGTTAATAGAATTAGGACTCGACACAAGCCTCACATACTGAAAAGTCACTCAAAGAAAAAAACAACAAAGATGGAAACAAGTTTTGTTAAGTTCTCAGGCTAAGTCGGGGTCATCTACAATGAGTCAATACCAAAATGCAAGTAGACAAACTGAGACAGGTAAATGAAGTTTCAGTGGCCCCCGTTGGCCAAGTTAATAAACTCCAGGGCTGTTAATTGGTTATTTTTTTTTTGTTTTTTTCTGTTAAAGTATATCTTTCAGATTTCAAAATAATGTACATGCACTTTCTAAATTGCTGCCAAAGAAAGTGTCACCAATAAAGTTTAAAAGGGGAAGGCTTTCAACTGAAGTGATACATTTCAGTTTAAAAATTACATCTTTTGTTCCCCTTTTGCAAATGAAGGAGTTCCCCTGTCTTATAAGAAAAATAGGTTTTAAGTAATGAAGGGAACTACCTTTCTTCCCTTAAAGATATTGAGGCTACATTTAGCTTCCCCAAAGTTATTAAGAGGTATTGTTCCCACAGACAACTGTTGGCTACATTGTATCACACTTTAAAGCTTTTATAAATGGACGAGAATAAGGTGAATCTAGTAAGTAGGGACAGTATTGTTATTGATGTATAAAACCAGCGGCAATATAGAACAAACTAAGAAACTAAGTTATGTCTAAATCAAACTCAGTAGAACTGAAAATGTATGATTTAATTTCCTTACCTATTGGACATTGGTCCACATAAGGTAACAAACCCACAACATAATTTGTGCAAAACACCACACGATAGACTTTGCTTGATCAGGTTTAAAAATCAATTACCTTCTTGCCCCACAGGTGAGTACTTTCTTTAATCCTGGGTTGGTGCCTATTAAAGGTGGGAGATTAACAGTATGTTTGCCCATGATGTAGTTAATACTATATGTGGATAAATAATAGTTTTTGGTTTCCAGACCTCTCCATTCCAGACAGCTTAATCTTGCCATTTATGAAAAGCCAGGAGATCCTGCACTTGATCCCCAGCTCAGCCACTTCTTCTTCTTCTTATTATTATTTGTTTATTTAGCAGACGCCTTTATCCAAGGCGACTTACAGAGACTAGGGTGTGTGAAAGACGGAGCACAAGGAGGTTAAGAGACTTGCTCAGGGTTACACAATGAGTCAGTGGCTGAGGTGGGATTTGAACCGGGGACCTTCTGGTTACAAGCCCTTTTCTTTAACCACTGGACCACACAGCCTCCATCACTGTGTGTCTCTTTGGTCAAATCGCTTGATCTACTTGTGCTACGGTTCTCTGAGCCTAGCTGAAGTTCGAAATAGAAGAAAATAAATAAATAAATAAATAAATAAATAAACTGTATTTTTTTTTAAAATCATCTTAGTTTTCCAATCCCTTTTGCTGAAAACATGTTGTTTCGTGGGTTTATTATTTATACTGATGGTAACAGGCACCTGCTAGCTTTTGGCACCGGTTCATATTTCTGTCATCGTAACTAAGGTTGTTACTGGAATTACTTTCTCAAAATACAGAAGGGTGTTAAACTAGAAGAAGATAAGAAGATACATTGTTGATAATGCAAAGTGCAGTGCAGGTGGGTAATGTTTTTGGGACATAAATATGATAAGGACTCCCCTGGGGCTTCTGAGAGCAAAGGCCTGTTCAAACAGAAGTGGATCATTTTTGTCACACACTGGTGATAATTCCTCATCAAAATATTGCCCATCTGCACTCTCTGGAGAAGTTTAGATGTTGCACTCAAAGATCAAAATGCTTAATGAGCAACAGCATTTCCCAATAGAATTTATAGGGCTAAGCAAGCTACATGGGAACAATTTTAGCATGCTGTATTTGCATGCACATTATATATATATATATATATATATATATATATATATATATATATATATATATATATATATATATATATGCATGCAATATAATTATATACACACACACACACACACACACACACACAAGGCTCAAAGTAAATGTATATTTGGTAGCATTTTGTTATCCAAAACTCTTAATTTGCTACTAGTTTTTTTTATGCTGTAGCATTTTTCTGATACCTTACTCTGCAGTTTATATTACCAACCCTGAGTGAACACATAAGAACATAAGAAAGTTTACAAATGAAAGGAGGCCATTCTACCCATCTTGCTCATTTGGTTGTTAGTAGCTTATTGATCCCAGAATCTCATCAAGCAGCTTCTTGAAGGATCGCAGGGTGTCGGCTTCAACAACATTACTGGGGAGTTGGTTCCAGACCCTCACAATTCTCTGTGTAAAAAAGTTTCTCCTATTTTCTGTTCTGAATGCCCCTTTATCTAATCTCCATTTGTGATCCCTGGTCCTTGTTTCTTCTTTCAGGTTGAAAAAGTCCCCTGGGTCGACATTGTCAATACCTTTCAGAATTTTGAATGCTTGAATCAGATCATTGAGTAAACTAGAAACCATTAAAATACATAAGATATGTGGATGACATATTTGGAATATGGACATATGGAGAAGAATCTCTTGTACAGTTTCATAAATTAACAAATTATATCCACCTTAACATTTCGGTGGATTTAAGGTGGACAAAATCTGAAATTGAATTCTTATTAGACACCTTGGTTGAACTTCATCAAGGATCTACTAAAACAGAACTTTACTCGAAACCTACTGATAGGCATCCGTACCTACATATGTCATCTGCACATCCTATCTATACTAAAAGAGCAATTCCTAAAGGACTGGGTATAAGGGTAAAAATAATCTGTTCGGATGAAAATGACTACAAAAAACAGAGAAAGGAATTTTAAAAAGTCTTAAGAGGATATAAAGAACAAATTATTGAGAGAGAATTGAGTTGACACTCAATAGGAATGAACTACTTGATTATAAGAAAAGGGAAGAGAGGGTTAAGAGAGTACCATCAATAATGACATATTCTAAATTATTACCCAACATTTCAAAAATAGTCTGGAAGCATTTACACATACTTCATAATTTAGAAAAAAATGAAACAAATATTTCTGAAAGCACCGATCATAGCTTTTAGCAGGGATGCAAATTTTAGTCCACAGTAAACATAAAGGGATCACAGATACATTAAGGGACATTGAAAGCTGTAAAAGCACATGTCAAGTGTGCAAATATATTGGTAAAGATAAAAGTGAAACCGCAAATAAAGAAAATAAATATTCAATCTTAAAAAAACCTGTCATGCAAGGATAGCAACCTTGTACATGGTATATTTGCATACAATGTAATAAAATAAAATATAAGGAGAGACAGGTACATCATTATATAAAAGAATACAGAACCACCTTTCGAATATATATGAAATACAAAAGTAAATGAACCAGTAGTTCAGCACTTTACAAGGAACAGGCACACCATGGATGACCTAAAGCTTGTGGTTTTAGAAAAAATAAAATTAGATAATGTACAGTATAGAATAAAAGAAAACACATACTATGATGCCTGAAGGTTTAAATAGAAAGGAAAAGTAGATTGTTACATCATTACTGAATGACATCACAAAGACATTAGATTTAAAGAGAAATAAAGGTTACCATGGCACCAAAAGCCTATAAAATACCACCAATGTTTGTTTTCAAACACACTTTCCCTTGTTAAACATACCGACACATTGGGAATAAGTAATTTAACAGCTCTTATTAAGCCAGTTCGAATTAAATCTTTACTTGAAATAGATGTTTCTTAAACCAGGTAAAAAAAAAACAAAAACAAAAAAAACAACTGTGGCACACTACATCACCTGGTGGTCATTCACTTGTAGTGCATCACTTCAGTGTTAACTGGAAGACATTCCCTGCAGGATCTGTTTAATGCATGTTTCTGTATAAAATATAACAACAATATTAAGACTAGGGAATAGAGGGCACTGGATGTGGGTTGAGAGGCTGTTTACCCAATTATCAAACTGGTTAGACTGTCCTGTCTGTTAATAACATGTATAAAGAAGAGTTCATGGTTAACGAGATGGTTACACCTAATACAACTTCTAATGTTCCTTTATTCAAAAATCTTCATAAGGTGTAAGCCTTATTTCTACCAACAATTTTATAGATTGGGAGTTACTGCATTTCACAGAGAAATGGTGTGAAAAATATTCAAGAGCAAGTAGCTTCCAATGATGTGAAATGTTTATTTCCTTTCCTTTTGTATGTACTGTATTTCACGTTTCCAATTATCCTGTGTGATTCTGTGTTCTGTTGCTCCAGTATTAAGTTTTTATTATTGAACAGATTTCCATGCGAATTATGTGACAATAAACTCCTAGCCCAAGCTACTCAACATGTTTCACTTAATGTGTATTGAATAGCTAATTGACTACAGCACAGTGTTGACCTCTGTAACATTTCATGAGTACTATTAGTTTTTAGTGTTTCTGACCCCACCCCCAGCTAACTTTTAGTTTATTCAGTTTTTTTTTTTGTTAAACTAAGTAGTAATGAAAATGCTGAAATATTTTAAAATATTAGCTTTAGGATATTGGATTTTATAGAAAACATGCTTTCAAGTTATTAAATCAGAAACAATCAATACAGGGCTTTGCTTTATAGGCCCATTAAAATTGTCAAACTCTTACCAATCCAATTCCAAAAGTGGTTCTTTAAAAGATTGTCTTGCTGTGTAGCTGCTTGGGTTGCACAATAATAATAAAAGAATAATACAAAAACAAGAAATAGAGATTGATGCTACTGCTAGTTAAAGGTATAAAGAAAGTGAAGTTGAAAAGGTGTCGGCTCATTCCTCTGACACTGTTGAAGTGTTCATGAAGTCAGACAAAACATTTGTCTACTTTACCTGAGATTTTACTTTTTCATTTTTTTCATGGTAAGTGTATAATGTGTATAATGTAAACCATGTTAGTATATAGGCAGTATATAGTTATGTACAGAAACAGATAATTCACTATTTTAAGAATTTACTACAAAGTTATGTATGTATGTATGTATATAAGTATGTATGTCTTGTATTTACTCCTGTCGTTTCTTTAAAATTATATTAGTGCCACCAGCTGGACTGAGTTGATACAAAAAATTAAAAAACACAACAGAATTTCCACAAATACTCCACTAACTATATGTATATATATATTTTGAAAAAAAAAGTGATACAATTGCTAGAACTGACAGCCACAATAAGCATCCTTGGAAACAAACATCTGCTACAATTAGTTTTTTTTTTTTTCCTCATACAGAGACAGCTGTCAGTTATTATTAAAATGCACATAAACCTCACTATAACATTACTTACTTACTTTAGTCCTCTTCATTCCCATTGGAACATAGGGCCTTTACTACATTTCTCCTTTTTTCTCTGTCTTGAGCTGTATGCTTTGTCTCCCCCCAGGACACACCGTTCTTCGCCATGTTATGGCTGGTCTTCCTCTCTTTTGTTTACCTTGAGGGTTCCAGTCGTGGGCATGGCAATTGATGTTGGGCTGGTCTTTCCGCAGGGTGTGTCCAATCTATCTCCATTTGTGCTCCTTGATGGTATCAGAGATGGGCTTTTTGTTGCATTCTTCGCCACAGCTCTTGGTTAGAGATTCAATCTGGCCATCTGATATATAAAATCTGTCGAAGACAAATGTTGACAAAAACCTGCAGTTTGTGGTGGAAACTCTTTGTGTGTTTCCAGGTCTCTGCCCCATACAGTAACACTGACTTGATATTGGAGTTGAACAGTCTGTGCTTTGTTTTTAAGTGTTTATTTCTGAGGATTGACTTGAGGGTGGTGAAGGTGTGGCATGCCTTGGCAATCCTGACTGACATCCTCATCTGTTCCTCCTGTCTTGTTCACAATGCTGCCAAGATATGTGAACTTCTCAGTGTCCTCGATGGCTTGTCCCTCCAGGAGAACAGGTGCATCCTGGTTGGTGTTGATGCTCTTGCTCTTGGTCTTATCTGTGTTGATCTCTGGGCCAGTGGACCAGGCTACAGTTTGAAGATTCTCTGTCTTCGCTTGCATTTGTTGGGGCACGTGTGATAGCAGGCCAATGTCGTCCACAAAGTTCAAGTCTTCTAACTTTTGTGTCAGGGTTCACTGGATTCCTCGTGGCTGGTCAGTTGCTGTCCTCATCACCCAGTCTATCAACATTGAGAAGACCATCAGTGAAAGTATGCATCCTTGCCTGACTCCAGTGTCAACAGTAAAATGTGGGGATGAGTCTGCGTTGTGGATGATATGGCAGGTCGTGTCTTCATATAGACTCTTGATAACTCTGATGATTTTAGTTTGGATGCCGTAATGCCTCAGAATGCTTTCTTGAAATCTATGAAACTTACATACAGGGGTAACTGCCATTCCAGTGATTACTCGATGATAATGCAAAGTGTTGCTATTTGTTCTGTGCACGACCTCTCAGCCACTATAGCATTAAGGAACTCTAAATAATGTCTGCCTTGTTCCCATCAGGCCATCAAGTGCCAAAGTGTTTATACATCACAATTTCAGTATTGAGGGTATTCTATGACAAACAAATATATAATACTGTATCTCCCCACTTTTAATGTAGTTGAATATCTACTTTGTTGCACCTTTCTTTATTTAGCCATTCTAACTGAAAAAGCCTACAAATTATATCAATGTACTGCAAGTAACAGCTTTCAGAAATTTTATCCCATACATTAAAAGTAAAAAAAGGCTACTTTAACATGTTGAAGCCTATTCAGAATAAAAGTGCATCTCTAATGTAAATTCAATGTTATTATGTAACAAACCTGACAATACTAATGCCACTGAGCCATTAGTTAATAAAGCAGTTGAGTGCTGAATATCTAGCAGCCCTACAAATAGCATAATCAAGTTCATTTCATTAAAAATGTCAAAACATCTAATCCTGGAACAACGAAGAATAAATTCATTCAAATTTGCTCCAAAAACCAGAAATGCATTATTTAACAAACACATATTTACTTAAACAATTCGTACTTCCTTTATTCTAACGATACACTTTCTGTATGTTTTCAAATATTTTATAAATCGTGTATAAATAAAATATTATTTTCCGATTTACTCTAAAAGGACAATATAGTCCAATTAAATGTATTGCAAAGTTACCCGTTATATATGTTATACATTTTAATGGTATCTTGTGTAATGCTTAAAGCAAGAATACTATTTGAAAAGTGTATAATAGCTTTGTATGTAACTGTGATCATGTAATAAAGTGATATTGATAATTTTTCCAGTTTCCCCTTACCTTGCCTTTCAGAGTAGTTGAGCGCCATTGCTCAAGTTTCATTGATTTTGAAAGGGCTTTGGACTGTTTTGTAAGGTCGTTGTCAAAGTTGACAGAACTTATAATTCTCCTGCCTCACTCTGGTTTGTGAGTTTCTATATCCATGGCTGCAGTAGTTTCACCACTCACTGAAGCTGTGTTGTTTTTAAAAAAGTGGATCCCCAGCAATTTGTACTGAAGGTTTATTTGAATAATGTTAGGTCCTGTCAACTTAATTTATTATCGTAACATTATACTTATAAAATCTAATTTACTGTCAAGTTTCCATTGTACTTTTTAGATCAGATATGTCAATAACTGACAAGATCTGATTGTTTTGGATGTTTAAAGCACCAGTAACTGCTTTACAAATCAAGTTGAGAAAACAAGAATTTCAGTCAACTTCAATAACGAACTGGGCTTTGCAAAAAAGTTCAAGCGCAGTTCAAGCACAAAAAACAACAAAACTCAATATTTAATGAACAGGACTCAGAATTACTCAGAGTAATTGCAAATATGTTAAAATATGTGCAGTATGGGGCTCCAGAGTGGCGCATCCAGTAAAAGCACTCGCTAGAGTGCAGGATGCGCTTTATAGCCTGAACATCGCGAGTTCGAGTCCAGGCTATTCCACAGCCGACCATGGACGGGAGCTCCCAGGGGGCGGCGCACAATTGGCTGAGCGTCGCCCGGGGGGAGGGAGGGTTAGGTCGGCCAGGGTGTCCTCGGCTCACCGCGCAGCAGCGACCCCTGTAGTCTGGCCGGGCGTCTGCGGGCTTGCTTGTAAGCTGCCCAGAGCTGCATTGTCCTCCGACGCTGTAGCTCTGAGGCGGCTGCACGGTGAGTTCGTAGTGTGTAAAGAAGCGGGCGGCTGACGGCACACGCTTCAGAGGACAGCGTGTGTTCATCTTCGGCCCTCCCGAGTCAGCGCAGGGGTGGTAGCGGTGAGCTGAGCCTAAAAAATAATTGGGCATTTCAAATTGGGGAGAAAATAATAATAATAAAAATATATGTGCAGCATTACAAGCTACTAGTTGCACCAATACTAAAACATGTGCATTCTACTGTATCAGTTGGTGAGATGGCGTTTGCATTTTTGTCCCCAAGGATTTGGAATATTCTAAAAAGGGATTTTTAAAACAAACAGCATCAAAGCAGATTCCAATACTGTTTTAACGGATTATTTATGAAAACCATGTCATTGCTTTGCATGATTGTTAAACTACCAACATGTGTGTGCGGTTATGCCCCAGGGGCCCACTTTAAAACAGGTGAACTCATTTCACCCCTAGAAAGAAATGTCAAGATAAGGGAATGACGAGGGAATCACTGGATCACAATATTATTACAACACTGGTCAATAATTGGACCTGAGCATAGAGCTGAGACAGAGTGAAAAGGAAACAGCCACTCAGCGGTAAACATTGTCGTCCAAGAGGACATAAACTGTATAAGGACTTTTCTCTTTCAGTTTTATTCTAATCAAAAGTTAAAGCAAATACGATGTGTTCCATAGATGCCAAGCTTGGTCTTTTACAGTATGCTACACAAAACAGAATGAAAAAATACACCCTAACTTGTATTTGCTTCCAACAATATACTTTTAGAACAATCACAATAGTTCTAAAATGCATACAATTCATCTGTAATATCAGCAATGGCATGGGTTGTCTGTGCTTCACAATGCGGGTGTTGGTAAGCAATCAATCAATAAGTTAAGCAAGGAAACCTCCAACTACAGAACCACACACAATGATAACTCCAATCTGTAGTACAATAGCTAAATGAGGTGGCCAAAATTGGTATTAGTTATGATTAAAGGAGGTGGTGTTTTTGGCTGGGCACTGTGTAGTATAAATAGATTAAAAAGATACATATATTCACTTCTAAAAACTAGCAGAATAAAGCAGCAGCAGGAATTACCTGCTGGTCCTCAAAGTTTTACAGCCATGAGCAAGGGTATTTCAATTAAGGTTAAGGACACTATTATTTCTCTCATGATTTTTTGTTATTATTCACCATAACTGTTAATCTGTTCTGCTTGAACATTTTTTTTTTAATTAAAAAGCATTTATTAAATGGTGTGTGTCAAACATTTTTCCTGATTAAAATATTTAACTAAAAAGAAAGTTAAAGATTATGCTTGAAATTACATTGTCTTAGTTTGCTTTACTGCTCCTTTCCTTTTAATGATGAGCTGCTTTTCAGTTCTAGTTGCTTGCCATAGACATATGTAATGTAGACTAGATCAGCCAAAGTGAGCACTAGCTCCATCTAGTGCACTGTAAGGTATTGCCAGCAAAACCAAAGGAAACTCAATACAAAGTGGTAGATCACTAAATGGCACTAGCTCAAACTTCTTTAAAGACACTTTGACTGATATAGTCTCTGTTACATCTATGGTGGGCAACTAGAACTAAAATGAAGCCCCTGTACTCATACTTAAAACAAATTAACACAGACTTTTACAAAGAAAAAAAAAACAGCATATGATTAATTGCAAACATAATATGAAGGAAATGGGAAAAGTAAAATGTGTATAATATTAATAATAATAATAGTTTGGAAGCTACTTACTGTTTAGGAAAACACATACTTTTAGTTCCCTCCCCGCTCCATGAGTTTTCCACGTATGTGGCGCAGGCACAGCACCATGCTCTACTGGGCTACAGTTTTGAGTTCAAGATTCCTAGGTCCTCTACCATAGGCTAAATATGACTCTACTCACAATGTACCTGGCTGAGATGTGAGGCTTCTGATATGTTAATGATGGTAACCATGCGTCTTAAAAAGTAATTGTGGTAACTCAGCAAACAAACAGAACTCTCTTTAGCTGATGAAGCATCAGTCTGAATTAAGTCTTTGTCCTGCTTATTGAAAAACCTTGAGAATCATCATGTATGTGAAAACAGCTCAATTTCAATAATAAAAAAACTGCATATCTTAATAAAATTAACAATTATGTTTTTAGTTTTGCTAGATGTTAGCAGGCTGAAATATATGGCAACCTCAAAATGTCTCTATATAAAACCTAAGTAAACTTGTCTTAAATACTACAATGAAGGCAGAAAGACAAAATTATGACACTATAGCATCCCATAGCTTTTGTTTAGAAAACAAAAAATACTGTAATATTAAAAATAAATAAATAAATCAAGCTAGTGACACTGTATAATAGCAAGTTTTGTGATCTTAATATACAGTAATTCCTGCTTTATACGTATGGGCAGCCATTGCAATAAATTAATGTTGAAGTGTTGTGTTTGACAAGATGATTCTCCTTTTTTTTCTTCAACAACAATACTTTGTGAACTCAATGAACAGGATGTAGTATGTGGGTTGCATACATGGTAACTGATTGAAGCTTTACAGTGAATCTTTCAAAACATCAGAGTTGATTGTGCTAACCTGGGGCGCAGTACATTCTGTCTATGGCATCACTGTCACAGGATTCTTCAACCTCACTCCAGCTGCTGAAATACGTTAGTTGAATGTGTCCTAAAAACAAAATGACAGGAGAAATCTAAACATTTTCCCTTGCGTTTTCAGCAGAAGTGAACTGTAATTATTCCTTTGTAGCTAAAAACAGTATCATTAAGAATAATGGCATCATTAAGTACTAGAAGCTATTACTGCGGGTGAATTTGCAGCGTTGATAATGAGGCTTTAGACAGGAAATGAAGATCCAAATTACAGGACAAAACGCCTACTCAGTTAATTGGAAGCAATAGCAAATAAAAAGAAATGCATTTGCAAAAGTGCCTGACCTCTATCATTCAATAAGATGTTGTTTGGGTTCAAATCACGGCATACAATTCCTTCTCGGTGAAGTGCATCAAGGGCAACAACCAAGCCCACTGCCCAGCGCTGAATGAGCGTCTCTGGAATGTGCGCTTGGGAAGCTAGCACCAAAAGTTCATCCAGATCCTTGAAGATCTGAGAAACTTCTTTGTCCCCAACCACTTTTTCTTCACAGGGACCTGTAGCATTTGACTCTTCACTTTTGCTGTTATTTTGGTGCTCCTCAACAAAAAGCAAGACCTGATTGTCAGAATTTCCTTTATTTCCATCTAAACCAGCTGGTTTATGTAAACTCAGAGGAGGCACACTGGAAATTTCACGGACGTCCACGAACAGAGTGTCCATGTTGTGTGATGTTTGAAGTTCTAAAGAAGCTGCTGCGACATGTTCCTGAGAAAAAGAATCAAAACTATCAAACACAGTTTCATTTTCTGTTTTTAAACCTAAAATAAGAGTCTGATCTTTCTCTAACGGTATTGTAGTACCAGGACCAAATTTAATTGATGCATCCTTTTCATTGGTGGTGCCTGAGGTATTTGAGATTGCTTTGCCAGAGTCAAATAAATCTTCATCTAGTGTTCCTTTAAAAGTAGTTCCTTGGCCTAAATTGTGATTCAGTTGCAAAACATCAGGCTTTCCAAACGTAAGGGATCCTTTTGCCTCTTCTATGAGGCAAGTTTTGGACAGAGTCAGTTTTTCTTCAGAAAAATCAGAAACACCTGGCAAGTTCACTAGGAGGTCAGGTCTGCCTTCATCGCAACTTCCTGCATCTCCAAAAGCAGCATCTTGGAATGAGATAACAGGAACTGACTCATTGGATCCTCTATCACTATCTACAATAACAAAGTTTGCCGTGCCTCCTTTTATTTCAACAGTGTCAATAGGACTGGAACTTGAGTCCTCAACAGGCACAGCACAGAAATGTTTTACTGGTTCTGATTTCAAGCTTGGAAGCTTGTCACCAAGGTCAAGACCCACAAGGTCACTGGCACTGTCTTTACTGTCTATCCGGAAAAACTCCATAGGGCTCTTTTTAGACTGGTTCAGTGAATCCGTGGTCTTGGTTGGACTAAACACTTCAGGGTTTGCATCTTCAGTAAAGAACTGAAGTTCCTGAGCCGTGATTGGGGAACACAGGCTGTCATTGCTGAGCAGGGAATGAGGTCTTGAGCATTGTGCCCCGATGTGGGGGCTTGCGCTGTCATCTTCGGATTTCAGCAGTGGCTCCTCAGACAAAGAGTCTGGTTCTATCTTCTCCTGTTCATACTCATTACATAATGTTAAGTAACTATTAGTACATTCCTCTTCAGATGTGGCCCCTGAGTCAAGTAACCCATAAGAGCTGTCCTGGCCATCCTCATCCTGAGTGCTGCTGTCTTCTTGGGAGGTGGGTGTCAGGCTGATCTTCATGGGCAGAACCTGCAGTGTTCTGCCATCGCTTTGCCCTCCTGATTCAATGCTGCTGTCTACATCTTCTAAGCCAGGCACTAATTGTTCCACATTAAGGACTTCTGTAGGATGGGATCTTTCAATGCAGGGGATGTTGAAACTATCTTCTGGGCTTTTGTTTAGGAACTTGCTCACATAGGACCATAGCTTCCCACCTGGAGGCACACAACCAAATGTTAGGGTTCAGAAAACAAAAACAAAAAAACATTTACATCATATTAAAGAATGCCTGACAGCAGTGTGAAAACTTAAATTAGAAACTTAAAAATATTATTTTGTATTGAGTTCTCCTGGAGTGATCATTAATTATGGTATAACAATTTCATTTCAATAAAATACAGTATATCTGTTTAAAACACCAACATGCTTTAAAATTCCTTTTACTACACCCCTCACTATCAATCAAACGCTATTAGCACATTATCTTCATTAAAGCACCCTGAACCTTAAACACTTATGCAGGCATATGCAAATTATACCTAATGCAATTTAGCGACACAGTTTTAAATAGGGCCTGTGCACTATATATTATTTCCATACCTCAGCTGTGCTCTAAATTCACTCAGAAATTATGTCTGGTTTGCTACTGTGTACATAACTATTTAAATCTATTAAGACCCTTTTCTTATTTATTTTATTATTCTAATCAGGTTTCCTTATAATCTTTAATAGACTTCTCTGGGTTTACAATTATCCAGTACCCATACAAAATATGTAAATGGATTTATAAATGAGACTATATTGCAGATTTAAATGTGCGTTCCTTGTTTTCAATGACTGTTTACTTAAATTCCATTTCACTTTCTAAAAGTCCTTAAAAGCCCAGCAGTACAATCTTGCCAATCAGAAGTACTGGCACAACATTACTCATTTATTTCTACCTCAACCAGATGATGTTTTGTAAGCTCATTTGTTTTATTTAATGTTGCTGCTTAGGTCGAGGTTTTTTTTTTTTTTTTTTTTTTTTTTATAAATTTAGTCGTTGCCAATTATTTTTATTATTTTCTCCCAACTTGGAATGGCCAATTATTTTATTATGCTCAGCTCACCGCTATCACCCCTGCGCTGCCTCAGGAGGGCGAAGACGAACACACGCTGTCCTCTGAAGCATGTGCTGTCAGCCGACCGCTTTTTTTCACACTGTGGACTCATCATATAGCCACCCAAGAGCTACAGCATTGGAGGACAACGCAGCTCTCAGGCAGCGTACAGGCAAGCCCGCAGGCGCCCGGCCAAACTGCAGGGGGCGCTGGTGTGCGGTGAGCCGAGGACACCCTGGCCGACCTAACCCTCCCTCTCCCTGGGCGACGCTCGGCCAATTGAGCGCCGCCCCCTTGGAGCTCCTGTCGGCAAAGGAAAAGTCTGGACTCGAACTCGCGACGTCCAGAATATGGGGCGCATCTTGCACTCTACCCAAGTGCTTTTACTGGATGCGCCACTCGGGAGCCCCCAGGAAGAGTTTTTTTAAGTTAGTGCATCCAACAAATGATGTCAGGACTCTAAATGTGTTCCATTTCAAACATAAATAAATCTAAAGTACCAATGGGTACAACTGCTAAATATCCCCAGATCCATGACTTCTGACCTTGTCCCTGGCCATGTATTTGAAATGAATATTAGCAGACTCTAGTGGTTCTTCCCACCCTGCATCCTTAACTGGGACAAGGCAGGCATAGACCACCTGGAAAAATGATACTACGGTGTTTGTTTTAAATGCCCACCTTTGAACTGCTGTCAACATAGACATTTTATTAGCTAGCAAACAACCTCCATGGTTTCCTGATAACAACAGTAAGCTAGCATATTGCTTCTTTATTACACTGGAAACATTATTCTGATGGGAAGATGGGAATTTTGCCTACAAGGGACGGCCAAAGATAAAACATTTTCTATAGAAGCTGTTTAATCTTTAATGAATGTATCTATTGCCTCGTTCATATGTATTAAATCCTATGCAAGAAAAGTGTTAGGTAATTTCCCTACTTTTAAGCCATTCTTTTTAATGTGAGCACCCATCTTCTACACTTGCCCTTTCTGCAATGCAACATACAAAGAACAAATAGTTTAATTCTCACATTCACTTACAGCATCCGCAGAAGCCATGTGACATCAAAATCAATAATTGTGGGTTGACAAATGAATAGCCGATAATCATCATCACTATCAGATGCCTTTATCAGAAGCATTCAATGTTCCTTCATTTGTACCACTTAACTAATACAACACCAGTTAAGCTATCTTGATTCTCCCTTATCTTCCGATTAATTAAGCAGTGTTATGTCGGTATTCTTGCAAGAAATCTTATCAGCAAATACCTGACATCTAATTTCAGAAATACATGCCGGGTCATAATCAGATCATAAGGACTCCATGTGCTGTTGCTAATAATGACCTGCAATAGCTCCTGCTGTACAAAATAATATAAATCACACACTATATCCCTCTGCAACATCTGGCTATCTGATGGGCAGTAATAAAAATCTGCTAGCCTGGAATAAGAAAAGCCCAAATAACTGAGCGGCACTTCTGCAGAAAGACACCTTCTGTCATACGGTCTGGTATTGTGCTTCCCCCTATTGCATGCTGTTGATGCAGTAAATTAAAACAATTAAGCAGATTTTTACCGCAAAGGGTATTGTTCTGCTTGTATTCACTGAGACCTTAATCCAACAACGCACATGTAGGTAAAGACTAAGGTTTTGTAATGAGGTCAGCAGTTAATTCCCAATACGAAAATGAATGCATTCATTTGTAACTTGGACATTAGCCTTATAAGGTGTTTGTTTACAAGTTATGAAAAAAGGTTAAAATAAAATACTGCGAGTGATAAAACTTCTGACCACCACATTTAAGATCATGTTTAGATGAGCTATTATCAATTTTTATCCCCAGCTTGCCAGGTATTGAAACCTTGACTGTTTTGCTCTAACTTTGTTATTCCAAAAGCAACTTCCAGATAAAGTGGTACTTAATTGTGTAATTAAGTCCCAAGTGAAATGGTCATTATCTTACAGTGTCCTCTCAAAGCTAACAGGGCTTTATAATCTTTAAATTGCAAGCAAACAAAGGAAAAGATTCATACCCTCCATAGTGGGTATTTCCTGCTAGATTGGATTACTACCTAATTAATCACTGGGTCCGGACTCTTTCTAATTAGAAGCTGCTTAAAATAGTTATAAGTGACAAACTCCTCCAGAACCAAAGTAAGTGTACTCGTGGCTGCATGGTATGTTAACAAATCACTGACTCTTTCAGGCAGCTTCTGATCACTATATAATATGACCTTATCCAATTAGACCAATTCCTCAACTGGGTAATGGTACAGAACATTACAATAAATAGCCTCTCACAATAAACATAAATAGCCTCTCACAATAAACATAAATAGCCTCTCATTTAAACGTGTTTGTGTTTTTCCTCATCTACTGTTTTTCAGTTAAATTCATGCTTCTAATTGCCCCACATCTTTGATTTCCTTATTTTCTCATTTGCTCATGTGAGGCTTGAAAACACTAATAGCTTCTGTTGCACAATGAATGAACCATAAGAATCAGAAATGAAAAAAAAATAATCAAAAAGGTACAAATATTAAAAAATTACAACAAAACTACACAGTTCCTCAGACTGCTGTAAGTAGCAATGGTAAGAATTTCAATTAAAACGCCACTGGATCAAACAGTTCCAAACAAAAAATAATGAAAATAATAAAACATTGCTTAAAACAACTGACAGACCTTCTGCGTGCTGCAGCACAAGGAATATGGAATCCTCTGAGATGATGTACTTATGCAGACGCACCATGTTGGGCACACAGTGGGGGATGATGGTCTTTTTGTTCCTGCTGCACTCACTACTTTTCCTCAGACCCTGACAGAGAACAAAAAGGTCAGTTGTACCCTCAGTTGCCTTTGGAGCATGCTGCGCTCCATGTTTATCAACCAAACTAATCTATTCTTGTTACTCTCGGCTTCAGAGAAACCACTCATCTGCTGCACCATGCCCTCGGTCCCCCGAGGCCCGCTGATGGCATCTGGCAGGTATCCAGCGTACAGAAGATGGCACAAAGCTGCCATTAAAATCAATTACATGGGTCAATGTTTTTATTAGAGTATTTCTCAAACTAAGTCATCAGGATGGCACTTGCTGTTATTTTCCTGCGACCTTTCCTCACAAAGACATTGTTAAATCACAAAGTTTAAGAAGAGTAAGATCCAAGGCCATTAAAAGGTCAATATTTTACTTTAACTATATTGTCTGTGACAAAGATACATACAGAGAGGTATACACTACTGTATATTTACATTATTTGTGGCAATATCTATATGTACAGGGATTGGATAAAAAGAGAGAAACACCTGCCATCTATAGCTCACACTTATGTAAATAGGTTGACCCTCATTCCTTTTTTTCTATTTTGGCATCCCAGGCATATATTCAGCTATATATAAAAGATCAGTGGATTAGTCAGAGTATGCCGTTTAGTTAGCAGGTGCTTCTGTATCGAGTCTCAAAAGTGATGACTATGGGCCATTCTGGAGGACAAACACAATTTTAGCTTGTTCACATTTTTGTCACTGTTTTACGTTGATTGCAATCATTCTGACTGATTCTAGGTTCCTTTGAGTTATCATTTTTCTCTAAATGTGCCTTTACTATGTTATGAGTGCCTGGACTTAACAGGACTCTTCACTCCATTCAAATCATTTGACAATATAAAGTTTCATTTCTGCCAGTCCCATCATCAGAGTACTGAATGTGCGGCTGTCAGAGCTGAAAGGTCATATTGTCACATGATTTGAATGGAATGAGGTTCAGTTCAGGTACAAAGGGTTTTCCAGACAAGCTCAAAGCAAGTTCAAAGACAGATGAAGCAGATTTAGAAGAAAAATGATAACTCAATATTGGAGCAACAAAACCAAAAATACATTTAAAGAACATGAGGTATGGTGCGATTTAGAATTGGACATCTTAGGAAATGATGATTTAGAATTGGTGCAACATATCCCCAGCATGCCAAGTATTGTAAACATTTTAGTAGAGTAAACATTTTAATAGAATTTTTGCTTCCAAGATGCATTGTATTGTTAACTGTACTGAAGTCTTGACATGTATTGTAATAAAGTACAACGTAAATAAGGTAAAGGGGTGCAAATTCTGACACATCATTTGATGCGTGAAAACTAAAAATCACCCTATACATTATAGACATTTCTTATTGCTATTTGCAATGTAATATATACACTACCGGTCAAAAGTTTTAGAACACCCCCATTTTTCCAGTTTTTATTGAAATTTAAGCAGTTCAAGTCCAGTGAATAACCTGAAATGGTACAAAGGTAAGCGGTAAACTGCTAAAAGTTAAAAAAAAAAGTTTAGGTTACCAAAAAATGAAAAACAATGTACATTTCAGTTATACAAAAAGGCCTTTTTCAGTGAACAAGTAATGGGTTAACAACTTACCGCTGTTCTGCAGCAATGGAAGTAAATTAAGCCTTGAAAGTTGATGCTAACAATTCCTACAGGTGTCCCAACTTTTGTTGATTACTTACAAACCCTCTGTCTGTATAAAAGCAGTGTTGGAACAGACTGTGTTACTACACCCTCTTAAGCATTATTTGGACAGTATTGTACTGCAGGAAGTAGTATATTGCTCTCATAATGGCGAGAAAAAGGCAATTAACAAAGGAAGACAGACAGACCATTATAACCCTTAAAAGTGTAGGTCTTTCCTTTAGAGAAATTGCAAAGAAAGCCAGGGTGTCAGTGAGTACAGTTTCCTACACCATCAAAAGGCACTTGGAAACTGGAGGAAACTCTGACAGGAAGAGGTCTGGCAGACCCAAAGCCACAACAGAATCAGAAGACAAGTTTCTGAGAGTCAACAGCTTGCGTGATAGGCGGCTCACAGGACAACAGCTTCAAGCACAGCTTAACACTGGTCGAAGTAAGCAAGTCTCAGTTTCAACTGTGAAGAGAAGACTTCGAGCTGCAGGTTTGACAGGTCGAGTGGCAGTAAGAAAGCCATTGCTAAGATGGCAAAATAAGAAAAAGAGGCTTGCCTGGGCCATGAAGCACCGCCAGTGGACTACTGAAGACTGGAAGAAGGACTTATGGACCGATGAATCAAAATTTGAAATCTTCGGTTCATCACGCACGCCATCGAGTAGGCGAAAGGATGGTTCCTCGGTGTGTGACACCAACTGTCAAACATGGAGGAGGAAGCGTGATGGTCTGGGGCTCTTTTGCTGTATCCAGAATCGGTGACTTGCACAGAGTGAGTGGCACCCTGAACCAAAACTGCTACCACAGCATTTTGCAGCGCCATGCAATACCCTCTGGTATACGCCTAGTTGGTCAGGGGTTCATCCTACAGCAAGATAATGACCCAAAACATACCTCCAGGCTATGTCAGAACTACCTTAGAAGAAAAGAACAAGACGGTAGGCTTCAAATCATGGAATGGCCAGCACAGTCTCCAGAGTTAAACCCCATCGAGCTGGTTTGGGATGAACTGGACAGAAGGGTGAAAGCAAAGCAACCTACAAGTGCAACACATTTGTGGGAACTTCTGCAACAGTGTTGGGAAGAACTTTCCGAACAATATTTGATTTCCATTGTAGAAACAATGCCACGAGTGTGTTCGGCTGTTATATCTGCAAAAGGTGGCTACTTTGATGAGTCAAAAATTTAGATTAAATTTTGTTAAACAAAATGATTCCATGATTTCTTTTTTATCTCCAATTGTTTATTTGTTCTATGCTTTAATTTCAGAGTACATTGAGACATTAAACTGCGTAAATTTCAATAAAAACTGGAAAAATGGAGGTGTTCTAAAACTTTTGACCAGTAGTGTATATATTTTTAAGATTTCATGTTTTTATTGTTTTAATAGTTTTCAGTAACATAACATGTTCAAACTAGAACTTTAACAGTGCTTCTATGTAACAAACATTCATTGCTGGAATTCTTTAAAAATTGTTTCGCAGCATGCATAACAAATAAATGGACATTTAATGATTAAACAACAGCAGATTATTACATTTCTAATTCTAATATGGTACTTACTTTTAAAATAAAGGTCTCGTGCGTTCTTTTATCCACAACCAGTAGCACCTAGGAACAACAACAGAATATTAAAATCACCACAGCATTCACAGACAGTTTCAAAAAGAATGGGCAGCAAATGAAAAAGGGGTTCATAATATCATCTGGAACCTCTTGACCTGTTTTGTAATGCACAGTATACCATCTGTTGTTGTTTTTTTATCAGGTGTCTATCTTTTAGACGCTGAAACGTTAATGTGTTAACTGTGTTTAATCCATACATTGCCAAATGTTTCTTTCAGGCAACATTATGATTTTTTTTTTCTAACATGCCCCTACAGTAAGTTGTTCTCTGACTCCTCCAGTAAGATGCAGCTGTAGAGGAGTCAGTCAGAAACCAATGTTTAGGGTACTGTAAGTAAATAAAATAAATAAATAAATAAATAAATAAATAAATACAATAGGGTGTTGCCAGAAAGCAGGATGTGTCAATACAGAGTTAAGTTGACGTGCTCCGGTTTATTCATGTTAAGAAATATAATTTGCTGTCCTGTAACTATGGTTCCCTTTCAAGTCGAAGACGACCACCAACATTAAGTATGAGATTAAGTATGGGATATTCCCTGCCCTTGAGGTAGGTAATACTGAGCTCTCTATATCAGAACTGCCGAAGGCCCCTTCCTGTGATGACGCACTCGGTCCCGCCAACCGAGGGTATAAAACCGTCACTCGCCGGAAGATCTCCCTCTTTTTCCTTCTCAAGATGGTAAGGTAGGACCTCTGTGTCTAGAACTGAGCATGTTGATAGGAAGAGCCCTCGAGTCGATTCGGGTCTGTTGTAGTTCCTAGCATTCATGCTGAAAGCTGGCTTGCCGCTTTCCCGGAATCAACGACTCTTGAAAAAAGACAGAGTTTTTTGTCTTTCTGTCTTTCAGCGGCCCCCCCTGGGAGGGCCGCTCTGTCTTTGCTGTCTGTTGTATGTGAGCGGCTGTCTGTGCAGCCACCCGCGAGTGAGTTGTCTTTTCCTATAGACAGTCACACAAGTATCCTCCTCGGGGCTAGGCCTGTCGTATCCCCGTTGTCGAGTGACCCAGCCGCGCTCCTGTCCTCGGGGCTAGGTACTACCGTATCCCCGTCCGAGCGGAGTCACCGGCCGAACCTGACCGCTGCAGTGTGTCTGTTCATGTGTGTTCGGTGTGCTCTCTCTCCTTTTCTTCCTTCTTGTAAACTGTAATTTTTGCTTGACAAAAACTTCACCCACCGCGGCTTCGGCCTCTGTCCCCCCCTGGTACACGCTTTGCGCTGACCAGGTGTGTGTGTTGACCACGCTGTCTGGGTATGCACTTTGCGTAGCGTCCTCTTCTCTTGGCACAGGCTGCGTATTATCCGACGCCAGCGTAGGAGCTTACGCACACTTGGTCACAGTACACAGTGTACGTAGAATAGTATTCACAGTGCATACAACGCGCAGGTGTTCGTTGCTCCTTTTCCAAAGGTTACGCACACAGCGCAGTGTACGCAGTTACGCTCCCGCTGCGCAAGGCGTCTGGAACATTCGAGGACGAGCAGTGCTGTGCACGTTGCTCGCATTGCGTAGGCACTGAGCTGCTAGCGCATACCTCGTGGTGATGCACGGTATAGTGCAGGCCTAGTCTGTTGTGCATCATTTAAAAAAAAAAGAAAACGATGCTGAATATGAACAGACCCATGCCGGGGTTCCATGCCTGTACGGCTTGTAACGCCAGTATCCCACAAAAGGATAACCATACCCTCTGTGTGCGGTGCTTGGGTGTTCCGCATGCCACCATGGCCCTCGAGAGGGATGTGGCTTGCAGCGTCTGCAAGGCTTTTCAGCCTAAAGTGAAAGAGGCTCGTCTGGAGAGAGCCAGAAAGGAGAGCTCCGCGTCCTACGCGGCAAGGTCGTCGGCGGCCTTTGGGTCCCCCGACGACGCGCCCCTGGACTCCCTGCCTGACATCCCGAGTGCGCAGCGTAACCGCTCCCCGTCTCCAGCCGCAAAGCGCATAAAATGCTCCAGGCAGGCAAGGGATATTATGGACCTGAAGGCCCAGATACTGGAGCTATTGTCTAAGCAGATCACAGCATCGGCCCCTGCTCAGACTCCGTTGCAACCCCAAGCACAACATCTCCCCTCCCCGCAGGGTGCGCAAGGAGGGTGGGAAGGCTCGCCCCAACTGGCACAGGAGGACGCGCTGTCCATAGCCGCCTCCGGTGATGCAGCTTCATTCTCCTCTGATATGCAGGTGGGGGACACCCTTACAGAGGAAGAGCCCGGCTCTGAGTGTGTGTCGGAAGCCAATTCCGCCCCGTTGCCTAGCTCGGTCTCGGCTCTTATGGAACATGCTGCAGCGTTCCTGCAGGTTCCCTGGACACCGGCGGCACAGCCGCGCCACTCTGTGTTCCGGACGCAGGTCCCTAGTGTCTCCAAGCAGGCTACACCGCTCTCCTCCTTGGAGAGCGCGAATAAGCCTGGCCTGGCAGGGTTTCCGCCACTGGACTCCACTATCGCAGCTCTGGTTAGGGCCCTGCTGGTGGGGGGGCTCGCTAGAGACCCAGTGTGTCCTAACCCTCAGTGCAGGGTGACGGAGACGCATTTAAAGCAAGCGTACGCTGCAGGAGCGCAGGCAACCCGCTTGGCTAACACAGCGAGTGTGCTGACTGCGTATCTGGATGGAGTATTGCGCGAGGCCCCGCTCCCGGAGCCGGTGGCTTCGGAGCTGCGTCTCCTGGCACATACACTGCTGCAGATCTCCGGCCTGCAGGGACAAGCCCTGGGCCGAAACCTGGCGGGCTTAGTTGTTTCGCGTAGACAGCTGTTGTTTTGTTTCCTGAGAAGAATAGTTGCAGCAGTTATTACCGAGGTGTACTTGCCGCTTACAGTATGTTATTGTTTTCTGTAAAACATTGATATCCTGTCAGTTAAGAAAAGGCGTAATGCAAAGCTTGTCTTAAAGTTGTCTTTATAACGCCGTCCAGAGACCCACGCTTACAACTGCATTGTCATATTTTCTACATTTCTTTAAATTCTCAAATTAACAAATCGATACCCGGGTAGTAAAAAGAGACCTGGGTAGGGTCGGGTAACTTACAGTGCCTTGCGAAAGTATTCGGCCCCCTTGAACTTTGTGACCTTTTGCCACATTTCAGGCTTCAAACATAAAGATATGAAACTGTAATTTTTTGTGAAGAATCAACAACAAGTGGGATACAATCATGAAGTGGAACAAAATTTATTGGATATTTCAAACTTTTTTAACAAATAAAAAACTGAAAAATTGGGCGTGCAAAATTATTCAGCCCCCTTAAGTTAATACTTTGTAGCGCCACCTTTTGCTGCGATTACAGCTGTAAGTCGCTTGGGGTATGTCTCTTATCAGTTTTGCACATCGAGAGACTGAAATTTTTGCCCATTCCTCCTTGCAAAACAGCTCGAGCTCAGTGAGGTTGGATGGAGAGCATTTGTGAACAGCAGTTTTCAGTTCTTTCCACAGATTCTCGATTGGATTCAGGTCTGGACTTTGACTTGGCCATTCTAACATCTGGATATGTTTATTTGTGAACCATTCCATTGTAGATTTTGCTTTATGTTTTGGATCATTGTCTTGTTGGAAGACAAATCTCCGTCCCAGTCTCAGGTCTTTTGCAGACTCCATCAGGTTTTCTTCCAGAATGGTCCTGTATTTGGCTCCATCCATCTTCTCATCAATTTTAACCATCTTCCCTGTCCCTGCTGAAGAAAAGCAGGCCCAAACCATGATGCTGCCACCACCATGTTTGACAGTGGGGATGGTGTGTTCAGGGTGATGAGCTGTGTTGCTTTTACGCCAAACATAACGTTTTGCATTGTTGCCAAAAAGTTCGATTTTGGTTTCATCTGACCAGAGCACCTTCTTCCACATGTTTGGTGTGTCTCCCAGGTGGCTTGTGGCAAACTGTAAACGACACTTTTTATGGATATCTTTAAGAAATGGCTTTCTTCTTGCCACTCTTCCATAAAGGCCAGATTTGTGCAGTATACGACTGATTGTTGTCCTATGGACAGAGTCTCCCACCTCAGCTGTAGATCTCTGCAGTTCATCCAGAGTGATCATGGGCCTCTTGGCTGCATCTCTGATCAGTCTTCTCCTTGTATGAGCTGAAAGTTTAGAGGGACGGCCAGGTCTTGGTAGATTTGCAGTGGTCTGATACTCCTTCCATTTCAATATTATCGCTTGCACAGTGCTCCTTGGGATGTTTAAAGCTTGGGAAATCTTTTTGTATCCAAATCCGGCTTTAAACTTCTCCACAACAGTATCTCGGACCTGCCTGGTGTGTTCCTTGTTCTTCATGATGCTCTCTGCGCTTTAAACGGACCTCTGAGACTATCACAGTGCAGGTGCATTTATACGGAGACTTGATTACACACAGGTGGATTCTATTTATCATCATTAGTCATTTAGGTCAACATTGGATCATTCAGAGATCCTCACTGAACTTCTGGAGAGAGTTTGCTGCACTGAAAGTAAAGGGGCTGAATAATTTTGCACGCCCAATTTTTCAGTTTTTTATTTGTTAAAAAAGTTTGAAATATCCAATAAATTTCGTTCCACTTCATGATTGTGTCCCACTTGTTGTTGATTCTTCACAAAAAATTACAGTTTCATATCTTTATGTTTGAAGCCTGAAATGTGGCAATAAGTCGCAAAGTTCAAGGGGGCCGAATACTTTCGCAAGGCACTGTATAACTCATCGGGTACCCAGGTTTTTGGGTACCCATACCTACGACCCTCCGGTCAAGAGTCCAGAGCCCTAACGACTACTCCACACTGCTGCCCTTGGCCCTTACCTGGCGGTTTTTCACTGAAAAGTCTTTGTGGCAGAATTTGACAAGTTCTTTGCAGAAAATGCACTTTTCTCTTTTGCAGATTTTAGGAAATTTGACTGCAGATTTCCGTGGGGACTAATTAATATAACGATCATAAACTACACATTCAAGTACATTTTATTTGTAGTTTCCTCGCATACCAGCTAAAAACAAAGTGGTGCAATATATTTATAAACTTATCATATATTGTGGTCTAGATTTTTTGTAGCCTACACAAATGGTTTATTGTTTTGTATAAATATTTTCATTTAAAATAAATACATTGTGGCTAATAAAACCATATGCACACTTATGCCTTTTTGTTTGTTTATTAGCTACCTGTAGTAGGCTATTGATGTTTCACTGAATATATTGGCAACTGGAAGAAAATCGTGATGAATCTGGTTGTATATATATATATATATAGATATGAATATATTTATTCATTTATTTCGCTTAAGTTTACAATACGGTGACATACCTGTATTGCACTTCAGACACCCAGCAGGCACTGTTGACAATTACTGTAATTGCGCCACAAAGATACTCTTGCGGTATCATCAATAAGGTTGACTAAGTTATCCTGTAAATTAACATGTCCAGCTACTGTCCTATTTGTGGCCACTGCTATTTGTAACCAGTATTGATCACCATAATCACAAAAGTAAGAACATGAAAGAGTGAATTCATGGGTTAAAAAATGATTATATAAATGTATTGGCTTTTAGCCAAATCAATTTAAAACGTCTATACGAGACTAGGTGTGTATAGTAAAAGTTTGGTGAAGATTGGTGCAAAAGCAAGCCAGTTATCGTGTTCACCATGTAATAATAACAATAATAACAACAACAACAACAACGTGTATTTTGTATAGCGACTTTCATTAAAATAAATCCCAAAGCGCTTTACATTTTTTAAAATAAGCCATAAAATACATAAAAATACATAAAACAATGCAATAAAAACTATACAGTGCAATACGCCAATGAATAAAAACGGGTCCTGAGGCACGATTTAAACATAGACACAGACTCTGAGTCCCTGATAGACCATGGAAGGGAGTTCCAGAGACGAGGAGCCAAAGAACAAAAGGCATGATCTTCCATAGTTCGCAATTTGGTCCTTGGCACGTTAAGGAGATCATTTTTAGCTGAGTGCAAGTTACGTTGGGGAATGTAGCACCAAAGCAGATCCTTGATGTAAGATGGATCCAGGCTATTCAAGGCCCTGAAGGTCAGCAACAAGATCTTAAAATCAATTCTAAATTTAACTGGTAACCAGTGGAGAGATGCTAAAACTGATGTTATATGGTCATGCTTTCTTTTTCTTGTTAAAACTCGAGCAGCAGCATTTTGAATGTATTGTAACCTATTAAGATCATTAATGTAAACAGCCGCAAACAAGGCATTACAATAGTCAATTCTCGATTAAATGAAGGCATGTATCAGTTTCTCCGCATCAAACATTGACAAAGATGATCTAAGGCAAGCGATATTTCGTAAATGAAAAAAAGATACTCTACAGGTATTTCTAAAGTGGGCCTCAAAAGACAACGCAGAGTCAAATTTAACACCTAAATTTTTTTAACATCAGACGTAGGACTAATCTCAAGCCCATCAATGACTAAACTAAAACTACCAACTTTACGCACCTGGTGCGAACCCAATAGCATGACTTCTGTCTTGCTAAGACTTAATTGCAGAAAATTCTGCTGCATCCAAGGAGCCAACCAACTATATTGTAATGTATTCTTTGAGAAAGCTGCAAAAGGAGGCTGTGTGGTCCAGTGGTTAAAGAAAAGGGCTTGTAACCAGGAGGTCCCCGGTTCAAATCCCACCTCAGCCACTGACTCATTGTGTGACCCTGAGCAAGTCACTTAACCTCCTTGTGCTCCGTCTTTCGGGTGAGACGTAATTGTAAGTGACTCTGCAGCTGATGCATAGTTCACACACCCTAGTCTCTTTAAGTCACCTTGGATAAAGGCGTCTGCTAAATAAGCTAATAATAATTTCAATCAGGCAGTTAAGTACAGAAACAGCCAAAGCAGTATCAGGTTCAGTCTGTAGATTTACATGTTGTCAGCATAGCAATGAAAACTAATACCATGACGACAAATTATTTGACCAAGAGGGAGCACACAGATACTGAATAAAAAAGGTCCCAGGACAGAGCCCTGAGTAACACCAGCAGTAACTGAACCAACATCAAACCTACAACCACCTATATTAACAAATTGTCTTCTGTTTAGCAGACAGGACTACACCAATATAATTCTCTAAACAATGTAAAATAACATCATGATTAACAGGTCAAAGGTGCACTCAGGTCCAAAAGAACAAGAATAGATGGAAAGCTTGAATCTGCAGTCATCAATAAGTCATTTACCACTTTAATGCTGTTTCCATGCTCTGTAAAGGTCTGAAATGGGGAATAAAAGTTCTGCATTCCCTTACAGTCTTCAGTTTAGTTTACCTTATAACTGTGGTCTGCACTCTGTGGACTGCAAGTACCTTTTTTAGTGCTCTCTCTGTAGCAGAGGTGAATATGTAAAGCAGACAATATTGTATATGGTAATGGTTAATGGTAACTTAGTTCAGCAGCAAAATATGTACAATAATAAATATTGGTCTGTCATTTGATAGCGGCAGCTCTTTCTGTAAGTATGTTGGGTGTATGTACTATAACACTTTCACCCCGGGGCCATGCATCTAAAAAGCTTTATGAAAATGTTTGTAAGTTTTTGTTTGTAATTTCTTTTTAACTTTTTAATTTTTTTTTTTTAAATCCAAGCTCCTTCTTTCTGCTCTGATTTCCAGTTGTTTTCAACCCCTTAACAAGAATAACTAGAGGTAAAGTTGAAATTGCTTTACAAGTTTTTTTTTTTTGTTTTTTTCTATGGGGTTATATAATACGTCAGAGGTAATTCATGTTGGCCCCGCCCAGTCTTTTAATGTTCCGAGATTGAGAAACCGTTACAAAAAATGATGGCAAACCTTTTTGGTTAAACTGAAAGACTGTAGCAGGGCGATTGCCCTGCACATGTATTTAGTGTTGGTATAATTTGCATGGGGAAATGGGTTTATTGTGTGTCGTTTTGGAGTTGATTTATGTGATTACATTATTGTTTACAGACGGGCGCTCGATTGAGACTTGCTGCCTGCTAGGCTTGGTTGAGGGGAAGGGCAGCAAGTGATTGGCTGTGCTGGACCTCAGTCAGCAGGTTTGCGGGTCTTGACCGAGTGTCTGTCAGTTTAAAAACATCCGCGGGAGATGGCTCGGGGTGACTGCAACGTCATGCCAGAGGGGAGCGGCGTATACTCAAGAGGACAGGGTCCGCTCTGCAGGAACGACCACTACGCAACCCTGAGACTGCAAGCGGTGCTTGTGAAGGCAATGCCCAGCCAAGACCGTATGAAGCAGCACGAGTCGTTGTATGAATACCGGCTATTCAGTAGTTTAGGGGATAGTGATCCCATGTGATGTATAGCGAGGGTTACGTAGTGTAGCCGGTTCCTGGAGCGGGACGCCTCGTTTATGAGGCTAGCTCTCGCCCTCTGGGGCACCTTTTATTTGTAGGTTTTGTACTGTGTTTTATTTTGTATTTTTGTACAGCTTGCTGTATGTGTCCTCTGTGCGTTACCATGGCTGTTTGTATTAATAAATCCTGTGCGCCTGTACCGGCGTTTCAACTCCACCCCCCAATGTCTCTCTGTATTGCTTAAGCAGCGGTGACCCACGCACGTGACATGAGACCCTGTCACAAAGACCTATAAATATTTCCTTTAAAACTTATTCTTAAAGTTTTTTTGCAATCTTAAAGGATCCAAAAATTTCAAAGATGTTAATGATTAAACGTTTAAGAACTTTAATGTCATTTTACTCCTCAGTATTAGACATAAATATGAACAGTGACTTTCAAAAAGGGTTGAGAGAAATCAGTGTACTGTACCTAACAGTCATACACGTAGAGGCTAAACTGCTATAGATAAGCAGCTGTATCTTGGTATCTTTGCTGTAAGTCAAATGGTTCAATTGCAGGAATGAGTTTAAACTACAATACATGAAGCCAACCAACTGTATTGTAATGTATTCTTTGAGAAAGCTGCAAATTCCAAACTGAAGTATAAAATACAAGCAAAGCACCAAAAGATCTTCAACAGAGGAAAATGGGGGCCAGTAATCCTATACCTAGTGCTAATGCATAGTAAGAAAATAGATTTGAAATTCTTGGTCAGCACGCCTCTAAAATATATAAGAATATTTATGATGCAAATGATTTTGTTATATTTTTCTATTCAAAGTTATTCCACTTAAATAATAGAGAAATCATTACAGTGAAATGAAACAGTGGCAATACTGAGCCTACGACTATATCGTGTGATACAGTCAGATATCCGTCACCCTCTGTTAACCACAATTTTAAGTGATGCTTAAACTAACAGACATCTAAAATAAAAGTGCAGAACTGTGTTTAATTTCTTAAAAGTTTAAATTTGCAATGCTTGGAACGCATCGTTAGAAGCCTTCACAGAGTGGATGTGATTTCTGTCCCATTATGACGGAGTGGCTGTAGTGTTGTTTTGTATGCTAGCCACAATGTACATGTGGGGGGCTGCTTTATAGACACACATAAGCCATATGCAAGCAAATATCCTCCTGATTTGAATACAACAAATGAAATAGTAATGATTCAATTGCTCTAACACAATGTTAATGCTGAACCTTGATAATGCCTTTACATTTTTTCATGAATAGTTACAAAAGACTCACAAAGAGGCATTTATAGTAAGGAGCATAAGTGACTTTTTTCCTAGCATGCCCGTTGACCCCAAGTTTTTTCCCCAAACAGGTGGTGGCTAAATGATTATAAATCGGCCCCTAGATAAACATTTCACAAGCAAGCCAAGCAAGGCTGGCACTAATATAATTAGAACTGAAACATCAGGCCAGTGAAGGTATTCCATCTGTTTCACAATCCCATTTAGTTATCTCTGGTGAGTCTATAAGGAGTAACTAAGAAAACCTGTCAGTTTCTATTGCCAAGTTATCTGATAGGACAGTTAATGCTTTCAGAAGCACAGCTGGCCTATACCTGTAAAGCATTGTTGAAAATAACTGTAATTACCTGGACGTGAGAGCAACTTCACTGCCATTTGCAAATCACTTCATTGTTTTTATTTCTAGGTATCGGTATTGTTAATGAATCCCATCAACAGAATGCTCTCTTTTTCAAAGGTAAATTGACTGAATGGATTTTACATGTTCCTGAATAACTGTGTTAGGTATTTAACAATTTAAAGTTTTAGAAGCAGTGATCAACATTATTTTGATATAACTAATAACAATGAAAAGTGTTGTCAATTTAAAATGATAGTACTCCTTTTTTAAGTGCTTTTCATATCTCCCTCTGTTCTTTAATAGATCTGCTATGAATTGCACTACTGCAACACAACTGTGAAATAATTTACTGTAAACAAGGCCTTAACGTGAATTAACCAAATTAGGGAAGCAATAAAAAAGCAGCACTGTGTTTATGTTTTATTACACACAACTATCCTTTGCATAGAATTAAACAAAAAACATGTGTTATTTATATTTATTCGATATCTTTCACATGCATTACTTTGTCAAAATAAACCAGCAATGCTGATGGGAGCCTGAAGGTCCTGCATCTGCCAATGTTATCCTGACCAGAACAGAGTTAATCCAGTACAGCACTGGCTAGTTTCATCGCTTTGCTCATTCCTTGCAGAAGACTTTCTTACGCACGGTTGATTCTTCATCAAATGTAAAGTTAGGAAATAAACACCAGTTGGGCCACTGGAAGCCTGAAGGTCTACCATCTGCTGCTGCCCAAAGTCATGGTGGCCACCTTCAAAACATATGCATCAAAGCCCTGAATGAACAGACCGAAGGAATCCCGCAGAATTCAGCAGAAGGTAAACTGCAGACCCAGAGGCAGGTACCAGCCAGCCACCAGAAGAAAACCTGATGACCCTTTAGAGTTCCCTCACACAGACCTACCAAGGTCGCCAGAGACACCAGTAACTGGATTAACAGCAGGATATGTCATAAAGGATGAAAACATAATGACTCCAGAATGAGCAGGGACTGTGCAACCACCCTACTGACATTGGTTGCATTATACAGTAGGTCTTAAACTAACAAAAGCATATTTGCAACAAAAAATATTTTAATGAATACAGGCACCTGGTTTTCTATGTTAACCATCTTATATAATTTTTTGAAAATACAAATGTCCCAAATATATTACGGTAATTTAAAATCTAGATTATAAACATACGGAGTGTCTCAGCCAGTCAAGTTAAAAATAGGATGGTTAGATTCCCCTGCCAGCTTTTACCTGATTGGCTTAGCATCATTTAATTCATTTCAAGCAGTCTAATTCAGTCCAAAAAAACCCACAATATTTTATTTGGTTTATAATAGCATTCGTGTACTCTGTAGCAGTTGTTACCGGAAGATAACTGACCTTGTATTTTGTTAATAGAGTGCTAACCAGTGCTTTAAAACCCATTTACTCACCTGATTGTATATTTTTAATTTTTTTTTTAATGAAGGATATGCAAATGTTTAAAAAACAAAGCTATAGATAAACAAAGGCATCCTGATATCTTTGTTATAGGTTACATGGTCCAATTGCTCCTAGACCCAGAGTCTGAACTGCAATACATTGATTAAGTGCAAGGTGTAGCAGTAATTATATGAATTCTAATAAACGACAAGACCTGCTGGAATGTTTACCTCTAAAATCTAATTATTTCTACTATAAATCATTACATTATCAAAAAATACCTTAAGTGTTTGGTTCTCTAGATTTATTGAGGTATTTGAGAATAATAGACATTTTTACTTTTTACTTTGCTCTCATCTGCTGTAGTGTCCATGTTTGCCATAGTGGTTTTCCAGTTCCATTTTATACACCACATAAATCAAAAGCTGTAGTGTATCGTGACATATCCTACAGCAATGGTGTGATCTGATTGGTTGTTAAGGTTGTGATGGTGTATATACTATGGCCTTTAAAATACCTGGATAAAAAAGGAAAGAACCAAAAGCATTTATAACAGAATTAAAGGATGACTAGTGATGATATTGCTAGTGCTAAGAGATGGTAGGAAAATGTATTTGGTTAGAACTATTTTAAGTACCCTAGGCATGGGCTTCTGTTTGTTGCAGTGGTCAATAATCTAGTAGGTATTGACTGCTGCATTGGACATTAATGCTTAACGGTTGATATGCTAGAAAGCATATCGTGGATTTCCCATCACCTGTTTGTCGACAAGAACCTGTAAATGTTTTAAAACTTTCAAAAATAGTAACGATCACGATTTCTTTAATGAACATGGACCACTTTTATTCGTACATACCTCGGACAGAAGAGAGTTTTTAATTATTTCTCATATTATTTTCATGGCGTTAAATTACAATGTTCTGCAAAGTATCAAGATACTGTACATAATATAACTTACTAGTAAATATAGTTCTACAAAAATCAAAACAGTACTTTCTTTTTTTTTTAGTACTGTGATAGAGAAAGAATTGATGCTGTAAATCTGCCTCCCGACCAGAAAGGGCGCTGTGTAAGGTTGGTAGTACACTTCTCCAAAGACGGGTTGACTCAACGGTGGGCAGAAACAGGAAGTCGGCCATCTTGGAGGAAGCACGTAGCTGTGCGTACTCAAAGCGATTCCCATGCGATCAGCTGAGGGCCTGGTAGTGATTGGTTACACCAGGGTGCAGAGCTGATTGCAGGGAGGAGTTGGGTAGTACAAAGGGGATGCAGCTGCGTGAGTACAGCGCCTTGCGCTGAAACGTAACTTACGGCCGGAGCATTGCATGTTTGTTTTGTTTGTTACGTGTTTGTTTTTGTGTATCACAGAGGAGGAGGACGGAGCCAGGAGCTGCAGCCACGGAGCAAGCCCAACCTATTGAGCACTACCCTCACCTCATGACACCAGCACTCACCACCACCCCAGGAATCGGAGAGCACACTTACGTGCACGGGATTGTGGATTATAAAAATTGCTGCTGTTATTGTTTTGTTTTGGCCTGCAAGATAGCCGTGTCCCCCGTCCCCCCATCGCTGGTAGAGGGGCGGTTCTTTTCTGTTGTATTTAATAAACACGGACCGGACATTTTGGGAGTATAAGACTGTCTGGACATTCACTCTGTTACCACACCCCTCGCACTAGTTCACAGTACCTTTCACACTTTTAAACTTTTACACCATTAAGTAGTGTTACCAAGATTATGATAATAATCATACTATGTACAGAAGTATCCCTGATGTGGTCTATGCCATTGGTTTTATTCTACGTTAGAGTGCTAAACTTTCTCTCGCATGCAGTTCCAAACTCAATAGAGTTGCACTGCAGCAGCACATTGAGGAACATTTTTTCAGGCTGGAGTAAATCTCACAGGTTGTCTCAGCCCATCAGTGATACATTACCTATCAAGTGATACATTACCTATCAGTGATACATTACTCCATTACATTAGTCCACAGCAAGTTTTACCCACACTCTGTTAAAAATTACCTCTGAAAACTGTTTCTTATGGTTGAATCATGCTTTAGCTACAGAGAATGATGAGATCTCAGAATAATGTAATACCATTCATTTTTACTCCACAGTTAGATCCAATTGAAATGTCACATCTGTAGGTCAATCCTTAACTGTAAAGCTAAACATTGGTTGTAGCCCTTATAAAAGTTTACTACAGTGAAGTGTAATAAATCACAATGAAAGCCTGGTTAATATTAGGTAAGCAATGTAAAGCCCAGAGTTGTATGTTAAAGCATATACATTTTTTTTTTAAAAACACATGGCAAACTATGCTAATTGCATGGTATAACCAATGGAATAACTGATGAAAACTGCAAAATTACTATGCAAATTTACTGTGGTAAACTTCTATAAGGGAAGTCAGATGGAAAAAGGATTCACTTATAAAACTTACAAAAATGAATACAGCAGTAAAAATCATTCAGATCTGAGGGAAATCAGGGACATTACGAAATACAAAAATATATATTAACATACAGCCCAATTTAAAATGTAGTCTGTGAGCCTACAAAAACATCAGCTTTATACTCTGACACAGCTACTTTGTAAGACAATTCTGAAGTGGCAAGCTATTAGGTAAGCAGTTCCTGTAACTTCTGGGACATTGATTTTAAAAGCCTTGGCCTTTTTGTTAAAATCAATATAACCTTTAGCCTAACCTTTTAAAGCTCACAAACTTTGCATGAACTTACAAGACGTGCTTAGATTAAAGGCAGCTTTCTCCTACTTTTAAGGGTTTTATTTTTGCCCTCACTTGGAGCAAAGACTTTTCAGTCATTTTGCTTTTGTTTCATATACTAAAAGATCCGCCACTTCAAAGCCACCCAGTCGGCGTGGGGTTGATTCATTACTGAACTCTCGAAGAGCTGTGGAAGAATTACCTTGTCAATCACCCCGAGGACTCTGAAAACCTTCAGTTCCTCCGCAGGGCTCCTCAGGTTCCAAGTGGGCCTTGAACTTAGCTGTCCTGGAGGCTAATGGAATATATCAAAGATTAAACATCAATCAGAGAGGCACTTGAAGGAAGATAGCCTACTGGAGCAAATGTCAGATTGAAGAAAACTATATTTATCATGAATCAGATGGCGGAGATGAAAGATTAAGGCTTGGCTTTTTTGTTGTTTGTTTTGTTTTTGTTTTGATTCCTCCCCTTTACAAGGATCATTCGTATTATAGCTACTCATTATTTCAAAAGGCTGAGTAAAAGCAACATAAAAGGTTTTCAAAAAACAAACACACAAAAAAAAAAAACATAATCAACACTAGATAAGTAATTCTTATAATAAGGTGTATAATATACACAGCCAAATGTTCCAAATGTCCATCTCTGGTATTCTTGAACTGTTTACATCAGAAAGGACCCCAATTCGATTTGAAGCAAACTATGCTGTAGCTGATATTTTGCTTTATAGCTGTGCCTATAAAAAAATATCATGATTATTGGCCACCTTT
Source organism: Acipenser ruthenus (assembly GCF_902713425.1). Lineage (NCBI taxonomy): Eukaryota > Metazoa > Chordata > Actinopteri > Acipenseriformes > Acipenseridae > Acipenser > Acipenser ruthenus. Next base: position 47,476,517 of record NC_081193.1, on the reverse strand, counting down.
TTGTTTTCATTAGAAAACAGCTTGGCCAACTGTAAAAAAAAGTATACAGAACATGTTAAATAACCTATGTACTTTATAAGATTGTATCTTGTATATGGCTTGGATTTACGGCCACCATCAGGGATGTTAGTTTTCTACATTAAAACAAATTATAATTCTGCTTTTTTTTCTGTCATTAAAATAAAATGCTAAAAATGAGTTTCTCCAGTCTCAATAAATATAACCTCACAATAACTCACAATTATTCCTTAATGATTACAGTCCCCAATGCCTTCAAATAATTAAGCAGGTTTAATTCTGAAGCAATGTATGTCCTTAAGAAAGTCTCATTCCTTTTGATCTATTTGTGCAGCCTAGGGTATGGAAGCACCTACCATCAAAGATCATTACATGAAAAGAGTTGGAAGTGTGTGTTTTATTGCAGCAGTTTACAAGCACTTACCACTGTCTGTACTGATCCATTTTCTGTTGAGGCTTTTAGGTACTGATTGGAAATTTGTTCGGCTCGCATTATGTACTCCGCTGTTCTCTTCTTCACCGCTTCACGCCGTGTGGGGCTAGGCTCACCTAAAACAACATTGGAAATGTGGTTATTACATAAGGCACACGTAAATCTTTTGTAACAGACTGACTTGTGTTACTAAACCCTAAACTCCACGCCAGTATCACATGCTTCCTTTGCTGGACGGAGAGTTAGAACTCTCCTCAACACACACTATACAATCCTGCATTACTGAAACTATAGGACAGATGAGGACACAGAGTTAAATATTTCCACTGAAAAGGAAATACTGGGGTATAGTGAATTGATCAAAACTGTGGAGGATCCAAATTCCGCCACTGTAATAAACTAGTAGTTTACTTGGTTCTAGAGACAAAAAAAGCAACTCTCACATTATATTGTTGTCTATGATTTAAACAGCAGTATTTAGATCCTCAAATCGGCTTAGATCAAATGAACAGAACCCATTATCCAGTACAGACAACACTACTTATACACTATTAACATGCATGGGGAATAAATGTCCCTGATAAAACATGTTATTGTCACACCTGGGGTACCAACAGTAGGAATAAGGAAAATGTATCTTTACTCTAGGTAGTCACAGTTATACCCATCACAGAGAATGTCAAACACTGTTTGCTACAACTGCAGGTCTCAAATATTCAGATCTACTTGAAACACTAATTAAGAAAAAGGAAGAAGTGATTTAAAACAATGATAACATTTTGATCTACCACTGTTTACACCAACTGAAAAAGTATTTAAAGAGTAAGATTTTTTTCCTGATTTTCGTGGCTTCAAGCTTAAAAGAGTAAGTAGTGGGGTTCTGAAAAATATAGCGTTACACGCCCCCACGTGTTGCTACAACTGTTTAAATAATGTACCTGTCATTTCTTTTCATTGTTAATATCCTGACTTTTTACACGTATAACTTAAAAGTCTGTTTTAAAGCTCTTTTTAAAATGTCCGCTCTACTGCACTGAGTGTAAGGATTATTGCCCACATTGTCAAACAGATAACATAGCAATAACAATCCATGATGTGGTACATAACAGAAAAGCCAGAGCCTTTTTTTTTTTTAAATCACTCTTCCTGCAGTGATTTAGACGACAGATCAGTCATTTTGAAAATAGCTTTGAAAGAGACTTTAAAGTTATTTGCAAAAAGTTGTCAGGATGTTAACAATGAAAAGAAAACTTACAGGTATGTTACTTCACTACTTATTCTTTAAAAGTGTCAATTGCCAGAAGATGTGTATGGGTGTAACAGGGGAGGTCTGTGCTGACTGTCTGGCGCATGCGGGGTACTGCAGGAAGGGGACAGCAACCTTGTAGATCCGCCTGTCGGCCATGGCGATGACACGGAGAGGTGGGGAAGAGGGTGTGTTGGCTTTCCCTCTCTCTGAGTGGCTGAGAGGCGGGCCTTGAGGGATTGCTCACCCTATAAGATAACGCTCTGGTGTTCCCTCAGCCTGCCCCTCTAAGACGAAACGAGCCAGCTGGAGGAAGCTCTGTTGCCGGACCGAGCACCACAACAAATTAATTAAAAAGAAAAGTTATTTTTTTAGTAGCGGGGAAAAACCCCAACAGTACAATCAGGTTGAGGGAACAGGTGAGCATAGGACGGAGACCCGGGCCGTGCGGATAGCGACGGTCGGGGTAACGCTGCCGAGTGCAGCACCTTTATTTTGTAGTTTTATTACTGTGTTTTTATTTTCCCTTTTTCTTTCGCCTTTTGTTTTCATTATTCTTTTGAGCACCTGTGAGTGCGAAACATTGGTCTGTACCTGTATTGGTATTACTGTGGACCTGACTACCGTTGTTGGTATTCAGGCCACAGACAACAGCGCCCTCTGCGGGCTAAAGAGAAAAATAAAGCCAAAAGAAAATAATAAAACTGGGCACCAGTGCAGTGTTGCAAATAAAACTTTTGTCTCCCATGTGTGTCAGTGAATTGCCCACCACCCTTCCACAATGGGTTATCATATTCAAGAAGACTAATAATCATTGATATGACAGTTTGGAGTTGGAAGAGAGAGTCCAAGAAACAATGAAATTGCCCCAACCCAATTTAATGTCTTCTTCACTGTCATTACCCAACCAGTATCTCCCCCTATTCACTGAGATGCTTTCAGTCAACCCAAAAGACATTTCAGAGGATACATGAGCTTGTAATTGAAACCATAATAGACTTCCTAAAAAGGAAGGCAAACAAGGTTTACAATAATTGATTATTGTAATATGTGATTCTTTCAAAACTGTACATTTGAGATCTATATAGTGAACAGAAGTCCACAACCAGATAGATATATTGAGTTATTTGAGTTAATTCAACCACTTGTAACCATGTGTCTGCAACACTGGCTTGTGATTTCACAGTTTTTGCAATACGTATGCAGAAATTTACCTAGATTTATTATGGGAACAACTTTGGATGTTTATTACCAATGGCTTACTGCCAGTGAGTATAATTGTTCAAATGCACTTTCTTCTCCCATGAACAATAAAAACATGTTAATATGTTTATGCTGTATGTGGGTGATAAACATAACCAGTGGACACCCAAGACACCAATTAAGAAGATCTAGTATTACATGTATTGAGAGCAGTTAATGTATGCTTCTATGTCTGTGCAACAACAGATTTTCCTTTGAAATCTATGAAGTGTTATTTCTTTATCAACACGATTATCGTTTCTCTAAAGCCTCAATACAAAACCTCAAACACTTTATTCTGCAAAACAAATAGGAGATGTAAAACCCTAATAAACATATTGCTCTGGACAACAACAGCAAAAAAGACCTAATGACAACCTTCTCATTCCCTTCCATTTGCAATGGAGCAGCTGCATCTCATACCGATCTGCATAAATGAAAATACAGAGGCAACAATCCTCCCACTTATTTTATTTTATTTTCATCTCACTTTCCTGTAATTATTCGCTAAACTGTTTGCACAACAATACAGGAAAACATCTGCAAAAACAGGTAATTAATGTGTCAAGCTAAACTAACGCATTTTATATGGAGACCATGCTTTCGTCCACTGTAATTATATTTTTTCTGTAAATAATTATTTGTTGGATGATGCTTGATGTAACATGCAAGTGGTTATTTGTAAAGTATGTATTTAGACACATTATTTACAGTTGCAAGCACTTGTTAAACAGACAATCATAAGTGGTGTTCCTTCAACACATTCTGCTCAGTCATTTGCATGCTTCAGTTCAGAGGGCTGCTGAAGATTTAATATAAAAATGTAGCTCTAATTCCCTTAAAAAAAGTCAAAAGGACTGTAATAAGCAAATTCCTTTTCACAACATTATAAAATGAATTAAATAATGTTTCAATGTTGTATTTAGATTAGGAGAAAAGCTTATTGTAACATTTTCAAGGTACAACACAAGAGAGTCATCGTCAAATTCTATGGTAGTAAAAAATAATGACAATAACTCTTCCAAAACACATTAACTCTTCCAGTTGTCTATAATATTCTCACTAATCTTATTAACATATTCTACATGATCGTGAAACTTTGCCAGTGGTCGGGATTAATGGCAGTGTTCCAGATTACAAAGGGTATAAAGTCAGACAATAAGAACCAATCGAGATTTATGGAGGAGTGACATGAAATTGTGGGCCAAAGGGTTGTCACACTTTTATAAGTCTGACATAACACTAACGTCTATGATGAAAGGTATATGTAAACCTGAGTAAGCGATTAAATGAAACAAAACATTGCATTGTTTTACCATGAGATTTAACATGGGTTCTGGGATGTAAAGTTGGGAATGTATGCAGTGTGCAATGCCAGTGAAAAGCAATGCGCAAAACTTAAAGTTTAAAAAAATATCATTGCTTTACAGGGATGTATTGACATCTTTAGGTAAACAGTATTCCTGACCAACAGCACATATGCAAGGCTCGAAGTTAACGTATATTTGGTATCCAAAACTTAATTTGCTTCTAGTTTTTTTTTTTTTCTGATACCTTACGCTGCAGTTTATGTGACCAACCCTGAATGAACGCGGACATAATTACTGGTATTCGTTTATATATTATATATATATATATATATATATATATATATATATATATATATATATATATATATATATATATATATATATTATATACACATATATATATATACACACACACACACACACACACACACACTAGTAGCTTTCATAAACCATTGCTAATAGACCTTCCTGATTGATGACTGAGGTTTGTACCGCTCCATGTAGATACACATGAGGCCCACAGTGCAAATTGGATTGGATAGTGGAGTACAAATACCTACAGTACTACAGAACAAAGTGGATACAGTTTAAAAGGTATGAAGTTTATTTTATAGACCAAAAGTAAAATTCAATAACTGTTAAAAACAATACGATTTTATAAGATAACAGGCAATGACCTTACAGGATATTAAAGTTTATTCAGTGTCTATAAAATGCTCATTTAATCTGCCATGGAGAATGGCAGCTCCGGTTTTGTTATAATGTTAACCCTGGTTTCACCAAGTTAAAAATGAACACATACTAGGTAGATAAAATACTAACCTCAAAAAAAAAAAACAGGAGCAGATGGTTACGTTACGATGATCCAAGTAACGGCTTCCTTGTTTTATCAGAAATACATTCTTGAGGTGCATTAATTTATCTATCTATTTTTTTTGTATAATAGATTATCACTACCTTGCGTACTTCACCTGTTTAACTAGTGAAACGTGTGCTTTAACAAAAAGTGTTATTTATATAGTGCTCCCTCACTATAATGCGGGTTCTCAGGGGACACACAATATGAGCGTTATAACCGAGGAGCGTTATAAACGGGGGAGGGGATGGGGGGCGCCGCGGGACACACAACAACACACATCTGACTAAAATACAAAATAAAATAACTCCCTCTCTATAGTGCACATATAGTGAAGCAAAAATGTAACTTTCCGTGAATTAACCATGCATAAAGCACCATGTAATGAACTCTGTATTTTACAAAACAAAACTAAAACAGCCAGGCAGGCCGTCGGTATACGTTGAATATACGGACGCCTCGGGGCGCTGTGAAGCACGAGACGAAGTACAGTGCCTCCAACCCTCGAAGTCTGTATATTCGACGTATACGGATACCCTGAAGGGTCGTAATGCATTTATAATCCAGGTCAAACAGTGGATTTGAAGAAAGAAAAGCATAAATCATGTTTAGGGCAAAAAATATTTTTTATTAAATATCCTTACACCAATAAAGTAGTCCCATTTATAACTTTGAACTACACACTAAGTTAAGCTGAGTAAATTAATTTTATTGGAACATGCAAAAGACAGTACATCTGTATTTTTTATACTGTAGACATTGCCACTGAAAAGATACACCAGGGGGGCGGAGCTGAGACGGCACAGTTATTTTTTTTTCCCGTCACTGTCAGTGCAGACATACTGTTTGAGCAGAACAGATGGGAGGAATAAAAATAAATACAACGACGTCTCGGATTTCAGTCATTTTTCAAGTCTGAGATAAGATAAGAAGTTTCTTTTTGTGTTTTTCTGTAACATTTACAAACCGCTAAAAATACATTATTTTAAGTGACAAAGTCAGGGTGGCTGAGTATATCTGAGCAACATCCGAAGAATCCGACCCTTCCTCACCAACTACGCCACCCAGCTCCTGGTCCAGGCCTTGGTACTCTCCCGCCTAGACTACTGCAACTCCCTCCTGGCTGGCCTCCCTGCGTCCGCCACCCGTCCGCTCCAGCTCATCCAGAACTCTGCTGCCCGCCTGGTGTTCTCTCTGCCTCGCTTCGCCCACGCTACTCCACTACTCCGCTCGCTCCACTGGCTCCCGATCACCGCTCGCATCCAGTTCAAGACTCTTGTACTAGCCTACAGATGCCTTGACCAGTCTGCACCCAGCTACCTCCAGACCCTCATCTCTCCCTACACCCCCACTCGACCTCTCCACTCAGCCTGCACTAAAAGACTGGCTCTACCTCCTCTACGCTCCCCTGCCTCCAGAGCCCGCTCCTTCTCCACCCTCGCTCCGCAGTGGTGGAATGACCTTCCTACAGATGTCAAGACTGCCCAGTCCCTGACCACATTCCGGCACCTCCTCAAGACTCACCTCTTCAGAAAGCACCTGTAGAACTCCTCTGTTTTTCCCCTGGGACACTTATCACCCTTCCTTAAATGCGCTTTACTTGCTCTTATCTGCCCCCTATTTTACTGCATTTAATCCTGTACTTCAGAATACTGTAATCTGCCAAGTTTTTAGCCTGTAGTACTTTGTATTTAATCACATCCTGATGTAACTATCACTATTTAATCATATCCTGATGTAACTACCACTATTACTTGCTGTATTATTGAATTGTGGTTTGTCAAACTTGTACTTTACTTGAACAAAAGTTATTGTATTTCTTGCTCTTATTGTATTACTTGTATTGTAACGCTTGAAATGTTTTTGCTTACGATTGTAAGTCGCCCTGGATAAGGGCGTCTGCTAAGAAATAAATAATAATAATAATAATAATAGTATAAAGACAGCGATTTATTTTTTTATTTATTTATTGCTATCTTCCAGTTCATTTAATTGTTCATCATTCAAATCGGCCTTATTGTGTTATTACTTCTTAGTTAAATTCTTCAAAATTGTAGAGTATTTAAAAATGCAGTGAAAAGGCAGGGTGCGAGCATACATATTTATGAACAAACCAGTTAGTATAACACGTTGCATGAATCTTTTAAATGTAGCGGTACAATGCTGGAATTAGCTTTCATTTTCAAAACAGCTCATTTGTCCTTGTAACCTTAGTTTATAAATTCATACAATTTAGGATTCAACGATTATGTATCACACGTGTTTTTTGTTTTTTTTTAATCTCTTATAGGTGTATTTGATTTGTTTGTTACTGAAATCTCATTCAACAACTGAAGCCAGATAACATAACAGAATAATTTCCTACCACTAAATTTGCACCAATGAAACATAACTGGGTTTAAACCGTACTGATGGCATATCAAGTGCCTAGATGACAGATATGGTTGCATTCTTGTAACATTGACAAGGAATTGCATTAGTTCCATTACTTAGCTGAGCACAAGGTGGTTTCAAGAAATACTTTCTGATTTAAATATAGACCTACTATGTGATAGTAGGTACTGTAGGTGTTTATTTATTTGATTATTTTTATATATAATTATTAGTTGAATAAACCGCTACCGAATAAGACAAATCCTCACTTATTGCCTTAAAAAGTTAATTTCTAGACCTGCATATGTATGTTTTAAATGTGTGCTTAGCCCCAACCTGTAAGACACATGCAATATACTTTACTAATATCTATACTTTAATTATATTCTATAGCCTAGATGCATAAATCCTTTTGATTAGCCTAACATAATTTCATCAATTGAATATTGGTGCTACATTTTAAATGCATATTTTGGCATATTGTTATTAAAAAACATATTATTGTATATTTGTTAAAATTAAAAAGGTTGTCTTAATGTCTTGTTAATCGAGGTAATAGTGGTAATGCATTTGATACTGTTTATTAGAATAACTACGATATAGAGATGCACACAAAATCGGACAATTGCCACCCGTCCTGGTTTTATCCGGACAGTTCAGATTTTGGGCCTTGAGTCCCGTGTCCGAATCGAACCTTGTAGGGAGATTCATTTGTCCTGACTTCCAGTTTTAGTTGCGTTCTTTTGGACAAATTAGATTTGACAACATAGCGTGTGGTAGTTTTGACGCTTCTTGCAAGATTAAAGATGGCGTGCAAACATTACCCATTCCTGCCGCTAGAGACACTGTTAGGGGATAAAAAACAATTAATTTGTCATTTGTCAGTCATCCACTCTTACACCGGTACTAGAAGGTTCTGTGCCAAATTTCTGGAGGCAGCAGAACATTGTGGAAGTGTGGAACAACTGTGTTTTGATTTAATTCTCGTAAGTAAAGAGTTTACGGTACCATTTCTACCCTTTCTTTGAGGAAGTAGGGATTATATGTATAATCATTATATGCATGTGCAGGAGTATTAATGAGAGAGATATGAGGTGTTTATTTTGTGATAAATTGGACATTCCAAAATAACACATTGAATAATACTGGGAAGGCTGAAAAGATGAGGCCTAGTTATACGTTAGCTCTGGCCGGTAAATTTGAGTAGCAAATTCAAATAAAGTTTAATACAGTAGAATCTATCCAATCCTATAAGACACGGTAACCTTGAGATATAAAAAGTACAATTTATATATGCCATTTTAATCTTTACTCCTAAAACATCTCTGACAAGAGGTCTGGGAGAAACTCCACAAGAGGACAACTTGGTAAGTTAAAACCCCCGCTGTGAGGATCGGCCAGGTGGAACTTTTTTTGAACAAATGCAGATTTCTATAACAACTACGTGACAAGCTTCAAACTATGTTTTTTCACACTTGGGACAATAAGTATTAAAAGTCACAGACTAAATGTTTGCACAATGTGTATTCAATTCCAGATTTGTCCAAAAAGGGAGTCATACTGTCCTCTGGTGGACGATGGAGATGGTTCAGTTAAAATGATTATAAAATCAATATTCTTGTAAACTCACACATTTACATGTAGTATAGCCTTACTTAAATCACTGACAATTAAGGAAATTATCATTCAGAAAATGAGTTACATTCAATTAATTCACTAAAATGATAAATATGGGATGTATATGATTTAATTTGGTACTGCATTGTGTGAAATCACATCAGGAAAATAGAAATGTAAATATCAAGTTAAAATTCATAACTTGGGAAAAGTTATTTCACAGAAGAGTATTTTAACCCTTTGCGGTCCTATGTCGGACCTGGTCCGACATTGCAATTATTCCTATCCGGTCCAATGTCGGACCCTGTCCGACATCATCAAAAAGACGAAAAAACAGGTTTCTAGTCGTTTTTTCTCCGGAAAAAGTAGAGAAAACCATTCAATGGCCGAGTGAGAGCGACAGGAGCCGAGACAAGCCGAAAAAAAAAGAGCGTATCTCATGAATAGTCATACTTGCCCCTGGCATCTGATAATGGAGGCCATAAGGAAACAAGCTGGCTGTGACTGCATCAGCACTCAGAGAATATCACAGACAATTGCAGAGCTTTTTTCAGATGTTATAGTAATAAAATAATGACTTGGATCGCATTATTGAGGCGTTTGGTGATAAAACAAGTGATCAGGAGATGATTGATCGGTATGTACGACTATTATTATTATTTATTTCTTAGCATATGTGAAAGCTATAGTAAAAAAAAGGGTGGGGTGGGGCTGGAGATGCCTAGTGAGTGCATTGTTGATATGCAGGGCCTTTTAAACCCGTTTGACTGTGGAAGAAAAATACTTTTAAACAGCGCGTCTAAAATTAACTGCGCGTGTAAAAATAAATTAGACCTGACACGCCTGACGCGCACTTAATAAATGGACTGCAAAGGGTTAATGGAATGCATGCTAATACATTGTACAGCTCTTTGTTTGAATTAATATGGGAGGTACTTTGTAGCGAAGGTATGACATAATCCTGCTTGCATTCAAACGGGCGAATCATTGAACCAAGGACTGGTAATATGCTAATGAGAACGCTTTTGTGATTGGATAATTTGACTATGTTCCCCCCATTTCCTGAGTTCATTTAAACTCATACAGAGCATGGGAAGGTTAATCACTGTAAGAATAACATGGAAACATCAGAGTGAGCGATTTATCAACTAAATAACACTTCAGCATAATGATTTCCATTACACGAGAGTAGATGTTAAAACTTCATGCTGATTTGAACTCGGCTCTCGCCAAGATAAGCACCAACTAAGACGTAGCTTTACAGTAAACTAATGTGATCCATATGCGTCTCCATCCATTTACGTTTCCTTCCATGTGATGATGTAGATATCCTTCTGTCTGGTGTTAATGGCTGAAGTGTAATGCTGGCTCCAGGGATCAGCTTATTTTGCCTCCCTGGCGCATCAGCACACACAACGGCTGCGATGCTGGCTCCGGGGATCAACCAAAGTGCGGCCTCCCCAGCGCATCAGCATGACAACCGTCTGGATTGAGCTAAGTAGGGTACATCTCTGGGGTTTTCAAGTGGGCACCTTCCATCCTCAGTGTTTCGTCGACTAGCCCACGACACCTCAAGAGGGCTCGACGGTGATTCTGGCGTCCCAGCATCACCCCCCTCCGTCCCCCACTCAACTCAGCCCAGCTTACTTACCTGTCCCCAGCCAGAATCTTTCCGTCTCAACCACAGCCAGTTGCTGCTCCTCTCTGCTGCTTCAGATAAGTTCTTCACTGTGCGACGCAACTCTTGGCCACTGAATCCGACGTCTCTGAGAAACCGGGTTGTAGAGTGTGCCACAAATCCTCGACAACCCACTTCCACTGGGTAAACCCGAACTCTCCATCCTCGCTGTTCCGCTTCAGTGGCTAGTTGAGCATACCGCAGTTTCTTCCTCTCATACGCCTCATCTACAGCATCCTCCCATGGCACAGAATAGAATAGAAGAGTATGCCTAAAAATCACTGACTTCTGGGAGAAAAGACTGCAATTCAAATGATGAACAACCAATCGTAGAGAAGAAGCTACCTTGTCTTTCTTCAACTTTCTCGGATCTAAAATTTCAAAACTGAATCGCTTTAACCAAGTTGAGAAAGCCATATAACTCTTTATTTTAAGACTGTTCCAACTTTCTTCACACATAGACGGGTAACTAAACAACTTGTGAATTTCCGTGGTGCACACCTAGATGGTAGGATTAATTCTGTTTAAATTGTGTATGATGTAATGATATTAACCCATAACTTAAAATATATAAATAAATGCATTACTAAATGTTTGAATATATTTCGAATCCTAATTACAACTGAATATATGGTTAATGTTTCTTAAAACATTCCTAGTATAATACTTTCTCATACATTGACAAACAATTATTACAATCTAATATAATCTACTTAATATTTTTGTAACTTAAAGTAAAATAAAGTTAAGTATTTTTACTTTTAACAAGATTTGTCGGTTTTGTTTTTGCATGTTAAAAAACATTGAATTGAACCAAAGTTGAATATTGTCTAAAACAGTGTTTCCCATACTTTTTGATTGATGACCCAAATGAACACAGGAATAATGAACCCACGACCCAAAATGATTCACTATTTTAACAGAAATACTTCTTAACCAATCAAAAAGCAATGTTTAATTTATTTGTAACTATACTACACTATATTAGCATTCAGGCTTTGATAGTTTTACAGGTTGCTAAAATGTTTGCTTATATCAAATTAATTATTAGTAAAAAAAAACATATTGTAACAACGAGGAAGACAAACCTGGGAGGGGCACTTTTACAAACATTCTCTCACACGACAGCCAGACCAGGTTTTTGAGTTAAGGGTCCCCCTCACTCGTGGACAATGAAACTGCAGCCAATCACAAACATGAATTTGCAGGAGTGCCCCCATGGGGATTCATGGACTATGTGGGTGCATTGAGACGATGGGTGGTGGGACGGTAATGCGTGCCTGTGATTGGGGGAGTGCACATGACAGAGCGAAATGTAAGCCTGGCAGAGGGAGGGGCTGGTGAAGAGTGTGTTTTGGAGCTGTGGGAGAGAACAGATGAACCGTCTGATACACAAAGACTGTTAGCTTTGTGTGTGATACCTGACTGTTTATTAAACCCTTTTATTTATCCTGTGTTCGTTATTGTTTACTGCATTTCAGTGGCGGCTCATGACTTTTTTTGACAGATGAGGCACAAATCACAAAATAGATATTATCACCCCCACTCAATGGCTAACGTACTAAAAGTACATTTACTTTGTTCAGCTGATTTCATATATGCCTCTGCTGAGAGCATTTTAATGCATTCAAATAATAGACTCCCATCAATTGAAAAAAGCAACACTAGCACTGTAAACAACACAAAATTTACAGAATTGCAGATACAAGTTTTTATAATCAATTCGCAAATCAGAAACACCAGTGTGGAACATTCGCTTTAAAGACACAAATACAACATCACAGAATCATTCATTTAAAAAAAAAACAAGGCAGCTTGTCATGTCGTGGCAAGAAATAAATAAGATAACCTCATTTAAGAGATTAACTTATTTAGTTGAAAGAAGAAAACATGGCCAACAATAGTTTGCTCACAGCGCTACCTTCCATTTTATGCACTTTCTGCCATGTTCGTTTACCGTCTTTCTTCAAAATCTAGTGTTATTCTGCTGTGGTTAACAACTGAATGCCTCTCTTCTTGGGATCTTACTGTAAGACATATTTTCCTCAGGTTGCATATAATATCAGATTCAACTAAAGCCATTATTCAACAAATTAAAATCGCACAAATTCTAACTGCTCCAAATCCAGTAGGTGCCTCATCAAGCTGTGGTTACCATAGCAACACCTTCAGAAAGGGCCTCCCAAGCAGGTGGTGAGTTGCCATGGTAACAAGCAGCTTTCTGAGGCACTCAAGGTTTGTGTGTCATGTGGCAGTGCGGCAGCACTACATTATTCCAGCTTGCTGGCACTGTGCTTTCGTTACTGGTAAAAGCAAATTGAGACTTAAATGATGTTCCTAGTGCTTCTGTGGAATTAAATTTATTTCGTATGCTTAAATGTGTTTATATTTCTCTCAATTAAATAATACAAATATGCAAAATGTTTTTTTTTAGCCTTTGGGAATTATTGGCGAGGCCATGCCTCACTTGCCTCGGCTGACAAGCCACTGTTGCATTCATTTTATTGAACTGCTCGTTCTTGTAAAATAAACTGTGCATTTGAGACCAGAATACTTGCCTGAATTGCTTCCTTTACCTCCACGTTACAATATCAATTTAAAATTGTGTTGCAACAGTCATGTGCAGTTTTTTTGTTTTTTTGCAATATGCATTGTAACCAGGTAGGATACATTCATCTCCTCTGAGACAGTGACTGATTTTTTAAGAACGTCTTGCTGTTTAGCTAATTGATCAGCTTTCTTCTGGAAAAACTCGTTGTGTATTGCTTTGTCATCACTAGGGCCACCCAGTTTTTAACAACTTTTTAACCTGTAAAATAGTCCTACAGCCCCAAGATGTCGATATAGCCTCCACAGTAAGCCACGTAATGAGCAATCATTAAACAAACAATCATCCCATTACGTTACTTTAACCATTTTAATTGGTCATCCCATTACTACAAAGTACATATGATCAGATTAATAAACAGAATGCTGTACATAGGGTGACCAGACGTCCCGATAAAATCGTGATCGTCCCGATATTATGGGCTTTGTCCCCGAGTCCCGATCGAGGTACTGTCGGGACGCCATTTGTCCCGATTTTTAGAGGAAACGTTGAAAACCCAGGCGTAAAATGTGAAAATGTTATTTCTTGTTAGGAAATATGTGGCTGTACTGTTTCGTGGTGCAACAGCATACTGTACTGGTTTAGGGCGTGTTGTTTGAGTGAGTTGTTTGCATTGCATCTATGCGACTATCCAATCACATTAACCTGCAGTCATGTTTTTCTTGGTGCATGCGCCTGTGCGTCCAGTTTCACTGGCGAAGTGTCATGATGGTTGGTGTTGTTGACAAGCCTGTCACTAAAAAGCAAAAAAGACCGAATGCAGTGGGGAAAAAAACGGATTCAATCATATGCCCAATGGTCATGTCATCCAATTAGGGTTAGGGTTATAATACTTTGGGAAATATCTTGACACGATCCTCAGCCGAAATATACTTTGCTTGTTTTGCTTTATCGTCCATTTTTGGTATTTTACTTCTAATGCTGAAATTAGATTTTAGCAACCTAAATCAAAACAATGCAGCACTGAATTTGTCCCACCTGCTACGTACAGTAGGTCACAGAAAAGCCAGTACACGCATGGATTAAAACATCGTTGTCATCGGAACAGTAAACAATAAAGTTAACCGCTTTGGAGTATTTTTTTTTTTTTTTATTATATTTCTCTACGTTTTTGTTTTTGCCTAAGTGCAATGCACACAGGAAGGCGAAGGAATAAAAAAAGCCTATCTACAGAAGAAAGATACGTAGTTTGCGTTGCGTTTGCGTTGTGCAGTAGTTCACAAGGTTACTTTCTTTCCCCGTACCAAATGAGTGTCCTGATGTTTCACTCTTGGTCTCTGGTCACCCTAGCTGTACATGGCTACTGACATTGATTTAACCCTTACATCCCTGTGAATACATAGAACAGGATCTGAAAAGAACGTTTTTTTCAATAGTATTTCAGGGCACTCATAAGTATAAATACATTATTTATAGGTTTTAATTTACCAGTACACTTTTACAAATCAAATCATTACGCAAAAAAAAAAAAAAAAAATTACATTTTCTTGATATCTGGATCTCACCAGGCACCAATAATTATTTGTGTCAATAGAAGAGCAGATATTGTTTTTTCAATAGATTTCCCGTTTCTGGCACCGATCCTTTAACAGAAAAGATATTATAACCATTTATTGGAATCTGGGCATTTTATAGATTCTGTAACATATGTAAGCTGTGTTTATTTATGTGCTAGGATGTTTTGAGTTAACATAGGATTACTATGTTATGTGTTTTGTTACCACACCACCATCTAGGGGGTGCTACTTCGGGGTTGTGTTATGTGGATGTTACTTAGTAAAGTCAGGTTGTTCAGTTTGTATTCTGACTCCTGTCCTCTTTAATGATTACACATGGTGACAGAAGTGAGTGGAAAAGAACAGAAAAGCAATTCCAGCTCAAAAAAGAAACAAAAGGGGGAAGAGAGAGGGGAGACCGTTGGGCGAGGACTCCCGGGTCTCCACCAAGATCGGACTACAGCGCCATCGCCACCACCACCACCTCTTCCGCCCCGGGAACCCAACCGTCCAGACCACCGACCCCAATGGGCCGACCCACCTCCTTACCATGGAGGCAGCGGTTGGCCTCCAGCTGGGGTAGATTTACTACCCCACACCCGCTGCCTTATCAGCAACGGGACAGACACCTAAACCCAGTGACTTCTGCCTCGATCATCTGTTTTAGGTGCCATGAAACTGGACACATTGCCCGCTTGTGACCCTCGGCAATGGAGTGCAATGTGGTGACGTGCTATCTGGCATCTGAAGCAGGTAAGAAACAGGGAAACGGTCGGAAGGGTAATGTGAGCACCCAGGCTTTAGTGGACTCAGGGTGTGCACAGACCTTAATTCAGTCAGCTCTCCTAGGCGGTGTGTTGTGGCAGCCACAAGGCAAGGTGGCAAGCTCCTGTATCCATGGAGGCACGGCGACATACCCCACGCTAAAAACAAACGATAAGTCAGACACAGCGCCACCTCACAGTGGGGGTGGTGGAAAGGCTGCCGCACTCCGTAATTCTGGGCCGGGACTGGCCACAGTATAGGCAATTAATCCAAAAGGCAGTCCCGACCGAACACGTAACCGTGGCAGACAGAGCAGGGGAAACGATTGGTGAGATTTTTCCCAGGCAAGCTGACCTGTTTTCTTCCGTTTCTCGTCTTAGGAAAACAAAGAAAGAGAGACGGATGGAAAAATAGGAAAGTGCATCCCTCAAACGAGGCTGGGGACTGGTGGGAGAGAGCGCGGATGGTATCAAACGCCACTCAAAGGGAGTCGGTACGCAGTGTGACCGACAGGGTGAGGTTACTGGGCAATCCAGGGCAGATGTTACTCCGGCCCCTCTCTATATACCGGACATGTGGGGCTCAAGCGCAGACCTAGTGTGGGACCAGAAAAACAACCACACACTGGTGCACGCTTGGGGACAGGTCCGGTCTATTGAAGGTAAGGATGTTGAAGGAGCTGGGGCGCTAGTATATCTGCACTTCATTATTAAGGGGCAATTACTATATAGGGTAAACCCTGCCACAGGCACAGGACAGCCTGTAATACAACTGATGGTTCCCCCATCAGTTCGGCTCGAGGTCATGAGGCTGGCACATGACATCCCCTTTACAGTTGGGAGCCAAAAAGACAAGGGAATGCATATTGGCTTGATTTTATTGGGTAGGGCTTCATAATGAAGTGCTGAAATATGTAGCCACATGCCCAGACTGCCAGCGAGTAGAACCGGGTCAAGTGCGCCCTGTCCCTTTGGTCTCACTGCCAATTATTTCCACTGCCTTTGAGTGCATTGCAATGGACATAGTGGGCCCTTTGCAACCTCGGATTCCGTAGTGGATATTAGTAGTGGTGGATTATGCAACGTAATACCCGGAGGCAGTTCCATTGAGATCCACTAGTGCAGCTGCAATAGCCAAAGAACTAGTGCAGATTACGTCAAGAGTCGCCATCCCAAAGAGATACTGACTGATCATGGGACTAACTTTCTGTCTGAAATGCTACAGCAGGTGTATAAAATATTAAAAATATGTATATACATATACAATGGTTTGCAGAAGTATTCACCCCCTATCAATAATGTCACATTTTGTTGAATTACAAATAATTTATGCACAGTTTTTCAAACAAACTTTTTTTATTCAAAGCTGTTGTGGTTAAACTGAACACTGTTATATGAAGAGGAGGTTAAATGCCAGCATAACTTGCAAAGAAAATGTACAAAATGAAATTTACTGGTTGCATAAGTACTCAGCCACTTAGGTCAGTACTTGGTAGAAGCACGTTTTGCAGCAATTACTTGCTATGAGTCTTTTTGGATAGGTCTCTACTAGCTTTGCACAGTAGGATGGTGACATTTTTGCCCATTCTTCACGGGAAAATCGCTCCAGTTCTGAGAAGTTTGTTGGGGATCGTCGATGGACTGCAATCTTCAAGTCTCGCCATATATTTTCGATTGGATTCAAGTCAGGACTTTGACTGGGCCACTCAAGAACATTAATTATCTTCTTGTTCAACCACTCCAGTGTGGCTTTGGCTTTGTGCTTCAGGTCATTGTCCTGCTGAAATGTGAATTTCCTCCCCAGTTTCAGAGTCTTGCCTGACTCAAACAGGTTTTCCTCAAGAATTCATCTGCACTTTGCACCATCCATTCTCCTCTCTATCCTGACAAGCTTCCCAGTCCCTGCTGAAGAGAAGCATCCCCATAACATGATGCTGCCACCACCATCCTTGACAGCTGGGATGGTGTTGACTGGATGATGTGCAGTGTTGGGCTTGCGCCAGATGTAACGCTTGGAATTTAGACTGAAAAGTTCAATTTTTGTCTTGCCTGACCATAAAACCTTTTTCCACATGTCTGCAATATTATCTACAAGCTTTTTTGCAAACTCCATAGTGCTTTAAGGTGAGGCTTTTTGAGCAATGGCTTCTTTCTTGCTACCTGTCCATACAGGCCAGCTTTGTGTAGGGACCGGCTTATTGTTGCTGTGTGAACACTGACTCCTATTTCAGACACAGAACTTTGCACATCTCTCAAGGTCATTGTTGGCTTCAGAGTGACATCCCAGCCTTATTTGTACAGTATCACATTGCATTCCTTAACTACTATAAAACTGGTATTTAACATGTAAGTTAGTGATCATATATAATTCTGCACAGCAAATCCTCTGGTACATTTTTCTATAGGCAGATCCTTGACTTAAGAATTAACTTTAAAAGAATTAAAAGAATCTTTACCGATATGTTATGAAAATGCTTAAATGGCACACAATTTTTTTCTGCGCCTTCAATCTGCTGCCCTAGGCAACCGCCTGTTCTGCCTATATGGTTAGATCGGCCCTGCCTACTGGCAAATGACATTAAAATAACGGGTTAGTCTCTGTGCTACCGCTCTTCTCACCTGTGACTAGGGTCACTACTTCCAGTGTTCCCCCGTTCTTAATGAATGGCTCCTGGAAGAGAGCTCACGTATTATGGTAAAACCATGTCCCCGATTAGGAGGCTTATACTGAGGTTTAAAAATCCGGAGATCATACATGTGATGTCTTTTCGTCAGCAGATATCAATGACTTTGAATGAAATGCACCTGGATATTAATAGTGTATTAAAGTTTACTGTTGACGGAAGCACCTATAATGTTTTTTTGTCACAACTGAAAATATGAAATGTTTTGAGTGTGGTAAAGAAGGGCATATTGGGAGAAACTGCCATAAAAGCCGGTGATAAGGAGAATAGAAAGAAAGGAGCTGATAGCGGGGATGAAGGACCCGCTCCTCGTGAACCTACCATCAGCAGGAATACTGCGGACGGGGGTAAGGAGGAGACAGGAAATAGCAATGTCAGTGCAGAAAGTAAGGCTAAAATATTAGATAAATCAGCAGCGACAACTGGCAAGATCATTGAGGAAAACAAATCTTTAAGTGATGAAGATGGTTTTAAAATGCCCAAAAATAAAAGAATAAAAGAAAAGCGAGAAAGTTGCATGTGCTGTTGAGATATTGAGGAGTCAGTGGTGCAGGACAAAACAGATAGCGGGGTTAAGGAGAATGTAGCTCGTCGGCCTCGCTTAGCTGTGCAGATAAAGAAAGACGAGGAAAGCTCAGAGTACGGGAGCGATGAGGAGGGGTCCATTACAGACTCTTCACAGCGTTTGGAGCCCTCTGTCAGGCAGCCTGCAGAGGAGGGATTTGATACAGAGAGCATCAAAAAATAGGAAGGGCAAAAGGAGTGAGTGTGCAGGATTTTTTCCCTAATCTGAATCTATTTGCAAGTACTGCTCAGGCCATTTTATAGCTGAGATTTGTGAACTCGATAAACTCTGAGCAATACAGATTTTAAAAAATTAATAATTAAAGTTTGCAGACAGATGAGAGTAGAGAAATAAAAGTGTAATCACTTTATCTTGAGGGATAATTTTATAACAGACACTTTTAATATAAATGGGTCTAGAGACGCACATAAACTCGTATGTGTGTTTGTTTCAAACACAGAAAACCGTACTGTGACTTTAAAAATGAATCAGACTGGTGCAAGGAATGGATGGGGACTGTTGTTTTTAGTCATGGGACAAATTTAAATGCTGGAGCTGAGATTTATTTTTGGGAAACTTTGTCCCTCACTGTCTCTCACTTAAAGAGGTGGTAGCGGGGAGGATGTTAATAGTTGATGTTTCTTTTAATAAACATGTTTTTTGTTTTATTTATGTCTATGCCCCCACTTCGGAGAGGGGATGCAGTTTTTAGCAGAATGTTCACCTGACGTGTTTTTATTTCTGGGGGGGGGGGGGACTTTAACTGCACTTTAACTGACTCTGTGGATAGGAATCACACAGAGTCACACCCCCAGCCTGCCAGAGAACTTGCTGCTACTGTGAATCCTTGTTATCTAGCTCAGGGGTGTTCAATCCCGGTCCTGGAGGGCTGGTCACTCCTGGTTTTTGTTCCAACTGTGCCCTAAATTACTTAATTAGAACAATAATTGGTAATAATTGGCCCAATTAAGTAATTTAGGACACAGTTGGAACAAAAACCAGGAGGGACACCGGCCCTCCAGGACCAGAAGGGACACCCCTGATCTAGCTGATGTGTGGCGAGACAAGAGACCCAATGTAAGGCAATATACCTGTGCTGGCACTAGCGCCACTATTTTTTCATATGCCAGGTTAGACCGTTTTTATATGTTTAATCATCATTTTAACTGTGAAGAATTGCGTTTTTGTGACTAGTGGGTTGTCTGATCATGGGATTATTTTAGTCTCTCTTGTATTGCCTTCTTTAAGGTCACACAGTCCATATTGGAATTTTAATACCAGACTTTTACAGGACGCTTAAATAAGTGGGGGCTAATAGACAGACTTTCCTCTCTTGGAGGCAATGGTGGGATTTTTGGAAGATCCAGATAAAACAGCTTTCTCAACAATACACTAGAGATGTTACTTTAAGTCTTAGAGGTGAGAAAACAGCTGGAGGCTTAGTCCCATTTTAATGCCCAGTTAATGGAACATCTAAAATTTAAAAGGAAGATGATGCAGGAACTGTTGGACAACACGGTGCAAGGTGCACTGGTGCACACATTTTCAGCACATAAATAACATTGACACTCTGTGGCAAAGTGGTTTGCAGTGTGCAGGTGTAGAGGTGATGCAGTGCTCAGGAATGATTTGAAATAACACAGTTCACGGTTAAACAGCTCTTTATTGGCTGATAAATAATAATAACTGGCTCTACACACCAATGTGTATCGCGCAGTTAAACCACAGGGTTCGTTCCCGAAATAATAAGATACTAAACAAGACCCACAAATACACAATCCAGTAGACACGATCACAATCCAGTAGTGAATGCTCTTTGTGCAGCTGGTGCAATACAAGTTTACAGTGAACAATGGGGCAGTGCAGTCCGGGTTTAACCCTTTGCGGTCCTATGTCGGACCAGGTCCCACATTACAATTTTCCCTTTCCTGTCCGACATCAAAAAGACATAAATCACAGGTCTCTAGTCGTTTTTTCTCCGGAAAAAGCCGAGAAAACCATTCAATGGCCGAGTGAGACCGATAGGAGCAGAAAAAAAAAATAAATAAATAAGGGGGCTGTGGCAATGTGCCCCGCCCCTGTGTGCATATTATGTGTTGTATGGTGCGTGCGTGTGTTAATGTTGGTGTATAGTCATTGGTACACGGGATATAAACGGGTCTGTGTTTCACGTGTGAGTTAAAAATGTAGATTTGTATTTAGGCACGAGGAGGGCACAAATCACTTCACGTGCTGGTTAAATGTAATATGTGAGCACGGGGTTGCACGTAATGAATTCACGTGCTGGGATTCAAGTAAATAATTAATTAGTATATATAGAGACACGTAGCACTCACTCGGGGTTGGGTGTTCGGTGAGTGGAGAACGGGAGAGAGAGAAGGAGAAAATAAAACAAAGTAAAGTAATTAGAAGTGTTTTCACTCACCGTGTTTGTTCGTCTGTCTGTTTAAGTGTAGTACATTTTGTTTGTCTTTTTATTTTGGCGTATAGTGCCGTGTCCCGTGTTTTGTGTTCAAACCTCCACCAAACCACACCTCTCTGTCTGTTTATTTCCTGCTTCTGGTCTGACGCCACCCACTCCGGCCGTCTTTGTGACAGGGGCGTATTTGAGCAATACAGATAGCCCCGGCACCACAGAGATAAAACGGACATATACAAACAAGATAGCTGCTTCTGCATCCAGCGCTCAAAGAATATCACTGACATTAGCAGAACTTTTGAGATGTTATAGTAATAAAATAATTATTTGGATTGCATTATTGAGGAGTTTGGTGATAAAATGAGTGATCAGGAGACGATTTATCGGTATGCACGACTATGAAGAGGTCAGTGAAAAATACAGCGAACAAGGGGTGGGGCGGGGCTGGAGATGCAGTACTGAGTGTCCTGTTAATATGCAGTGCCTTTTAAACCTGTTTTACTGTGAAAAAAATACTTTTAAACAGCGCGTCTAAAACAAACTGCGCATGTGAAAATAAATTGCATCGTCACATCCCTTGAAATACCCTTAGTCAAACCCCCTCCGATTGCTAGTTCAATCATGTCTCCTCCAATCCATGACTGACACATCGCTTACCGTACTGGGGCGAGGACTTCTGGTATTGTGATTCCGCCCCCTTTCTGGATGGCCGACTTCCGACTGACCCTGGAATTAACTGCCGAACCATCCAGTACGAGGCACACTGGTCCTGTTATACCGTGCCCTCATAGGTCGGGAGGGAGATTGTTGACTAGGATTAATTCGCTCTCTGTCACACACTCCCTCACAGTATTTCTTCAACTTGGAGAAAAGTGCAGCTGAGAGTAAGCAGATCCCCTGTCTGAGGACAGATTCAGGGCAGGAATTGCTGCAGTCGGTGGCCATTCGGCGCTATGCTCTGGATTTGTATTCTAAACTGTATACTGAGGATAATGTCTCACAGGATAGTGAGACAAAGTTGTTTTTTCAAGAGCTCCAGCAAGTCCCTGAGGGGGGCAAGGGGACCCTTGATCGTCCCCTTCCACTGCAAGAACTGTCTACCGCCCTGGAGGGGCTTCATACCAGCAAGGCTCCAGGTGTCAATGGCTTGCCTGTGGCGTTTTTTAAAGCATTTTGGCCCAAGTTGGATGAAGACCTCCTGCAGGTGCTGGAGGAGAGTGTGAGGGAGAGCTGCCCCTAAACTGCAGATGTGCTGTCCTCATACTGCTACCCAAGATAGGAGATCTTTGTTGCATTAAGAACTGGAAGCCAGTCAGCCTCTTGTTATCTATCTAACATTTTTGAAACGTTTGGTTTTGGCCCTGTTTTTATATCCCAAATTTGACTTATTTTATAGAAAAATTTTTAGTGTATTAAAAATACATTGTTCTTTGAGTTCTCCATTACCGGTATACAGAGGGGAACGTCAGGGTTGCCCACTGTCGGGACTGCTCTATTCTTTAGCTATTGAGCCTTTGGTACATAGGCTAAGGACACAATTGAGCATAACATCATTGCCAAATGAAGCCAGTGAGAGTGACAGCGTACGCCGACGACATCACTGTCTTCATAGCTGGACAACACGATGCGACGATCCCGTGATGATAACACAATGCAAGTATCCTCTGCGCGCATTTATTGGGCTAAAGGTGGCGCCACTCTGATGGGCCGCTGGCTGAGACAGGCGCCCCCAGGGTTGCCAGGGGGGCTGCAGTGGAGGAGGGGTGTGGTGAAGTGTCTGGGGGTATTCCTGGGGACATACAGGGAAGAGCTGCAAATTAATTGGGAAGGGGTGGTAAAGAAGGTGAGGGGAAGGTTACACAAGTGGCGCTGGTTGGTCCCCCTGCTCTCATATAGAGGCAGAGTATTAATTATAAATAACTTGGTAGCCTCCATGTTGTGGCATCATATGGCTTGCGTGGAGCCACCTGCAGAGCTGCTCAAGGAGTTACAGAATCTTTTGTTGCAGTTTTTTTTGGGATGGGTTGCATTGGCTCAGGCAAGGGGTGTTGTACCTGTCCCGGGAGGAAGGGGGGAAGGGGCTAATTCATCTGATGAACAGAGTCTCCACAGAGCCGCTGAGCTGGAGGCCTCTGGCTTTCAGTTTTCTGAGGAGAGTGGGGGGTTGGGTTATGATAGGCATCTTTTTTTTGTTAAGATACTGAAGGGCTGGACTGCTGCGTGCCTGGAATTTGTTCAGGGTAGAACGGGTTATGGAAGCGAAGTGTGTACTGGTGTGTGGAGTAGCCCCTGGTTCATAATCCAGCTTTGAAGCTAGAGGTGTTGGAATCCCCAGTTTCATAACTGACCAAACTGGGAGCCCTGCGGGTCCCAGGACTGGTAGGCTGAAGTAGCCCTGAGGCTGTGGCGACACGGCTGGGGATGCATTCTGTACTGTTGTTGTTTTAAAAGTTACTCATCTTGTGGGGTTTTAATTGCGATGTATTGTTAAATTCTGTGTTTAGTAAGAACATGGGGAGTAGAACGCTGAGAAGGCTGCGGCTGATCCTCAAGAGCCAGCAATAATTTATTAAATGTGTGTAATGGATTTAACTAACATGTTTAATAAAGAACATTTAAAAGTAAAAAATGTCTCTCAAAAAAAAAGCTAATTCTGAAAAGTTTTTATACTGATCTTGATCACAGGATGGGCTATTTAATTCTAAAGAGGCACATAACTGTGCCATTTCAGGTGTCTATTTTATCTTCTGCCCTCTCCAGCTTGATCTATTAAAGTAGATAGCAGAACCAAGGTCATTTAACTCCTAACCACCTAGAGTCTCAATACAACCCCCGCTACAGCTGCAAATATAATATTGTAGATATTAGTATTATGATAAAGAAAACAATCATGATCTACATCCATCACCATCATATGCACATGCAAAAACATTGTGTGACATACAGTACCAACAGACAGGGTGTCTCTTCATACCTGCATATTCAGTTACTGTGACTAACTTCTGCTACCAAATGTCCTAATCAAGTTCACATATTTGCCCAAAATGCAACAGTTTCATGGCCTTGGGAAAAATTCCTGTATTAAATAAAACTGTGCATTATCTACTACAAGGTTACAGACTGGTAAACAGAAAATTGCCAATACAGAATGTAACTACTGTAGATATTTGACTAGTGTTCTACAGTTATGGATAGGCTTGCTCCTTTTCAGCATTTAAGAAACCCAGTCAAATACATACTCTAAAAGCGGAGGGATTTATTACAGTATTTTGTGAGCCCCTGAAAAAAAAGTCAACACGGAGAAAGTCTAGTTATAGATAAACAGGAAATCTGTGCTTTTGTGAACGAAAACAAAGCCCTGTGTCACACCAAAGTGCATTCACTCACTGAAACACCGGTGGCCATTTTAATAGAAAGGGAAGCCATTTTGAATAAGAGGCCGTCAAGAGCAAGGCCACCCAAAAAAATCCACATGGGTGTACATTACAGTAACATGGTTAAACAACTGAAACAAATAGTACCAGAAATATTTTCCACAGAAAATCTAATTTTGTGGCAGTGGCATACATGGAATCATGAGTGATCATGGATGCTTAATTAAAAGGTGTTACTTGACATTTTAACACGGTTGTCAATCTGAATGTTACAATACTGGGTCTAGAGCATCTGTAACACATTTAAAGTTTGAATACCTTGAACTCCTTGGAGAAGCAGATCCACTCCACTTCTGTAGAAAGAGAAGGCTCCTTCATAGTCCTGTTCAGCTTCTTTCTGCAGAGCCAGCTTTATCAGCTCACCTGCCTTTTCTAGGTAGTCTTTCTTCCCCATTTTGGTCTTCTGGCTGCCAGGGAAGAGTACCCCCCTGCTGCCTCCCTCGGCACCATTCTTACTCATCTCTGGATCATGGCCGACAGACTCCTTTCGTGTGGGTTCAGGAGATGGGCCACCCAGCAGCTTGTTTGGGGAGTCGCTGGCTGAGGCCATTCCATCATCAAACTCAGCAAGAGAGTCTGTGTCCACTCGCAAAGATATCAGATCGTTGTCACTCGAGAGACCTGGAAAAATACATTAGATTTCAGTTCCTGCGTTCTTTTGAACCCTTTGTGATGAGATTTGTCATCATAAAAAAGTTATCACCAAAGGACAGTTCCTGACATCTAATCAGTTTCATGCATATTAGTTTTAAGATACCAGAGTTGGAACATCTTACCTTTCAGTTGTTCAATGTATGTAAGAAAATTGAGAGTTACATATGGTAAATGTCATTAGAAAATTGATTTAAAAGTCTTGTGCAGCATGAAGTGACAAAAGTCAGTAAATGCCATACCACTCATAACAGCTGCATCCAGATGATGGGCAGGGTAGCATTCAATAACAAAGGAGTAGTGAAAATGGCAAGCGGTAAGAAAATTAAATTTAAAAACCTTGGTAACACCTTTACCAAAGAAAAGTTCCACTGAACAACGATAAGGGGAGCAGTGAAAATCCATCTTCAACGACATTTTCACTGCTCCCCTGATCATCTGTTGTTGAACGATGTTAATATGTTGTACTAAGGGTGGTTTTAAAATGAACTTTGCTTCAGTAACATTTCCATTTACACTTCTCCCCGGCGACAGGGATACAGGGGAGATGCCCGCATGTTTGTTTTTTTGACAACAGTATATCTTCAGTTGTGATAAAACTTGGTATGGGCATTCATTATACAAGTGCTTGGGGGTATAAACATCTTTGTCATTGTGATCTACTTTTGCATGAGTTTTGGACTCTGATTAGGTGGGCTAATGAAGGCTACAGAACCCTGCTTAAATTTGATTAAACTTTGCACTGACTTTTACTACAGCAATTTATTCCATATACTTGCCTGAACTTAATTAAAGTTTTCATAAGCCTTTATATTGATATATTCTACCATGGTGACCTACTTAATAACTATACCGATACCTGTAATGTATTATTTTCAACCTTGATAGGGATACCTGGTTGTCATTGTTTTGTTAGACTTCAAAAAGACTTTCATTGCTCCCCTTATCATTGCTGTGTGGAACTTTTCCTTCTTAAAAAGGTGTTGTTGCTAAGGTTTTAAAATTCGTTTTCTTACCTCTGCTATTTTCACTGCTCCCCTTATCACTTAATTCTACCCTGTACACCATATCTCAGTATCTAAGCTAAAAACTTAACTTGGATACAACCGAGTTATGGGAGGTTTGGCATTTCCTGAGTTTTGTGACTTCAAGCTGCACCACTGAAGTTAACTGAATTGTCATTTTTTGTAAGGAATTTCCTCACTTTTGTGGCTTCAAGCTTAAAGAGTACGTAGCGGGGTTCCGAAAAAATATAGCACTACACGTCCCCATGTCCTTATTATTATTATTATTATTATTATTATTATTATTATTATTATTATTATTATTGCACACAATGTCAAACAGGTAACACAGCAATAACGACTCATGATGTAGTACAGAGCACTTGTTTTTTTCTTTTTCTTAAATCGCTCTTAAGTGATTTAGAGTACAGATCTCAAACCCCACTGCACTCATGTTGAAAAGAGCTTTGAAAAATACTTTAAACTTAAGTGTAAGAAGTTGTCAGGATGTTAACAATAAAAATAAAAATTCCAGGTACGTTGTTTAAACAGTTGTAGCAACACGTGGAGACGTATAAGGCTATATGTTTCAAAACCCCACTACCTACTCTTTTAACCATAACTATATTTAACAGTTTTTTGCAAAGAATTCCCTGACATTTGTAAATGATTGTAATGCTAGTATTTGTTATGTAAGCAATAACCTATGACAGGTGCATTTTGAAGCACAGGATCCTAATCCGAGTGCCTTCAAACACACAGAAGTACGGCAAGATAGGACTTACCGCACAGCCTGTTGTAGGTTATTCTGCTCATAAGTCCTCTATGTTTATTTAGAATTTTTTTTTTGTAAATACGATTTTAAACTTTAAATATATTTTTATTGAATATATCTTTCCACAAGTACAAAATAGTCTGGACACATTGGCTTAAGAACGTATTGCTGATGAATAAATTGCTCATTTATTTTTGTAGGTATGAATATTTTTGTATCGGTATAACTGCTTACCTACATGTTTTATATACAGTACATGGGTATGTATATTTGATGTTAACAATAATGACGCTCTGAACCAAGCCATTGTTTGTTCTCACCACTAGTTAGGCTCAGAGACAGGCAGGCTTGCTTACTTGCCTGCTGGATGTCACGCAACACCAACAAAAGAGTTTACTGCATTTTAATACACACCGATGTTTGCAATTACTGTCCTTTTGTTTACTTTATTACTTTTTGCACCGATTTTAAAATCTGAACCCAATTGTTTTTTGTTTTATTTTTCCACCATACGCAATCTCTTACTTATTAAGGTTCAATGCAACCATGCTCTACCCTGGGTTATATAAACTTCTGATTGGCTGCTTCGGTACTCAAGACTGGGAACTCAAAGGCGCTCTTACGGTTTTTTCTCCAGGTCTGCAGAAAAATGACATGATAATTTGTATTGTACACAGGGGAAAGGTATACATGTTAACTCATTATCTTTTAAAACTATTTTATATTCCATTGGCCCTACTTTATCTTCAGTGCTATCAGACTTGCAAACAAGTTTCAATCAGATTCAAAAATCTTTGTGATCTACGTTTATTGCTTAATATTGATAAAACTAAATGTATGTTATTTAATAGGGGACGTGCAAATGTTACCAATCCTGCAGTTCTTGAGCAAGGCTGCAAAATTGGTACCTTTTGTAAGGTTGACCTTGAGCTAGTGGAAGTTTATAAATATCTGGGTATTTGGCTAGACAGTGCACTTACTTTTAAACCACATATCATTAAACTACAATTGAAAGTTCGAGCTAGACTCGGCTTTCTTTACCGAAATAAATCATGCCAGCTAAGTACTTATTGGTACAGATGTCTGTACTACCCATTTTAGATTATGGAGATGTCATTTATAAAGCTGCTTCTAATGTTGCCCTTAGGGAGCTTGATGCTTTATATCACTCTGCAATAAGATTTGTCATTGGTGCTCCCTACCGCTCTCATCACTGTGATCTCTACACTTTGGTTGGCTGGCCCTCACTTCAAACACGTCGGCTATGTCATTTGTACAGACTCATTTATAAAACCCTAATCGGGAAATCACCCCTCTATTTAAGAGAATTGTTAACTATATCGGTCTCCTATTACAACCTTCGATTCAGCAATTTGATTAGTTTAATTGTCCCTCGTGTTTTTACTGCTGTTGGGTATAACTCATTCCAATATGCAGCTGCTCACGATTGGAATGAGTTACAATCAAGGCTTAAACTCCCTGGTTTTATCTCAGAGGGTGCTTTCTTTTCTAGACTTGAAGCTCTTTTCCCTGTTTCATGTGCTTGTCAGAGCAGACACTGATTTTATTAGGTTTTTTTTTATTTATTTATTTTTATTAATTGATTTTGATTTTTTTATTTGATTTTGTATTGTTGTAATGTCTCTAACTGTCTATGTATTGTTGTTTCTTGTATTTATGTTGCCTGTTGGCCAGGTCGGCATTTTAAATGAGAACTTGTTCTCAATGTCTTTACCTGGTTAAATAAAGGTTTGAATTGAATTGAAAATACTAATTCTATTGAAAGACTGTTTAAAGACTTAGAGACAACGTTACAAAGTGTTTATGTGCCAAAAGACATCACTCAACCCCCTTCCATTGCTGAGATATTAATAGATGAAATTTGGAGTCTAAATGGAAGCAAAGATAAAGCCATTCCTATTGTGCCACTATAATGGAACTTGGATGATCTAGCCTAGGTTACACATGTCTGTGCCGGGCAACTATAACTCTACAATCCAAAACAAATGATACTGTTCAAAAGCTGTATTTCTTATTCAAACTCTTTGAGCAACACTGTTTCTTTGGTGTCAGAGGGTTAAAGAAAATCTTCAAAAAAAAAAAGTTTCCTTGAGGGAAATTCTTCAGCAAGGAACCTGTCTCTGGCCAAAATCACCTTGGCTTAAATTATATTCTAGCACAGGGCAAGTACTAAAAAACCTGTTAGGAAAATCACCTCAGGTAGTAACTGTGACTTTCCCTATAATCTGAGTGAGCATTTACTATCCCTATGGTACACAGGTTTATTTTTCACATCTCCCTGCAGGAAAGTATGCATTAAGGGTACGCATACTGGCTGTTTCTTAAAACCCTGTCAGACAGTGGCTGACATTCAAATACACCTTCCCCTGAATGTGCCAGTAATGTAAAAAACGTTGTTAGACTAGATGATAGACTGAAGTACCTTTCTAATGGAGAACTGTATGCTGTACACAAAGCTGGTCTATAATACAAAGATCAAGATCATTTATTTAGATAGCCGCTTGAGACACTACGGGAGTGATAAACGGAATTATCATCAACTACGATGTCACAAAAAAAGACAGCAATCCGTTATTCAACAGATTTTAATACTGAAAGAAATAAGCACCTTGAAAAGAAAACAGCTTAAAAGAGATGTTGCAGACAGTAACCTTCATCAAGAGATCGAACAAAAAAAAGCGATATATTGAATATAGTTTTACAGCCTTTTAAACTTGTTCTTAGGGACAGTACAATTAAGCAGCACCAACTTTTTTGATGTATTACAGTATGCAGCTTTGCACGCTTGGGTCTGGTTTGTATTTGTAGGAATGACCTCCAAGGAAATCAGGAGTGCGCTGCATTAAGTGTGATGCTGTCCTTTCCTGTGGATCAGAGCTCAGCAAAAACGTGGGCATTAAAACCCACACAACCGTATTGCATCTTACCTACATCTTACCTATTCTGTTTTCTGGCTAAGGACTGCCAAAGACAAGACTAAATTGAATATTGTATTACTCTTGGCAGTCACAATTCATTTTTTGGTACCACAGAAAACAAATGCTCCACACAATCACTGGTAGTAAATTGATCATATTTAGGGTACCACTGCACTTGTGAGCAGTCTGAGTGAGGTTATCTGGCAACAAACTCAGCAGTACTGCTTGTACAGGTTTCCTGGAAAAACATTTTGGGGTGTCATTCAGCCCATCAATGCTTGTCCTAGTGTCTAACTGGTCACAAAACGTTGTCTGGTTGGCCCTTAAAAGTTCCCAGTGACTCAGCAGCAACAACCTGTCTTGGTAACTCATTCTATACACTCCACTCAAATGTTGAAGTGTTTTGTTATTTTAGCACCTAATAAAAAAACTAATTCTAAAACAATATTATAAATAAGAAATGCCTACAGAGTTGTTGTATGTTGGCTTCAGCTGACAAAATGTTGGCTTATTATTATTTTAAAACTTAATTTAAGATGCATGTTATCTAAAAGGACTTTCAGTTAACAATTCTACAGTACAGTTAACAATTCTACAGTTGCAAACACCTGAACAGTTACAGTATAGAAGAGGGATTCTGAATCACTGACTTCACTTAAGCCCCTTTCACACTGGCATCTCTACCCGAGTCAGAACCTACCCAGGGCAGGACCTGGTGTCATGCAGGTTGGCTATGCGATTTCGCACTGCTTTTGATAAAGCAGGGTTGACCTGGGCGACAGACGCAAGTAAACAATACGTATCAATACCCCGGGCAGCTTGTTACAGACGCTTCCATCCAAGCTTTTTTGGATTGAACCGTCGGCCCAAATGATTAGAGCAAATGTTTCTTCATCCCTGCTGTAATATATAAAATTATAGGGGACAGCCCTCTATGGCATCTAATTTTAAATGTCTTCAAAAAATTGCTACAAAAAGAGGCAGTGGATTTGCAGCATTTACCAGTTTACTCAGGTATTTAATCTAATTCTCTTTATTTCCAATTCTCTTTTGCTCTTTGTCTTTCTTGTATTTGTATCCTTATTCTACAGATGAAAAGATTATGCAAAAGATGCACAAGCTGTATTAGGAATTAATCAACCTTGAGAAACTGGACCTGGATTTGCAGGGTAACATCATTCATTCCATTATTTCGTATGATGGTTCTTCCTGTGTAAACCTTTTCCTATTTACTGCACAGAACTTTGACATGATTTTGTTTTGTTTTTTCTTTGATTATGTAATGGTTTTACCAGGTGAGCACCTATTGAGATGAAAAGCTTTTTCTTCTGCAAAAGGGTTATTACAGAAAAGCAACAGCACATCCCTCAGGCACTTTAGCAAAAATGATTAACCATTTCACACCTAAAAGAATTATGTTCTATAATTATTATATCTAACTATTATATACATGTTATTAATCCGAGGTAGGGCATTTAAAAAAAAAATGGATTACTATATTAGGTTAGTACAGAAAAAGATAGAGCACTACTTATGGTATTAATAAATACATAATAAAAACAATGTATTTTGTGCTGTATTTTTTTTTATACACTGCACAATAAGTTTACAGTTATTTATTTCAAAATATAGATTTGGTTTGTAATTTATTTTTCTTCCTTTAAATATGCTTTTGTAAACAAATACACGTTTACAAAAAGCCCTTACTCCTGCACTACATACTAGCATAGAGAATTCATCTTTGTGTCATTACAATATGACCATTTTCCATAGGAATCACAGTAATAACAATATCAATAATGATTCATACATTCAGCTCTTCGATTTCCATGCCGACAATTTTCTTATAATGGTTCGTGTTCTACAAGTCTAAAAATCAATAATGATATTATTTTAGAATACAGATATGTCTTAACTGTAGCATGTTTCCCAACATGCTAATAGACTAAATCCTGGATATAATATAAACTAAAATAACAGGTATAATTAAATATAATTTGAAGCTCAAGTTTTTTAGACGACTAGCCATGTATTATGTTAGTTTTTTTTATATAATAAATATTTTTTGTAGTATTGTACTATCAAAACATTCAATTTATGCAGTGAAACTTACCTCCATACTCTGATTGACTGGTAAATGTCAAATCATCAATGCCACTTAAATCTTTCTGAACTAAAACAAAAAGACAAAGATCAATGGTATATTTAAATATATCATTGCATCAGTATACAACATAGTCAACAAATCAAACTAATTGCATATACAGTATTTAATCTTAGCCACACATCAATTAAGACTAATATTGAAATGTTAAATGAATGAATTAAAAATGGACTTTATTATTATTTATTTCTTAGCTGACACCCTTATCCAGGGCGACTTACAATTGTTACAAGATATCACATTATTTTTACATACAATTACCCATTTATATAGTTCGGTTTTTACTGGAGCAATCTAGGTAAAGTACCTTGCCCAAAGGTACAGCAGCAGTGTCCCCACCGGTCAAGAGTCCAGAGCCCTAACCACTACTCCACACTGCTGCCCTTGCATTCACTACATAGTATTATAGATAACCATGCATATGCATGCAAAGTCACCCTTTTATAATAGACATCCTTTAGATTCATCATAAAGCCACTCGTTTACCACATTCAGATTTACAATGTAATTAAAATAAATAAATAAATAAATAAATAAATAAATAAATAAATACAATTTAAAAAATTGGTTTGGTTAATTGCTTTTAATTTGTGCTTATTGTGAACACCAAACTGCCTTCCTAGCTTGCACTTAGCAATACATGAAACCTACATAAATTAGAAAAACCTGTAATCAAACATCTAAAACTGTCTTTAATTAAACTGTATTTAGGTAGAACAGCAGGAAGCAGGAGAATTAACAAATACTTTCCTATACAGCAGCATATTTTCCTATACAATGCTTTAATATGATCACATGATTCAAAGTGACAATTGTTTTGGGGATTGTAAATGTTATAATTATGCCTATTTAACTAATTAAGTGCCTGATCACTTAAAATTTAGTTTAATGCCCTGTATTTGAATTGCAAGTGTCTATGTTTTAAAAAGATTGCATCTACTTTTAAAATGATTAAAACAAATTACACTATTAGAATTAAATAAATGTTACTTAACGCAGGAAAAAGATGATCCTGTCCAACATTCTGGTACAGTTTTCATTGGCTAAAATACATTTCAGGATCAATGATAGTCAGTCATATACTGTCCTCTCTCAGTATCTGGCCATGATTTTAACAAGACATTACAAAGATCGGGCAATACTGCCATCAAGTGGAGACAGCCGGGAATGGGATTTTTTTAATTAATTAATTTTTTTTTTCTGTGTTGAAATTCAGTTTCTACAGATGCCATTTGTTTGCATTTTATTATTTAACTTTACAAAATACACCCCATCTATTTAAAAAAAGAAACGTAACATAATGTAAGGGGTATGTCATATCAGCTAAAAAGGATTGTAAACAGACTATTAATATATCCAGAGGTTAGAAATAATGTGGCACTGAAATGGTTAATGTTCACTGGACACCACTGCTAATGGAACTTTATTAAGAGAATCATAAAATAGAACTGTGTACCAATTATAAAGGCCCTATATTGAGTATGTAGTCTGTTCTGTGGCCAGAGTTTAAAGCAACGCAGGAGTGACAGGGTTCAATTTCACTTGACAACACTGGCAATTGATACAAGTGTGTAGCACTAAGGCATTAAGACAGTAAATCAGTGTCCTGTCTATGCAGCCGTAACTACAAAAGCTACACAGCGTAATATGACATCAGGAAATTGTTTTTATTTTTTTTCTTGTATGATGCCCACGATTGAACTTGACATAAAGAATCACAGACTAGATCTGTGTATTGAGTATGAAGCCAATATCAAAGAGTAATGTCCATCATCCAGGGATGCTTAATAATATACAGTTCTACACAGTATTTCATTTCTATATGCTGCATGAAATGTTATCAAAGTAAAAAATACTGCAGTCTTCCATACAATTGTATAGCTGCAACTATATAAAAACCTGTGCAGTTTGAAACAGTTTTTGTAATAAGATATTTCAGCACTGACATAAGTGCTACTAGACTGTCTGATAAAAGTACTGTGTGTTAAAGCAGGTATAGAGCTGCCTGTATGTGTAACAGGGGAAGATGCGTCACACCTTTAACTAGTTTTGTGTCCTCTAATAATAAAAATGTGCAAAAGCATGTGAAATGATTCTCTTGTTTCCTGCTTGACCATCAACTGCCTTGTCATACAGTATAATTCTGCGGGAAATTGGGGGGGTGTGGGGCAACTTTGCCTCAAAACATAAACACAGAAACAAGAGCATGAAGTCTGGCCAGTTAATGCACATAAAGAAAGGAAGTCCACGACAGTTGAGATTTTTTTTTAGTAGTTTTAACCTCTTTAAAGAGTTACTGTACCACAGAAACTGTATTGCATTGTGATATATAATGACATTGCTGTGGTATGCCAAGAGGTAATAATGGAACTCTCTAGTCAATAAAGCATCCATGCTTACTGAGGAAGAGGCCACAGTAATGCCATTACTACTAACTGTTATTTAGTTATTTACCTTATCTAAAAATGAAAGAGTTTTTTTGAGAGCAGAGCTCAAGTGTCTGTGTGAAGTATTTCATAAGTAAGCAATGGTTTTAGAACAGTCATCTCAGCTGTGCTTTGTTTGCCGTTCCATTATTCAGTAATAACAGAACAACTTACCCATATATAAAAAACAGGAGAGCAGTGTCTAGTTGTTGTACAGTATCCGATTAAAAATCTTGTGTAATTGCTAATTTATTGTTCAACTACGGTTTAAATCTTGGTATGCAATAAAAGGAAGAGCAGACTACTTTGATAATGCAAACAAACCTTCTGAACTGCAGTCCGATAAACTGTCTGCAAGGAAATCAGAAAAGGGCTCAGCAGGGCCAATCAACTCCGAGCCGTCATGAACCTCTCCATCCTGAAATGCAAAGATCATACACATTAGCACGTAACACTAACCACAATCCGCAGCTACTAATGGTGCAGCTAGCCAGGGATTCACAAGAGGATTACGTGTGAGCTTGGCAGTTTTTAAAAGAAACATTACTTAATTTAATTACAAACACAAAGTTTTGATGGCTATGGTTTGCACACCAAGAGATTAATCAAGTGCAGCACAAAAACATTTCAAGTAAAAGTGCTTTTAAAGTTCCAAATGATTATTATCTCTGGGTCTCAACAGGCAAACATTTGCTGTACACAGCCTACATGTTGGAAATATTGGTACTCAGGGTGCCTTTGATCTGCTACTATTTAGCAGATGCTGTCCAGGTTCCAGTGGGTTTATACTGATGGTACTGGCAGTCAGCCCAACTCTCTGCTTTGGTCTGTGACAATATACTCAACGTGGTGACCACCCAAGCATTATATTTCCTAGGATCTCATGGAGCTTAAGCAACCAAGAAAATTGGGTTTTAACAATTTATGGGCTGTATTAAAGTATGCATTTGTGTTTAGGAGAGGGGAGGCTTATAGTTAAGGGCATGAGCTTGTATGCAGGACTATTTTAGAAAGGAATTGAAGAGAAAGAAAAAAGTGGAAATCTATTTAGAAATCCAATTACAATCTTTAATGTGGTCTTTTATCCATGCAGTCTGTCACAGTATTCCTTACTGGTATATAATTTAAAAAACTGATTTAAAAAAACATCTTGGCCCCCACAGCTCGCATTTGCACTTATGTTCAGCTCTGGGGCTATTATAGACAAAGCCAGGCGCATGAGTTTATACATGCATCCAAAATCACAGGAATCTTCTCAAAAAACAGCATGCGACAGCTTGCTAGGGATTCGCAAGAGGATTTTATGTGTTTGGTATTTTTTTTAAAGGAAAACATTACCAGTACTTTGTTTAATATAAAAGTCTGATGTGCCCATTTGCATGATTAACTTTTTATGAGCAACTGCATTTACTCCCACATACCTGGGCTACTGGTTAATCAACATAACAATACCTGTGCATGTTTCAATTGTAAAATACCTGCATGTATGTTTCCTGTTTTGTTTTTAAACAACTTTGCTTTCTTGTTTCCTGAGCTTTTGGACCTAATCCCCCCCCCCCCCCCCCCAAAATATTGTTGTGTACCTTGAAAAAATCTTCAAATTGCTTGCTGTTAAAGAGAGCAGGGATGTTGGCGGAAAATTGGAGCAGATCTTCAGCGCACTGTCGTCTTTCCTCAATCACAGTCTCATCAAAGCGACCTGCAGCAGCACAACACAGCATTGACCTTAAACTGTACTGAAGCCTTTGTGTTGGAATCTAAACTGGAATCTGCAATCACATTTTAATGTTTCGGATTCTTCTGACAAATACAAACTAGCATTTAAACATCACCTCTTTAAACCCAATGGTTTTCAAAAAGCCAACCTTGTGGGTGCTATAATCTGGTTTAAGACACAAAGCTGGGCACATTTACTAACTAACTATCTATATACACACACACACACACACACACACACACACACACACACACACACACAGTATATAAACACAGGGGCAGGATTCTATTTTAAAGACCTAAACATTCACTGCATCCAGTCACTACAGTTAAGAAACATATGTCATTTATCAACCAAATTAAAGTAAAATAAAATGGTTTACCTTACAAAACATACTCAACAGGTTAAGTTAAGGACTCAAAAGTGTGCCAACAAAGTTTGTTTCTAGTTACGTGAAATAAAAACAGGTCCAAACTGCATTTTGGTGTAGATACCTAGATAATTCTGGACCATCGGACCATATTCAAGAATTTGAGCCAGTGCCAAGTTTCTTAATGTTGATGCTACAAAGCTTCAAATAAATAGCGTATTTATTGGTAATGTCTTCCTAGTTCTGTAACTTCAGCAGTTTGTTATCCCTTTAACAAAAAGATTGTGTAAACTTACCACTGGGGTAAATGCTTTGTGAATATAGTTCAATTTTTCCTAACTGCAATGATTACCACCTGGGTGGAATGGGTGCACAAGGACAAGAAATGCCTTTACTGTAGGGCCACTTGGTAAGTCATCAGTTTAGCTGATATTTGATACCAAGTTCACAGATCGCAGCTTGAGACATTTTGCTAGACTGGTTTCTTTGTGCAGTGCAGTATGCAAATGACAATTCTGCAGCCTGGCAACTAATGTGCAGTTAAGGCCACAGTTATATACCTTGGATAATGCATTTTAATCAGTAACTCGTGCAAAAAAAAAAAAATTAAAAATCAATATTGTAAGAAAATAATAATAATAATAATAATAATAATAA
This sequence comes from Acipenser ruthenus, assembly GCF_902713425.1. Classification (NCBI taxonomy): domain Eukaryota; kingdom Metazoa; phylum Chordata; class Actinopteri; order Acipenseriformes; family Acipenseridae; genus Acipenser; species Acipenser ruthenus. The sequence goes on along the minus strand of NC_081193.1, from coordinate 47,439,071 downwards.
TAATAATAATAATAATAATAATAATAATAATATAGTAAGTTAATACATTACTGTATTCAGACAAGAGACATGCAAGAATTCTTACCAAAAACTTTGGCTTTGGCAAAGGGTGGAAAGAGTTCCGACTGCCTGTATAGATTTTTATGAATCTGCCAAAGGTCCTTGTGCAGCTTCTTAAAGTCGCTATATCTCTTCCAGACAATTATCTGAAATAGAAAGAAAAGGACATGATCAGACATAACCAGCATCTGATTCAGGAATTCCAGGTGCATCTCTTGTTTACAGCTTTTGGCTGCATATTTTTAATATGCATCAGTCCTAAACCTGCAGAATACATGTCTTACAGAGGCTGTTGAAGGAAACACTGATAATGTAACATTGGGACACACTGCTGCACTATGTAATCAATGCAGAGATTGTGTTACTAAGAGCAGTAGTTTCAAGGTCAGGTCCAATGCCAGTTAAAAGGAGTTTCGAAACTGCTTTGAAATAAATCGCAGTACAGTACAACAAGAACCAAAAAAAACAATCCCCATTGTTGTATAGTACTGTGCTAATCACCTCGGTGGTCATCTATTCAGGAGTCAAGTTATCGCCTTGGCCCTATGGGTTTACAGTACCTTAATTACCTCATGTGTTTTTATTTCTCTAATTAACTAACAGTATGTTGATTATACTATTTATTTATAATTAGGGTTTCTGTTATTCAATGTTTATTTTTAGACACTTTGTGGTTTGTGTAGAATGGTCAAAAATCAGTGCGTATCAGGATTTTTTAGGGAAGCAACAAAGGGTACATTTTGACCTTCGAAGGTTCGGAACACATTACTGAAGGAAGGTTCGGACCTTCAATGGTACCAATTTGCATGATTTACTGGTGACGTCACCATAGCTACTTGTTTATATTTGATTGAAAATCCTGTTATTTTACAGGTAAGCCATATAAATGGAATAAAACATCCACATGTAGTTTAAAAATACATTATATAGAAAGGTAATCATGTTTTTATAATTTAAATAAAAATACACGTTGTTTATTTACACAGAATTGATGCTGCTTGCGAGTAAGCTTGCATTGCAGCAGCACTAACTGCAGTGGACTTAGGCAAAACAAACTTAATTTAACAGTCACCGTTCCAAGCAGGTTATCATTTTACTACTACTACATAATAATAATAATAATAATAATAATAATAATAATAATAATAATATGAACTTACGCTTGTCAAGTGACCCCAGAGATTGGTTGTGCCTCGATGATACATCAACAGTCTCTTGCAGTTTGCATTCAGCTTTTTTTTTTTGGTCGTCTGGGCATTTAACAAAAAAATCCCAAACAGCAGAGGGGTTTCGAGACATTTCTTTCAATACATCTTACGCTATAAAACGCTGTTGAGATGGCGAATGAAGAAATTAAAGGTTTGCCTCTGGATAACACAAGCTGGAGGGGCGGACTGTGCTCAGTTTTCGAAATTAAAATTATTAGTGTTAGCATATATTTTGTATGTTGCAAACATATTCTACCATAGCACTTCTCTTACATTGTCTAGTACATATTTTACCAACACACTACAACCGCTAATTCGAATTCCTGGCTAGCGAACGAACCTTCGAACTTTCTAACACAATCCTAGGGCTTTTATTATTTATTTATTTATTTATTTTAAATTAATTGACTGCTTCTTTCTGATACTGCTCAAAAAGATACATACAATACACAGTATTATACCAACTTAACCAGATTCACAAGCATGAGCTTTATGAAGGAAGGTGCTGAACTGCAAAGAACCAGCTCTACTTATACATCCCAATGTTAAACAGGAGCTCACTAAAGCCAAACCAAGTGTCAACATCAGCAACTGAAAACACAAATTACCTCTGGAAATTATGAATGTCACCACTGGGAATCCACAAACAATTATATTACCACTCTGTAAAAGTGTATTCTTTTTATTGTATTGGGGAATATGTTAAAAAAAAATAGCTTTCTCAAAAAGCTATTTCATATTCTTACAATTACATTATTCATACATTATATATATATATATATATTGTGAGAGGGTAGTCCTGGGGGAAAAGAAAACAGGACTACACCTCCCAGAAGGACATGGGCTGAAAAACCCTAAGTTAATTGTAAATGTAATTGGTTAATTGTTTTATTAGTAATGATCCCCTGCACCTGGCTATCATTGTCAATTAGAGCCAGGTGCAGGGTATTTAAAGAAAGCAGCCAGTCGGTTTGGGGCTGCTGTGTGGAGAGCCCACTTGCTAGGATGCTCAACTGTATGAAGAGGAAGGTACCTGTGGAAGCCTTGTTGGGATTTGAGTTATTTGTTTAAAAACTGTGTGTTTTGTTTTTGTTTGATTTTGTTTTTTTGCAGGTAAACAGCTTAGATGTCCTGTTATAGTTTAGGTTCCTGTTTTGTGTTTTAGTTGAGTGCTCAAGAAAAGAGCTAGGTGTTTGTTTATTTGGTTTTTGTGTTTGTTTATTAAAAAATATAGCGCGTCAGTGCTTAAACCTCAATTTCCTGTGTCCTGGGTCTATTTTTAAAGGGGCAAAGAACCCGAGTGGGTGCAGTTTTGTTACAATATATATATATATATATATATATATATATATATATATATATATATATATATATATATATATATATATATATAAAATATACACACACACACACACACACACACACAGTCACCTCCAAAATTATTGGCACCCTTGATAAAGATGAGCAAAAAAGGCTGTATAAAATAAACAACACAGGTAATGAGCTATATTTTATGCTCAAATATATGGGAAAACCATATTCTTTTATTTTAATACACTTGTTCAGAGAAAAAAGCTTTTTATTAACAAAGTAATAAAAAAATGTTCTCAAAAAGATAGGTGTCAGAATTATTGGCACCCCTAAAGATTCTTAATAAAATGAAATTAAACAAAATTAAATCTGCATTAACATTCTACTTCTTTAAGTTCATCTCAGTCTTAAGGAACTGTATTGTGGCCTTCCATGGCTTCCTGTTTCACTGGGGTATAAAAATGAGGTAACACGCATATGAAATCCATTTGTCATCCATCACCATGGGGAAAGGCAAAGAATTCACAAATGAAAAGAGATAAATGGTTGTTGACCTTCATAAATCAGCCAATGGGTACAAAACAATAGCTAAAAAAAACAAAATATACCACTTACCACTATTAGGGCAATAATTAAGAAGTTCAAAACCACTGAAACAGTGGTAAACGCCTGGTAGAGGACGCAAGTGTATCTTGCCCCCACGCACAGTGAGGCAGATGGTTTGGAAGGCAAAGGGAAATCCAAGGGCCACAGTTGGAGAATTACAGAACTTGGTTGCACCTTGGGGTCACCAAGTCTCCAAATCTACAATTAGACGCCACCTCCATGCCAATAGGCTATTTGGAAGGGTTGCCAGAAAAAAAGCCTTTATTGAGAGCAACCAACAAACGTAAGTGCCTGGAGTTTGCTAAACGGCATTGGCACTTCGATTGGAAGCGGGTGCTATGGTCAGATGAGACGCAAATAGAGCTTTTTGGCCACACGCACCAGCGGTGGGTTTGGCGTCGAAAGAAGGATGCGTGTGCAGAAAAGAACCTCATACCTACTGTAAAATATGGTGGTGGATCTTTGATGTTATGGGGCTGTTTTGCTTCCACTGGTCCTGGGGCCCTTGTTAAGGTCAACGGCATCATGAACTCTACCCAGTACCAGGACATTTTAGCCAAAAACCTGGTTGCCTCTGCCAGGAGGCTGAAACTTGGCCGCAAGTGGATCTTCCAGCAAGACAATGACCCCAAGCACACATCAAAATCCACAAAGAAATGGTTAATTGACCACAAAATCAACATTTTGCAATGGCCATCACAGTCTCTGGGCTTGAACCCCATTGAAAACCTGTGGTTTCAATTGAAGAGGGCAGTCCATAAGCGCAGACCGAAGGATATCAAGGATCTGGAAAGATTCTGTATGGAGGAATGGTCTAAGATCCCTCCCAATGTGTTCTCCAATCTCATTAAACATAATAGAAAAAGACAGTGCCGTTATCCTTGCAAGGGGAGGGTGCACAAAGTACTGAAAACAAGGGTGCCAATAATTGTGACAATTCATTTTTTTTGGAAATAAATTTATAATTTGAGAAATGTGTAATTTTGGTTGATTCCACTGAATCATTAATAAAGTCAAATATATTCCACATGTTGGAAAATTACGATATAGCTCAGTACTGGTATTATTTATTTTATACAGTCTTTTTTGCTCATCTTTACCAATGGTGCCAATAATTTTGGAGGTGACATATATAATGTATATAACTTTAAAAAGTTTTGCTTTGTGGACATATTGGGTAGTATATGTATATGTAAATATATATATATATATATATATATATATATATATATATATACACACACACACACACACACACCCACACACACATACACATATACTACCCAATATGTCCACAAAGCCAAACTTTTTAAAGTTAATATATATATGGCAACTTAAACGGCTAGTTTCACACACAGTGATTAGCTCTAATCTAGGATTACTTTTCCTAAAGTAGTAGTCCAAGATTAGTGCTAACTGGGAAATGTGAAACCAGCCGAAAGAGTTCCAGAACAACCTGCAGTGTTTACAAGAAACACAGTATTATTAATTCGTCATTTAGCAGGCACTTTTATCCAAAGCTATATAGAGACTAGGGGATGAACTCTGCATCACAACTACAGTCACTTAGAATAGGACCTTGGTTTTACGTCTGTGGCAGGAATGGCTGAGTGGTGACGTCACGGCAGAAGAAGGGACAACAAAAACAAAAAGGTAAGATGCAGTGGCGCGGGCGCCGTTTTATTTAAAGCAACCAAAAATAAAATAAATATTTAAACAAAAGAACACTTGCTCACAGAGCAAAATAAAAGGGTAAACAAAAACAAATCACGAACACAAAATCCAAAATAAATAAACCATGAACCATACAGGTCAGGCTGGGCAGTCGCTGTCACTGTTCCTGTATGCTATGATTTAGTTTCGTTTTAAGTAACTCCGTCTCCTCTCACACACTCTCTCCTTCTGACACCCACCCAGAGTGCCGAGAGCTGCAGGCTTTTATTAACAGGTGACCATCTCCCGATTAGCAACAAATTAAACCACTTAATTCATTCGGGAGATGGCCACCTTCTGCACGAGTTTTAATTAATTACTCCTGGCAGAGGACGAGCACCGATCTCGCCTCTGCCAGGACACGTTTTAAAAAATAAACAAAACAATAACATACGGCGCTCGCCGTCATGTATACAATAATACAATAAAAGTAATACAAAATAAACACACTGCACAGGGGCGGAGGGGGAGACCCCGATCTAAAAATAAATAAACAATGTACAGGGCTGCTCGCCCTGTTACATATCCCCCCCCTTGTGCGAAGCACACATGGCCCCAACGGCCACCTCCCCCCTCAGTCTCAATGTCCCGGAAGAGGGGGAAGCAAGTTGTTTCCGGGGGGTGGCCATGGTGGAATCTCCGGCACCCCCCAATTTTTCGTGGCCGGCAGCTCCCTTTTCCGGGGCTCCCTCCACACTCTCTCCTGCCGCGAAAGTGCGGCTGGGGGAGCTGGTCTCCTGACCTTCCCCCTCCTCTTCATGGCCAGCAGTTCCCCTCCGTGGGGCTCTGACCACCCAAACTCCTGCCGCGAAAGTGCGGCTGGGGGATCTGGTCTCCTGACCTTCCCCCTCCTCTTCATGGCCAGCAGTTCCCCTCCGTGGGGCTCTGACCACCCAAACTCCTGCCGCGAAAGTGCGGCTGGGGGAGCTGGTCTCCTGACCTCCCCCCCTTTCTTGATGGCCGGCAGCTCCCCTCCGTGGGGCTCCGACCACATGACCCCAGGCGACGGCAGCGGACCCTCGGGAGGCGACGGCAGCGGACCCTCGGGAGGCGACGGCAGCGGACCCTCGGGAGGCGACGCAGGACCGGCAGCAACCCTAGGAGATGCAAGGGAGATACAGGCAACCCTAGGCGATGCCGACGGCGGGAGGGTAGCCCCTGGCCATGAAGGCAGCAGCAGGAGCTCCACTTCTCCCAATGGTGGTGGGGGAGGTAGAGGTTGCTCCTGCTCCTCTCCTCCTGACGGCAAAGGCGGCAGGGGCTCCTCCTCTTCTGGCGGCCAAGGCGGCAGGGGCTCCTCCCCTTCTGGCGGCCAAGGCGGCAGGGGCTCCTCCCCTTCTGGCGGCCAAGGCGGCAGGGGCTCCTCCCCTTCTGGCGGCCAAGGCGGCAGGGGCTCCTCCCCTTCTGGCGGCCAAGGCGGCAGGGGCTCCTCCCCTTCTGGCGGCCAAGGCGGCAGGGGCTCCTCCCCTTCTGCCGGCCAAGGCGGCAGGGGCTCCTCCCCTTCTGCCGGCCAAGGCGGCAGGGGCTCCTCCCCTTCTGCCGGCCAAGGCGGCAGGGGCTCCTCCCCTTCTGCCGGCCAAGGCGGCAGGGGCTCCTCCCCTTCTGCCGGCCAAGGCGGCAGGGGCTCCTCCCCTTCTGCCGGCCAAGGCGGCAGGGGCTCCTCCCCTTCAGGCGGCCAAGGCGGCAGGGCTTCCTCCCCTTCAGGCGGCCAAGGCGGCAGGGCTTCCTCCCCTTCAGGCGGCCAAGGCGGCAGGGCTTCCTCCCCTTCAGGCGGCCAAGGCGGCAGGGCTTCCTCCCCTTCAGGCGGCCAAGGCGGCAGGGCTTCCTCCCCTTCAGGCGGCCAAGGCGGCAGGGCTTCCTCCCCTTCAGGCGGCCAAGGCGACAGGGGCTCCTCCCCTTCAGGCGGCCAAGGCGGCAGGGCTTCCTCCCCTTCAGGCGGCCAAGGCGGCAGGGCTTCCTCCCCTTCAGGCTGCAACAGGGAAACCAGCAGGCATGTTCCATCTGCTGGCGGTGGTGGTGGGAGCGACATGTCGTCCTCCCATGGAGACGGAGGTGGCACCAGCAGGTATTCTCCCTCTGCTGGTGGTGGGAGCGACACGTCGTCCTCCCACGACGGTGGAGGTGGAACCAGCAGGAATGCTCCTTCTGCTGGCGGAGGTGGGAGCGACTCACAGTCCTCCCAGGGCGGTGGAGGTGGAACCAGCAGGTATTCCCCCTCTGCTGGCAGGTACCTGGGCTGTGGACCTTCGGCCTTCCCCTTCTTGGGCCGTGGACGCACCGACTCCCCCCTCTTGGGCCGTGGACGCACCGACTCCCCCCTCTTGGGCCGTGGACGCACCGACTCCCCCCTCTTGGGCGCAGGACGTTCGGGCTCCTCCCTTTTTGGCGCAGGACGTTCGGGCTCCTCCCTTTTAGGCGCAGGACATTCGGGCTCCTCCCTTTTAGGCGCAGGACGTTCGGGCTCCTCCCTTTTAGGCGCAGGACGTTCGGGCTCCTCCCTTTTAGGTGCAGGACGCTCGGGCTCCTCCCACTCAGGCGCAGGACAGTCTCCCTCTCCAGGTCTCCTCTCTCAGGTGGTGGTGGGACCAGCAGGCACTCTCCCTCTGCTGGTGGGAATGGGCATAGCAGGCACCCCTCTGACAGGAGAGGGCAGGTGAGTGGAGAATGTCCCCGCTCACCGCAGATGGGGCACCAGCAGTCATGCATGACCGCCCGGAGGATGGCATCCCAGCTGCTCTCCCGCTTGGTGGCCGCGGCTGGTAGCTCCCGCTTCTGGGGTCTCCCCCGGGGTATCTGGTCCTGGCTCGCTTGGGCAGCCCACTCCTCTCCCTGGTATTGGGTGGGGCAGATGGCCACTGTGTGCCCAAACTCCCCACAACCAGGGCACCACTCCTCCACCACAACCCCTGGTGGCCGCTGTTGCAGCTCCTTTTGCTGCCTTCTGCAGCTCTTCCTCCTCTCTCCTCTCATCTTTCTTCCTCCCATCCTCCTCTTCACTCTCCTTTTCTCCACACAATCAAAAAATGAAAAAAAATGAAAAAGATGCAGTACCCTCTTCTGCCTGCGTCCTGGAGGCGCTGCAATCCCACGCAGGACACCACGTGTGGCAGGAATGGCTGAGTGGTGACGTCACGGCAGAAGAAGGGACAACAAAAACAAAAAGGTATGATGCAGTGGCGCGGGCGCCGTTTTATTTAAAGCAACCAAAAATAAAATAAATATTTAAACAAAAGAACACTTGCTCACAGAGCAAAATAAAAGGGTAAACAAAAACAAATCACGAACACAAAATCCAAAATAAATAAACCATGAACCATACAGGTCAGGCTGGGCAGTCGCTGTCACTGTTCCTGTATGCTATGATTTAGTTTCGTTTTAAGTAACTCCGTCTCCTCTCACACACTCTCTCCTTCTGACACCCACCCAGAGTGCCGAGAGCTGCAGGCTTTTATTAACAGGTGACCATCTCCAGATTAGCAACAAATTAAACCACTTAATTCATTCGGGAGATGGCCACCTTCTGCACGAGTTTTAATTAATTACTCCTGGCAGAGGACGAGCACCGATCTCGCCTCTGCCAGGACACGTTTTAAAAAATAAACAAAACAATAACATACGGCGCTCGCCGTCATGTATACAATAATACAATAAAAGTAATACAAAATAAACACACTGCACAGGGGCGGAGGGGGAGACCCCGATCTAAAAATAAATAAACAATGTACAGGGCTGCTCGCCCTGTTACAACGTCTCATCCAAAGGACGGAGCACAAAGAGGTTAAGTGACTTGCTCAGGGTCACACACAGTGAGTCAGTGGCTGAGCTGGGATTGAATTGGGAACAAGCCCTTTTCACTAAACAATGGACCACTAAGTCTCCAATCACATTCCTTTGTTGTATTTGCTGTCGTCTGTATCACAGAACTTTTTTTTCCAACATAGATCTCTTTTTAATTTATTGCAGAAGTTACTCGTATCAAATGCATACTTGTTTTCAAATGGTGGGAAGTCACCTGAAAGACTTGTAAATCTTGGTGCCCTTTATATATTATTAACTGTGTATACACATACAGAAGATAAGCATGGCTTTAATGTACTTCTCAAAATAAACATTTAAGGTTTTCAAGAACTCCAAGAACCCCCAAATCTTTCTTAATAACTATATCAGTTAAAGCAACTTAAAGGGCTAGCATTATCCTCCGTTGTACAGGGCTCTCCAACTGTTTTTAATGCTCTGCCCACCAAGTTTTCTAGAATACTTGTACCAGCATCCACATTAATTGCTGGCTTCAATTGGTTCTACTATATTAGCAGCAACCCACTACTTTTACATGCATTTACTGTAGTATTCTCAATATTTCTGTATAAAGTACTGTCGATATAAAAATATTAATTGCAAGTTAAATGAGAGAAGAACGTCCAACTTTTGTCCTAGTCCACCGACAAACAGCATGGAGATGAGTTGGAGCTGCACATGGACAATGTTAAATTCTACTGAGTAGCCTGGATATCGGTTGAAGGGTTTGGTATCCCGAATATAGCTTAATCACGCATACTACTCCGCATATACTGGATACAGCTATCCAGCATATTACAAAGGAGGATGTGAATGTCAAGTTTAGAGGGAAAGTGTAAAGCAAGTATCCAGAATACCTATCAAGTTTCTGGTGCATGCAAACGCCACAGGTGATTCAATACTGAGGTGAGGAAGTGGATAAGATTAACAGAGCGATGCGGTTAAATATGTGTATTTAAAAAAATAATAATTATAATAATTCTGCTGTGCTGCCATACCCACCCCCCACTGTGACTTTCCACCCGTTAATTATTCTAGTTGGAGGCTGCTGGAATTCTTTTTTTACTTCCTGTGCAACAGGTATTAGGACCCTACCTGACATGCCACAGACAACAATGTGTTACATCAGGTTAAGTAAGGTTATAATTCTAGCTGCATATGAAAATTACAGCACAGTGGCAAAAAAAGTGGGTTAAAGAGAATCTGAAGTCCGAAAAAAACATAAGATAACGGGATTGTAAGAATTTTGCTTTTGTTTTCGGAACCCGTGACGCGTTACAGAACAGTTTGCAATAAACCCATTACCTTACCTTTGCTGTAAATAAGACATCGAGATTGTAGTGACAGAAAATCACCAAGGGAATGCATTGCTCTCCTTATTCTTGGGGGAATTTGTCAGGAGAAAGAGAATTTCTCTAATAAACATTGTAGTGTATCCAGATAATGCTCCCTCCAGCAACAACGCTGCTTGTTTTCTGTTACTACATTTCCAGCATTGTTGTAGGATGACAATGTATCTATATAAACTAAATTGTTCAGCAAATTACCTCAAGTTGATTTATGAATATGTGAATAAAAAAATATCAAAAATCAGGATTACATTCAAAATACTGATGCACAATGAAAACGCGACAGTAAGTTTTACATCAATAGCTCATTGGGCACAGATATAATGTTATTTACATTTTAAATAGTGAGCAGATAGGTTTGTTGATTGTTTGAGTAGTATTGTTCCTTGAGATAACAAAATACTGAGCTCAAGTCATGTGATTTCATAAAAATGCTCAGTCTTTGGTATTTGAGTGGAGTTAAAATTGCCAAAATGAGTTGATTAAGAATCTGTATCATGATTTTCATTAACGCAAGAACAGCGAATGATACAACCATGCCCCGCTTGAGTAATGAAGATCGCCTGGTTACTATCGGCATGATTGAAGGCGGCCTGTCTGTGAGAGAAGTTGTCCGGAGAATGAAATGTTTTGCTTCAACAATCAGCAGACTAGTCCAGAGAAACCAGGAAACCGGCTCTGTGAGGTACAGGCCACGTCCTGGAAGGCAGAGGGTCAACACACCGGCCCACCACGTCATGGCGAGCATTATGCTGACTGTTGCGTTGTTCAAGCCAACCGGTGGGGCGGTGGAAGTGTGATGATGTGGGAAGGAATCTCCTTTAACACAAGAACGCCTTTGGTGCAGATTGAGGGCAACCTTACTGCTCAACGATACATTGACGAAGTCCTTGAGGCAACAGTTTTTCCATTCCTGGAGGGCCAATCCGGAAGTGTCGATTTTCCAGCAGGACAATGCAAGACCACACAGTGCTAGGATTACAATTGGACGACTGCAAGAAAACAATGTCGAGGTCTTGCCATGGCCAGCTTTTTCTCCTGACCCAAGTCAAGTAGAACACCTGTGGGACCAAATCGCCAGTGCCGTCCACAGGAGACAACCGCGACCAGCCAAACTTCACCATCTGGCTGCAGCTGCACACAAATAGTGGCAGAACATCCCACAGCTCTCCATCCAGAGGTTGATCAGGTCTATGCGTCAACGCTGCCAAGATTGTGTTAATGCTCAGGGAGGTCATATCCGATACTAACTTTGTAATGTTTTCATTTTGAAAGTGTGTCACGTTTCATACTGAAAACTTATCGTGATTCTTTGATCTGTATTTTTATTCACATTTTCTGTTATTTTGTTTGATAGCTATGTTTAAAAAATTAGATTAAATCCATGAGTGTTGCGTTTCTTTTGTGCATCAGTATATATAGCTGTGGTATGGAAAACACGGGATGCACTAAAGATTATGTGTTTCTTCTAAACACTGCAGGGTGTCCTGTAACCCTTTAAGTAAATGTTATACCACACCACATGGGAAAAAAAACATATTATGGAAATATATTCATGATGAATAAGCACATACAGTAATTCAGGCATTTGATAATGAGTAACATATAATTCAACATATACTGTTAAGATATAATTCAGGTTCTACATATTTGCATCCATCTCTTCACTCAGTCCAGTAAAGGCCACAGTGCTTTCTCGTATGTTGTTATTCTTTTAATAATTAGTCTTTAAGAAGCCTTTACCTCTTGCACATCCTCAGGATTCCTTCTGGAGATGATCTAGAAACAGAACAAAAGGGAAATAATCAGTAAGGAACAGCTGTGGCAAATGAAATCCAATGCAAACCACTTAAAAACCTGTCTTTGCCAACTGGGAAATGTCTACAAAAAAAACAGGACTGTAAATGGGACTTTACATTATTAAATTATTACAACACACACAGACACAGTAACAGTAACACAGACATCTAATGTGTCCATTCAAATGTACATTTTGTCCTCTTGTTTTTTTTACAAATAATCCAAGGTATAGAAATGTATGCTCTTAGTTAACCTAACAATGCAGGCATTATTCTGTGTGGAACTGAAATGCAGCTTTCTTCAAACAGCCATCATAATTTGTTACTGCTCATAAAGGATTATATTTTTGATTTTTATAATAATGAACTGCATTTAAGGTTAATATAGTAGATTTAACAGGGTTTTTTTTAGCAGGTATAATAACTATATATACACGACCCCGAAGAATCTCCCTTTCATTTAAGAGCGTCTCTGCTCCAGTCCCCATGCTGGATCTTTGGTTTCGGTCAAGAAGCCAGGTGGCGTAAGGATGTAAGGCACGCCTCTCTTATGGAAGGGGCCCTCTAAGGGTTTTCAGTAGCAAATGAATTTCTGTTGCATGTTCTTTTTCTTTTGATCGTAATAGCAGGAGATTCACATGAAGTAAAATTAGACATGAAAATTTTGGCTGGTATTCAATTTGGCGGATTTTTATGTTGGGGATTTTTTTCACAGCACATTCACAAAAAGTTTTGCATTTATACTTTTAATTCCAAAAACATTTAAATAAATGTTTACTTAATTAAATATGTCTGCTAAAACAGTATCTCATTTACAGTAACTCGTTATAGCATCTGCAATGTAACTGCAGCAACTTGGAGAACAACAAAGGCGGCCTTCTAATCAGTAACAGTATTTATTGCTCTTATATGGCCCTTAATTTTAAGAACGAGTAAACTTTTATGATAAGCATTTGCTGTCTCAGTTTTAAAACTATGGTTCACAACATAACACAGTGGAACGATCACAGTACTACCATAAAATAACTGTAGGGCAGTACTGTCACGTGTGAAATCTTTAACAATAAAGCTGAAATGAAAATGCTTTTATTTACTCGAAATCATTTCAATCTGGTTGATAGACTAGAAAGCACTAGCAAAAGCAGCCGAATACGGTGCAAAACATTTACACTTTTTGTTTTGTTTCTGGACTTTGCGATACGTGCACAATGCCTACATTAACAGACGTATCGACAATAACAATCAACCATTTCTAAAAAAAGAACACACAAATTCTTCACATAAAAAAAGAACAGTCCTACTACAGTAGCAGGCAGTTTACACTGCTTCTGGGCTTCTGATCGCATCATCAATTTCACATTTTTTAAATCCATTGATGGAAATGTCCGGTCTACTTTTAATGTTTTCAAGCAAATTGGCTTCAACACTGCCATTCTCATATCCACTTTGATATCTGACACATTATTTCTCTTGTCCTGCGCTTCTTGAACCTGTTCTGTATACCAGTCTGACAGAGGGCGGGATCAAAATAGGCGATAAAGCCAGTCCGCACCCCCCTAGGAGGCAGCACCCCCCAGTTTGAGTACCGCTGATCTAGACTAACTAAGACTAGTGCTAACTGGGGTCTCCAAAATTGTTTCATATGACTAAATCCAATTTACTAAACTTAAATCGTGACAGGATTGCATCTCATTTACAAACTAGCCCCAGAGGCTAGTTGCTAACATTCAATCAATCCCATTATCATCACCATTACATGAACAAACAGTCTGGACAAGCTTTCTTAGTTATAGGCATTAGAAATCAACACATGCCCATAACAAGGGGCAGAGTACTTGCAAATTCAAATCCCACCCAACTTCTCTCACAGACAGGCCGCCTTCAATCATGCCAACAGCAACCAGGCGATCTTCATTACTCAAGTCGGTCACGTAGAAAAGAGACGGAGCTTCAGTAAACTCACGCATTGACCCAGAGAGGAAATGATGTGGCACCACAATCACTAATTCACGCACTAACCGGACTTGTGTATGTGTTTTGTGTTTAATGTGGGGATACAAGAATGGGACTATTATTTCGGGACTAGCTTGGGGGATTATAAATGTAAGTAATACATGCCGCTGTATTACTTACCATCATTATTTCCTGTTTGTTTCGCTGTCAGGCACTGGACAAAAACAATTAATAAAAACAAACCTTTTCACCTGGTTTACAATTGTCTGTCTGTTCTTTAATCACCTGCACCTGTACACTGTGCCACAGTCCCTCATGGTTAAATATGTATGCAACACTTAAATCTAAATATATGTATAACTACATTCTGAATATTTTAATTACAGTTCTTGCTTCCTTTTTTACATGTCTTCCAACACATACAGTACAGAGTTCCAGACTGACTAAAGCAAAAACCTGGCATTCACTAGATATCCCAATCTCTGCCACCAGAGGGCAATGAAGTGAACAGCTTTCCTATTTACATATAAAGTATATACATAGGAATGTACAGGAATTAAATGAAAACTACAGGGAATAACACTCAGCACTACCACTGATTTAAATGGACATTTAAAAAAAAAAAATACAAAACAAAAAACTTTCTTGCAAGTCTCTCTGATGTTATAATTGAGTCCCAGAATTTATTTTCACTCAGTTTTTAAATGTTGTCTTACCTGTGTAGGTATTTAAAAAATTGGCCTGTTTGACTATTTACTGTACAGAAGAACAGATATGTTCATTCATTTTACTTTATAATAGCAATGTAGTTTATAAAAGCAATACTGTAATACAATGTTATACACTGTTTGTAAACATCGATAAAATGTGTTTTGTAATGTAACAAAACATTGCTTGCGATACCGGTACCTGTCATACTGACAGAAACAGTAACTACAAAGTTGTGTCATCTATTTTGTATTACAGAAGGTACAGTAACTATTTTGGCACTCTTTTCCTTGTTACACTGGGAAAACATTTTTTGATGCAACCTTTCACCTTAACATTCAACTGTTTCTTTAAAAGCAATTTTGTGAAAGTCCTTTTTGGGCTTGATTTCACTTTTGGTGTTTGAACTAACACAGACACTTCTGTATTTTCAGTGGAGTGCTAAAAAAAGGAAATGAGTTCTGTGTGGTGTTTCAAAAAAGAGAAGGCCCTGTGTAGATATGGTAGGAGTGTTGGGTAGAGACTTAAACTGAATTGAAACACGAAACAAAAATAACTAACACACAGTAGAACAGCGGGTCGTTACATTATTATTATTATTTTTATTATTATTATTATTATTATTATTATTATTATTATACAATGTACTTCAAAATGGCCTTCTGTAATTTGTTTATTTGCTTAATCTGCATTGGTTGCGAGTGTATGGTGGCATTTTGAAGCAGAAATTGATTAAGTGAACAAGTTAAGTTGTGTTGCATTTTTAAGCAGTGTATGCTTAAAATACAAATGTAACAAAAGTTGTTGTAGTTGACATTGCGTAGGCTACACTTTCTTTTGTGCTGTATAGGTAGAAGTAGGTAGAAGATTACTTATATGATTACAATTAGCAAAAGCATGCCTCAGCATGTTTGAATACAGTATACAAATGTAGCAGTGTGGAGTAGTGGTTAGGGCTCTGGACTCTTGACCGGAGGGTCGTGGGTTCAATCCCAGCTGGGGGACACTGCTGCTGTACCCTTGAGCAAGGTACTTTACCTAGATTGCTCCAGTAAAAAAAACCAACTGTATAAATGGGAATTGTATGTAAAAATAATGTGATATCTTGTAACAACTGTAAGTCGCCCTGGATAAGGGCGTCTGCTAAGAAATAAATAATAATAATAATAATAATAATAATAATAATAATAATAATAATAAATGTCAATGGTGATCAATCACTGAGGACAACACATCAAAACAATCAAAACAAGTCCTCCTGGGTAAGCAACTTGTTATATGATCGGTCTTACTTGTAATGGCCTTTGAATTAAAATGACGTTACAGTACAGTATTTTACTGTCACGACTACTTCTGCATTTAAGCATCTGTGGCTTATTTTCAGTTGCGATGCAAATCTCACAGTTTTTCACTAACCAGAGATACAAAGCTTCACAATCTCCCCTTCCTCACTGTGCCGCCACACAATAACACTGCTGTACTCAGTATGTAGTCAATCAATGTGTATTCACTTTATTGAAACAAATTTTCACTAAAAGAGAACACAAAAAAACATACCTGCACAATGCAGTGGCGCAGTCACTGTTTGATTACAAACGTGTCCAGTGTTCCCTGCACCATTGCACAATCCTGTTCATTTTTTAACAGCCCTATGTCTTGTTCTAGTAGTTTACAATAGCTTACTTGCACCATCTATTATTATCGATATCCTATTGGTATCGGCTGATATGGGTAGATAACCATCGGCCAAGAAAATCTTTATCGATGCACACCTTTATGTATGTATGTATGTATGTATGTATGTATTTTCGCGAAATGCCTGATTAAAAAACTCAGGCATTTTGCGAAATGGCTGATTTTAGGAGCATCCCATTACACTATCTGCCTGTTTTACTCAGTCATTTCATGAAATGCCTAAAAGTTTCAGACATTTTGCGAAATAACTGCAGTTATAGGCATTCTATTACACTGCTTAACTGATTTAAAGGTTTTCAGTAATTTTGTGTAATGACTGTTTCACCTCGGTCGTTAAATGACTGACATGAAGGGCATTCTACTACACTATTATATATATATATACACAGTGCCTTGCAAAAGTATTCAGACCCCTGACCAATTCTCTCATATTACTGAATTACAAATGGTAAATTGAAATTTCGTTCTGTTTGATATTTTATTTTAAAACACTGAAACTCAAAATCAATTATTGTAAGGTGACATTGGTTTTATGTTAGGAAATATTTTTAAGAAAAATAAAAAACTGAAATATCTTGCTTGCATAAGTATTCAACCCCCACACATTAATATTTGGTAGAGCCACCTTTCGCTGCAATAACAGCTTTAAGTCTTTTGGGGTAAGTATGTACCAGCTTTGCACACAGTGACAGAGTGATTTTGGCCCACTCTTCTCGGCAAATTTGCTCCAGGTTGTTCAGGTTGGTTGGACAACGCTTGTGGACCGCAATTTTCAAATAGTGCCACGGATTCTCAATGGGATTGAGATCAGGTCTTTGACTGGGCCACTGTAGGACATTCACCTTTTTGTTCTTGAGCCACTCCAATGTTGCTTTGGCCTTGTGCTTGGGATCATTCATTGTCCTGCTGAAAGGTGAATTTCCTCCCAAGCTTCAGTTTTTTAGCGGACTGAAGCAGGTTCTCTTGCAGTATTTCCCTGTATTTTGCTCCATCCATTCTTCCTTCAATTTTAACAAGATGCCCAGTCCCTACTGATGAGAAGCATCCCCACAGAATGATGCTGCCACCACTATACTTCACGGTAGGGATGGTGAGTATTGAGGCATGGGCAGTGTTAGGTTTGCGCCACACATAGCGCTTTGAGTTTTGGCCAAAAAGCTCTATCTTGGTCTCATCTGACCAAAAAACCTTTTCCCACATCACAGCTGGGTCACTCTCATGCTTTCTGATGGTACTTTTTGAGTAACAGCTTCTTTCTTGCCACCCTCCCATACAGGCCAGTGTTATGCAGAGCTCTTGATATGGTTGACTGGTGCACCATTACTCCACTCCCAGCCACTGAACTCTGTAGCTCCTTCAAAGTGATTGTTGGCCTCTCTGTGGCTTCTCTCTCACAAGTCTCCTTCTTGTTTGAGCGCTGAGTTTTGAGGGACGGCCTTTTCTTGGCAGTGCCTGGGTGGTGTGATGTAGCTTCCACTTCCTGATTATTGATCCAACTGTGCTCACTGGGATATCCAAACACTTGGATATTATTTTGTACCCTTTCCCTAATCTGTGCATTTGTATTACTTTATCTCTAACTTCTGTAGAATGCTCTTTGATCTTCATTTTCCTTCAGATTCACAGCCTGACCAATGATCCTTCAACAGTGGGGTTTTTATCCAGAAAATGTGTCAGCAACTTTATGGTTCTCAGGTGGAGGCCAATGGTAAGGTAATTGTGTCCTCGTTAGGGCAATTTCTTTCATTGGTGTAAACTGGGAGCTTCCACAGCACAGGGGTTGAATACTTATGCAAGCAAGATATTTCAGTTTTTTATTTTTCTTAAAAATATTTCCCAACATAAAACCAATGTCATCTTACAGTAATTGATTTTGAGTTTCAGTGTTTTAAAATAAAATATCAAACAGAACGAAATTTCAATGTACTATTTGTAATTCATATATATATATATATATATATATATATATATATATACACACATACATTTGATCTGGGTAGTGTTTGGGTAGTATGATGCATTTTCCACTTCTTAATGCTGGACTTCACTGTGCTGAAAGGGATAATCAGCGCCTTTGAAATTTTCTTGTACCCTTCTCCTGCTCTGTGCCTCTCTACCACTTTATCCCTGACTTGTTTCGAAAGCTCCTTGGTCTTCATGGTTGCTTTGTTGGATCACTATGCGAGTTGCAGCTTGAAAGTCTTTATATACCTGAGGGAAATTATCTACAAGTTAAACCACTTTGAGTGCACACAGGCTGAAACCATTTCACTAATTTTGTGACCTTTCAAACAAATCATTTGCACCTGAGCTGATTTAGGGCTGCAGTAACAAAGGGTTTAATACTTATGCAACTGAGTAAATCTGTTTTTCTCTGTAAATCTTACTTATTTATATTCTGTATGCATTTTTTAACTTTATCAATGTGGAGTAGTTTGTGTAGATTCTACATGTATATACATACATACATACTATATACATATTACATATATACATATTACATATATATATATATATATATATATATATATATATATATATATATATATATATGGGTTTTTTTGTTTGTTTTTTTAAATAAAATTATTAAAATATTCGGCACTACTTAACATGTATGGCAGTAAAAAAAAAAGTTACTTATCATCCCTACTGTAGAAGGGCACAAACCAGTATGTCACTTTAAAAATGTAACTGATAGCCAAATTAACGATGTTGTGCTTCATATGAATAATAAAAATAGTTATGCATTGCCCCTACGGTAGAATATATATATATATATATATCCGTGTTTGCTGTTGATTGTTATCTGAGCTTCCTATACTGCAGTAGCATGAGGATGTGCGGGACTTAAGGGCCTTTAGACTGCAGACTCCAAAGAGGAAAAAGCTTGTGTCCTCATTTACTGCTTTACCAACAAACAGACTAGTTAACAAGGTCTGCTTTCTGAAAGAGTAGATTGCACAGGCCGCTAAACTATGAAAGTCTGTAAAAAGAGAGAGAAAATAAGCATAATTGTGGGGCTGTAAAGCAGCTTTAAATCTGTTTGTGTTAAAAAGTGAATCGTGTCAGCTGGACTCATTATTACTGAAGCTAAATGAAAGATGATTTTGCTTTAAAAGACTGTTTTAGTTTCTGCCAGTTCAGTTTCATTTCTGTAGCACTGCCACTGGGGCTTGGGTAATGTCTGGTTTAACCTACAAACAAACTGAAAGTGTTCAGAATCTTACATTACATCTTACTGAAGAGTACAACATAGCACCTGCAGGTTAGCATCACGGCAACCACAGTAACCACAGTAACCACTGTAGACCGTGGAGAAGCATTTATGATTTTGCCATGTCATACATAACTTGTATTGTACTGGTAATTGTTTTTTAAATTAATACATTAATGAGAATCCCCAATAATTTACCACAATACGCTGTTAGATTGTGTGGGGTTTACAGAGTCTAACTAATGGTTCTATCTGGTCTGTTCCATTATAGTAATTAATATGGTATTCTCACACACTATTACAGTATGTTGTTAAGTGTAAACATCTGCTCTCTGGTTTAGCAGTTGTGTCTTCTCAGGTACATCATGTTTTATGTTCATATGTTCCGGGCCCTGACATCATTCTTGCAGCTGAAGGGGGTTACAATAAAGCACTGAACAGGTCTGTGGACCAGCCTGTGTTTTTGCTAGGGGACTTTATTAAACGCGATGTTACTATACTCCTTCCAAACTTGAATCAATATGCGACGTGCCCGACCAGATTGAACCGAACTCTGGATCTGTGTTTCGGTAATGTGACTGATGCGTATGTTTCAAAGTAGGGTGATCAAGACCATAATGTGGTTAATTTACTCCCTAGATATCGGCAGAAGCTGAAAAAGGAAAGTCCACAAACTAAATCAATTCGGACCTGGACAAATGACGCTACAGAAGAACTTAGAGGCTGCTTGGAATTGGAATGTGTTTTTTTTTTATAATTGTGCATCTGATCAGGACATGTTAACAGATACCATAACCTCTTATATTGAATTCTGTGTAGACTCTTATACCAACAAAACAAGTAACTATTTACCCAAATAAACCATGGATCAGTAAAGAACTAAAATACTGTTTGAATCAGAAGAAAATAGCGTTTGTACAAGGAAATAAAAGATTTAAACTTGCACAATTAGGACATGTATTTGCCCAACTTTTTCAACTGTTTTTAAATACATGTTTTGTTCCTCGTACATGGAGATCGTCTACCATAATACTAGTGCCAAAGAAAACAAATGCTAAATGTTTGAATGATTTCAGACCTGTAGCCTTAACTTCTATACTAAATGCATGGAAAGGGTTGTTTGTAGCCAGTTGACCGCAATTGTGGCTGATCAGATGGATCCACTACAATTTGCCTAAAGCAAAACGGGGAGTGGAGGATTCTACCATGACACTTTTAGAATTACCTTCTTGTCATTTAGATATTTCAGGCACTTACATACATATTTTGTTCATGGATTTCTCCTCGCTTTTAATACCATTCAACTACATTTATTACTGAAAAGTCTATGTGATTTACAAACAAATACAACTCTGGTGCTGTGGATTAGGGCATTTCTGTGTGATTGGCCACAGCGTGTCAATGTGAAAGGGTTTTTATCTGAGGACAGGGCAGCAGTGTGGAGTAGTGGTTAGGGCTCTGGACTCTTGACCGGAGGCTCGTAGGTTCAATACCAGGTGGGCAAGGTACTTTACCTAGATTGCTCCAGTAAAAACCCAACTGTATAAATGGGTAATTGTATGTAAAAATAATGTGTAAAAAATAATGTAATTGTATGAAAAATAATGTGATATATTGAAACAATTGTAAGTCACCCTGGATAAGGGCGTCTGCTAAGAAATAAATAATAATAATAAATTGGTTTTAAATACGGGGGTCCCCCAGGCATATGTCCTGTCCCCTGTCCTCTTCTCAATTTATATAAATGAGATGATGTGTAATAATAGTGATTGTACTTTGATCAAATATGCAGCGGATATGACATTAGTGGCATGTCTCAAAGATGAATCTTCACTATCTCAGTATTTTAAGTATGTTAACTCTTTGACTTCGTGGTTTGCTGAAAGCTTTCTAGAACTAAATGTTCAGAAAACAAAAGAAATGTGCTGTGGAGGGAGGCACGCATTAGGCTCACCACATCCCCTCTTTAAGCCACTGTGCGAGACCAAAACTTTATGTTTTCTGGAAATGTTGATTACATATATAAGAAGGCACAACAGCGACTTCTTCTTCTCAGAAAACTAAGAAGTGTTGATGTTGGAAGGGAAACTTTAGTGTCTGTTTATAGATCTCTCATTGAGAGCATGCTTACTTTTAATATAGTATCATGGTATGGTAATCTCTCAGTAAAAAATAAAACAAAACTGGCAAGTGAAATAATCGGTACCGAACAGCTGCAGTTATCCGACCCGTACCATCAAGCAGTTAAAAGGAAATTCATACAAATTTTTAATGATAGTACACACCCTCTCAATTCTTCATTTCAATTACTGCCATCAGGTTGACAATTCAAAGTTCCTCTTGCATGGAAAAACTGTTTAAAAAAATCATTTATTCCATCGGCAACTTCAATCCTTTATGAGGAAAAGAGGTGGAAGACCTGAGAAGTGTGTGCACACTTTTGTGTGTAAGTGTGTGCTTGTATGCGAGTATGGTATGTTGCTGGTCAACAATGAGCTCCTGCTGTGCTAGCTAGCATGGATTATTGTTTCATAATTGATTGTTATTTATTGATGCTGTGTGTACATTGTTGTTTCTTTTGTACTAAGCTGAAGACAAATTTCCATGTTATGCTCTATTTAATGGAGAATAAAGCTTTTTTGAATTTTGAATATCATACAGAAATGCTCCCTAGCACCAAACTTTTTCTCACTTGGAAGCTAAAATATTATATCTCCTAGATGATTTTTTTGTTTTGTTTTGTTTTGTTTTTGCACACTTTAGGTAGCTTATCATGACACCAGCCAACCAAAATGTAACTGTACTGTCTAAGTACTGCACTACATTGAAGGGTATTAAAAAATACCAGCGTTAAAAGAATAAATGCATTACGTAATAACAACACCACACTGTAGTACAGAAGCCACTAACTTGTATAATTTATAAGTCTGAATTTAGGTACGATCGTTTGTCAGTAAACACCGTATCATCAAATATATTAGGCTCATAGTCACAATAGACACAGTCAGTAACGCAGACGGTAGGTAACACATCCCTGCGGAAATCGTCTGTTATTTGCTTGCTTTTACAGTTAATTATACGGAAATAAAAATGGTTTATTCTGCATAATGTCAAAATATTGTTATTAATATTGGCTACCTATGATGACACTGCAAGGTTTGCGATAGTAAAATCTGTGTCAGACGCTTACCCTGGCAGTGACTTGGTAAACAGTGTATCCTTTCTGGTGCTTCTTGGGGTCGGTAACAGTGTAGAATCGGGCACATTCCCCTCTGTCTCGCTGAGATTTCATTCTGCTAACAGCAAAGCCATCACATTCTCTACTGTGGAAGCCCAGCACTGGAGACACTTCCGGATTCCCTTCCAACTCTCTTCCGGGAGGCAGGAAATCCCGCCCTACCTTCTTTTATTCATTGGTGTGTAGAATTAAACCCCGGGGAAGGCATTTAGGGATGTGTGTTCATGACCAATATAGTCTAACTCAGCTACTTGTAGAATGTACATTAAAGGAAGCTTTTGGTTTCTATGCCTTATTCTTGGGTTATCGTTCCTGGGTCATTTCACCTCAGCAAGTTTTTTTTTTCTTTTTTCTATGGGTCAAAGCCTTTTACAGGCTGAAAGGTATGGTATATCATGTGTTTCTTTCAAAACTACATATTAAAATCGATTTAGCTAATGGAAGTACAATATTTTATATAGGTCTCAAATGCTGCACATTTGAGACCTATAGAAAACGTTAACCTCACCTCTCAGTTCAGTTCAGATTGTCATTGGCTTCAACCAGCCACAGAAAACAGGACACATTTATTTTATTTTATTATTATTAATTTAGTTATTATTTTAATAACTATTATTTTACCCCCAATTTTCTACCCAATTTGGAATGTTCCATTATTTTTTTCTCCTCACCGCAGCAATTACCCACACAGCTCAGGAGATCTGAAGGCTCATTGAAGGCTTCCGATCCCACAACCAAGCCAGATTCCTGTTTTACACCCAGGTACTCGAGAGTAGATGTCAGCAAGCTACCGGTCTCTGGAAGATAAAGGCCAGCCCTGCAGGTGTCCGCTCTGAGCTCACTGGGCACCTGGCCTGCAGGGTTCACTGTAGCGTGATGAGAAGAAGCAGTACCTGACGGTTCTGCCTCCCTAACCCATGGGTGCGCCAGAGCCAATGTGATGGCCCCTTTGAACCAGCGACTCCGCACAGCCAGGATGCGAACCTACACTGTGTGGCTCACACCACGCGGCTATGCTTCTACCAGGTTTAATTCTGAAAAACAGCACAAATTATTCTGTGAACAAAAGCTTTTAAGTGAAAATACTGTATTTAATACAAATTAGAACATGTGTTTTGAATAAATAACTTTATTTCTGCTTCTCGCAGTCTATTTTATCATTGTTTTTAATGTATATTTATAAGTTACAGTTGTGTATTAACAGTCGGGGACAACATAGAATTTGCTGGTGATTTCTTCAGGTTACTGAAGACAACCACACCTTCTAAACATACATTGCATTTTACCTTGGTATTCTTCAAGAGAATGCAAGAAATGCACAGCAGATTTAGTACCTGCCTGGCTTTTGCTACAAAAATGTAATATATAATCCACCAAACACAGTTTATTTTAAACATAACTACAAAACACAAAAGCTTGTAAAATAAGTAATAAGTTAAATATAATTACTCATTTTTCAGTTCTTTATACCATATCAGAAAACACAGACCAGTAACTCCTCTCAAAATCATTTAAATTCTGACAGCTTGAAACTATTCTAGAATATGTTACCTCAAAGGGATGACATTGAACTTTATTCGACTGTAACTAAACCAACAATTATTGGAGCCCCAAATCTTCAGCGATAAAAAATGCCATACAGGGCCATTGGCTACTGACATGAAAGTAAAGATATGTGAACCAGCCCACATAACTTGAACATCAACAAAAACAATATGTGCAGCAGGTACGCTTGAGTTTTAAATGTGCCACAAACCTGAAGCAGCATTGAACAGTTTCATGTTTTTGGTATTCAATTTAATCCATCAATGCAGACTTAAAGCTATTTTTAAATAGCTTGTGAGTTATTTAGTAAACATATTTGGTACACATATAAATACTGTTTGAGAGGTAAGATGTTACAAAATATTCAAGTTAACTTCTCAAAATGTCTCATCAAAATAAAAGATTGTTTAAACTTTTAAAGCTGAAGATATGTTGTCAACCTGCTTGAAATTAAAATAATTGTCGAAAAGATGTTTGTTATAATTTGTTGTTTTGTTGATGCATCATTTTGTTGATTTTTAAAATACATTTTGGGTTTAAATGTTTGAATACTTTTTTAATACAGTCTGGTTCGTATTGATTGCGAAAATAACAACAGCTAGCTTTTCTTACAAGTTGTGTATCCCAAACACATACAACTCCCAAGTAAACTCACCTAGCCATCAGGCAATAGCCGAGGAAACTACATTTCACACCTTTGAATACAGTGCAACAGGTAACATGGTAGAGTTGGATAGAAACTGAACTAAGAAACTGTATTACTTGTGTGTATAAACTTATGTTTCTGCAAAGTCTAACAAAAAGTTTGCACACTTAAAATATGACTGTTTTTTGAGATGGTATTTTCATTATCGTTTAGCACAATAAAACTAACACAGTACAGTAGTTACAATATTATTTATTTGCTTATTGGGTGCTGTAGTCCATGTGTACGATAGCAGGTAAATATGAAAACAATACATTGAACAGACATACAATACAAACAATTACAATACTAACAGTACAATTTTCTTTTCATTTATGTACACCTACTCTTTAATAGAAATGCAATGGTCCTACAATTCTGTTGTAGGGGGTGATGATAGTACAAGGGCTATGATAGTGGCCTGAGCTATTGATAGAATTGGTAGAATCATTGAGCAACAACTGAAGTGCAGCCAACTCTGGAGTGAAACTATCTTTTAGAAGAATGCAGAGAATCATGTCTGAGATCTGCTGGGATCATGTTCTTCACTCTGCGACTGAGCTCACTCAGCATCTTTTCCTCTGAAGAACTGACTTTTTGTCTTTGATTTTCCACATGGCGGGATTTGCGTAGAAAATCCTTTTGGCCCTGTAACAGTTCACTAAAATTGACAGGAAGCAGTGTGTGTTATAAACTATCATAAAAATATGCAGTATATATTAAAATACATGTAATCTTTGGTTATTGTTATTGTGGCTCATTTGTGAAAGAATGCAGTAATATATGGCTTTCTGTCTCACAGGTACACACACATAAAAAAGAAAAGAGCCTATGTATTAATACAGCTATGGCCAAAAGTTTTGCAGCACTCTATAGAATTAACTATTTTTGCTTCATAAAGTCGAATGAAATCTGCTGAATAATGTTATGTTAACATATTGAATTACATGCCGTGTTGCAGTTTTCCATATACTTAATGAAAAACTTAAAAAAATATTTTGTAATTTAACATGAAATACAGTACTACTATTATGGCTTCCGGTAGACTTTTGCATTATCATTTTGTAGTTTCTTTGATTACATGATGTTAAATAAAAGATCTAAATTATGTTCATGTATTTATTTATTTTTTAATTATGTCTCAATCACAACATTCTAGGTCTTGCAGAACTTTTGGCCATAGCTGTATGTATTACAAAAAATATCAAACTTGAAAAAAGGTCACCAAAATATATTTCCATGCTTCTTGGAATAATGCCAAAAAGTTAGTCAAATTCCCTAAGAAACATTTATCTTAAGCACATTATATTTGGGAAAATACATTTATGACAAATGCTCTATTCCTTGTACTATCTTCCTTTTACCATTTCTATTTGAAAAAAAGACTGTACAGACTACACCACTGCAGTATAGGTATTGTACATTACAATAGAAGGCATTATTTGATTTATTCAGATCCATTTATACAGTGAAGTGTTTGAGGTGTACCATATTATTTAGTGCCTACTTCCTGTCCAAATTTACTCACTGTAAATTCTGTACTGAAAACATGTGCATATAATTCCAAACCAAACATCAAAGCCCCCTTTTTTACATTTGAATATTAATTTTCCTCACCTGTAGTCAATGTTGCCGTTCCTGTCCACATCTAACCTTTGTATGAGTTCTTCCAATGCATTCTTCTGCAGAGGGATGTGAAGATTCTAAAACAAAAAAACACACAGACAGTACACAATAGAGACAATGAAAACAAACAAATGTGTATATTTGATATTTTGTATTCAAATACGTTTAGGAAAATCAAATGGACACAACACTCAATGTACATTTATGTAGTATTATGTATATATAATAAGTACAATATATTGAAAATAAAGTATGACTAAACCCAAATTAAACACCTGAGTCTAAGGAGTCCCTTTGATCAAGCTCCACATCTACTTAACAATGCCCCGGAATGCCCATGCAGTCTGTCGTTGGATTAAAATGAATTCAAGATAGATTCTAGTAAAATATATACTTTATGTATTCAGTAAAAAGTAATGTTATTCAACGCTAGCTCTGAAGCTACATGTGGTCCATTGTAGATAAAAAAAAAAAAAAAGTTAGGGCTGTCTGCATCAGGGGATGAAAACTCCTGCACCTGCTGTGGAAATAAAAGTCCCCTGTGGTTTAGAAGATAGAGGTCCTCACCTGCAACGCCCCTCTGAAATCTTGAATAGAGACAGTCTGTGTGCCAGCTTTATCAATATTCCGAAAGAAGTCCCAGAGTCTTAGCTTGCGCTCCACTAAGTAATCCTGAAGGGCAGAAAATATTTCAATTTTATGTTTATTGTAAACACATGTTACCATGTATTACTGTACCACAGCACTTCTGTACTACTGTACATTGATCAAATACATTGTCCATGTTTTAGTCTTTTATAACCCATATTGATAGATCGTAGGAAATAAGCACTAAACCCACCCCTCATTCATGAAGTCATTTCTTTATTCTGCTATTGGTTAATTATCTCATGATACAGTCTGTTGTATATTATTTTGACAAACTATTCAGTGCAGTGCAATGATACCTGTACAGTGTAGGCACCGGTTGATGGGCCATACGATTATAGGACTAGCAGAAATGGGTAAGTTGCTACTTGCAGTACTGTTTGTGTTTGCTAACTTTACCAAATTAATTGAGTAGCTCCAAACATTTTGAGACAACATCTTTGATATCTACATTTGACATTTGTAGATTCTTGCATCCATTCACTTTCCTGACACAGAACAGTAGAGTTATCTGACTGTGAACTGACAGCTCTGCTCATAAACGACTGAGGCAGGAGACCCTTGGAAGAGGCCAAGTTACTTGAAAGACATCTTCTCATAGCAACTAATTGTGCTTGTCAAGGCATACCTGGATTGCTTTCATGGGGTCTGTCTTTTCTTTTGGCTTCTTTGATACCCAACCACCCATCCCAGCATAGTGAAGAAGTAGCTTTGGGTGATATTTTCTAGTCTCCTCCAACAGCTGTAGAAATGCTTCATTCACCAATATGTTCTATTTGTCAAAAGAAAAGAAAATATCCATAAATTGAATGATGATTACTGGTAACGATATTACTATCTCCCACAGATAAGGATGCAAATTAATTATGTACATGTTAATACATACTGAAACATCAAGTTCTTCAAGTGTTGAACTCTGGTTGTCTTTCACAGCAAGAAGCAGAGCCATCGTTCCGTCAAGTGTTAAAGGATTCCGAGAGAGCTGCAGGAAAGAAATCAAAATTCATATTTTATCATAATACAGTGTTCTTGCCTTTTAATGCTGAAATGGGGAGTCGTGGTTTTGAGGCCACACTGTGCTCCACCTTAAAGGCAAATTTACATTATGGGGAAAACATTAGTTGTTGCCATATATACTATAGAACTATAAAGGGCTGTTTTATAAGAGCAATGTTAATATCTAAAAGTAGTTGCAGCTAACACAACAATTTCAGCTATTGTGTACTCCCATTCACTATATAGGTCTCAAATGTGCCGTTTTTTAAAGTAGCAGATGTTATATGTATTTATATGTAAAATGTTTTTTCATTTAAAAAAAAGTTTTTTGGTACTATACTAGGCTGAAAGAAAACTCTTTTTGCTTACTTTCAGGTAGAGAACAGACATCTGAGATCAGACTTTGGTGAAAATTGAAGTACACAACAAGTTTTATGAAAGGATTCTATTAGCTACAACTACCTGATAGGTTAGGGACAGAACTTCTGAATAATATGGCCTCAATTCCATACAAACATTATTCATTCACTAACACCGGAGTGGTATGTCCTTAACTCAAAAACTATTTGAGAAAATGTATCTTTAATAAACACAATTTACCTTTAAAAACTGTAAGGTGCTGTTCACAGCCAGTCCAGTTGCCAGCATCTTTGCACCTCGACAGGAGATGCGGTTGTTGGTCAGGTCCAAGAACTCCAGTTGTTTGTTACATTTCAGTACTTCAGTCAAGGCAAAGGCCCCCTCATCTCCAAAGCCATTCCAAGACAAATCCAGCTTTCGTACACTGTTGTTGACCTGATAACGCATTAGAAAGATTTATTTTTTGTTTGAATGATGATAAACGCTACCAGGGGTGTGTGAGTTTTTGGAATTCTGCACCACACTATACTCTACAGAAGTTCACCTTGAGTGTCAAAAAGCAGCTGCTTCTCCTATTGACTGACATGCTTTCAGCCAGTAACATACTTTAACCCAGAAAAAAACTGCTGAGGTGAAATAACCCAGGAAGAGCAGGGGCAGATAGCCTAAGAATAAGGCATAGAAACTAAGAACTTTCTTTAACTGGAAGTAACAGATACTATGTTTTAAAATAGAAATCCATAACATAAACTGCACATTATTTAAACCTATTTAGTTAACAGAAGCGCAAAACAGTCAAGATTATGTAATTATTTTGTTAGCTACAATTACTTTAAGGACTGCAGAAATCAGTGCTCTTAAAGATGTGTCTGTCGATTGCCTACAATTCTACCAAAGTTCAGTGGAATCCGTCAATCTTCAGGATTCTGTTTCTGTGTTTTGAACCCCTTACCTGCAAACCACCACAGACAGCCACTGCTCCTTTTAATCTCAAGTGGTTCCAGCAAAGATTGAGAACTTCAAGAGTCTGGTTTTTAACTGAAAGACAACAGGCATTTTCTTGGTTTTCTACATCATCTAATATATTCCATATCATTAGCAGCCGTATCAAGACCAAAGTTCAATATTTGTACAATGCGCAATATGTGTACGTTGCAAGTGTTTCTTCAGGGTAAAGGTATTGTAATGATATCCCAATATTTTCTTTAAGGGAATTTATTCATTTAAAACAGGCAAATCACCTACCCAGGAGTCGTCCTAAATGTTCACCTCCTTCCAGTGAAAACTCATTATGACTAAGGTCCAACACTTGGACAGTGCTATTCACCTGTACAGTGGAAAAGTTAATTCTGTTAAATACAATATTTAAGTTCATAAAAACCATATAGTGTCAGTTGCACTCATGTACAGTGGTTAAATATTGACTATATGTTTATCACAATATAAATTATCTCAGGACCTTCAAATTTAAATATATATTTCATATAGGTAGGTAGGTAGTGGAGCAAACACAGTTGAAAGGTCAATGTGTCTTAGTATTTTTCTGGAATCAGGAAAAACAGCTAATTGACAAACAATAAGGATTCTCCAACCAAACTCAGAGCCAACTAAAAGCATGTGGAGGAATAATTTAAAAACAAGTAAAAAAAAGACTTACAGCAAAGGCGTCAGCAAAGAATTTGGCATCCTTATCTTTAAAGTAGTTTCCTATAGGTTAAAAAAGTCTGTGTTTGTTTCCTTAAATAAACAGTAGTTAGTGATTATGCATGGTATTGGTCATAAAATGTGTTACTTTTATGTATGTTATTTATTAAAATGTTCCTGAAATGCAGGTTCCCATAAAGTACACAATGGCTTTACAAATTTCACAGATTAAAATCCACATAAATATAACAGTCCCATTTATAGGGTAAAAGTACAGTATAATAAAACATTATCAAAACTTCTACTACTTGATTTATAAGGTTATTTTTCATTAATATCTCTGACTGTGACATGTTCATATCTATTGCAGTTAGTTAGGTAAATACCTTATAAAGGCCTGATAATCCCAAACACAGCAACTTTTTAAATGATCAGTCTTTAGGAACCAATTATTATGCTCTGCTGAGGATATATAGTGGGTGAGGGCATACTCATCCGTATGTGTGTAGGCATGTCACACTACAGAGTTTTGCATTGTTTCATATAGAGCAGTGGGTACAGTGACTACCTCAATGTTACTGTGTAAGCCTTTAATTAAATTACCAACGATATACTGCATCCCAACAAAATAAAATTAACTGATAATAATCTAATATCACTGACATTCATAATTCACAGATTTTCATCTTACCAGAAAAGTTAACTGTCTCCAATGTATTATTTTCTTTTAACATATCACAAATAGCCTTGGCCCCTGCAGTCTGCAACTGGTTATGTGCCAGATTCTGTATTATATACAACAAAACATATGTATTTATATTGTAAACATTTCAGACCAGAAACAATAGAAAACATTATGCCAGATTTAAGCAGCACAAAAAACTTTTTTAGCATAACACAGAGACGGTCTGTTTCTGTGCTGGTAAAATACTGTGAAATATAGGAAACGTACCAAATGCTGTATAAAACAGTTTTCAGTCAGCATGTCACTGATGTACTTCACCCCTTCAATGGTAATGTTGTTGTCTTCCAGTTCAAGTTTTAATAGTTTTGTGTGTGTCTGTCAATATTAGAGAATATTTGAAAAATTGAACATTTGGATACTTGATGGTTACAAAATGTTGCTATTTCAGTATAACCAGTCTGACTAATACTGTGATTCCTTTTGGGGTATAAATGCGTTCTGTATACTGTTTGACTCAAAAGTAAAGTACCTTCTCTCAGGTTTTAGAACTGTAAACAATCAGAAACTACTGTATGCTGAAAATATGGGGGGCAATATGTTCTGCTACCTTCTAATTTAGTTTCATATTAGCATGGAATATAACAAATCTTTTTGCAGAACCCCACCTTCTCCCTACAACGAACTATCCCAAGCAATTATTATTATTTGTTTATTCATCCAAGGCGACTTTCAGAGACTAGGGTATGTGAACTATGCATCAGCTGCAGAGTCACTTACGAGAACATCTCACCCAAAAGACAGAGCACATAGGAGGTTAATTGACTTACTCAGGGTCACACAGTGAGTCAGTTGGGATTTGAACCAGGGACCTTCTGGTTACAAGCCCTTTTCTTTAACCACTGGACCACACAGCCTCCCAATTCACAAAAATGTACCACAAAGGACAGATTACATTTACCTTAAGCAGACATGCCAAAGCCTGGACACACTTGACCCCAAGTCCATAGTGATTCAGGTTCAAGTGTTCACTGTGCAAGTTCTTGATGAACAGCGAACATGGAACAGCTCCTCTTCTAGCACAGTCTGAAATGTACTGTTCACTTTTGACAAGGTCATGTTTGCTTTTACGGTTTTCTTGGTTTAGAAATTAAAATATCATTAAATGAGAAACATGTAATACAGTACAAGTACCACACAGTGAGAAGATAATAGTTTGTATTAATGGGTATCCTGAAATGTCATTTACTGTTTATTACTACTGCTACAAGAAGTCCTGTTGCAGGAATATGCATAACAACAAGCGCTCTGGCTTTTCTGTTCTGTACCACATCATGGATTGTTATTGCTGTGTTACCTATTTGATAATGTGGGCAATAATCCTTACACTATCAGTGCACTAGAGAGGACATTTTGAAAACATTTATAAGTTATAAGTGTAAAAAGTTGTCAGGATGTTAACAATGAAAAGAAAAATTACAGGTATGTTATTTAAACAGTTGTAGCAACACATGGGGACGTGTAACGCTATATTTTTCGGAACCCAGTTACTTACTCTTTAAATACAATTAAAGTTGCTGATAACTGTCAATACAATGCAGCATATATTGTTTTGTATAGCCTAGTAGTCACATTAAAGCTTTGACTCTGGTTTTATTGAAATAATATTTTTTCAAAGTCTATTTTTATGAGAGTTTATCCCATGCTTTCACTACGTTTTATTACACCTTTCTATACTTTCATCATAGTAAACTTTTATAAGGATTGTTCAATATTAAACTATATTATTTTCAGGTTTTGTGCTGGGCTATGGTTTAATATTGTTGTTTGCCTGTATGTTAATCTTGCAGCTAATTTTCTTAGAATGTGTCTTTACATTGCTGACAGTGCACACACTAGAAACCACAGATACGACAGTGGCTAGATGTAGCTGAAGACTGCAGAACAAGAACTATAGACACACTGACATATATATATATATATATATATATATATATATATATATATATATATATATATATATATATATATGTCCTGTCCATAATAATAATAATAATAATAATAAGAGATAACTTTACCTGCATCTTCTAAATCTGTATCCCACTCCTTTTCTGGCTCATCCATACATTTCCCATCATTCCTTGAATAGCAGGTGAATTTACTTAAACTCATTGTTTCTAGCAACAGCTCACTGTTGTTTTAGTTCAGCATGGTATTTTCATCAAGGACTGCTTAATAATGATTCTGTTATCCTTTTTGTGTTTCTCTAGAATTTGTATTTAGTATCAGAAATACTTAATTTTTAAAGATACAAATATTTAGATCACATTTTGCTGTCAGTTACATTACGGTCTACCCTCAGACACTCAAATAGCAGTAACATTCTGCTTACAATTGATGCCAGTTTTTTTTTTATCTTCTGTTGCTTTCTTATCTCTGCTGACAGCTGGCTTATTTGCTTGTCATTGTTTTTGATTTAATATGAATGCATACATTCACATTGTGTCATTAGGGGAAGAAAGGACACAGTGTTATCAGAGCAGACAGAAAAGTAATAAAATTAGTTGTTTACAAACATAGTGATGACAAGCATTTAAAAGGCTGGACGAAATCCAGCCAATTCGGCAGCTGCCTCTCCACTAATTATTTTCCCTTCTCATATACGGCCGATACCCTTTGACAAGCATTAAGATACTCTATCCTTTTTGGAGGGTATTGTGTATATACTATATACAACATCCCTTAAATGAAGCCACCACTGCAGCTGCATCACTATCCTGGGGGCCTGTGCCCTTCCCCCAAACATGTTTTGATCACGATACATTTATGGATCCTCATCCAAATGATGGTGCCACCTCTTTGGCCAATGTGTGATATTTTACGCCAAACATGGTTAGCACTTACCAAATGGCTCTCAACAGCAATGCAATGCAGTGGTTCTTCAATAATAATGCAAGGGTAACAATGGTACGAGTAACTGGTAGAATGGTACTCTTATGTCCATTACACTATAGGCAATTTTTGGCAACCTATAGGAAGAAACATGTCATTTTTTAAGCAATTTTCACCAAGTTCATAGTTCAAGCCACAAATTCTAAACAAGCTTGATTTGAGCTACTTCAGGAACATTGCATAAAATTACCTACAACCAGTAGATAGTTAAAAAAAACAAACAAACAAAAAAAAACAGCTTGGTGGTAGATGGGCTTTTGGACTACAGTGGTAACATTTTCATATTTGGACATACTTTACCAAGATTAGGATCACAGATAATGTAATCCAGCAGCATAGTTCCATACTATAACAGCACTATATCAGGAGTTCTGTACAATACTAGTTTAAAATCCTTTCACTCTAATGATGTGGTCTGCTAATGATTTTGATATGACTTCTTCTTGGTCATACACTGTGTTATAATAGCTTTTCTGGAAGGGAAGTTAATGATTCTGTCTTGATTTATTTTTCACAAAAGCTTACTGGCTACTACAGTCTGTATTTATTTAAAGACTAGCATATGCTAATTGTTATTTTTTTATTACTGCTACCTAAAATGTTTCAGGAGCACTTTAAAAAAAAAAAGTCCATATGAATACTAAAGGAACAGCTGTTATTTAAAATACCTGTATATATCTCACTGGAATTCATTTTGACTATGGCCATTATTTCAGAACTAGTTATTGGAACTATTATAATAAGCACAATGTGCTACAGTTAGATTTCTGTACATTCCTTATCATTGGGGTTCCTCTGGAATCTGTATTGCCTCGAGGTCCTGTTACAGTACATAGGATTCTAAATAAAACCATTAGGGTCTCTATATGTGAACCATGTTGAATGGAAGCCTGGGTACGAGGTGATGCTTCATGGCAATCCTCTCACTACACTACACTAGGCAGGTAGCTGTAGCTAGAACACACAGAGGGTACTCAGGCTAGGTGCAATGCTTTATTCTATCTAGAATGTTTTGTTTCTAAACAATATATATATATATATATATATATATATATATATATATATATATATATATATATATATATATATATTTATGTCTGAAATACCAAGTGAATTAATAATTTGGGGTTTAGAGAGAAACAAATAATTGGATGATCATTGTTATAGCTGGTTACATAATTTATTGCATAAGTACATCACAATCCACTCTGGCATAAAGTAATTTTAGTATTATTATTTATTTCTTAGCAGACGCCCTTATCCAGGGCGGACTTACAATTGTTACAAGATATCACATTATTTTTACATACAATTATATTCTTTTTTACACACAATTACCCATTTATACAGTTGGGTTTTTACTGGAGCAATCTAGGTAAAGTACCTTGCTCAAGGGTACAGCAGCAGTGTCCCCACCTGGGATTGAACCCACAACCCTTCAGTCAGGAGTCCAGAGACCTAACCACTCCACACTGCTGCCCCACTAGTCCGCACTGCTGCCCTGCTAGTCTGTTAGTAATAAATTAAACCACAAGGGGATACAACTACTTATTTGTAATATTTTAGGTGTGTTCCAGTTGTCAGCAGGACAATCTCAAGATATGTAGTTTTAAGGACATTAATGGATAATCACCTCACAATAATGACAAAATAAATGCATTGAGTGACACTTAAGTGTTTACATAGTAATGGCGCTAATTTAATCGTAACCCTGAATTGTATTCCTTTTTTTTCTCTCTGCTAATAAAATTAGGACACACACACACACACACACACACACACAAGACTGCATTAGCTGTAGCTTGTATTTGGGGCAGTGCAGTAGGAAGTGGAGCTCTTTCTCTATCTGGCCTGGCTCACAGTGTTCGCACAGTCTCATAAGAACATAAGAACATAAGAAAGTTTACAAACGAGAGGAGGCCATTCAGCCCATCTTACTCGTTTGGTTGTTAGTAGCTTATTGATCCCAGAATCTCATTAAGCAGTTTCTTGAAGGATCCCAGGGCGTCAGCTTCAACAACATTACATAGTGCCACCTGTTTTCTGTTCTGAATGCCCCTTTATCTAATCTCCATTTGTGACCCAGTGTCCTTGTTTCTTTTTTCAGGTCAAAAAAGTCCCCTGGGTTGACATTGTCTATACCTTTTAGAATTTTGAATGCTTGAATCAGATCACCACGTAGTCTTCTTTGTTCAAGACTGAATAGATTCAATTCTTTTAGCCTGTCTGCATACAACATGCCTTTTAACCTGGGATAATTCTGGTTGCTCTTCTTTGCACTCTTTCTAGAGCAGCAATATCCTTTTTGTAACGAGGTGACCAGAACGAACACAATATTCTAGATGAGGTCTTACTAATGCATTGTAGTTTTAACATTACTTACCTTGATTTAAATTCAACACCTTTCACAATATATCCTAGCATCTTGTTGGCCTTTTTTATAGCTTCCCCACATTGTCTAGATGAAGACATAAACTCCTAGGTCTCCAGGTGGCTCTGTGGGGACCCTTTTCAATTGCTAAAGTGTGGTTGCTCAATCTATATTTGGTCAGTAGTTGTTTTTGGTCTTTAACATTGACCAAATATTCTGCCAGGTCGTATGGTCTGTTTAAACTCTGGTAGCACTCTAATCTATGTTGTGATTTTACTTGCCTCTCCCAGTGTTTCAGGTATTTGTTTTTCATGGCGGTGGCTATTTTAGATATCACTGGGGCCTGATTAGAGCAGCTGTTCTGAGGCTCTGTGATGCTAATCTGGTTATCCTCACAGAGCTTCACCATCATGTAGTTGATGGTCTTTTTATATGAGTAGCTCTCCTGGCTCGTCACGGCCTTGAACAGGTAAGAGTCAGGGTTGCTTTGGTTCAGGTGGCTCCAGTACCTCAAAGCTATCTTTTGTACAGTGAGCAGTAAGGGAAACATCCTAGCTCAGCTCTACAAGCATTGCTAGGAGTATGTCTATGCAACTGCAAGATGTTTTTGCAGAATTCTACGTGTAAGATTTCTGTTGGAATTTTGTCCCAATTACTGTACTCGCAATTTAGAGTGGGACCCCAAACTTCACTGCCGTACAAAAGGATTGGTTGTATAACTTGGTCAAATAGTTTGAGCCAGACCGCGATTGGTGGCTTTAGGTTATACACCCGTTTCTTTATTGCATGAATGGCTCTGCTGGCAGCTGGGTTAAAGCTCCCTGATGCACTGATCATTAGTCCCAGGTAGGTGTAATTTGTTGTGTGCTCAAATGTTTTGCCAGCGAGGGTGAACTGGTATTTACTTCCCTGTATCCTGGCTTTTTTTTTGGAAAATCAATAATTTTTATTTTGGTCATGTTTATGTTTAAAACCCATGTTCCACAATACTGCTCCAGCAGGTTCAAACTCTGCTGGAGCCCATGCTCTGTGGGAGATAACAGAACCAGATCATCAGAATAAAGCAAGCATTTAATTTGAGTGTCAAGAGTTACTCCTGGGACAGAGGAGCTCCAGCACTGTAGCCAACACATCGACATAGATGTTAAAGAGAGTTGAGCTCAGGTTACACCCTTGTCTCACTCCCCTGCCCTGTGTGAAAAACTGTCCTTTTGTTCTTAATTTTGACAATACTTTTATTTTCTGAGTACACTGATTTAATAATATCGTACACCTTATGATATGCCACTTTGGATGAGTTTGAAGAAGAGACCAGGGTGCCAGATTGAATCAAAGGTTTTTTTAAAGTCGATGAAACAAGCAAACATTTTTCCTTTGCTGGTCTGATTGAGGTGCTTGTTAATAATGGCCTGCAGGGTGTAAATGTGGTCTGTAGGGTGGTGCTTTGGTAAGAAGCCTATCTGGCTTTTACTCAGCATGCTATGTTCAGTCAGAAAGTTCAGTATTGTGTTAATAATACTGCATAATACTTTGCCTAAGTTACTGTTTACACAGATACCCCTATAATTATTCAGGTCTAATCTGTCTCCATTTTTATAAATTGGTGTAATGAGCCCTTTGTTCCAAATATCTGGGAAACAGCCTATGCTCAGAATGATGTTAAAGAGTTTCACCAGGGCCTCTTGCAAATGGTTGTTGCTGTATTTTAGCATCTCATTACTGATTCTGTCGAGACCACAGGCTTTCCTGGCTGAGAGGGACTTCAGTTTGTCTGTCACCTCATGCTGGGTGATTGGGCCATCTAGAGGTGATTGATTATCTTTAATAATTCTTTCTAGGTTTGCTAATTTATCTTAAAGTAATTCATTTTAATTTAGAGGTAGATTATTTATTTTTGGAGATTGGTTTGTAAAGTTTTTCAAAGTATTGTTTCCAAATATTTCCATTAAGGATTGCCAATTCATTGTTACAGTTACTGGAGTTCAGATTCTTCCAATTTGACCAGAAATAATTATCGATTGATTGTTCAAGCTGTAATAATTGTTTGGTCATGTAGGCTTGTTTTTTTTTTATTTTAAGTGTATATTTTGTAGTATTTTAAAGTTTGACAGTAATTCATGGGGTTTCCATGTGGGTCATTTTGCACGTGAAATGGTGATGCACGTGCACATTTGGGAGAATTACTCGTGTAAATGACAAAACACACAGGAAAATCCACACCCAGTTTTGCATGGAAACCCGCATTTCGTGTGTAAATATTAATGAGCGTGTTTATCCTTAACTACAAATATTGCAAGGGAGCAGGTCAGTTGTTACTGAAAGTAGTGGCTGAAGGGCGATTTTATGGTTAGCAGTGGTTCATCTTAATGATAATGCGGGCAGCTTTTTTTATTATTGTTTTTTGCTGTGTCTGGACTGTCATGTTGTATATCTCTTGTGGGTTTACAGTTCTGTATAAAACCACTTACCATGAACTGCGTTATGCCCTTGTTATAGTATTAAAGCAGCTGTTTGAGAATACCCTTGCTGTAAAAACTATGCTAAAGTTAAATACGAGGAGCAAGTGAGCTGCTTAAATGTAACTGAATTAATTCCCATCCTTTTTTGATCCCAGCTATGTCCAAAGACAACACGTGTCTGCCCTCCATGTTAATAAATATACTTGGTGAACTGGATGTCATGAGCCAGCTCGACCGCCAAAACAGCGCAACAAACATCAAACAAGTTGTTGATGTCCTCTCAGAACTGACCAAATAAAATTGCAAATGATTGTGTTTTATTTGTTTGCATCATTAATATTTAACATAACAGTAAATCTAACACAACTTAAAAGAAAGGAGAGCATCTCTGACCGCACAAGCCTCCTCAGGTTGCTGCAGTCCAATTGAAACTGGCGGCTGAAGTAACTTTCACAGTTGCTATATCCGCTTATAATAAGCGGAATTGGGCTTGTTTTTGAGTCGCGGGTTGTAATTTGCATAAACACCCACTCTAACATGGGTTGCACTTGTTTTGGGCTTGTTGTGAAAGGCAGTGCTGCTTTTTTTTCTTGTGAGACTGTAACCTTCCCCTTCTGTCTCACAGGCAGCCACTGATTCCTGAACACCTCATTTTGTTGTTGACAAGAATTTGTGCAGGATACAGCAGGCAGTGACAATTTTGGGAACTAATTAATGCACTTCAGTCCATTTCATCAGTATCTGCCACCTCCCTTTCAAATGCCAACTACCCGTATTTGCCCAAGCGTGGTGTTGAATGCTTCCTCAGCAGCTGTCAGCCGTCCGGACAGGGTCTCTAAGCCAGGTTAGTATCACCTGATCCCCTATATGCTGTATTGCATGAATGAAAGGGATATATATATATTTGTACCACACACTTATGCCACCAGACTCTGCCACGTTACCCCATGGGACATTGATTAGACACATTGCACTGAGTCATGTTTCACAAATAATAATTACATC
Source organism: Acipenser ruthenus (assembly GCF_902713425.1). Taxonomy (NCBI): domain Eukaryota; kingdom Metazoa; phylum Chordata; class Actinopteri; order Acipenseriformes; family Acipenseridae; genus Acipenser; species Acipenser ruthenus. Next base: position 47,399,449 of record NC_081193.1, on the reverse strand, counting down.
CATGTCTCTTAAACTATTTACAAAATCAGAGACTGTACTCTTCGTTCCAAACAAAACTACTGATAGAACTGTTTATGGTGAGATAAGTTGTGAACACAATTGTTTATGATCCTTTCTAAAGTTAAATTGTTGTTTTTGTTGTTGTTTTTATTATTATTACTACTGTTTTTTTTCTGAGAAGTGTAAATATATACTCACCAGAGGTTTCCTGATCTGATCTTGATATCCAAGGTTAATTTCAGAAAATGAACGGGAGTTTATGTAGTCATACTTGTACATGCTCATACACACACCTTATAGACACATTAGCTAGTCCATTGCTCACCCTGGTTGCGGAAATGGGAGGGAGCATTAATGAGACAAGGCTGGGGGCTGGTGGGAGCCTGCTACAATGGTAACAAACGCCAGTCAAAGGGGGTCGGAACGCAGTGTGACCGAGAGGGCGAGGTTACTGGGCCATCAAGGGAAGATGTTACTCCCGTCCCTCTCAATATACCGGACATGTGGCACTCAAGCGCGGACATAGTGTGGGGCCAAAATAACGACCCCTCACTAGTGCACACTTGGGGACAGGTCCGGTCTATTGAAGGTAAGGATGTTGAAGGCGCTGGGGCACTAGTATTTCCACATTTCATTATCAAGGGGCAATTACTATATAGGGTAAACCTTGCCACGGGCACAGGATAGCCTGTAACACAATTATTGGTTCCCCCGTCTTGTCGACTGGAGGTCATGAGGCTGGCGCATAATATCCCTTTTGCGGGGCACCTCGGAGTTGACAAGACAAGGGAACGGATATTGGCTCGATTCTTTTGGCCAGGTCTTTATAAGGAAGTGTCGAAATATGTAGCCACATGCCCAGACTGCCAGCGAGTAGCGCCGGGTCGAGTGCGCCCCGCCCCTTTGGTTCCACTGCCGATTATTTCCACCCCCTTTGAACGCATTGCAATGGACATAGTCGGCCCTTTGCTACCTTCTGGCTCCGGGTATACGCATATATTAGTGGTGGTAGATTATGTAACACGATACCCGGAGGCAGTTCCATCGAGGTCCACTAGTGCCGCTGCGATAGCCAAAGAACTAGTGCAGATTATGGCTAGAGTAGGGATCCCCAAGGAGATCTTGACTGATCACGGAACTAACTTCTTGTCTAATACGTTACAGCAAGTATACAAAATATTAAAAATACATCCCATCAGGACGTCTGTTTATCATCCACAGATGGACGGTTTGGTGCTGAGACGATTTGTGAATCAGGAGCAGAAACATTGGGCATCACTTCTCCCCTACCTCCTTTTTGCAGTGAGAGAGGTGCCGCAGAGTTCGACAGGGTTCTCCCCCTTCGAGCTCTTGTACGGCCGACAGCCTCGCGGCATTCTCGATCTGTTGAGAGAGGGGCGGGAGGAGCACAAAGGCTCGTCCAAAAATGTAGTGCAGCATGTGCTCCTACTTAGAGATCGCCTAGATTTGGTCGGTCGTTTGGCACAGGACAATCTCAAATCGGCTCAGCACCGACAACAGCAGCGTTACAATCAAAATGCATTCATTCGAACCTTTCGACCTGGAGACAAGGTAATGCTGCTGCTTCCCTCCTCAGAATCAAAACTATGTGCTAAATGGCAGGGGCCATATGAAGTGATTCGGGCTATAGGAAAGGTGAATTATGAAATTGGACAGCCCGATCGCCATAATGAAAAATAAATTTATCATGTAAATTTATTAAAGCCCTGGCAGGCAAGAGAGGCCTTATTTATTGCCCCAGGCAATGTAGAGGATGATTTGGGCCCCGAGCTAGAGACCTCTAGCACAAAGGACATTTCGATGGGGGAACAGTTACTTCCTGATCAGCAGCATGAGCTGCGTATGTTAATTGAGGAATTCAACAATGTTTTTTCTGACGTGCCCGGTAGAACTAACCTTGTTGAATATGCCATTGTCTCTCCCCCAGGTGTCACAATGCGAGAGAGACCTTATCGGATCCCGGAAAGTCGACGAAGTGGTGTTCGCAAAGAGGTATGGGACATGCTCGAACTTGGGGTGATTGAGCTTTCCAGGAGCGAGTGGTGCAGTCCAATTGTGATAGTAGCCAAAAAGGACGGCACCAACCGCTTCTGCGTTGATTTCCGCAAGGTAAACGCTATTGCCAAGTTTGATGCCTATCCCATGCCTAGGGTCGACGAGCTTCTAGATAGACTGGGGACGGCAAGGTTTATTTCCACTCTGGATCTGACGAAGGGATATTGGCAGATCCTGTTAACTCGTAGTTCTAGAGAGAAAACCACATTTTCAACACCAGAGGGGCTGTTTCATTTCACAACCATGCCGTTTGGGCTACATGGTGCGTCTGCTGCCTTCCAGAGACTGATGGACCAGGTTTTACATCCACATCGTGAATATGCGGCAGCGTATATTGATGATGTGGTGATTTACAGCTCCACCTGGCGAGAGCATTTGGCTAGGATCACAGCCATCCTTCAGTCTCTAAGGGTAGCCCGGCTGACAGCTAACTTGCGAAAATGTGCGTTTGCCAAGAAAGAGACATAATACTTGGGATTTATAATGGGGAATGACAGGGTGAAACCCGTTGTCACTAAGGTCCAGGCCTTGGTGGAAGCGGCAATCCCCAAAACCAAGGCTCAGATGAGGTCTCTACTGGGGTTGGCCGGTTATTACCGCCGCTTTATCCCAGAGTATGCCACAGTGGTTAATCCCTTAGTTGACCTCACCAGAAAGAGCGCACCAAATTCAATTAAGTGGTCAGAAGAATGTCAGGGGGCGTTTGATATTGTTAAACAGAGACTTTGCCAGGCCCCCGCTCTCATCACTCCAGACTTCACCAAGAGATTTATCCTCCACACCGATGCGTCGGATGTCAGTTTGGGTGCAGTCCTGTCCCAAATGGTAGGCGGAGTAGAACATCCTATTCTGTACATAAGTAAAAAAATGCTCCCTCGGGAGCGCAACTATTCCGTCGTCGAAAAAGAGTGTTTGGCCATCAAATGGGCTAATCACTCTTTGAGATACTACTTGCTGGGGCACTCATTTGATCTCGTCACTGACCACGCCCCACTCAAGTGGTTAAGCACAATGAAGGACAGCAATGCCCGGATAACTCAGTGGTATCTGGCATTGCAGCCCTTCATGTACCACATGGTACACCGTGCAGGGAAAGACAACCAAAATGCAGATTATTTTTCCCGGGAGGGGGGAGTAATGGGAAAGGTAGATTTAGCCGAGTGTTCCTTCGATATGTGACAGAGATCAAATATTTCTTGGTGTTAGATCTCCCTCTCAACCTGTGAGGGCACAGTGTAAGAGGAACAGAGTACCCTTAATTAAATGGCATGACAACTTATTCCGTAGGGTAGGTGGAAGTCGGTCATTTAGGAGAGGGACGGAGCTACGGTATCCAAACTCAATGACCCCGACGGTAAATGGTGTGGCATCCGAGGATTGGAGGAGCGGATGCGCTCGTTAACTTAGGGGTCATGAGCGAGGATATAAATAGGGGGGTAGCGTATGTGATCTGTTCCTTTGTGAATGGTTAGAAAGAACCAAAAGGAAACCCTGCAATCTGTGAGAACCGTGAGTGTTGTATTTGTTAGTCTGTCTTGTAACATTGTTCTGTTTGTGTCGTTTTAAGATTACTAACACTATCCGGAGCTGCAGCCACAGGCCAGCAACAAATCCGGACACCAGCACTTCCCTGTTTCACAGCGTACTGTCTTTTCACCACAAGGACTTAAATCACGCACTGTAGGAACTATGTCTGTGTCTTTGTGTTTTGTGTGGGTGATAAAACTGGACTTTTTGGTTGCGGGTCAAACCCGTGGGAGTTTACAAAAACCGAAGTGATACATGCCGCTGTAATCACTTCCAACATTATTATTTACAGGTATTTGCATTTAAGGCTCTGGACATTGTCATTTATCAATAAACATCCTTGCACCTGTTAGTAATTTTCTGTGTGATTCGTACCTGCACTGCACTCACCTGTATCCACTCACCACTTTGCCACAATACACCACAGTATATACTAGTAACAGAATTTGTAATTGCCAGCAGTGTTGAAAATCATATTACTGTAATGCCATCACAGACATTTTAAATTAAGTACTTTTAAAAATAAGGTTAAACAGGCACTTTGTAAATAATTCCTAGTGCATTGACTGGTACAGTTACAAATATGTACATATGCCTGGACTGACTACTGTAATAATGTATTTTCAGCTACCCGATGTTTGCTCGTAACTTGACTCTCCTGGGCAGGAGTTGGTTCACCCAAACAGAGGTCTCCCATAACAGCTGGAGGAGCCCGTACTTGTGTAGCCCTGCATGGTGGACTGGCCTGTCCCCTTGGCTGCAAGAATCCTACCACAGTGGAATCTCAGGCCCCCGGGCCGTTTCTGTGGCTCTGTCTGTAGTAGATCACCTAGACCAGGATGAGAGACAGGACCCCAGAGCACTGGGACACAGAGGATGGAAGTCTTCTTACACGGCAGACAGCCCAACACGAAACCATTCATTTTCACAGAAGGGACCTACGCAATCAATTACTTCATCCAACAGTCAAACACCGGCGCAACCTAGGAAAAGAAGAGGAACCGTTGGCTACAATTATGCAAGTTTTTTTTCTATTTGGTGTCTTCTAATATACATTGTATGGTTTTCTGTGTTATTAGAGTAGCTTGTAAAATGGTTGAGAGAGCTGCACATTTAAAAGAAGAAAAGACTTGTGGTCCAGTGGTTCCCAGCTCAGTCACTGACTCACTGTGTGTGATCCTGAGCAAGTCACTTAACCTCCTTATACTCTGTCCTTCGGATGAGACGTAAAACCAAGGTCCTATTGTAAGTGAGTCTGCAGCAGCAGTTGTTGATGCGTATTTTACTCCCTAGTCTCTGTAAGTTGCTTTGGATAAAAGCGTAGCTGCTAAATGACTAATTAATAAAAATAATAATGTAAACAAACTATAACAAACAAAAAATGTAGTTTTTGTTTACGTTTATTAGTGTAGGTTTTACTCTGGCATAATGAAAGCATTTGAATGGCAGCCTGGGTACTAAAGCCTTTTCACCTGGATTTGCAACATGTCTTTTAAATGTGCCTCTTACACCTAACAAACCCACTCAAACATCTTACAAAATATGTAGCACAGTTCTGTTCAACAAAAGCATAATGAAGCTTAAATGATGTTTGAATTATTTACAATACTGTAAAACTGAGGATAAACTTAGTTATAAAATATGCGAAACATCCTATGAGAAATCTTTGTGTTCATTGCTGCTTCCAGAACTATTTCCAATGTTTCCAGTGAGTATTGTGTACATTGATTTATTGTCAGGGTCCACAATACTACAGGCTACTGCTTGAAAACTGGGGACTAGAAAGCATAATACTAATGTAAAATACAGTGGCAGACAAAAGTATTGGCACCCTATGCTTATTATACCATAATTCAAAGTAACAGATTACAGACAGCATTTAGTAAACTTCAACCACTTTTTAATAAAGCAAAATGCACAATTAACTGTAATTTAACATTTCATTTTAAATAGTTTATGACTAAAGTATTGGCACCATTGCTTTAGTATTTGATGTGTCCTTGTCACAAAGACGGCCGGAGTGGGTGGCGTCAGACCAGAAACAGGAACACAAACGACAGAGAGATGGGGTTTTGGTGAGGCTGAACGCATGATCGCGTTCAGCATTTAATAAACAGAACAGAAAATAAAAGGTTGGAACAGACAAAAACACTGGACACGGCACTACACGCCAAAATAAATAGACATACAAAACGACTAAACGCTAAACAGACGGTGCAGGACAGACAGACGAACAAACACAGTGAGTGAAAACACGTTAACTATTACTTTTACTATTACTATTATTATTATTTTACTTCACCTCCGTCTCCAATCCCGTTCTCCACTCACCGAACACCAACATTTACACACGCACGCAACATACAAATGCACACAGGGACGGGGCGCATTGCCACATATACCCCCCCTTGTGCGCAGCACACATGGCCTCAACGGCCACCTCCCCCCTTAAAAATCCAGCAGTCCAGGACAAAGTCTCGGGCTGGGAAGGGAGGCTTCAGTGGGCCCATGGCTGGCCATGCTGTCAGCACCCCTGCCGGTAGTGGCACGGCTGACAGCCTGTTGGTTTGCTCCTGCAGCGAAACTGCTGCTGGGGAAAGTGGTCTCCTGACCTCTCCCCCTGTATTTGTAGCCGGTAGCTCCCTTTGGTGGGGCTCCGACCACAGTACAGCTCCAGCTCCTCTGCTCCTGGCGGTGGTGGAGGCAGAGGCAGCTCCAGCTCCTCTGCTCCTGGCGGTGGTGGAGGCAGAGGCAGCTCCAGCTCCTCTGCTCCTTGCGGTGGTGGTGGCGGAGGCAGAGGCAGCTCCTGCTCCTCTGCTCCTTGCGGTGGTGGTGGCGGAGGCAGAGGCAGCTCCTACTCCTCTGCTCCTGGAGGTGGTGGAGGCAGAGGCAGCTCCTGCTCCTCTGCTCCTTGCGGTGGTGGTGGCGGAGGCAGAGGCAGCTCCTGCTCCTCTGCTCCTTGCGGTGGTGGTGGCGGAGGCAGAGGCAGCTCCTGCTCCTCTGCTCCTGGAGGTGGTGGAGGCAGAGGCAGCTCCTGCTCCTCTGCTCCTGGAGGTGGTGGAGGTAGAGGCAGCTCCAGCTCCTCTGCTCCTGGCGGTGCTGGCTCCCTCTGCTGTGGCGGCTGGGCATGTGCACGCCGTGCTGCCTTCAGCAGCATAGCGAGAGGCTGCTGGGGGACACCAGCATCCTGCCCTTCTCCCCCCCAAAAATTTTCAGGGGGTTGAGCCTGTAACTCCTCCCCTTCTGGCTCTTGGGGCTGAACCAGCAGGCATTTTCCCTCTGCTGGTGGCTTGGGTCCCAGGGCTGTGGAAGCCCCGACTTGCCTCCCTTTGGGCTGTGGACGCACGACTCCTCCCTTTTGGGCTGTGGACGCCCCGACTCCTCCCTGTTGGGCTGTGGACGCCCCGACTCCTCCCTGTTGGGCTGTGGACGCCCCGACTCCTCCCTGTTGGGCTGTGGACGCCCCGACTCCTCCCTGTTGGGCTGTGGATGCCCCGACTCCTCCCTGTTGGGCTGTGGACGCCCCGACTCCTCCCTGTTGGGCTGTGGACGTTCGGGCTCCCCCCACTCAGGCGTAGGACGTTCGGGCTCCTCCCACTCAGGCGTAGGACGTTTGGGCTCCTCCCACTCAGGCGTAGGACGTTCGGGCTCCTCCCACTTAGGCGTAGGACGTTCGGGCTCCTCCCACTCAGGCGTAGGACATTCGGGCTCCTCCCACTCAGGCGTAGGACATTCGGGCTCCTTCCGCTTGGGCTCCTCCCATTTGGGCTGTGGATGCTCAGGCTCCTCCCATTTGGGCTGTGGAGGCAAAACCAGCAGGCATTCACCCTCTGCTGGTGGAGATGGGGACAGCAGGTACTCACCCTCTGCTGGTGGAGATGGGGACAGCAGGTACTCACCCTCTGCTGGTGGAGATGGGGACAGCAGGTACTCCTCTGCTGGTGGTCCTGCTACCTGGGCTGCTATTGCATTTATGGTTGCCTCCAGGTAGTTGAGGACAAACTCCACACCCTCCTCCAAGGTGTTTGGGGTGTGTTCCTGCTGATATGCCTCCCATCTCTCACTGTCCATCATCCACAGGACCCGGACGACTATGGGCAGAGACTGGGCCTCCAGCCCAGCATTCTCCAGGAACCAGCCCCGCAGTTTGATGGCGTCTTCTGCCATTGATTTTTTTTTTTTGTTTAGTTTTTTTCCCCCAAAACAATATTTGTAATCTTTTTTTTTTTTTTTTTTTTTTTTTTTTTTTTAATCCAGACCCCTCCTGGTCTGACGCTTGGAGGCGCGGCTATCCCACTACTGACACCACGTGTCACAAAGACGGCCGGAGTGGGTGGCGTCAGACCAGAAACAGGAACACAAACGACAGAGAGATGGGGTTTTGGTGAGGTTGAACGCGTGATCGCGTTCAGCATTTAATAAACAGAACAGAAAATAAAAGGTTGGAACAGACAAAAACACTGGACACGGCACTACACGCCAAAATAAATAGACATACAAAACGACTAAACGCTAAACAGACGGTGCAGGACAGACAGACGAACAAACACGGTGAGTGAAAACACGTTAACTATTACTTTTACTATTACTATTATTATTATTTTACTTCACCTCCGTCTCCAATCCCGTTCTCCACTCACCGAACACCAACATTTACACACGCACGCAACATACAAATGCACACAGGACGGGGCGCATTGCCACAGTCCTCCTTTTGCTTTATAACAGCTTTCAGATATTTATGATAATTCTTAACCAGTATGTTACATCTTGTTAGTGAAATCTAGGCCCATTATGTCTTGCATATGTTCTTCAGTTCAGACAGATTGGATGCAAAATGCTTGGCTACAGCTTTTTTTCAGATCAGTCCAAAGCATGTCTATTGAGATCTGGTGATTGCAAAGGCCATAACCAGAACTTGTACTTAGTTTCCAGTCCCATAAAACACTCCCATATCATGATCAATCCACCTCTATGTTTAACTGTAGGTACAAGGTTTCCTTCATTGAAGACATCCCCTTTTTTTTCTCTCCAAACATACTGTCCATTGTTGTGGAAAAGTTCAGTTTTAGTTTTATTGAACCACAACATTTTGCTGAAGAGTGCTTCAGATTCCTGTTCATATTTCTTGTCAAATTTTAGATGGTTTGTTTTGATGTATTTTCTTTAAAAATGGTTTGCAGCGAGGTCTACGTGCATATAAGTCTTCTGTGTTCACCTTGTACAGTTCTTTCGTGCACTATTATGCCTGATGCTTCTAAATCTTTCTTTAAGCCCATGGCTTTTAATCTTGGATTTTAGCTGCTTGGATCATTCTCTTACTTGCTGTACCCGTAATGTTGTTTGGATAGCCACTTCTTTCAAGCGTTTCAGTTGAATTTGTTCTGTGGTACTTCTTGATTATTGCTCTGACCGTGTATTTTGGTATTCCATATTTCTTTAACACTGTTCTGTAACCATTTCCTTCATTTTAGTTTGCTATGAGTGTTTTTCTTCAACATGAATCCAACTCATTTGTCTTGACCATCATCTGCTGTGTTGCCAAACTGTTCTTCAACAGATATTGGCAATAATTACCTTTTGTTTGGCTATTGAATTTATAATGTAGCTTAATTACTGTGTAATGAATATATTTTAAAATTAGTTATGTTAAATTAACAGACTTTTAATGCAAAGGTGAACAATATTTCAAATTGCCTTTTTTCCTTTTTATAAAGAATTTTTGTATTTTGGTCATATTAATTAGTGCCTAATGTTCGCCAAATACTTTTATTTAACGTGTTTTCTTGAATGATCTTATATTAAGTGTAGGGTGCCAATACTTTTGTCTGCGACTGTAATTTTATTTTTCTGTCTGTGTTTTCCAGGGCAAATACAAAGACATTGGGAAGATTTCTCAACGCATTACAAAGAGAAATCAAGACAGCATGCACAAATGTACATTGCAGATGGGAAAGAAAATAAAGAATTTGACTTTACAGTCATGTCTTAAAACATCCTTTCCAAGCATTTGTTGGAGGACAATGCAGACGTCCAATATTACACTGGGGTTATAGATTCCCCAACATCGTGCAGGAACTCAAACAACATGATGCATATGTGAGCAAAAAACAAAAACGTCCTAGTGCAACATTCCCATAGAAATATACATCGCTGTTCCTGTACTGCCTAATGTTATCTTACGTAGGGTAGTCCTCAGTTTGTCAGGGTCTGTGAAATAGGCCAATAAATTACTGTGCAAAATGTGCACCACTTTGTGAAAAGCAAAGTTGTGTTAAATATCATATGTACAAAACTAAATTCTACTTGTAGGTCCTTTGAGCAGTCATAATATATGCATGTAGGCATAAACAATAACAGTTAGAAATACTGAAAGAAAAACAATACATTTCATGACGAATGTTTTGATTAGTCTTTCAATGTTTTAAAAAATGAAGACATTACAAAAGACTTATTGGTGTTTAATAGTTATGGATCATTAATTACAGTAAAACTTAGTAAAAAAAATATATGTGGTTTCATTTTGCAGAATAGGTTTCTTTATTTACAATGTAGCTGTTCAAACTTTTTTCTTAGATTCTGTGTCTGCAAGAAGTGCAAGAGGACCACTACAAAACCCAGATCAAACCAAGTCTAGAATCCTTAGGTACCCGCTTGTTATATGTTGCTGAACAATTAAACTACCAAAACTATTTTGGCAACCCAAATGTATGTTGATAAAAAAGTAGAATTAAAAAAAGGTATAATCTACAGATTAAAAACCTTAATCACACATTAAACTGGGATGTCAGTCTGCATGGTAACAAAGACCCAGTTTTGCATGAAAAGGGACTGACTGTTTTAATTATCCAAATCCCTTTGTACAGTTGCCTCTCAAATTAATTAACACATTTGTTGCACACATCTCAAATATAATCATAATGAAAATGTTTTATTGATTCAGACGTACTAACACGTCATATCTGGTTACCATCAAGGGGAGCTCTAGATACTGTAGATTTTGATCACTAGAGGGAGCAATTGGCTTTCTTGAGGTTTTATGTACAAAATTATTTTTTGTGTTCATATGTACTTGATTATTCAGGGCAGCATGTGTGGAGTAGTGGTTAGGGCTCTGGACTCTTGATCACATAGTCATGGGTTCAATCCCAGGTGGGGGACAATGCTGCTGTACCCTTGAACAAGGTACTTTACCTAGATTGCTCCAGGAAAAAAAACAACTGTATAAATGGGTAATTGTAACAATACGAACAACATTTATGTATAGAAGCCAACCTGTTTTTTTCATCCAATTACAAAACCATTTATCTTAACTCATTACTATAGCAACCTTATCATATGATTATGTATTTTTCCTTCAGATTTCTGGACAACAGACTCCGAGGCCACCGGATATTGTCTGTGCCTAAAAACCTTGGGATGTCTCGCCACTGTCAATATGAAACTGGATACCATAGCAATACAGGTTAATAATAATTGTTTAATATGCCACTCATGTGCCTACATTTGGTATGATAAATCATGTTAGTTTGTTATCACCTCTAAATAAATACTGTATGTCATGTATTTTTATTGTTTTATTTTACATATCCTCTATTAATGGCACATTTCTCATCATTTCAGACAAATCCACTAAAGATGCAGAAGACTATTCCAATGTGCCTTCAACTGCCAGTCAAGATAAATATTTCCTCCAAGTGAAAAGTAGGTTCTGGAATTGGGATTATTTGTGACACATTATACCATTAGGTGGCTGAAAAGTTGTATGATGTAAGAAAGATTTTAAAGTTACATTTTCACTGTGTGTTGATTCTATTTTACAACTATTTTGTCATCACTGCACAAGTAACATATCACCCCAATCAGTCTGTTGTATAGTTTAACCATTTCTAGTTACAGACACTGTTTTAAACAGTCTCTAGAATCTGAAGCAGGAGTTGACCACTGTTGTCTTTGCATATTGATTCCAAGGTTGTCATATTTCATTAATTTAGGATACTATTTAGCAATTTTACATTACTTTAGTTCTATATAGAAGTAGTAAATGTGTTTGAAAAAGGAAATACATCCGACCTGAGGTTTTTACAGTCAGGAAATGTAATGTTCAGAGTGTGAGGCCACAACATAACTGTAACTGTTCTTCTTTCCTCTTCTGCTGCTGTTACTTCCTCCAGGAAGTATAAGATGATCGACAAAGAGTATATTATTGTATCTCTAATGAACAGGGGGAAAAGACCTTGATCAAGGATCTTGGAATTTCAAATGTGCTTTGTTATTTTCATACTTCTTTCCCAATGCTCGCTTATTTTTATAGTTGGTATAGATATATTTTTTAGGTCTAGCACTGATATTTCCCTTTTATATTTTAAATGAATTTGTTAATAGAACATATGTGTGGCAGGGTGCACCACCCCTTTGCATATTTTGTGTTTTATGTTGTATTTATGTATGCACAATCACTTCACGTGCAGATTAAAAAGGTATGTTGGTATGTGAGCACGGGAGTAGTAAAGGCACGACAGCATCTGTCACTTTTCTAAGCCCTGTCCCTTTTGATTGATTTATGACCCTAGCCCCGCCCCCATTGGTTGATTTATGAAACTTAAGCCATGCCCCTTTCTGCGCCTCTGAGTGATTTATGACCCTTAAGCCCCACCCCTTTTTCCCACACTTTGATTAAAGTTAAAATACAAAACATGGCATTAGACTTAAGATCTAACGGGTGACCAACCCTCGCAGGTTCGAATCCTGTCGATAGTAATTGCAACATTTTTATTTTTAAAAATATATCTTTAGCACTACAATACAACTTGCTTTCTCTTCTTTCTTTCTGTCTTTCTCTTTTCTTTGATAGTCTATAAACTAGGGGTCCAACAGACGCCATTTTTAGGGTAGCGCTATTTTTGACGGACATCCGGTTAATGTCAGAAAAAAGGGGCGGGTCATAAGGGGGGAGGGGAGGGGCTTAAGGGCCATAAATCACACAAAGCGTGGGAAAGGGGGCGGGGCTTAAGGGCCATACATCAATCAAAGCGTGGGGAAAAGGGGCAGGGCTTGATGGTCATAAATCACTCAGCAGGATAGAAAGGGGGATGGCTTAAGGGTCATAAATCACTCAGAGGCATGGAAAGGGGGAGGGGCTTATGGTCATAAATCAATCAAAAGGGGCGGGGCTTAGCAAAGTGACCGATGCTGTCGTGCCTTTACTACTCATAGGGATGTGTGTGTGTGTGGAATAATGGGTTACAGGGAGGCAGTTAAAATCCTCCCTGCAAAAACACGTGGGAATGTGGCTGGAGCCGTGATCTGAATAAGTGATTAAATGATTAATTAAGGCCACAGGTGTATAAATAGGGTGGTCACGGGTGATATGGGGTTGGTGTGTTCAGAGGCGGAACGAGAGTTGGGAGGTAAAGAAAGTGAAACTAATCATAATAAAAATTGCTACGCGTGCTGGGACTACACCAGCACGAAACTTGTTTTGTTCCGTGTCTGTTTGTTAGTCAGTTTGTTTTGGCCATCGTGCCTTTTTGTTTTGTAGCAGTGTTTGTGTGTTTTGTTCAAACCTTTGGTTTTGTTTATTTATTATTAAACCACGCAACAGCGCATTCACTCAACAAACTGTCCTGTATCTTCCGGGTCTGACGTCACAACAAGTCATCCTGTTTACAATATGTCAACTGCTCCTGTGCATTTTGACCATGTAATCTCAACCTTGCCACATATTGCTGAATCTGCACAGACTGTATAACAGGTCTGTATGAACAAGAATTTGGGAATCAACACGTAACCTGTGCCCCTTATTCCCATGTGCACGTTTTTTGTTTTTTTTTATATTTAATGACACACTTGACTTTGACCTGTGACCTAAGATGTCCACTATGATACAAGATATTGGCTTCATACTGGGTACACATGTATTCTGCGATTTCTTCGATCTAGTTTGCAAGAAAAATTAACCCTTTCTGACAGTTTTTTGCAACGCCACCACAGTGTCAAAGCCTTGTATCTCAGAAACCATATGAGGTAGGAACTTAATATTTACAGGGTTATATAAAGCCTTCATGCTAAATGTGTTGCTAACCATGAAATTGACCTCTGATCTAATATGGCTGCCATATTGAGGTTGTGTGATTCTTGAAGTTACAGCTGCAAAGAGACAGTACACTTTGAGTTATTGTCTTAATGCTACATAGGTGTATCCATTACCAGTGTTGAACCATTTCTAGTTTATATTATTGTGTTAAGTACAGTAAAGACCGCTACACAACAGACACGATGCGATTTTTCATCGGACAAGATACTTTAGTATCAACGTGACCATACACCCCTGAAGTGACACAGATGCGATGCAACAGGTTTGAAATGTGACAGAAATATAAAACTGTTAACTATTAAAGACTGGTACATGTTCGACAACATAATATCTTCACTGATGGTATTTCAACATATATGAAAATAAATCATACATACCAGGCTAATCCAGTTCCTTTGAAATGGACTCCCATATATTATCTTTCATTTCTGTATATTTATAATTGTGATGATCTTTGTCATAAAGCTCTGGGTATTATTTTTTTTCTCCATCATTTTGGGTACTGCGTCACCCTGGTGGACGCCGTGCTTTGAAGCTGTTCTGTAGTTGCTCAATTCCCTAGTTGTCACGCAAAGAAATCCTGCTAAGAAATAAATAATTATAATAATAATAAAAAAGAACTGTCGTATGTAGGCATGCCAATAGCCACATCAGCCCATCTCTGCTACATTTGCTTAGGATTGAGAGGAAGAATCACTAAAAAATAATCAAGAACTTAAACGTGTGTGTGTGTGTGCAGTTGACTTCTGTATAAAATGTATGTAGATGGAATAAGTGCATAACTAAAAAGGTAACCTGTAAGAGGCTTACCTACAAGCAACTGTCATTCTGCAAGTAGTGGTCATTGGGAAAACACACTCCATTGTCTCTCTGTATTACTGAAATATTCACCCTGTTTTTTTTAATGTTTACCCCTTTACCTCCTTGTTATTATCAGTAAATGTGAACTACTCCTTGATAAATAGATTAAACAGTGCATGAGGATAGAGAGGTAGCAGAGGATTAAAAATACTACAGACTGAACACTGAGCTGTCTTTTCTTCCAGCAGGGGGCAGCACATCCCACAATGGTCAGTTGCAGGTTCTTGCCAGGCTTTCTCTTCTCAGTGAAAATGAATTGTGGCCTGTTAATGTACTGCCTAATGAGCACAACTCCTCTGACCACCTGCCTTTGGTGGCCAAATTTAGATTGCTGCACTAACACAACGAGCCTCATGCTGTGGGTTTACTATGTACGTTCCAGCCAGCTTCAGTTAACAAATTCATGCAGTGTAAAGGTTTCTTTTTTTTTTTTGTTATTGTTTTCTAGGTTTTTTGTTTGTCTGACTTTTTTTCTACTTTGTACAGTATTTGTTAATGATTTTATTGAATAATTTGGGGGTAATTTAAAGACACACAAATGTATATTTTAGTAAGAAGTGATTGACACGCTATAGTGTTGAAACACTATTTTCAAACCTGGGTCTAAGAATCCAAACTATATTTACAGTGTCACTTGGTTTAGGTAGGTATATTTAGTTACTCAGGAAGATGGATTCCTGTGATTTTTTTTTTTAAAGCTGTACAACATTAAGGGCAGCAGTGTGGAGTAGTGGTTAGGGCTCTGGACCAGAGGGTCGTGTGTTCAATCCCTGGTGGGGACACTGCTGCTGTACCCTTGAGTAAGGTACTTTACCTAGATTGCTCTAGTGAAAACCCAACTGTATAAATGGGTGATTGTATGTAAAAATAATGTGATATCTTGTAACAATTGTAAGTCGCCCTGGATAAGGACGTTAGCTAAGAAATAAATAATAATAATAATAATAATAATTATGGTTTCATTTCTTTAATGTGCCTATGTCTGAGATTTTATATCAACACCAATATTCTGTCATCATGTATCCAATGACTGCAATAGGACAGGCAGTTTTAGACATTACCAGCAGATTTCACAGACTCCATTTAGCATTAATCATGGACTACCTAGTCCAAGACTATTGATAATTCTGCTTTTTGAAACAAGCTGTAAAGGTTACGAAATTGTTCACCTTTGATTTAACTATCAAAGTAGTCTTCGCTAAAGCCTCTAGGCTTGAATCATATGGAAACTATAGCAGGGAGCATTTGTTTGTCTTCATTGTATATGCACATCTGTTTTATGGCTGTACTGTAAAATGTACAGTGAATGTTTTCCCTAGGCTAAACCCCTGTAAATTATCCAAAGGGTTTTATTTATTTAATTTTTTTTATCAAAACTATTCCATCAGGTAGTTGTTATTTCTACATAAACTACCACTTTAGAGTGTATTCTAGTAAATTCAGCAGTCATTTTTAAAGAGAAAATGAAGGATAATTTAATAAGTTGTAATTTTAAGAAGTGAACCTTATATCAAAGCACCTTTTTTTGTTGGATATATATAATTACACACATACTACATTCTCTTTTGTTATTTACTTGTGCAATTTGTTTGATCAGTTATTTTGGTTTTAAAATGAGTGTTTGGTGGATAGGTGTATCTTAAAGCTGTTACCAAGGAAGATGCTGAATTTGCTGAATGGTGTTTTTTACCTTATCCATGACAATGCAGTACTGTTTCTTTTATATTAATGAGCTTATTCTTAAAGTGTAAATTCAGCATCTGCACCAGCTATTGCTACAGAGCTATAATGTGTACCCACCACACATGGGCTTACTTTCAAACCAAACCACAAAGACAACATTTGCTGACCATGGAAGTATCAATAAGCAATATGTTTTTTTTTTTTTTAAATGTTCAGTGATGCGATAAACCTCTCCTATTGTAAAATCATCTATCGCTGAGATGTTTAACTGTGGTCCACACAGTCCAGGTTTTGTCCAATCACATACTACAAAATTATGGATAATATGTATGTATTATAATTATTTTTAAAGCTTGTTATGAACTGGATAATTACAACAGACTAAACTTGAGCACAATAAAGCTGTTTAATGTTGAATACTTGTGGTCTTGGCAGCTGAATAATAGAGCAGGTTTTTCATTTAAGATATGACCGTGTCGAACATGGTGTTTCACAGCCTATTACTGTTAATAAACTGCTTTGATCTGTTTCATGAAGATGTTGTAACTGGAATAAATTATCAGTCTGTACACTTTTTTTAAAAGCTTTTAATAAATGATTTGACCATTTTTGTGTGTTGAAATTATAAGGTTAGGTTATTATCATAACCCTGGTTCCTTGAAATAGAAATGTAATCATTACCGAATGGGTATCTTACCTCCTAAAGACCGCTGAACTGAATGCTTTCCCAAAGCTGCTTTTTGAGCCTGTGACACAGTCTTGACCCGGCCCCCAAGGGATCAAAAGTACTGCAGTCACAGATCTTGGCTTAATTTTTCCTTCAAGCATGCTGCTAATAATGGTCACAGCGACCTTGAAGGTTAATGGTTACATTTCTATTTCAGGGAGCCAAGATTATAATAATAACCTAACATTTCCTTTCAAGTACGAAATGTAACTTCCAGGGTGCGTCGACAATGAGACAGACCAGAAATGCTACAGTTCAAGCGCTCACGCATTTATATAACACAAAAACAACAAACCGCACCGTACTGTTCCTACCTGACTAACACTTGTGATCACCCTTTAAATACACCTGTCCCCATGTGTTTTTGCAGGAAGGAATGTAACCCCCTCCCTGACACCCAATATCCCCCCCCCCCCCCCCGACACACACATACACACACACTCACACATGCATCGGCAGGGCTTTCACACTGCCACACTGACCATTACCGAATGGGTGAGTATACCCAAGCCGTTGCAAGGGCATGATTGCAGAAAACCGGAATGACACAAGGCTAAGCCAGGAGGCTGCCCTGTGCATTACCATTCGGAACCCCTGTAACGTAGTTAGGGTGAAAAATTGTGGGAGAAATTCACCTCTATGTCTTGTTGTAAGGGTCGACTGGGAAGCAGCCCTAAACACTAGTTCCAAAACTAGGGTTTTGAGGATCCACGACATTGCACCCTGGAATAAAGCCCACAAAGTTGCAAGGCCCCTGGAGGGGTCAAGTTGGCCAGCTCATAGACAATGCTGACCATGTCTGCTATTCACTTGGACAGCCGCTGCTTAGACAGGCCTTGACCATGAGACTTTGCCCCATAGCAGACAAAAAATTGTTCAGACTGCCTCCAACTTTTTGTCCTGTCAACATAATACGCCAGGGTCCGAACTGGGCAGAGCATATAGAGTTGTCACTCCCTGTCAGACTGGAAAGGAGGTGGATGGAAAGTCTCCAATTCCACAGATTGGTTGACATGGAAAGCCAAGATAGTCTTCAGCAAGAAGGCAGGATTGGTGCAGAGCGTGACCTTTGTCCTGGCCTCTGTAAAAAGAAATAAGCAGGATTTCCCGACAGAGATGGCAAGCTGGAGGGGGATTTCCCTCGTCAAAAAAGCCCTGCAGCCGCTCATGGGCCAGATCTAGAGCTGCAGGCTTGATAGGTCGGGATGCCATACGGTCCCCCATGCCTGACTAAGCAGGTCGTGGGGCGTCGGCAGTCTCCACAGCTGGCCGCTCAGCTGGGCCAATATAGGGGCTGCTAGGAGCAACTTTGCCTGGTCCTGCCTGATTTTCTCCAGACACAGTGGGAGCAGCAGGAGCAGTGGGAAGGCGTTTAACAGATGCCTCGGCCACTGGTGTGCCAGGGCATCTATTCCCAGCAGTTCCCCACCTCCTATTATGGAGAACCAGAGGGGACAGTGGGTTGATTCCTGGGAGACAAAGAGGTCTATTTGTTTTCCCGAACCTCTCCCAGATGAGGCTTACCACCTTGGGGTGAAGCCTCCACTCTGGGCTGCTGAGGACACCCCTTGAGAGGAGGTCTGCCACCCAGTTTGTCTCCCCGGGCAGGTGAAATGCCCGCAGTGAGAGGAGTTTCTCGTGCACCCACAGAAAAAGCTTGGGGGCCACTCGATGGAGACTGGGCGACCGCAGGCCACTGTCAGATTCGCACATACTCTTTTAAAAAGGTTTGAACAAAACACAGGACACAGCACTTGAGGCCAAGTAAAACAGACAAACAAAACGAACAGACACTAACAAACAGGGACGAACAAACACGGTGAATACAAACAACTATCAATTTACTTTATTTTATTTTACTTTACTTTCTCTCCTCTCCACACCCGTTCTCCACTCACCGAACACACAACCCCGAGTGAGTAAAACGTGCATCTATATATACTGTTGTGCCGGGATTCAATTACTAATTAATTATTCACTTGAATCCCAGCACGTGAATTAATTATGTGCAACCTTGTGCTCACATATTAAATACTTTAAATGCACGTGAAGTGATGTGCAATCCTCGTGCTTAAATACAACTATACATTTTAAATAACTTGTGCTGCACACACCCATTTATATCCCGTGCAGCCAACTACAATACACCAACATTAACACACGCAACATACAACACAGAAAAGCACACAGGGGCGGGGCACATTGCCACACTCGCACATAACTATAGGTTAATACAGAGCATATTATAACTTTTTGTATGAATAGTGTGTTTTAACAATTTGTTTAGTATTTCTGTTGGCTTTAAATTCTTTAAAACACAGTACAGTTATTGCAACATTTTAACACACATGCAGTTTCACAAATGTTCAATTTGCATCCCAAAAATCAGCCTGCTTCAAGTAGCTGTCAGTCTTGGGTCAGTTTCTGCGCTCAGTGAGTCTGTCAAAGCCACCACAGGTGTGTCTTTAAAAGCCTGATACCTGCAAAAACTTAAATCTTGTTAGCAGGGCTCCCAATATACATTCTCATTCCCATCATCACTGGGAAAACCTCAAATAAATTAAGCTGTTTCTATTAAAAAGCCATCCATCTCTGACGCATACACCTTTCACTCAAAAAAAGTGATCGCATCTTGTGCAAGGGAAGACGGGTTTTAGGTTCACTCGTGACATCGCCCTGGTGGTTGATGTAAGCCAGCACTATTGTGTTGTCTGTGCGGACAAGCACATGTCTCCCTTGAACCTCCTGCAAGAAATGTTGCAAGGCCAGGTAAACTGCCACCAGCTCTTAAACATTGATGTGGAGACCCTTCCATGGGGGGTTCCACACATCTTGCATACCCCAGCCATTCCACATAGCGCCCCAGCCCAAGCTGGACACGTCTGTGATGACGACCTACCTTCTGGTGACACTGCCCAGCGCTATGCCTAGGCGTTGATGGGACGACTGTTTCCAACAAGAGAGTGCCCTTAGACAGAGGTGGGGCACTGTCAATATGCGGTCGCGGTTGAACCTGGCCTGAAAAGGGCGCATGCGCAGGAGACCCAATGGAAGGGTCTGGGAAGCTATCAGGCACAGAAGTTTCTGGAACATTACTACCATGAGCATTCTGTTGAGCTGAAAGAGCTCCAAGCAGGCAGCTATTTTCTGCACTCTGCTGTCCGACAGAGTGACCGGCATGGACCCGGAGTCCAAGCACACTCCCAGATAAGAGGCTGTCTGGGAAGGTATGAGCTGGCTCTTTGCATGATTCACCGTAAGGCCCAACCGTTGGAGGTGGCCGGTGACAAGTTCTGTGTAGGACTCTGCCTGTGCTGGAGGCTCGGCACAGATTAGCCAATTGTCCAGATAATGAGAACTCTGATGCCTTTAAGTCTCACTGGGGCCAGAATAACTTTCAAGCACTTTGAGAAGGCACATGGAGCTAGGGAGAGGGCAAATGGCAGAACACGGAACTCGTACGTGGTTCTCTGAAAGGCGAAACGGAGGTACTTCCTGTGCGCTGGTTTTATGGGGATGTGGAAATAGGCACCTTTTGAGGTCCACCATGGTGAACCAATCACCTGGCCTCATTGACTGCAACAGCCGTTGCATTGCCAACATCTTGAACTGCATTCGGCTCAGATACAGGTTGACCTGTCTGAGGTTGAGGATCGGTCTGGGGCCACCATCCTGCTTTGGCACTAGGAAGTACCTGGAGTAGAACCCTTTATGGGAGAAGAGATAGGTAGTGACTTGTTTCCCTTGCTGTAGGCCAGGGCACGTGCAAGGTTGCAGTGGACAGTATGAGCTCTGCCAAGAGGGAGAGCTTTATCACTGGGGACGTGCTGTCTGACTCCACGTCCTCAGATGGGAACTTCGACTCCTGTTTGCTCACCTCCTCTGAGGCGGTGATGGATAATACATCCTCCTGTGGCCAGTCTGGGATGCTCGCAGCCCTGTGGGGCAGGCGAGGCAAGTGGCGCCGAGCGTTCCTGCAGCAATTCAGCAAGAATAGTTCCCTGGTGGGAAACAGCTGCCCAGATTTTTTACATTTGCTCCAAGTCTGCCGATCACCTGGAACAGTGATTCCTCTTCTGCGGGGAGAGGGGAAGGAGAGATAGAGCTTGAGGAGGATGAGGAAGACTGTGAAGACTGTTTACTGGCTGGGCTATTTTCCAGGGTGTCGTCTGCTCTCCCTTGGTTCGGTTCGGTACCGGTTTGGTGTACTTATATATGTGTAAATGTAAATAAAATATATACAAGGCTCTCCGATCAGGTCAGTCTTGAAAGGAAAAATGGTGCTCAGATCTGTGACCACAGTACTTTTGCTCCCTCGGGAGCGGGGTCACGACTGCATCACAGGCTCAAAGAGCAGCTTTGGTATAAAGTATTCAGTTCAGGGGTCTTTAGGAGGTAAATACCTATTCGGTAATGGTTACATTTCGTACTTGAAAGGGAACTAGCAAATCACACGATTTGAATGTTAACATTAATCTCTAAAGCCTGTAAGACTTTATTTCATTGCTTTGTGGTTATACTTGAGGACCCTTGATCTTTTAAATTCCCTGTTGTTAACAACAGGATATCCTAGCCGGAGGTCCTGATACATCTCATTTTCCAAAATCTCCCTTTGGTTTAGTGAATTTAATGACCATGGCATGGAACTGTGGAGCTATGATTAAGCAGCGATGCAGAATCAGTGCATCAACGCATTAGTGCTGTGAACTGTAGCATCATGTCTTTGGGGATATTGGTTTTCCTGACACATCAGGGGGGGACTTATGTTTCTCTGAGAATTGTTTTTTTGGTTTCCATTCTTAGAAGTGGACCCATGCACACAGTGCGGGAAGTACCACTTACATTTTGTGCCATGGTTGTATAATAAAAGTTGGATAGCAGCAACTAATCTTTTTTCACATTAAATAAAATGACCAGGTTCACAAACGTTTTGTATTGCCCATTCATGACTTGGAATCAATGCCATTCACTTTCTTTGATATTAGGTAATTTCTCATAGAACCCTATGCAAGTGGTTTTTGAAAAGTCATGATAATAAACGGGGCATAAACAACAGACAACTAGTTATACAAAAAATTCTAATGTTTTATTAAAATGTGTCATGCGAGTTTAAAACATACAGTCAACAGTGCATTGCATCAGGAGGCTCTCTAGATTACTGAACACATTGGTTTCCAACCTATGTTACAAACAGTTTTTTTTTTTTTTTTACAGAACAGAGGAAATGCTTCATATAACACCACTGTATTCGGTACAATTGAGCTGTATAAACATAGAGACTTTGAATGGCTGGGCTGCATCACTAAATTGGTGACAGTTTTGGTTTACGCTCACTGCTCTAGTGAAGCAAAGGTTTGGGAACAGAGAAACAGTGTAGATCTAATCTGAGAAACTGTAAAACTATAACCAGTACTAAACACACAAAACCATGAGCAGGATAACAACTCTTTGAAACACTGTAGAATGAAAAAAAAATGGAGACAAGACTACTGTTCATTAAGTCTGGAAGTTAGATAGTTGGGAAGACTGCATTGAAGCAAATGGTAAGAATACTGCTATGTGCAGGTTTCCCTGGTAGACAGGTGTTTGGCCTATGAAAGCTGCTGTGTAAGAAGTATTTGGCTTTCAATATGCTTCATTCAATAAATTATTACTCCAGATACAGATGTAAATTGAAGTAGATGTAACAATTACTTCACAAAATACTAATGTGTTTGCAAACAGGTTTATTAAGCTAAAAATGTATATTTACATGATTTCTTTGCAATTATTGCTTAATTGTAACCTCTTTGTTTAAGCTGGAAGGCAGCCCTGTAATTAAAAGAAATAATACACAAAGCTATTTTTGAATCACACCATAAAGCATTTTACTATGTGTTCCCGTCTTTCTAATCTGCACTATAAGTGCAATATCAAGACATCTGAAATGAAAGGCCCTAAATCTTAAGTTCAATATTGTATTATTGTTGGCATGTCCTAGTCATTTATTTCTCATGAAGTACAATTTATGCTAAGAAAATGCAGACAGTTCATGCTTCGCTGATGCCACTTAATCAACGGCTTACTGAACTGTAAGTCAGGCTAATTTGAAGGTGCAGAAGTATGAATATTATTGTATTATTGATATCCAGTATTTAAATGTGATACTAAATAAAATACAATGTAATGCTTGATATTTCAATTTTATCCCATTTTACATGCCAGCACATCAACAGATAACAGACAGAAATCTGTAATACAGGGAAAACAATTGTGTATTACTAATACTGACCTTTTGAGGAGTTTTCTTATGAGACTGAGAAAACACTAAAACTAATGCGGCTACTGAACCGATCAAAATGCTGGCGGATCTATAGTAAACACAGCCCATGTTTAATTGCCTTAGGCACTATACATATTTTTACAGAAATACACCAGCGAGACTGGTCTGCACTGTGAGATGTTTCAATTTCATATCCTTGGTATATAAAGGGCCTTATTTTAATGATCTAAAGAGTATAGCGGTAGATCAATTGAATATACTTCACTGGCTGCAAATTCAATGACTGTCTAAGATTTTCATCATAACATTTTAATAACTTAGCAGAATTTTCTAGTTATATAGATAACTTTAAAATACTGACCAGAGACTTGTTATGTACAGCAGCCACTGCTTTGGAATTTGTTAGTGACAGAACCAGACAATGAGAAATCTTAAGCCAAATCCTTTGGTATTATTTAAAAGTGCTTATATTAAAACATTACATTACTATTTCCTTTTTTCAAAGTTAAAAATATGTATTTTCAGAAAGCCACTTGTTCTTAGCTGCCAATTCTACAACGTGTTTGCTTTCCTTTCACAAATACTGTAAATTGCTCCTTTGTTTAAAAAGATTTGATAAAAAAGCAGATATTTTAATCTCATTTTGATATGGTGTGGTTTCATTTCTAGAAGAGCTTCAATAAGAAAAAAACCTTGTATGCATTACACATTATAGAAAGAAGAAGATTCTTTCGCACTGTTAAATGTCGCTGTTTAAATAAATAGCGGTATTAAGCAATGAAATAAGTTATTAACTGGACAAACAAACTGAGAATTGCATGGACAGGATTTTGCCGCCCACCTTCTTGCATTGTTTGAAGATATAAAAGAGCTTGTCTTGAGATATTAGAAGAGACAGTGCTGTCTATATAGGGCTAATTGAAAACAAAGAGGAGACTGGGTACAAATCTCATCTCAGCTACAGCATTCTCTGATAGACAAATCATTTGATCCAGATGTTCAAATCCTAGTTTGGAGAAAACATTAACAGGACCTAGCTGTAACTGGATAGTTTAATTGGTATATCATGTCTATAACGTACCAACAGAATGTTTTTTGAGCAACATTACTTAGAAACAACACTCCATTTACAGCCTACCTATACGCTGTAGAGATTTGTGTTGTTGTATTCAAAAAAGTATTAAAAACCTTTTAAGGGAAATGCTAAAATTCTTAAAACATTATAGTAATTAATAATAATAAATAATACAATAAGAATTACTCAACAATGATGACACCAATGATGATTTTAGCTACAATGAAGTAAGTGAAAAAGGCAAAGGCTAATCATCAGAGTGGAATATTTTTAACAGTATAAAACTAGCAAGAAAATATAAGAACATTAGATCCTTCCTGCAAGTATGTTGCTAGGTTTATACTGTTGACATTGTTTTATAATCTTTCAGACAATTTGTCTTTGACCTTTCATTAAAATAGCGCTCAATAGCTGTGTGTCTTGTTCAATGTTGAAGGTTTGTGACTTGGACCATGTCTGGTTTGTCACACGTCTGTGGTCTTCATATGTCATGACCCTTGGGATCAGAATTGTGCTTTCAGGTGGTGTTTTTCTGATGGACAATGGGGGAGTTTCCATGTGTGTTCTAATTTTACTCCAGACATTGTGCTCAAGCCGCATGAAAAATGGCCCAATACATTTCGGGTTTCCATTGCCTCGGTTTGTTTTACTCGAGAAGACCCTCTTTTCACCCGACGTCATGCAAATGAAGGGGAAAGGAGGAGGTCGATATGCAAATTAGCCACCCGTAGAGTTCTCGTGCTGTTTTCGTTATCGTTAGTAGTGAATAATATTTAAACTAATTTATCACACGACTTATTAACTAAAAAAAAATAAAAAATTAACCCAGAGATATATAATGAAACTGTCCAACCCAGCTATTGCAGATCACCATGGCTGAAAACCATCAGAGACGTAGGATTATAGAGATCTGTGACACCTTCCATGTATGCTCGAAGACTGTCTGGACTGGGAGCAGTGGACGCTTTCACCTGAAATACGGGTTTCCATGTGAAAATGGGCGTGGATTTCCCATGTTTTACGTCATGCTCTCAAGTAAATGAGATTTACCCTGTCCCTCTCTGTGGCAGTTATTTTCAGCAACAAATCTGATCATCTTGAGCTGTTCTCCCAAATGTGCACGCGCATCACCACTTCACGTGTAAATAACCACACATGGAAACTCCCCCATTGTTGATAAATGCAGCCACTGCATACATGGACAAGCTGGGTGCACTGGCACCCACTATCATGTGAACCACAGAGATCCTTCTGATTTTACATGATTGTAGCACAAAACTCCCAGCAGCTTATCTAGATTTAGATTTATCTAGATTTATCTAGATTTAGATTTATCTAGATTTATCTAGATTTAGACACAGCATGTTAGATCTGCGTACATCACAGAAGGACTTTTTAGATTTACATTCTCTAATGTGTAGGCCATTCACTGTATATATTACATGTTGTGGAATACTAACCAAAAATTAATTGATACCATTTTTTTTCAATTGTTTACCTCCAGTAGTTTAACTGTTATGCCACATTTAATTTACAGTGTGGCAGAAACAGAAGGTCAAATGTCTTGCCCTAACCTATACATTTAGTGGAGTGGAATATAGCCATTTCCCAGCCCTATGCTGAAACGCACGTTAGTCAACCAAACAAGAGTTTCTTCAATGTCAAATTGAAGACTGCTCCTTGGGGCTTTCTTGACCCTTTCTTGTGTGTAATAAGTTGCCTTACCTCCTCTATACAGACCCTAAAAGTTGCAATGGAAACTCAAGTATTTACACAGTATTTAATAAATAGCCATAAAAGAGTTTTAAAACAGATTTTAAGGTAAAGTGCAAGTAGGAGCACCATGGAAGATCACAGATTCTGCCCAATGGCTTCTCCCCTCAGATCCGGATTTGGTAGCCCACGTCATTCAAGGTGCTAAGTTCTGCAGGTTTTTTGTCTATCGTTGCAGGCCTGAAAACAAAGATAAAAGCAGATGTTTTTAGTTTTTTTTTTTAAATACTGAATCCTGAAAAACTGTTTAACAAAGTATTTTCTCATATGAAATAATGATCTCCCTTATCATATGGTGATGCAATTTGGCACAATGTATAGAGATGACATAATCCTAGACACATTGACTGTGTTTAAACGCATTCATATGTTCTACAAAAAAGACCATTCTTCTGCTTATGAACCATTTTATGGTACATAAAGTATTACTATAATATTGTAGATTTGGCATACAAATAATATAAAATACAATAATTCACTGCAACAGATGTACATGTATTGGGCTAGACTGATCCAGGTCTTCACATCAAAGTGCAGTCTTTCTTTTTTTTCTTTTTTTGAGAAAAGATAACTGTTAGTGCATAAACAATTGCCCATAGCATAGGCTCACTTGTGGGTCATTAAATTAACCTTCTGAGGTGTCTGCAACTACTTTTTTGAACATTAACAGTTTTCTTTGCACTTGGCATAAAGTACTGATATCAGTCGCCCAAAAACATGTCACATCTAAGGAAGACCAAGAAAACCTCCTTACATAATCCATATTTGTTTATCTTTATTTTGATTGCAAAATGGGTTGCTTTAAGAGTTTGTATTTTGTGTGAATTGTAATAGGATTGTAACCACATAGTAACCACTAATTACATCATGCAAGTCAACTCCCCCAATATGTCAGACTTGTCTTTTTATGTCCCATAATAATAATGAATATAAAAATATAACATATAATCTATTCAGAATCATAGGAGTAATTTGCAATGTAGTTCTCCTTCACAGACATGGTTTAAATATATACTAATATTCATATAATGTCTATGAAAAACTGAAAATTACCCCAAGATTGTAATTACATTTTACAGGAAAAACACAATTACATGTTTGACTTGATTATGATTTTATTAGGATTTGACTGGGAAAAGATCCCATCCATAGAAAGAGCCTGTCTGAACACCAGCTGTCTGTCACATAGCTACTTGCAAAGCAATGCAGTTATAGTTTGATGTGTAGGCTACTTGACAATTACACAGTCTACTATCTAATGTAAAACTTTTCCTTCAAATAACAAATATTTCATTAAGTTGTGACTTACTATGACATGATTAATTCTCAGATGAAAAGAAAACTGCTTAAGTATGCATAGCTCAGCTGTTTCTCTCTGATGTACTGATGTGAAAGTTGTATGGATTGTATTTAGCATTCTTCATTGTATAAGAAAAAAGTCAGTCATACACTTGACATCAAACAATACAACAATACACTACTGACTTCTTAACATATACCTTGTGAATATCATTTTGGAAACATATCTCTGAAAATCTATATACTATACAGCGATCTTTGTTTGAGCTTGCTTCTGGTATAATGGGATAAAGTCAGTAATCCATGTGAGTGCCTCCAATCAAAATAAACAGCTATTTTGACTAAATTCAAATACAAGTTCCATGCCTTTTTTATGATAATATTCACACAGGATTAAACTCTTTATTTAGAATCTGCAGTTTTATCCTGTATAGTTCACATTTCTAAATATTTTTTTTTCCTTTTCTTTTCTACTCCAGTGCTCTTGGAGGGGGAGCCAAGAATCATCTTCTCTTGCAATCAATAGGAAACTCTCTTACTTGTTCCAATGACAATGAACTTCAGGGCCCAGTCAGCAGAAACACTCAGTGAAGGACAAGAGGCATCTTCTGTTTGTTCACTGGAGTCATTAGTCTTTCAGGAGACTAAGGGCTTATAAATCTGCTTTAGTCTGCTGGGACAGATACCAAATCAAAGGCAAATGTTTTTCAACCAATAACTGTAAGGACAGTTGTTGATTTCTTTGATAAACTGTCCTGAATTTATCCTGAGGCAACTTTTATTTTCAACTGTTTTACAATACATTACTTATTTAATTTAATAAAGAAAAATAAATATGTTATAAAAAACAACACTTTGTGTAATTATACCTGTATATATTTTTGTATTCCTTTTTATTCTTAAATTATATTGTTTGTAACTTAACTGGAAAATCTATACTATAAATTACTAAAGTTCCCATAACAGGTACAAGTAGTCCATACAATATAATATTTATACAAAACTTAAGGTGACCTGGAGACCAAACTAGTGTCAGTGGCTCAATAGGGGGCACTCTTCCCTCTGTGTTGTAGGAGGTGGCGTTCTTTCAACTGTGGCTAATTAAGGATCATTTGGATGAGATGTTTGTTCACCCCTGTCATGGTGATTTATCAAAATGTCCCCTATCATGACTATTCCCCTGGTTACCACTGTAATGAGAAGCAGCTAGTTTTCTATGTTATACACATTTTATTGATGCCATTGTAGTCTGCATTAGAGCTGGCTAGTCAATAAATGACAAGTATTTTTTTTTTAATTCACCAGTAATTAACTATAATTTATTGAATAGAAAATGCAAAATAAAATGTACAGCAATAACTAAATCTGTGAATTGCCCTTTAAGTCTGCTAGTCTTGAACAAGCTCACAACTAATGGAATTTGATGTTTTGAAGCAGACAGGCCCGCAGCCAATGTTTCGAGTCAGGATGAGAACAAGGACACTGCCTTAGTGTCTGACACATACTGTGCTTCAGGCAGGCAACAACCCTAAATGCAGAACATAAAATGCCTGGATTCAGGCAAAAGTCAGAGTAGTGTCACAGGAAAATATTCAGGACTGAAAGGTTGACATCTGAATTTACTCTTGTCCTATTCTCTTTCTTTGTACTTCCACCCCACCTCTTAATTAAGCCAAGCACAAACATGTAACAAGAATACATGTGAATGTCTCACTCTGTGAGTCACCTGATTTAGACCTCTCAGAATAAAACAAGCAGGAACTTTGACATATCCTCTCGCATAGAAAATGTTATAACATGGAGAGTACCCCGCCCCCTTGAGAGTTGCTTAGCAACATATCAGAAGTCAATTGGCTTGTAAAAGGGGCTCTATGGGTAAAGCTTCTGATTCATCTTTCAAGGAGAAGGGTTCAATTCAATCTTGAAATTAACTGAGGATATCACCAGCAAAGTGAAGAAAGCACCCTGCTCCAGTATTGGTCTAAACAAAGTGGTCTACCACTTTGTAGTGAAACGTTCCTTTGCATCCCCTGTACAAGCATTGCCAAGCTAAGATGTATCGGCACAGTTTTTCTGATGTACTTCGCTCATTGCAATACAGCCATATCATACTCTCAAGGTTGATCAAAGCAAAAATGGCTTTTAGAACAGGTTTAAAAAAAAAAAACATGGACAAGAGGAGGCAAGTCCATGTACACCGACTCATTGTTCCCCATCACAAAATGCTTTACAGGAAAAAGCCTCAGCCTAGACCATTCATTAAAATGGGGAAGTGATTCTTTAAGTGGGGTATCTGTTACTGTTTCTGCATAAAAAGAGCCTGACTTATTAGGTTATCATCCTGGCTCAACTAATTCTTTAATTCGTTCAATATAACCACCTCATTTTTTTTTTTTTTTTATCTTGGGTTTTTAGTTTTTTTTCGTACTTTGTCTGGCCTTTTAAAATCAATATTGCTACACAGTTCAGTATCCAAAGAACATCTTGTCTGACTGTGCGGATAATTCAATTAAAATGTGTCTAGGAAAGAAGCAATTTAGGAAAATATAAACATGTGTAAAAAAATAAAAACTGTATTTTTATTTTGATGCCTTACAAACGTTGAATAAGAAAATAAATCTCTTAAAATGCTTTTTCCTCAGCTGCAAGTTAAATGAATTAGCTGAATGAGGCCCTTAGTGTACATTGTTATACTGCTTCTAAATAGATTCCTTAATCTTAATGAACCAGTTTCAAATAAATGTTAAAAGCAATGAAGACTATCAGGAATTAGAAAATGATCCAGTACCATCAGCCAATTAGCTTCCAGTTCTACAGGCTTCTATCAGATGGTAGATGGTACTTAAAATCAATCTGCGCAAGTGCCAGCTTTTTCATTTTCACTTGCCGTAATGAAAGCTCAGTTCACATCTATTGGACAGTAAATACTAAACAAAGACACAATTGTTCCAAATTCATATTATTATCCACCAAAACCAGCCAATCAATACTTTGCACCGATTAAAGCAACCAGTCCTGTACCTGCAACTGCCTAATCAGCCAATCACAGCCTGTCAGCTTGACTGGCGCGCAGCACTTTCTACAACAAACAGAGACACAGACAATTCAGTAGTATTGCTCCATTCAGATACTGTCCAGATAAACTACAAGCTGCTCTGACAAGTAAAAAGTTATTTTTCTCCAATTATGTTTGTGATCCTTCATAAACATTTTCGGGACTATTTGCCTAAAACTTTTCTCAGCGGAAGGGTATCTGATGAATCATTGCAAGTTCAATTGAAAAGCTAGGTTTTTAAGTGTTTGTATTATTTTATTATAGCGACAGAGCCCTCTTGACGAAGGCTCTACCATACGGTATTGACCTTGACATTCGTTAGAGCCCTCGCCTTTGGCTCAGGACGCATAACTCCAGTCGTGGTCAACTACCACACGGTAGAGCCTTCATCGACGGGCACTTAAGTGCAAAAGTTAAGTGCAAAATTGTGTGCAGAGGATCGGTCAGTGATTGCTGTTATCCCTTATTTTGATCATTCTTTTATCTGCTCAATGTTCATTTCTAACAGCACCTTTCATTAGACAAGTAGAGTCCCTATGACACAGAACTCTGTGCACTAACCCAAATTCTCCACTGTTAACTGTAGCACTGCTCAGCAGCTTGACAGCCTTCTCTACTCAAAATGCAAATATCATATTGAGCAGCATATTTATTCTTTAAGACTATGCTTTACAGTGTTTTTTTTAATCTGCATAATTCAGGTCTTGCTACACACTATTTAGGGGCTTACATCCTGAAAACAATTCTCAGCACTTTTGTAACCCAATGCATGTGATAACATGTATCCATATTCGATTGAAAGTGAAAATTGCTTTGCAGGCAAGGAACTGCTGACTCTCCGTCTTGCCTACAACCTGAATTTTAATTTCTAAATACAGCTTGCGAGTGCCGTTTCTTTTTTTCCCCCCCCATACACTTTTCCTAAACTTAAATACTTACATTATTAAAAACAGGACACTGGAGGGATCAAGTCCATTGCATTTATACAGTCATGCAGTGAATGGGAGTGCTTGTGATTTGCTTCTTATGTAAGCTGTCTTTCAATGTGTGTGAGAAAAAAATCTGCCACATGCCAATAAGAACAACTTGTAATCAAGTTGCAACATCGACTACTGACCTATCTACCAAATAACACTGGCTGGCGATATCCTCTGGTGCTGCACTGTAAAGGTGAGTTGAAGAGTTAAGCAATCTGAAAGCTTAGACTTTAGTGAAAAAGAAGCATTTGACACTTCTATTTTTTAAACTAACTGTCTTGACTACAGTATACCGTCAACTTGTTTTCACACTAGAGTTGAAATACTTCTAATTAAATGGGCAAATATAACCCTAGTAATTAACACTTGTATCTATCCAACAAATGGAACGGATGTTCTGCCTATAAATAATTAAACAGATCTCAACTCTTTTCTCCAAATCAGCTCTCCAAGTTACAATTTACATGCCATTTTCGGATTTCTGCAGCGATCGCCCACTAATTTTACTGTCAC
This sequence comes from Acipenser ruthenus, assembly GCF_902713425.1. Taxonomy (NCBI): domain Eukaryota; kingdom Metazoa; phylum Chordata; class Actinopteri; order Acipenseriformes; family Acipenseridae; genus Acipenser; species Acipenser ruthenus. The sequence goes on along the minus strand of NC_081193.1, from coordinate 47,367,525 downwards.
TGTAGAAGGTTTCTTTTTGATGGTGTCCCTGTTATTACAGTGTGTTTGTCAGTAACTAAGGGGTCATTACAGAATGCCAGATAGACGTTCCTCCTGAGCTAGTAATTATATGTCTGCATGCCTGGCATTTAACCCACAAAGGACAGCTAAACCATTAACAAACCAAACAATGTCCTGTTTAGCTCTGTAGCACCAGCACTGCAGCACTGCTTTTATACAGTAAGTTGTAGTTTGTATGGTTGTGTTTTAACAAGTCTGGTTATATGAATATGCATTTTATTTACCCTCAGTTTAATTAGGATAAAATATTTAAACTCACAGACATTTATTTTTGCATTCACTCTATTACAAAAAGTGTTTTTAATGCACAGCAGTTAATGTGATTGCACTATTGGTTACTGCAGTCTGGAACTGGGAATTGTCAATGACCTATATTGGGACTTTAAACCAAACGTTGCCTGGATGCTGGTGTATTTGACAACATTTCATTACCAACATGCAGATGAAGCTCTAAAGTGAAACATCAACCTTTTCCATGAGGTGTTACCAGCTGTGACAAAACACTGAATTTTGAACAGATAATATAAAACTAGTCAAGCACTCACTATTACACCTCTTTTAAACTGTGACATAGCTTCTATTCATTTTAAAGTCAACCAACAGTTTATACTACACAGTCGATCATGCAACACATCACTGGGTTACGTTCTATTGCATAGCATGCCTACTTTATTTCCTAATAGTTCCTGATAAAAGTGGTCAGACCTGTGTAAAGGATATACAAAGGCTCTGTTTAACGTAAGGGTGTTGAATAAAACTGGAACGCTATGTCCCATTAAATGAGATACAATAGGCATCAATTGGCTTGCTTCAGCTCGCAATCTGGTGCCAAATCTAACTGAATTAACAGCTGAAGATACACCAGTGGAAGGCATACATTAAACAGGGCATGAATAAAACAAGACAGAAGTCATGTCAATCAAAAACACAGTCTTTTGGAAAGAAACACATGGAAGTTCTCTAAGGGCTTGTCAAACCGGCTTTCTCTTTGAACAAAATAATGTATTTATTTTATGCCAAAGCTTTTATACAGTAGTGTTTTGCACTGGGAAATAGCAATGTAAATCCTTTTTTTAAATTGTACAGACAACTTCCAAATCTGCAGGCATATACCAACAAAACAATGAACTCAGTACTTCCCTGTCAGTTGTCAACTTCATTTTATATGGTCACAAGAAAAATATTTTGTATATGTTTTATTATATTTATATATATATATATATATATATATATATATATATATATATATATATATATATATGTTTTGAGCATATGTACTGATATGTCCAAAAGTATAATAAAAAGACAAAAACAAAACTCTTTGGCATCCATCTCACAGATCAATCCAAAATTTAGCACACATGCAAAGTCCAGTTGGGAGCTATAACCAAGCATGAGGTAGCATTTTACTGGAAACATCTACAGAGTTCATTTTTCAAATCAGGGGTTTAATCATGCCACACCCTTTTCAGATATGGATTGACAGTAAATTACACTGACAATCCCAGGGAGTGCTCATTAAGAGGACACCTTGCTAGCACCCTTCATTTTAATCTCAAAGGGTTTCAGTCTTTTAAAAACTAAAATGTACTTACGATTTATCCCTTTTGTGAACTTGGCGTCTCTGAGGACTCACTTGTCTTCGACGTGGTGACAACGACTTGCCTCGTCGCTCTTTAATAGGAGACTGGGCTGTTGAGGACTTCAGTATCTGGGAAAGGAAAAAAGGGTTTAAAGTGAGAGAAATATAGACTGAAAACTGCTTCAGACTAATGTGATCAATTGTCTTGCTCATGAGAGGAACTTACATGAATAGGAAAGGATTTTAACAATTTGGTAAATGCCTTACACTACTGTAAGACGGCAGCTATGTTATATAAAACTTAAATACAAACTGTAAAAATGTATTATAATGATGATTGTCTGTAATATAACAAATTAATGAATTTACTTTCTGTATAACAATTCAATTTCATAGAAGGCATCACTGTTTAGATCTGCTACCTTTTAGATCAGTCTAACAGACAGAAATAAATACACAAACAGAAAATAATTGCCTGTTTTAAAAGGCTTCTGCGATACACCTGCACAGTCATTGTGCAGTTTACCATTCTTTTCAGCATACAGTATACTGTACATTGAAACTTTAATTTACCAGCCAATAAAAGGAGCTATACATTTGGGATGACTTAAATCAAATGGCTGCTTATTCAAGGTGCCAATGTCATTCACATCTATTGAAAATAAACATTATCCTGTCTGTGGTTTACTGCCTTGTAGGTGACAGTTAATACAGAGATTAAAATCTCTAGGTTACACCTACTGATTGGAAGCAAATATGTGCATATATTAAATCCTAGCTCAGAACAAAGTCTCTAGTTCCATAGACACCATGCAAGGTTGAACATAGTTGAACCCAAATTCAGAGGTTGAACATAGTTGAACCCAAATTCAGAGGTTGAACATAGTTGAACTCAAATTCAGAGGTTGAACACAGTTGAACCCAAATTTGCATTTATATATTAATACTCTTTTTTTGTTTGAGTTTTTCTGAGGAGGGTGAATTACTGTTCACCATATAAAGCAATAGTTTTTTTGTTTTTTGGGTTTTTTTTGCATATTAACTAAAAAAATATATACTGGCATTACTCCATTAACTATGTCAAAGTGTGTGCAGATGTGACTGTAATTGAACCTACAGGCCAATAAATGCCACTGGCATCAGGCAGCTGTAAGGACTCAACATAAATCAGCAGCTATTTTGAAATCTTATTATAAATCGTATTGTTTAGTAGTTCAGTGGAGGAAGTCTTTAAAAAAACAACAACAAAAAAAAGCCTTTTCTTTCAAATGTACTGGTTTAATGTTAAATACAGCAATGCAATGGAACAGTACAACAGCCACCATTGCCAACAAGCTATTTGCTAGTATAAGGCAGGCTGAATTGGAACTGAAACCGCAATACTCTATAATGGAAAACAAATAAATATAATATGGCAGATGGCAGTATTTCGAATCTCATCTTGTAGTCTCTGGCTAAATGAGCTATTCTGTCCCAAAATGAAGCCAAACATTACAGAACCTAGATCTGAGAATCACAAGAAGAAAAATGTAGTGACCTGTATCTCCTTGTTTTATGTTCCTGCAGTATTGCAGTTTGCTTTGGGGATAAGTAGGAAGCGAAGAGATTTGCCAAGACTTTGGCAGCATTAATGTAACATTTGACCTCCAGGCACAACTATACAGTATTTGTGATGATAGAATCTGTCCACTGTATGTCTTAAAGTTTACATACACAGAACTTAGAAGTGTACCAGAAAATAATTAAACCTCTTAATTTTGTAATTTTGCAAAAAATGTTACTTATTGAGATTATATAATACATAAATAGCAACATAAGTTGGTGCAAGATTGTACTATTTAATCAAGCATTTCTTAAATCAGTATTCACTGTTGGTTTGTGTTGTCTTGGTTTGTCGCCAGTTTGTCAAACATCTGATGACCTATATGTAGTCGGTTGTTGAGAAGAGTTTCAAACCACAAGAACAACTGTCAATCTAAACCAGGCCAACCTGCCTTCCAACTTTCTACTTGACATGTGCTTAGCAACAGCTTTGCTAATAAGCATAGAATCAACACGGTATCAGTAACATACTATACACCCCCCACCAAGGACTGTAACACCATATCCTAGTCAAAATACATAGCCCTCAACGGCTCATAATTGGAGAAGCGGTTATAAATATACGTAAGGTAGGACATGATGTGCACACAGTAATTCGTCCCTTTATCCGCCCGTTTATCTGCCATGATCAGCCTCTTCAGCAACGTTAGTTTATTATTGAACAGAGAAGATTAGTTCAGATATTGTAGATCCTACCAAATTTTCTCTACACTGTGTTGTATGTGCTCCATGTGCTGACATTGCTGGTAGTGTCATGTGAACTGTTCGCCTGCGGGGCGTATAAACTTCAACCTCTTCTCGATCTCCTCACTGTCACTCAGCAGCGAATGCACGCACCCACGTGGCAGACGGCTACTCTGTCGCAAGCATTAAATGCCGTGTATCTTTCATAACAAGGGATGAATGCTCACTGACCTTCATTCTCATGTCCCGTGCATGTTTCTCCATCTCCTTGCGCATCTCCTCGTGTGCCACCCCGCTGGAGGTGAGCACCAGATACTTCCACTCAATGGGCTGGAACACATGCGGGTCGTGAGGCACATACAGCCCAATCTTCACCTTCTTTACCGTGTGCAGGTACTTGCGGTAGGAGTCCTCGAACTCGAAGATGAGCTCGCTCAGGGTCCGGAAGGCTAGCGGCTTGTCCATAAGGTCTGGCCTCCTGCTCATGCCCAGCGAGCCGTATCGCCCATTGCAATATATGCCCAGGACCACGTGGTGGAAGTAGTTCCCTGAGAACTGTGTTTTGAAGCTGATGGGAAAGCGCTCCACAGAGGTAAGCCCATTGGTCAGGTAGCTGTGCAGGACAATGTTAAAGAATACATATTGTGGGCAGGTCAAAGTAAGATAGAGCAAATAAGGCGTGCAAATAAATCACGAGGTGGCAGCTAGTAAAGTACTTCAACCACCATTGATACATAAGGTCATGGATGGTTATTTTAACATGTCTTAATATAGTCCTGATTTCCTGAAGATTTATTTTATTAGCACCATATTTTAAAACAAGTACAAAGTCAATATTTCTGAGAGGGATGAAACAAATTCCAATAGTATACAAACTATAAATAAATCTATTTGGAACAGTTCAGTAAATTCCCTATTCTTGTCCCTGCAACTAAGCTGTTATATGCCAGTATCATTCTGTTAACGTTGTGTGACTTAAGTCAGGCTTTCACAAATTGTAGACCCCAGTGTGAGACGACCTTTGGGGTGGAATGTCTGTAGCGCACAGGAAGAATTTATCACTGTGAAGCAAGTCTTTCTGTCACTGTAAAGCATTAAGAAAGCTGTGACTTGCTTAATTTTTACACTGTAATCTGTAAAGCTGTTGTAGGTGACTCATAGGTCTGAAGCAAATGGTTTCTGGGAAAGAGGGGTTTTCCAACTATTTATTATAAATATTTATTCAAATTCCAACACACAATAACTTTAGCTGGCTTTAGTGATGCTACAATGTTGGCACAATTGAAATTAACTGTTGTAGGACTTGCTGAGTTGTTTGTTTTATGGGATCTGGGAATGTTATATCCAACAGTGAATAAAAGCACTGGAATCTACAAAGACAAAAAGCTGCCTCAACCTTTGATCTGCAACATGCCACACAGACTTGGTACCCTTTTCACATGCTATCTTACGCAAGAATTGAAAGGTCAGAGCTTATACCGAGACATAAATCTATACCAAAGTTCTTGAAACAAGTAGCACCATGGCAACAAAAATGTTTATCACATTTTCAAGACAACAGAATTGTACTCTTAACATTCCCTTAATATACTCCAATTTTACATGCAATTCCAAATCTGAATTCTCATGTATGGGGGTTATAACTTGTTATATTGTTCCATCAATATTTACTTGCAACCATGTGACAGGCCACATACATCATAGTTATTTGATTATTAATTGCCAAAGCAAAGCTTTCTATTTCTCGCAAACACAGAATAAAGTCAATGTTATGTTATTGTATTTTTAATGTTACTGATATTTGATACACAACACTATAAAAGGGGTGTAATAAATATATACTTTCCCCGTTAGACTATTTTAATGTTAAGAACTGTTGCTTCCTTTTTCATTTTGGTCTGTACAAATCAAGGCTTATTAAAAATAGAGATTACAACTGTATCGGAAACAGTCCCTTTGAATCGAGGCATCAATATGGTGGAGGTACATCGAGAAGACAATGCATCTCAAAAATACTTACTCTACACCACCATTACAAGGCTTACAAGGCCTAAAATGAAATGTCTCTGTTTATTTGTAATTTGATAACTCTATTGTGTGTTTTCCTGAATAAAGAAGTAGAGCATGGATGACGGGCCAGGACATTGGATGGAGAAATAAAATAAATCAGATAATAAAAGCTAAATACATATAGACAGAGTACTTTACTTTTATTAGCCAAATAAAAACAGATAAAGGGTTAAACCGGGGTAAATAGTAAACAGTAGCTACCTGCTCGGATCCTAAAAAACAAAAACAAAACAAATCTTGTGCTACTTGAAACTTCCTATGGATCTCCAAGGAAAATAAATAAAAAATTATGTTAAGAAAGACAAGCCTTTCATTCTAACAATTTTACATCCATCTAGATCGAGGCATTATGCTGTATACTGCAGTGCTGATTACATGACATGATACACAGTTCTGTTTCTCTGCATAACATTGCTTTAAAAAGGGGGAAATTCACAAAGCCATTAATTTCATTTACACAATTATTATAAAAAGTAGAAAAATATTCATTTAAGCTACAAAATAAGCTTTGATTTAAGCTGTTCATTTCTATTTTTGTAACAGTAAGTTTTTTTCTCTTTTAACAAAATTGTGCTAATGACACACTACAAGGCATTGTGAGACCCCCCATGTGTTTTTGCCACTTATAATTCCTAATAAAATGGCCATGCCCTGTTCAACCAAAGTGTAACAATAAAGGACAGCCATCATGATATCCATATTTTATAATTTTCTTCACTTTGATGCTATTGATGTGACCACATTGTCACTCACTAGAATGCTTGAAAGCTGATGGCACAAAAAAAAGATACTGACGATCAGTCCTCAGCTCCTGGATTTTTGTTTCACTTAATTTCCTTCTGAATAGCCATCTGTTAGTGGGGTCTCTACGCTCTGCAGCTCTCCCTCCCCCTCACAGATGCCAGACTGACTCTTCATCGTTACTCTGTTTGCCAGGTTACTGTATTAGGCTGCACTCATAAAATAATTATGCTTGAAAATGTAGGAGACAAAAGGACTATAGATAAAATCAATAAGCGCTTGGAATATTGAATTCCACCTGGCCCCCATTGAATCATAAATTAAACACTGTCCTTGCTGCACTTCCTCCAGTTATTCAGATAAAAATTGTATATTTTTGTACACTAGCCTCAAGTAGCATCTATCATAGGTACCGACCAAGGACAAAAATAAGTCATGTTTGTACCCCAAAATGTATTAAATGAGTATAGCTGGAAACTTGTGTCAATGGTCTCCCGTATCATTGCTACAGGCTACTGAAAACACCAGGCTTGAGCAACCACCTATAGAGTTGAAGTAAAATCTCTTAAACTTAATTAATTGAGGAAGATTTGTTTAAAAAAAAAAAAAAAAAAAAGTGTTCTAAAAGACAGATACAGGGCTTAACATCAGCTTGCTGCATGACTTACACAACGAAGTTCCAGAAAGTTACATGCCCGTGTGGATTAGCATATAGTGTATTAAAACAAAACACTTAACGCACATGACAGTGTAATTAATAGCTGGGGAGCTATAACCAAAATTTACTGTGGGATCCAACATTATATTGTAACCTATACTAAAAACATTACCAATTCAGTGCATTAAATTGTAATGAAATAATATGTCCCTACTTACTATACATATGATACATCTTAGAAAATTACAGTTATAAATAGATCAGCCCATGTTTTTATGGTAAGCATGAAGAATAACTGACAGATTCTATTTTTAAGGAACAGCGCGGTGTACTTTAGTAATCAGTAGATGTCCCTTCTGCTTTGTGTACCTACAAAAGCTGTATAACCTTTTCAGTAATAGTCAATTCACTGTATTCCCCCTGTAGAGAGCAGGCTCGAAGATTATAGAGGTCAGGATGACACTGGAGAACCAAGACCAGAGGAAGCAAGACAACGAAGACACTTAAGAAGAACATAAGAACATAAGAAGGTTTACAAACGAGAGGAAGCCATTCAGCCCATCTTGCTCGTTTGGTTGTTAGTAGCTTATTGATCCCAGAATCTCATCAAGCAGCTTCTTGAAGGATCCCAGGGTGTCAGCTTCAACAACATTACTGGGGAGTTGGTTCCATACCCTCACAATTCTCTGTGTAAAAAAGTGCCTCCTATTTTCTGTTCTGAATGCCCCGTTATCTAATCTCCATTTGTGACGCCTGGTCCTTGTTTCTTTTTTCAGGTCAAAAAAGTCCCCTGGGTCGACATTGTCTATACCTTTTAGGATTTTGAATGTTTGAATCAGATCACCGTGTAGTCTTCTTTGTTCAAGACTGAACAGATTCAATTCTTTTAGCCTGTCTGCATACGACATGCCTTTTAAACCAGGGATAATTCTGGTTGCTCTTCTTTGCACTCTTTCTAGAGCAGCAATATCCTTTTTGTAACGAGGTGACCAGAACTGAACACAATATTCTAGGTGAGGTCTTACTAATGCATTGTAAAGTTTTAACATTACTTCCCTTGATTTAAATTCAACACTTATAAAAGTATCTCACAATATAAAAGAGTCTACAGCCTACCAATGCTACTGTAGGGATGCTTACTACATTTAAAAATGCAGACAATCCACCAAATACTTCTATAATCAATTAGGATATGAAAAAAACACTTTGCTGTACATATGATTCAAACACTTTAGTGAATCCCTCATATTTTGTATCTGGCAAGGTACCAGTTGCTTTTTTTTATAATCAGTAGCATATGTTTATGTACTGCATTTAGTAGCAATTTCTTACAGAAATACACGTGCAATAATAAAAAGGAGCATTATTTATAAGGTACCTAAGATCTTGCTCTGTATCCTTGCTCTTGTGTATGGTTAATATCCTACTGTAAGTGGACAAATAAAACATTTGAGCAAGTTACTGCTTTTGTGTGACACCTGCTTTTTTATAGATATTAGTTGTGAAAAAGCTGTGTTTCTAATTTTTAGATTGTCTTTGTTTTAGGTGCAAATACAATGATACAGTTAGATTTCCATTTTTTTCCCTAAACAAGCAGAAATACGAATAATACATGAGCTTATCCCTCTTAAACCTAGGAGTCCAAGCTAACCAGAAAAGAGAAAGTTGTCTTGCGTGCATTGTAACCTCTTACAGTTTGGGTCTGACCAATTTAACTTAAAGCAAAATATTAATTTTTTTAAAACAAGAGTCATGTTTCAATAGCAATAGCTCAGAAGTTGAAGAGAAAGGACAGCAATGAGGAATCCTTCAAAACAAACAGCAGCAGGGCAGGAAACCCCTGACTACTGCTCTCCTATTAGGGGCTCTTAAAAGGGTTAAAGTATATCAAATTACTCATAAAGGGGGATATCACCTCAGATGGCAGAAAAGCATTAGAGCTGCTATAGACACCACCCTGGATTGCATTTTAGAAGGCTAATAAAAACAAATGGCCTTTAATGGTTTTAAGGGTTAATTGTCTCCTTATAAGAACTGGGTAGTCCAAAAAGGTTGTGAAGAGACAACTGAGAAAAGAAGATAGTCATAAAACAGAAGTTAGGGTCTTTACAGATTTTCAAAAATACACTATTAAAATGGTATTCATGGACCTCCAAGTGTTCTTGGTGCATTAAGAATCTGATGTGTGTTGTACAGTGCCTTGCGAAAGTATTCGGCCCCCTTGAACTTTGCGACCTTTTGCCACATTTCAGGCTTCAAACATAAAAATATGAAACTGTAATTTTTTGTGAAGAATCAACAACAAGTGGGACACAATCATGAAGTGGAACGAAATTTATTGGATATTTCAAACTTTTTTAACAAATAAAAAACTGAAAAATTGGGCGTGCAAAATTATTCAGCCCCTTTACTTTCAGTGCAGCAAACTCTCTCCAGAAGTTCAGTGAGGATCTCTGAATGATCCAATGTTGACCTAAATGACTAATGATGATAAATAGAATCCACCTGTGTGTAATCAAGTCTCCGTATAAATGCACCTGCACTGTGATAGTCTCAGAGGTCCGTTTAAAGCGCAGAGAGCATCATGAAGAACAAGGAACACACCAGGCAGGTCCGAGATACTGTTGTGGAGAAGTTTAAAGCCGGATTTGGATACAAAAAGATTTCCCAAGCTTTAAACATCCCAAGGAGCACTGTGCAAGCGATAATATTGAAATGGAAGGAGTATCAGACCACTGCAAATCTACCAAGACCTGGCCGTCCCTCTAAACTTTCAGCTCATACAAGGACAAGACTGATCAGAGATGCAGCCAAGAGGCCCATGATCACTCTGGATGAACTGCAGAGATCTACAGCTGAGGTGGGAGACTCTGTCCATAGGACAACAATCAGTCGTATACTGCACAAATCTGGCCTTTATGGAAGAGTGGCAAGAAGAAAGCCATTTCTTAAAGATATCCATAAAAAGTGTCGTTTACAGTTTGCCACAAGCCACCTGGGAGACACACCAAACATGTGGAAGAAGGTGCTCTGGTCAGATGAAACCAAAATCGAACTTTTTGGCAACAATGCAAAACGTTATGTTTGGCGTAAAAGCAACACAGCTCATCACCCTGAACACACCATCCCCACTGTCAAACATGGTGGTGGCAGCATCATGGTTTGGGCCTGCTTTTCTTCAGCAGGGACAGGGAAGATGGTTAAAATTGATGGGAAGATGGATGGAGCCAAATACAGGACCATTCTGGAAGTAAACCTGATGGAGTCTGCAAAAGACCTGAGACTGGGACGGAGATTTGTCTTCCAACAAGACAATGATCCAAAACATAAAGCAAAATCTACAATGGAATGGTTCACAAATAAACATATCCAGGTGTTAGAATGGCCAAGTCAAAGTCCAGACCTGAATCCAATCGAGAATCTGTGGAAAGAACTGAAAACTGCTGTTCACAAATGCTCTCCATCCAACCTCACTGAGCTCGAGCTGTTTTGCAAGGAGGAATGGGCAAAAATTTCAGTCTCTCGATGTGCAAAACTGATACAGACATACCCCAAGCGACTTACAGCTGTAATCGCAGCAAAAGGTGGCGCTACAAAGTATTAACTTAAGGGGGCTGAATAATTTTGCACGCCCAATTTTTCAGTTTTTTATTTGTTAAAAAAGTTTGAAATATCCAATAAATTTCGTTCCACTTCATGATTGTGTCCCACTTGTTGTTGATTCTTCACAAAAAATTACAGTTTCATATCTTTATGTTTGAAGCCTGAAATGTGGCAAAAGGTCGCAAAGTTCAAGGGGGCCGAATACTTTCGCAAGGCACTGTAAATAGGTGGATGCACTTTTTATATTACGGCTGTGAATTTTCGTTTGAAAAGGCTTTAGCTTGAGGGCTTTACTATACGGTAAATGGGCTACTTTATAACTGTTTTAATCAAGCACCTGAATGTCTGGCGAGAGCACACCACAGGAACAGTGAACCCCATTGGTGACATCATAAATATATATTTTCTTCATTTAACAGTAAGCAAGACAAATTGTGTGAATTGAAGGAGCAAAACAACACAGCAAATTAAAATGTACTGGACTGTTTGTGAAACTGATATTTTGGTTGGCTAGGAGTGATTTCTAATTTACTATACGCACAAAAGTGCCACTTGTTCTTTTGAGTGTATGTTAGAAACAAAGCCAGTTCCAATGTATCAGCTCAAGCCTTGCTTCTTTGGTGTCGATGGGTCAATAGTTCATAGCACAATCATTCCCCAACACAGCTAAGCTCCTTCCTTTTGTTGAGATGACAGGGGTTCAAAACTAACATCCAAACAGCAGTCTGGGCTATGTTTGCCAGGGTCAATCTGCAGGGTTGAGGTTACTACTGAATGGCCATCTGTTTCTGAACTGCCACTAGGTGGGCTGGATTTAAGCACCACAACAACTTGTGAGGGAGAGTATGTAGTTAATATTAAAAAAATAATTAAGTCAAAGGCCATTTCAGAATATTCATTAATAACCATTTGAAATAAGCCACCTACCCGTTCTAGTAAATGGACTGCCCCACATGTCTATGTAAATCTTGGATTAATTTATGATAAACAGAATATAGTTTTGAAAAGTTGTCTAAATATATATATTCAGTTTGGTATATGTTAGAAATCCCACCTCATGAAACATACATATGTGCTTATTGCTGCAGTCTTGAAAACAAGTCGGTTGCATGTACAACAATATGAAGTTAAACTATAATACTGGATCTTTAAATGTAAATATATACATCTCAATAGTCAAATCAAATGTGTGCTGAGTGTTAGATACGGAGCTCTAAAAAAAGCAGCGAGTTATAATTAATAAGGTACTTATGATGTCCTTTTTTCTTGCTCTGAGTGTTTGGTTAATACCCTACTATAAGTTGTCAAACAAAACATTTGAGAAAGTTACCCTCTTACTTCTTTTGTGGGATACCTGTATTTTTATAGATATTAGTTGTGGAAAAAAAGCTCTGTTTATCATTTTTAGATTGTCTTTGTTTTAGGCACAAAAACCCAGTTAGATTTCCAAATTCTTTCCTCAACTCTGAACCTAGCTGTGTCTAAAACAAGCAGAAAGCCTAAGAATATAACACGTGTCTGTAACAACTGTCGAAAAGACCTGACAGCTTGCCTGCCTTCAATGACGACTCACTAATCTGCTGTACTTTGGGTAGTCAACTGTGAATGTCTTGCACACACACTCTGAGGGGACTGCTGCCTTAACATTCCAGCTCTGTATCGTAGCAACCAGACCCTAGCCTGTCAAGCTCCAAAGTTTAGCAGGATAAATGCTGTCAAATACGAATGGATCTGCATTCACTTTGAAGGCCATGTGGAAAATGAGCCACTTTTAAACATAAATAGGCATCTGCTAAATAAATATTTATACTCAGTTTTCAGGTTCACTGTATAATATCTACCACTTACCCTCTAAGAACTATGAAAAATGAAAGTCTTGGGGCCAAGACTCAACAGGGTAAATGAAATTGTCTTTCAAATCATTTAGCTTTTGTTTGCAAAACCCTTATTTCCATCTGCCTTTGTCATTATTTACTCCTAGTTTCCCCTTGCTTTCTTTGAATGTACCTGCTAAAGTCCCTCCTTTCCCAAGCCCTGTCCTCATTCTTTTTGTTATGTCATTTCTTTTCACACTCATCAGCCTAATTATCTTTAGTCATAATTGATTTCTAACTTTTTACAGCATTTACAAGGAGGCAAAATATGTTGTACTGTATTTGGTACTATTTTCAGCTGTCTATTGACGTCATTTTCAAAAGGTATATTAATTAACTAAAGATATTTTATATCAACATATTGTCTAAATGATGGTATCCATCACTATCACGTATCCATGGTAAAGACAACCTGGTGTAGGATACAATAGTTCCCAGCCATACAAAAGTTCCCAGGTCGACTTCTGGTTTTAGTTTTAGTAGTTATTTTCAAATAAAAAAGGAATTCAATTGATTTGGTGTTGTTTTAAAATCATAAATAACTAACCTATGTGTTGATTATTAAGTAAAATAATTTGAATATGAGCGAGTTGTTAATGTGAGTTAATGTGACGCTGACATCATAAACAGGCACCTGTTGGGAAAATGTGCGCACTCTAAAAATGTAAGACGTTAAAAATGACAAAAGAACCTTTACCACTGTCATTTAACACATAAAAACAAATATAATATGTGTATACACATCATACATACATACGATAATGGATTTCAATACACTGTTTAATTTAATTTTATTAAAAAATGCGACAACCGGAAGTCGACCTGGAAACTTTTGTATGGCTGGGAACTATTGTATCCTACACCAGCTGCATATTAGGCTCAAACATGTTAACTGCTAGCCACTCTGATGCTTGTTGCCATGGTAATGGTAAGGCTGACTCTGGCAAATATGGAGTATACCAAAATGCAAATAAATAAATAATATTATGAATTACCCTTGTAGTTTAACCACCATTTGGAAATGTTAAAGAACATAACGAATAGGTTGATTCAGTAAACATGACCTTGCTTCATGATTTTCATGGATGTCCATAACATGGAAGACATTGAACACAAACATATAATACTGTTCTAAGTACCACAGCAAAAATGACCACAAGTATGTCAATAACATATATCCCCGGCCACGGCTAGAAAGAAATGTAGTGTAACAAACATATGTATATACGGATGAACGACTGCCTCCACTGTAACCCTGTCGACAGGGATTTCATCCCTTATGAGGGATAACTAATGAAGCAATGAGAAGAAATCTGTTGCATGCATGCCAAAGGCAAGCACCAGTGAAAGGATACATTCCAAGTATCACGGCTTCAAGGCATTTTATAGGAAGAGATTCCCGGATCATTTCTCTCGCCGTCTCCATCAACCTACAAAGATACAACAGAGATTAATCTATCCCCATTCATTAAAATCATGTTGGGGGTTAAATTTATTGATTAAAGATTATTCTAAGGAGTTAAATATTCCTCTCTCTGATATGGTTTAACACACTGAATTTATTTAGCTGTAGCTTCAAGTGTGAAGTACCTTTTAACAATGCAATTCTGAATTTCTAAACAAACTGCCCATGACATTTTAATTAACAGTAACATGCACTGTATATGTATTTGTTTGTGCTGTACAAAACCATGTGTGTGAATGAAGCTTGACATAGTAATAACATTTTTTTTCCATCCTAAAGCAATAAAAGGCTATGAATTGTTCACACAATGAAAGGATGTCCATTTTTTTTCAAGTACACTCGGTTTGTAGTGCCAGGCATGGACTGATACAATTCAATATAATTAAATTCTACATCGCATTTACTAGGCAAAATGCATACAAATCTAGATCCAACCCTATACTGTACTGTATATATATACTGTATCTTTGACTTTCTCTCAGATTATACAGTCACCCACTGACCCCTTTCACTTTTTTGGTCTATGACCCAGTGACAGTCCATTCCCCTTTATCAAGATTTAAATCCTGGTACCCAACTGGAAGTAGGCTGATGCATTATATTAGTGGACCAGAGATTTTCTGGAAAGAAAATAAAGGTAGTACCATTTTTTACACTGTGAAAACATTTGGTATTTACTTTCAACCAACTTAAAACCCCTCTTTTTTACAAACCGCAAACCATAAGGGCAGTTATTGCAAGCGAAATGGACATGCTCAGTGCTACTTACCCACTTAACGGTCTGGTTTTCCTAATTTCAAAGAACTGAGTCCCTGTATGATTGTATCTGTTATTAATAAGGTTAAAGAGATTCAACATGGAAAGAAATACACTTGTTACTATAAATCTGTTCTTCAGCAGCTTTTCATTGCCTGTCATACAAATACAAACATAAAAAATATGGTATACACACAGCACAGAATATTATTTAAAAAGCAGGACTTGTTCTTTTTACTTCTGTAGGATTACCAGAGCTAGAAATTCCACACAAAGACCTGTAACGTGACTGGGTAGTATCATTCTACAGTAAATGGCACATTTTTAAGCACCTAGAGCCTGTATCTGCACAGGCAACCTCTCGCAAATTGTTTGGAAGACGTGCTTGTTACAGGTGCTTCTTACAGCTATCTGGCTCGTGATGCGTCTCAAACAGCTAACTGTGTATAAATAGAAATGGCTTGCAAGTTCTTTGTGGAAGTGAAACCTTCACGCAGGTGTGGCTGTTTGTTACTTGCTCTGATTACAAGCGCCCATCATGCATTTTGTCTCGCCTGACCAAATCCTGAGGTGGGTCGCCGTCGATCCGGGTCGACCTGGGTACGTGGTTTCACACTATGCAGGATTGTGACCAGGGTAGCCAGAAACTGGGTTGAGACCCGGGTAGGACTGCCAGTGTGAAAGGGGCTCTTTCTATCTAAGGCGTCATTCTTAAGTTAAATTCAATTCTCACATTTAAGTCTCGGTCACGAGACAAAGCAAACCTCACTTAATTATTTTACTTTTTATCTTAGTCGTTTTTTATTTGAGTTCCACGGGACTTGTCCTCAGAGATGTAGCATTCAATATTATTCAAAGGAATAACCCTGTTGCCATGGCAGCCAAGTGCAGTCTGTTGATGGGTTATCCTGGAGAGCAAGAATTGTGGATCTTATCAGTTATTTTAACACATTTATAACCTGCAATTTAGTGCTATATGTTTTGCATTTCAATGAAATAATTAATACAAGTATTGTATACTCTGCAATTATTATTATTTGTTTATTTTGCAGACGCCTTTATCCAAGGCAACTTACAGAGATTAGGGTGTGTGAACTATGCATCAGCTGCAGAGTCACTTACAACAACGTCTCACCCGAAAGACAGAGTACGAGAAGGTTAAGTTACTTGCTCAAGGTCACACAGTGAGTAAGTGAGTGAGCCAGGATTTGAACTGGGGACATCCTGGTTACAAGCCCTTTTCTTTAACCACCGGACCACACAGCCTCCTCTTCGTGTGTTTTTCATAAGGAGAAGGTATCACCTCAAAAGGGCTTATTGCAGTAAAAATGTTTTTGTAATTAATGTTACTAGTGTATTGTAAGACAAGTGCCCAGCCTTTGGAATAACAGATGTACAGAGGATGAACCATTTGCTGTGTTTTGGAAATGCACTTTAGCTTCTGATTTCATAAAATCTTAAAAGCCAGGCTATGTTGGGTGGCTCAGTAGGAGTCTTTCCTATGGGCCAGAACTCAGACAATGCCACAGCATAGTGTCAGGAGACACTGCTCTAGGACAGTATATCCAATGGTGTGGGCCAGGAACCTCTTGGGGGAAGCAAAATGGTTTCAAGGTGGCCACGGAAAAAACAGAAATAGACCCTAAATGACCCTGAAACCAGACATGTTCCTTCTACCTTGACGACAAGTCTAGCAAATATTTATAACATTATAGAACAAAAGGTATATTTATTGGATGGGCTTTGAGCGAAGAAAGGCTGTGCTGTCCTTACTGTAACCCAATTTTTTTTAGACCAATTTCAAAAAAGGTAAATCTCCCCTTGCTATTTCTGTTTTCAATTCCCCAAACAGGAAGTTGCATTTGTGTTTATTTGTTCACATGCAGTATAGTAAATGGCAGCAGTGGGCAGTATTATGGAGTAGTGGTTAGGGCTCTGGACTCCTGACCGGAGGGTCGTGGGATCAATCCCAGGTGGGGGACACTGCTGCTGTACCCTTGAGCAAGGTACTTTACCTAGATTGTGCCAGTAAAAACCCAACTGTATAAATGGGTAATTGTATGTAAAAAAAATGATGTAATTTTATGTAAAAATAATGTGATATCTTGTAACAATTGTAAGTCGCCCTGGATAAGGGTGTCTGCTAAGAAATAAATAATAACAAATAAAGATGTGTGGCAATATTACAAAAAATACTGTATATATATTTGTATTGGTTTAAAATGAAGTAATCATACATTCATGATCAATTAATATAGGAATTTGCAAAAATGTAATTTTAATTGCATTATTATATTTCCCTTATGGTAAATAAAAAAAGGAAAAAAATGTTATAACTCAATATAGGAATACAATACCCAGAATCACTTGGAATGATTGGAAACACATTGGACTTGGAAACATAATAAAGTTTTAAGGGAAATGTATGACAAATCTATTAAAATGATATTTGAAGCTAAGACTTACTCTTAAATGTAAGTTGTAAAACATCCCTATTGGCCATCACTGTCATTTCTTACATACTGTATCCGTCACACATATTCAGATTTGCTTCTAAAATGTATGAGACCTTAAGTGATTGTGCTAGTCGTACATCTAAATTTACAGGTATGAGACAGACTAATATATTGGCTAGTCCATGAAGGAATACCATTCAAAGAGACCTGATTCTGTCCTCTGAAATTAAAACAGCAATGCAAGCTAGCGTTGACTTGACAGGGAGGGGGGTAAGCAAATAAAAAAAGATACTGCAGCGTCTTCATGTAGTTCTGTACCACCAGGAGCCAGTCTAGGACAGACATCGATGGCCTGAAGTTAGGCACTGATAGCACAGGAGGCTGGAAGGAAAGAATAATCCCATTAAATGCCAGAGTTCAACATCAATATGGGATTATGATCTTGCAGACAGAAAATCCACTAACTACCAATGGGGTTTCTGCTGTGCACACATACTGTTAGCACCAGTTTAACTGTCTACTGAGGCCAGACTGTCACTAACTTAATATTTCATGCAACAAGAAAAACAAACAAACAGCAGACTTACATGAGATATTTACTTTATAGTTAGTATTGTGGAATAAATGTCCTCATTAGTGAAACAGTGGTGTATCATCATTTATTTCTTAGCAGACGCCCTTATCCAGGGCGACTTACAATTGTTACAAGTTATCACATTATACATTATTTCACATTATACAGATATCACATTATTTTTACATACAATTACCCATTTATACAGTTGGGTTTTTACTGGAGCAATCTAGGTAAAGTACCTTGCTCAAGGGTACAACAGCAGTGTCCCCCACTGGGGATTGAACCCACAACCCTCCGGTTAAGAGTCCAGAGCCCTAACCACTACTCCACACTGTGTATGTATATATATACACGTTAGGACCCCAACCCAAAATACACCCCCATCTAGATCAAGTCAACCACATTGAGTTGGGGTTCATTAATTTTTAGAACCCCAAAATCTTCTCATGTTTGGGGTGGGGTTGCCTTGCAAATGACCAGACCGTGATGCAGAAAATTCACTTAACCCGAACCCAAACTGGAGATCATCCGAAAACACAACCGTACTCAAGCAATGAGGAGTAACGTTGCAGTGCGCGTCGGTCTTCCAAATAAAACTACAGTACCACATTAGCTGCACAGTACACAAGAGTGCAATCATTTTTGCTGTATTCAGAATAAAATAATACATCAAATAGCAACCTAAATATTCTAAAATAATCTGAATAGTGCAACTGGTCCAGAATGCTGCTGCTGCAACAATACTGACAAGTACAAAAGGAACTGGACATATTACATCTTTCAAATATCGGGTTACTTTTAGATTCTTCTGTTGACCTTCAAGGCTGTCCAGGGAACTGGCCCTAAATAGTTATCAGACTTGCTGCATCCCTACATCCCTAGGCGTCAGCTGTGCTCTTCAAGCTCAGAGCTGCTGGCTGTTCCCTTCACCAGGTGTGTCACTCTGGGAGGTCGGAGTTTCTCCACTGGTGCTCCTAAACTTTGGAACTTGTTGCCACTAGTTGTGAGAGGCTCTCATTCTGTTGCGAAATGTAAAGCACTACTAAAAACACATTTGTTTTTCCTAGCTTTTTTATATGTAAATCATTGTGTAATATTGTAATCATGTTTTTATTTTAGTTATGATGCTGTACTTTTATTTTTTTGTACTTTTTTGTAAAACATCTTGATTTTTTAATTTTTTTTTTTTTTTAATGTAAATCGTTTTCTAGTGTTTGTAATCATGTTTTTATTTTAGTTATGACACTGTTTTCCCCCCTGTAAAGCATTTTGGGATGGCAGTGCAATGAAAGGCACTATATAACAATTTATTTGTTTATTTATTTTATTTCCAAAGTAGCATAGTTTGACATATTTGGGGCTACTCTGAGAATATTTCAAACTAGCATATTGTTGGAATGTATTTTCTGTATTGTTCTGGCCAGGTTACAATATTTCAATCAATCAATGTATTTTTATATAGCGCCATTCATGGCAATGCCATCCCACAGCACTTTACATGGGGAAAAAAGTACAGTCATAACTAAAATAAAAACATGATTACAAACACTAGAAAACGATTTACATTAAAAAAATAAAATTTTAAAAAATCAAGATGTTTCACAGCTAAAGCAGGATTGCCTTAGTTTTCCTATTTCAACCAGCTGAAAAAGCTTGTTATGTTCTGCACAGTTTAAGACATCGAGGTGAATCCAATCCAGACTTATTATATGAAGTTCAAGAAGGCATTACACTATGAGAAGCCTCATCTTCCAGGTCACCCTGGATGTTGTTTTAAACCAGTCATAGAAAATGTACTACTAGCACTTATAAAGCTTGTATTGAATTTAGTGTTACAGAATACCCTGCAAAGTTTACAAGAAACCCATTGTGTTCCATTTGCTGTGTCCTATGTGGTTGACATTTTTAATCACACATCATGGGTCATAAATCGACTGGGCAATACATTTCTCAACATTTAATAAGGCAGGAGAAAAAAAAATGTCTTCTAAGAATTGCAGTACAGTATATCCAGACCATAACCAGACCCAAAAAAAAAGAATATTAATAATAAAATGACCAGTGGTTTGTAGAGGTCATTGTAAACAATGAATTACCGTATTCCTTCGCATTTAAGATACACTTGATCTGAGGACACCCTGGCCAACCTAAGCCCCCACCCCCCCCCACCCCGGGCGGCGCTTGGCCAATTGTGCGCGACCCCTGGGAACTCTCGTCCACGGTCAGCAGTGGAATAGCCTGGACTCGAACAGGCGATATCCAGGCTATAGGGTGCATCCTGCACTCCATGCGGAGCACCTTTACCGGATGCGCCACTCGGGAGCCCCCAAGACACACTTTTTTAACAATTTAACACTTCTTAAAACTAGCCTGCTTCTTAAATTCAAGTACAGTAGTAATGCTTGTAAAAAAAATAACCAACAAAAGACGTGACTACCAGAGTGCACAAACAGCAACGTGACTGACTGCCGGAGAAAAGACGAACAATGACACCACTTCCCGAATACACAAGCAGCAATTTGACTAAAGCTGATGGATCACGGAGCCACTTTGCTATTTGGACCTTGGATTCATGGCCGTATTTTTCGACATGCCAAGCAATACCACAGTTAACAAATAGGGAGAAAAACAGGTGTGAGTAATCATGTCTAGAAATGAGAAACAGCACATAACTGTAATGCTCTGTGTGATAGCAGGCAGGCTCAAACTGCCCTTTATGCATAATTGAGATTATATCTTTGTAAATACAGATATATTTGATGATTTTTTTCCCCCCTGAAATTCAAGGTGGGAAATTAGGGCTGCGTCTTAAATTTGAGGGTGTATTAAATTTGAACAAATACGGTATGTATCGTAGTGCAAAGAATTCAACCCTTTCCCTATTCAATGACTGAAGACCCCATGCTTTTGTTTTAAACCTGTTCATCAACCTCTATTATATTCCTCTGTAAGCCTGCAGTTAATCAACTATAAAAAGCTGCTTTAGGGAGAAATCTTTCATTGTTACTATCTGGGGGCTGAATGGATATATTACGGGGGCATTCATTAGCTATCAGTGCACAAATTGCTGCAGTTGGGCCACGTCCTGCAGTCATCTTTTCTCATCATCACTGTTGTATGCTTTTCATATAATAAGCTGGTGTAGCCTAACACAAGAATGACACATCCATCAAATCAATCATCTAATTTTATAACCAGTTTCTTTTTAGTTTAACTGAAGGACGACAGTATAACCAAAAAGGTGGGTCATTCCAGCTGAAGTAAACCTGGAGGAAGTTGACCGACTCAGTGACTAATGTTTATTTCTGAAGGATCTAGGTATAAATGGGCAATTTTGCATTCCTCTGAGCCCTTTTCTCCATCACATGTGGTTTATGTACCATGAACCATAAATGGAGGACACCTCCTTAGAATTGGAGCTAGTATGATCCAGGTCTGTATTTTTAAGCATTCCTGTTGACAGGTTGAAATATGCTAGCTTCAAATTACTTTTTCTTATTTTCTTTTATATTTTCCTCTGTTTTAATGGTGCTTGCAGTAATTCTGAGTGGCTCATATTGAGATAAGTCTGTGAAGAGACCTTTATATAATGTAGACTACACCAGCCATGGTTTCTTAATATTAGTAGTGCACAGCAGTCTTTTGCAAGGTAAACAAAAGGAATCTTAATCCAAAGTGGCAGATCTCTGAATGTCGCTGGCTCTTACCTCCAAAAACGATTCTTCAACTCATCTAGTCTACAGTATGTTAATTTTATCTCTAGCTGCGAATGAAAGACACATTAAATAGAGACTTATTAAAAAATAAATAAACAAAAACACAGTGTTTGAGTAATTCCAAGAATAACCACACATGCAAACATGCAAAAGTGGGCAGAAAAAAAAACAAACAAAATCAAATAATTTGAAGCTGCTTGAACATTTGTGGGTCTTCGTATGGTATCTCAGATGCAAATACAACAATGATGTTTTCAGCAAAAAGCCCTCCAGAACAGTATCCCAAATGAACAGTGTTTGATCAAACAGGTATTCACCCAGAGGAATAAGGAGAAAGAGGTTTTACAGTTAGTAGAAAATGTATGATTAATCCAAAACGCTATCCAGTTTACTAAACAATGGTGCAGATGTCACCAAAGCAATGCAAACTGTGTAAACGGTTCTCTAAAGAATTACATAGTTAGCCAAATTAATGTTAATTGAATTTCCTTAAAATGAAATAAATGTACTGTGGTCACCAAGGGAATGTTGTATTTAAACAAGACACATAACTAATAGGCTAAGTATTTAATTAGCCAAGCAAAATGCATGCCTACTGAACAGCACCTTCAAATCCTATTAAGTTACATGCAGGTTCTAGGAGTACAAGATAAGGTATGATACAATTCCACACCATTTACAACTCTGACCATAAAGACTGCTGAAAATTGTTCTTAATGTATTCTCTTTTTTTTGCAACCAAATTGAACTATTATTTTTGTATTATTATTTATTTCTTAGCAGACACCCTTTTCCAGGGCAACTTACAATTGTTACAAAATATCACAGTACAAAGTATCACATCACAAAATATCACATTGTAAGGTATCACATTACAGATAGGAGAAGATGTAATGTACAATAAAATCAGCAGCAAAAGATCAAATTCAAATAAGAGCAAAAACTGGAGAATACAGTAAATAATTACATGTAAGAGCGGGTTCGACTAAGAGCAGTTAACTTATATTAAAAATATTTACTTATACGAGTAAAGTCCAGCACAAGCACGTAGGAAGTATGATGAATGGATGAGAATGATATCAATAAGAGCAATTACAAAAAACCTAATTACAGATACCTATAAGAGTAAAGTCAAATACAAGATATAGGAAGAAGTTATAATTAAGAGCAGTAGTAGAATACAGCAAGGTATGGAGCAGTTCAGTGCAGGTACAAGCTGTTGCAAGTACTGGTTCAATTGGGTGCCATATAGTCCAGTATAGTTGATAGTTGTGAGGTTTACAGATGCTGTCTGAACAGGTGTGTCTTGAGGAGGCGCCGGAAGGTAGTCAGGGACTGAGCAGTCCTGGTATCTGTGGGTAGGTCTTTCCACCACTGAGGGGCAAGGGTGGAGAAGGAGCGGGCTCTGGAAGCAGGGGAGTTGAGGTGGGTACCGCTAATCTGCCGTGGTGGAGTGGAGGGGGCGAAATGGGGTGTATGGAAAAATGATAGTCTGGAGATAGGAGGGAGCAGAAAGGTCAAGACAGCGATAGGCGAGTACAAGAGTTTTGAATTGGATGCAAGCAGCGGGAGCCAGTGCAGAGAGCGGTGTTGCGTGGGAGAAATGAGGAAGGGAAAAGACAAGGCGAGCAGCAGAGTTTTGGATGAGCTGGAGCAGACGGATGGCAGAGGCAGGGAGGCTGGCCAGGAGGGATTTGCAGTAGTCAAGGCGGGACAGTACCAGGGCCTGAACTAGGAGCTGTGTGAAGTAGTCGGTGAGGAAGGAGCGAATTCTGCGTATGTTGCTGAGGAAGAAGTGACAGGAGCGTGCCAGAGTAGAGATGTGCTGAGAGAAGGAAAGGGAGGGGTCGAGGGTGACACCAAGGTTCTTGGTGTATGAGGAGGGAGAAAGGGTGGTGGATTCAAGCAGAACAGACATAGAGAGATCAGCAGTGGGGGAGGAAGAGGGGGAAGAAATGTAGGTCCGACTTGGACAGGTTGAGTTTGAGATGATGCGAGTGCATCCAAGAGGAGATGGCTGAGAGGCAGGTCGAGATACGGGAGGAAATGTCGGGGTCAGAGGGGGGAAAGGAGAAGAAGATCTGGGCATCATCAGCATAGAGATGATATGAAAAGCCATGGGAGGAGATGTGGGGACCCAGGGAGCGGGTGTAGAGAAAAAAAACAGGAGGGGTCCCAGGACAGTAGCACATCAACATGCAACGCCACCTATTGCTATTGGATTACTAGAATTCTTAGCATTATTAGAAAAGTAGGCAACACTATGCAAAATAACTGAAATATATGACATGTCAAATGACCATTAGTAACTACAGCGATGACTGGTCTGTTTTTTGGTCTACTGTGAATGTATCGGTCCCTGAGACGGCTCACATTTGCCACTCGTGGGCAACGCCCCTATTGTCAGTGTCAAACAGACAGCAGCAACAGGAAGTTGGGATTGTTACTCTGACAACAAACAAAAAAATATTTGACAGAAAGAAAATAAACGAGAGTTAAGAAGAGTTGTCAGATTGATGTGTAAATGCTTACACTAACACCTTTCTTTAAAATGTACAATATGCAAGTTTTCAATGCTTCGCTCCATTTTAATTAGCAACCACCACAAAGTAGAAACATGCAAGTGACACAATGATAGGCTTGTTGTTGATTTAAACACTTCTTCTGTTTTGGGGAGGTGAAATGTCTTCATGCAAGGGGTGGTTGATATGACGCCATTGGGCACTCACAACGCCAGCTTAGGTCTGTGCTTAAGTGTAAACAGGGATGGCTAAAATAAGAAGAATCTTTTAATCTGATCAACTCTAAGCCAGCTCAGATCCGAGTAAACACACTATAAGTAAGCAAAAGTAAGCTCTGAAAGTATGTCCCAGAAAATACTACCAATATAACAAAATCCATAATATGGAATACAAGACTCTCTTACAAGTTTTGATTATCTTCCCAAGCTTCTGCTACTTGCAGAATTAACAGCCAAAACAGCAGATGGTCGTCTAGGACAGACAACTTCACTCAAACCACATAAAGTCTTGTATAATATCGGTATGCCTTCTTTAGCATCAGGATAAGACAGTTCGGCTATTAAATAATTATCTTGTGTCACAAGTGAAATTAGTTTTGTGGTTTCCATCTAGCCCTCAGTAACATTAGTCCACACCACACAGCCAGCACTCAACACTATTGGTACTGGATAACGAGTGTATGCGTATGGTGACTGAACTCATCCCTAAAAAAAGAGTGGTCCTGTCCCGTACTATATTTCTATATTAATATACCGTACTTTATAATATACAGAGAAAAAACATGACGTGTTTAATGAAATGAATAATTAAAAACTGTCATAGATTTGACAAAAGATGCACCAGGTATAAAAGTGCCTTTTATTCAGCTACCCAGATAAAACACATTCATTCTCTACTGTGCATTGACTCAAATGCAAGTGACTTTGTGAACAGAAATCTTAAAAAATGTGAAAGTCCATATTCTGATGGTGTGGCAATAAGTAAACGAACTGACTCGTGCCCCACTAATGTATATGAATGCAAATTTAGCTAAATACATTACAAAGCCCACAGTAAAATTCAACATTGTTGAACAAAAGTCATCATGCTTTCTATATATAAAACAATGTTATAGTACAGGAGATTCTAGTATATTATAATAAACTAGTGTTTTTGGACGTTACCATATTATTTTTGTATATGGTTTACCACTGCTGGTTTGTTAATATCGTAGTGAATAAAGTCTTTGCTTACTTTAGGTAGGTATGCAGCAATTCGTATTCTGTCAACCATCTCTTTCCCTTCAGGATGAATTTTGGCCACATGAGTCCACATCCTCTCCCAGGTCTGACTGTCTATTGGGAAGCCACTTTTGTTCACATAAAACAGCACTCCTCCATCTTTTTCTTCTTCTTCTACTTCTACCGAAGACCTGCTCGCATTGTTTGCAGAACCGCTAGGAGCAGATTCTGCACCAGTACTGTCACTGCTAGGACTACTACAGTTGTTGGTGCTTTTTGATCTAGAGTGTTTTTTCACTTTCGCAGCTGCTGTGCAGGTGCTATTCGAATTGGACCCAGTCATTTCAGACTGTGGTTAGTTAAGTTGTCTCTCCAGACCATAAAGTTCTTATTTTATGATGATTTATTAATTCTGCTATTTATATATTTATTGTTTCCGTACAGTAATCACTATAAACAGAAGCAATAAACTAGCTAGCTAAAATCCTTTCCCTTTTTTTTGAAAACTACAGATGTAGATTAATTAACTGTGATACCCGAAAAAAGTGTATTAAATGTTTTCCTAATACTTAAAAATATATAAAATAGATGTCTGTTAAAAAAAATACTACCATAAATACAGCATTTGTTTTGCTTTTAATTTATGCAAGTTATTGAGCCCGCTCGTCTGAATATTGTGATCATCCTGTTGTATTCCAAGCTTGTGCAGCAAGTGATTCATTCAAAAAAATCTTGCAAATTTGCAGCGTCCAGTTTTGTTCAAATCCCATTCTACAATGCAGCTGCTGCTTGGCAGGACCGTTTTGTAAAAAACAGTTCCAGTATGGGTTTGTATGGCAATTCTTATACATTTAACGCTTTTCTCTTCATATCGGAAGCAATGTGAGGTTCTTGGTTGTTGATACCTGAAGACATTCGCTCTTTTACTACACAAGATTAAATCCTTAAACTATTAATATTATTCTGTTACGTTGTAGCCAGCACGTTCAGATTCATCTTATTGGCTGTTTCAACAAAGGGAGGCGTTATATCTTCGATTTCATTGGAGCCATCTATAATAAGGAATGTGTTTACAGATGTGATTGGTGCTTTCTTGGGCTCGGGGCGGGTGGGGTTGAGAAACCTGATCAGTTTTGTTCGGACACACAAATCGAGTAAATCCAACGATACATATGATGTGTGAAAAAAATGGCCAGATAATGTTTTTTGAGGTTCAAAGACGTTCCTCTGTTAATATGCTAGTCTCTGTTTACCTAGTTGAATGTAGAAAAATGGTGGGCTGGGTGGTAGGCCATTTGATATTTATATTATTTTCAAAATGTACATTCTTTAGGTTTCAAATTGTATTTTACAGATTTTTAAAAAATGACAGAAATAAATAATTACAATATTTGTGAATGTTTGTTCAGTGACGTCACCAAAGTGTACGCTGCGTGTGCAGAGTTATTGTGCAGTTTCCAGTGTGACATTTTGCACACACTTCAAATGAAAAAGTATTTTTTAATGTTATTGCCGAAGTTCAGTTGCTTTAAATCGAACAATAATAATCACACAGGGTAACAAGTATTAGAGAATGTGCAGCATATTCTGGCATGATGTTAGAGGATAAAGGAGGGAAACGGTGACTGCAAAATTACTTCGCCTCAGGCGCATATATTCCAACAGTGGCGAGATGATCGGGACAGTCCCGATTTCCTAGTAACTGTCCCGCGTCCCGATGCATAGGAAGAAAGTCCCCATATTTAGACATAAAAAATAATAACACTATGTAACACAATTTTTGTTCCTGGGTAGTAAGTGTTATTTCTTAATTGCTTATGACTCAAAAGTTTAGAAAATGGCTATTATTCCCCACAAACTTTGCTTTTGTGACCAGGACAGTGATATTTTTAAATTTACCTATTTCCAATGAGAAAACGGGCGAATTTGTGTCTTTTCGTTCACATAAAGTCAGAAAAAAAAACAACATATGAATCCAAATTAACATGTATTTATACTAAAGTAATACAAAAATGACTACAAAAGATTTAGAAGTGAGTAGTTTTTCGAGATTTACGATTATACTGTAAATCACTTCCACGAATCAGCCCCCAAATGTAGTCTCCCATCATGTTCTCGTTATACTGTCCTTGGTAGCGGCGTTCAAAGTCCAGTATATCCTGGTGGAAGCGCTCGCCTTGCTCCTCCGAGTACGCTCCCATGTTCTCCTTGAATTTATCAAGATGAGCATCAAGGATATGGACTTTGAGGGACATCCTACAGCCCATTGTGCCGTAGTTCTTCACCAGAGTCTCAACCAGCTCCACATAGTTTTCGGCCTTGTGATTGCCCAGGAAGCCCTGAACCACTGCGACAAAGCTGTTCCAAGCAGCTTTCTCCTTACTAGTGAGCTTCTTGGGGAATTCATTGCACTCCAGGATCTTCTTTATCTGTGGGCTGAGGAAGACACCGGCTTTGACCTTTGCCTCAGACAGCTTAGGGAAGAAGTCTTGAAGGAACTTGAAGGCTGCCGACTCCTTATCTAGAGCTCTGACAAATTGTTTCATAAGGCCCAATTTGATGTGCAGTGGTGGCATCAGCACCTTCCGGGGGTCCACCAGTGGCTCCCACTTGACGTTGTTCCTCCCCACAGAGAACTCGGTCCGCTGTGGCCAGTCCCGCCTGTGGTAGTGCGCCTTGGTGTCCCTGCTGTCCCAAAGGCAAAGATAGCAGGGAAACTTGGTAAAACCGCCTTGGAGACCCATCAGGAATGCCACCATTTTGAAGTCTCCTATGACCTTGATGCCATCTCAGAAAAATGCAGATATGTATCCACTTAGGCAGCTGGAACTAAACTGAACTGGTGGGCTTAAGGCCCCTGTATTTATACTACTATTTATATTACTGGAAAGTTCTAGAAAGTTCTAGAAGTTACTCCAAGTTTACTCAGCACTGAATCTATCTGGAATGTTCTGGTAAATAGGTAAATTTCAAAATATCACTGTCCTGGTCACAAAAGCAAAGTTTGTGGGGAATAATAGCCATTTTCTATACTTTTGAGGCATAAGCAATTAGGAAATAACACTTACTACCCAGCAACCAAAAAAAAAAAAAATGTTACACGGTGTAATAATTTATTCTACACAGTAGAGTTTGTGAAAACCACACGCTGTGCTCTTTGTGCGGCTGACACATCTGCTGATCACTAATTTACCGGTATACAAAGGTAAGAATGCTTCATTGTGTCTATGTTTATTTTAGCAGACGTCTTTATCCAAGGCGACTTACAGAGACTAGGGTGTGTGAACTATGCATCAGCTGCAGAATCACTTACAATTACGTCTCACCCGAAAGACAGAGCACAAGGAGGTTAAGTGACTTGCTCAAGGTCACAGAATGAGTCAGTGGCTGAGGTGGGATTTGAACTGGGGACCGCCTGGTTAGGAGTCCTTTTCTTTAACCACTGGACCACACAGCCTCCTTTACTGTCTCATGCTGGTCATGCGGTGTTGAGTTAAGGGGATATGTCTTATATATGATAGTGTTTTTTATTTATGACTCCTCCCATGTGTATGATGCACAGCACCAAAACGTGATGAATGGGACGTTTTGGTGCTGCATTGAACTTCTGGGGGGGGGGGGGTTGTTTGTAAATAGTTGTATGCGGTGTTCACTGTCAGTATGTGTTTTGCGTCTGTCTGTCTGTCTGTAGCTCCTGCAGCCTAGTTCCAACCAGATCCGCTCTTTCCCACCTGCTGACTCTATATAAGGTGTGGCTGGCGTGCTGTTTGGAGAGTGTGTGCTGAGAGAGGGGCAGCAAGTAGAACTATGTTTTATAATTTTATTACCTGCTTTTCAAACCAATGGCACTTTTAAGCTCCAGCCCTAGCCCACAGCTAGTGCAATAAACAACACTTAAAAGCGTCAAAGAAAATCTTTTGCAGTGTCTCCTTTCTTCCCACTGAACCCACGGCAAGCCGTCGTCACACTGGTGTCAGAAGAAAGCGGGATATGGAGACCTCAGAAGGAGATTGGAAGAGAAAGGTGAGGGAGCAATGGTGGCAGAGAATACGGAGATAGAGTACGTTCTACAGCAAGTTAAAAAAGTGGGGACAGACCTGCAAGGAATTTGTGTGGAACCTCGTGACGAAGGCCTCCTCTGCTTACCCCGGGCTCTAAGAGGCAGAGTAATTTGAGCTGGTCCGCCAACAATTCCTTATAGGAATAACTGAAAGACTGCCTCACTAGAGATCCCTATATGTCCCTGGAAGAGGCTGCCAAAGAAGCAGTTGTGTGGGAGCTGGACCAGTGGCCATGCAACAGCGCTGAGTCTGCGCTAGTCCAGTCCAGGCCTGCGCTGAGGTGCAGTGGCAGTCAGTGACACCTGAGAGAGAGCCGCCGCCACTGCCCGATAGAGAGCCGTGCTGCCTGAGAGAGAGCCACGCAGCCCAAGAGAGATACGCCGCCGCTGCCTAAGAGATAGCCGCGCAGCTCGAGAGAGAGATGCCGCCACTGCCCGAGAGAGCCACACTGCCTGAGAGAGAGCCGCGCTGCCTGAGAGAGAGCCGCTGCCCGAGAGACGACGACGCTGCCTGAGAGATGCCGCCGCTGCCCGTGAGAGCCGTGCTGCCTGAGAGAGAGACACCGCCACTGCCCGAAAGAGCCGCGTTTCCTGAGAGAGAGCCGCGCTGCCTGAGAGAGAGCCGCGCTGCCTGAGAGAGAGCCGCGCTGCCTGAGAGAGCCGCGCTGCCTGAGAGAGCCGCGCTGCCTGAGAGAGAGACGCCGCCGCTGCCTGAGAGAGAGCCGCGCTGCCTGAGAGAGAGCCGCGCTGCCTGAGAGAGCCGCGCTGCCTGAGAGAGACACGCCGCCGCTGCCCGAGAGAGCCGTGCTGCCTGAGAGAGAGATGCCGCCGCTGCCTGTGAGAGCCGCGCAGCCTGAGAGAGAGACGCTGCCGCTGCCCGAGAGAGCCGCGCTGCCTGAGAAAGAGACGCCGCCACTGCCTGAGGGAGAGCCGCCGCCGCTGCCTGAGGGAGAGCCGTGCTGCCTGAGGGAGAGCCGCGCTGCCTGAGGGAGAGCTGCGCTGCCTGAGGGAGAGCTGCCTCCACTGCTGACTGAGAGAGTGCTGCGCTGCCTGAGAGAGAGTCGCCGCCGCTGCCCGAGAGAGAGCCTCCGCCGCTGGCTGAGAGAGAGACACCGCTGCCTGAGAGAGAGCTGCACTCCCCGCGAGAGAGCCACGCTGCCTGAGAAAGAGACTCCGCCGCTGCCTGAGGGAGAGCCGCCGCCGCTGCCTGAGGGAGAGCCGCGCTGCCTGAGGGAGAGCTGCGCTGCCTGAGGGAGAGCTGCGCTGCCTGAGGGAGAGCTGCGCTGCCTGAGGGAGAGCTGCGCTGCCTGAGGGAGAGCTGCGCTGCCTGAGGGAGAGCTGCCTCCACTGCTGACTGAGAGAGTGCTGCGCTGCCTGAGAGAGAGTCGCCGCCGCTGCCCGAGAGAGAGCCTCCGCCGCTGGCTGAGAGAGAGACACCGCTGCCTGAGGGAGAGCTGCCTCCGCCGCTGGCTGAGAGAGAGCCGTCGCTGCCTGAGAGAGAGCTGCACTCCCCGCGAGAGAGCCACGCTGCCTGAGAAAGAGACTCCGCCGCTGCCTGAGGGAGAGCCGCCGCCGCTGCCTGAGGGAGAGCCGCGCTGCCTGAGGGAGAGCTGCGCTGCCTGAGGGAGAGCTGCGCTGCCTGAGGGAGAGCCGCGCTGCCTGAGGGAGAGCTGCCTCCACTGCTGCCTGAGGGAGAGCTGCGCTGCCTGAGGGAGAGCCGCGCTGCCTGAGGGAGAGCTGCCTCCACTGCTGCCTGAGGGAGAGCTGCGCTGCCTGAGGGAGAGCTGCGCTGCCTGAGGGAGAGCCGCGCTGCCTGAGGGAGAGCTGCCTCCACTGCTGACTGAGCGAGTGCTGCGCTGCCTGAGAGAGAGTTGCCGCCGCAGCCCGAGAGAGCCGCGCTGCCCGAGAGAGAGCCTCCGCCGCTGGCTGAGAGAGAGCCGTCGCTGCCTGAGAGAGAGCTGCACTCCCCGCGAGAGAGCCGCGCTGCCTGTGAGAGAGCCACGCTGCCCGAGAAAGAGCCACGCTGCCCAAGAGAGAGACGCTGTCGCTGCCCAAGAGAGAGCTGCGCTGCCCGAGAGAGAGATGCTGCTGCTTGAGGGAGAGCTGCCTCTGCCGCTGGCTGAGAGAGAGCCGCACTGCCCGAGAGAGCCACTGCCTTGCAAAAGTATTCAGACCCCTGACCAATTCTCTCATATTACTGAATTACAAATGGTACATTGAAATTTCGTTCTGTTTGATATTTTATTTTAAAACACTGAAACTCAAAATCAATTATTGTAAGGTGACATTGGTTTTATGTTGGGAAATATTTTTAAGAAAAATAAAAAACTGAAATATCTTGCTTGCATAAGTATTCAACCCCCACACATTAATATTTGGTAGTGCCACCTTTCGCTGCAATAACAGCTTTAAGTCTTTTGGGGTAAGTATGTACCAGCTTTGCACACAGTGTCGGAGTGGCCCATTCATCTTGGCAGATTTGCTCCAGGTTGTTCAGGTTGGTTGGACGACGCTTGTGGACCGCAACTTTCAAATAATGCCACAGATTCTCAATGGGCTTGAGATCAGGACTTTGACTGGGCCACTGTAGGACATTCACCTTTTTGTTCTTGAGCCACTCCAATGTTGCTTTGGCCTTGTGCTTGGGATCATTTTCCTGCTGAAAGGTGAATTTCCTCCCAAGCTTCAGTTTTTTAGCGGACTGAAGCAGGTTCTCTTGCACTATTTCCCTGTATTTTGCTCCATCCATTCTTCCTTCAATTTTAACAAGATGCCCAGTCCCTGCTGATGAGAAGCATCCCCACAGCATGATGCTGCCACCACCATACTTCACTGTAGGGATGGTGTGTCTTGAGGCATGGGCAGTGTTAGGTTTGCACCACACATAGCACTTTGAGTTTTGGCCAAAAAGCTCTATCTTGGTCTCATCTGACCAAAAAACCTTTTCCCACATCGCAGCTGGGTCACTCTCATGCTTTCTGGCAAACTCCAGACATGCTTTCAGATGGTACTTTTTTGAATAACAGCTTCTTTCTTGCCACTCTCCCATACAGGCCAGTGTTATGCAGAGCTCTTGATATGGTTGACTGGTGCACCATTACTCCACTCCCAGCCACTGAACTCTGTAGCTCCTTCAAAGTGATTGTTGGCCTCTCTGTGGCTTCTCTCTCACAAGTCTCCTTCTTGTTTGAGTGCTGAGTTTTGAGGGACGGCCTTTTCTTGGCAGTGCCTGGGTGGTGTGATGCAGCTTCCACTTCCTGATTATTGATCCAACTGTGCTCACTGGGATATCCAAACACGTGGATATTATTTTGTACCCTTTTCCTAATCTGTGCATTTGTATTACTTTATCTCTAACTTCTGTAGAATGCTCTTTGGTCTTCATTTTCCTTCAGATTCACAGCCTGACCAATGATCCTTCAACAGTAGGGTTTTTATCCAGAAAATGTGACAGCAACTTTAATGGTTCACAGGTGGAGGCCAATGGTAAGGTACTTGTGTCCTCGTTAGGGCAATTTCTTTCATCAGTGTAAACTGGGAGCCTCCACAGCACAGGGGTTGAATACTTATGCAAGCAAGATATTTCAGTTTTTTTATTTTTCTTAAAAATATTTCCCAACATAAAACCAATGTCACCTTACAATAATTGATTTTGAGTTTCAGTGTTTTAAAATAAAATATCAAACAGAGCGAAATTTCAGTGTACCATTTGTAATTTATTAATATGAGAGAATTGGTCAGGGGTCTGAATACTTTTGCAAGGCACTATATATATACATACAGGTTTACTCCACTTATAACGGATCTTGTTAGAACAGAGTTCTGTTTACAATGTACTGAGAAGGCATGTCCCTGCCAAACAACATGGGCTTTAATGGGGAATCACTCTGGTGTTTTACTAGTTTAAGAAAGGTAATATTTAAAATAAAACTGCAAATCACAAACTATAATGTCATGTGCCTCTAAAATAAGTGCAGTGCATTTACAAAAATAGCACACATAAATCATTTACTTAGAAATTAGGACCTCTGGTGTAATGTTTGGGACATTCATTATAACTTGAATTTACAATAAGTAAAACTATGTTATTCTGTTATTTAACTAATATATCTTAGAAGTTATAAGAGAAACAGAGCAGAATCTACCCTTGAAACAGGGGTCTTTTTGAAACTGAACCACAATCTTTTGAAGTCTCTGTAGACAGTTCACTTACAATAACTGGCATTGTTGCCCAAAGCACATGGATGAATGTGTTTGCACTGTCAAAAAAAGAGAACTGGAATTTTAAGTGATTAATACATTTGTTCTTTGTTTGTTTGTTGTGTTTTATGCAGTAACTCAGTGTGAACCTAAAAAAGTCTCTTAAAATGAACAAATACTGAAACTGAAAAAACAATTCTAAAACTGAAATATATCTTTCTGAATTTAGTTAACTGAAACAAAAACAAAATAATAATTTAGAATGAAAACTAAATAGAAACAAAATAATAATCTTACCAACTAAGTCAAAACTAAAACTGAATTGAAATGCTGAAACTGAAAAAGCACTGCTTTGAACAAGGGACATATTTGTATAATTTCTAGAATGATTAGGCACTTGTCAACAAGGATATACTTTTTCATTTATGTTTTGGACTCAGGTTATATCTACTTAAATAATTTCATATATCTCAGCTGTTATGCACAGCCTTTCGCTATGGAAGTCTGCATGTGATGTTTTGAAAAAGGCCCATTCCACGTTCTGCGTGTTACAGTTAGGAACTCTCCTTCCTGCTTTGTAATGAAGGCTGAAGACTTGGTGTTCACATATTTTTAGTTATATAGCCTAGGCTTCCTAAACAAACATTTTCTTGATTACAATCTTTAAAAACTCATAAGGAGTGATTTTGACATTTCCAGAGTCCTTAATGTTGTGTTACATGTGTTACATTCAGAGCTAATGAGAAATATGATGGTGTTTATATATATATTAAGTTAAAAGGTCTGTGAATTATGGGAGTCTTTTGCATTTAAAGGAATATTAATTTATAGCAGGAATATAAACAACTCATGGAAAAGTGTTGAAGCTAACTAGGCTGTGGGAGTAAAAGTTTGTTATTATTATTGGCTGTGTGGTCCAGTGGTTAAAGAAAAGGGCTTGTAACCAGGAGGTCCCGGTTCAAATCCCACCTCAGCCACTTGCTCAGTGTGTGACCCTGAGCAAGTCACTTAACCTCCTTGTGCTCTGTCTTTCAGGTGAGATGTAATTGTAAGTGACTCTGCAGCTGATGCATAGTTCACACACTGTAGTCTCTGTAAGTTGCCTTGGATAAAGGTGTCTGCTAAATAATAATAATATTATTATTATTATTTAGAAGACGCCTTTATCCAAAGCAACTTACAGAAAATTAAACAAAATATAAAGTATATAAATACAGGCAATAAAAATGCAAAAACAAACACATATACAGTGCCTATAGAAAGTCTACACCCCCTTTCAAAATGTTCACCTTTTGTTGCCTTATAGTCTGGAATTAAAATGCATTAATTTTTTTTTTTTTTTCATTTATCTACACATCCTACCCCACAACTTCCAAGTGAAAAAAATATTGTAGAAATTTGTAGAAAATTATTTAAAAATAAAAACTGAAAGAGCTTGTTTGGATAAGTGTCCACCCCCCTTGTAATAGCAATCCTAAACTAGCTCATGTGTAACCAATCGCCTTCAAAATCACACACCAAGGTAAGTGGCCTCCACCTGTGTTAAATTGTAGTGATTCCCATGATTTCAGGATAAATTCAGCAGTTCCTGTAGGTTCCCTCTGCTGGGTAGTGCATTTCAAAGCAAAGACTCAACCATGAGCACCAAGGTACTTTCAAAAGAACTCCGGGACAAAGTTGTTGAAAGGCACAGATCAGGGGATGGGTATAAAAAAAATCAAAGGCCTTGAATATCCCTTGGAGCATGGTCAAGACGATTATTAAGAAGTGGAAGGTGTATGGCACCACCAAGACCCTGCCTAGATCAGGCCGTCCCTCCAAACTGGATGACCGAGCAAGAAGGAGACTGATCAGAGAGGCTACCAAGAGGCCAATGGCAACTTTGCAAGAGCTACAGGCTTTTATGGCCAAGACTGGTCAAAGTATGCATGTGACAACAATATCCCAAGCACTCCACAAATCTGGCCTGTATGGTAGGGTGGCAAGAAGGAAGCCATTACTCAAGAAAGCCCACCTTGAATCCCGTTTGAAGTATGCAAAAAGACACTCAGGAGATTCTGTAGCCATGTGGCAAAAAGTTTTGTGGTTTGACGAAACTAAAATGGAACTTTTTGGCCTAAATGCAAAGCGTTATGTTTGGCGCAAACCCAACACAGTGCATCACCCAAAGAACACCATCCCTACTGTGAAGCATGGTGGTGGCAGCATGGGGATGTTTCTCATCGGCAGAGACTGGTGCACTTGTCAGGATAGAAGGGAAAATGAATGGAGCAAAGTACAGAGAAGTCCTTGAGGAAAACCTGCTGCCCTCTGCAAGAAAGCTGAAACTGGGACGGAAGTTCACCTTTCAGCGTGACAACGACCCAAAGCACACAGCCAAAGCTACACTGGAGTGGCTAAGGAACAAAAAGGTAAATGTCCTTGAGTGGCCCAGTCAGAGCCCCGACCTAAATCCAATCGAAGATTTGTGGCATGACTTGAAGATTGCTGTCCATCAGCGCTCCCCAAGGAACTTGACAGAGCTTGAACAGTTTTGTAAAGAAGAATGGTCAAATATTGCCAAATCTAGGGGTGCAGATTTGGTAGAGACCTATCCCAAAAGACTCACAGCTGTAATTGCTGCCAAAGGTGCTTCCACCAAGTATTAACTCCGGGGTGTGGAGACTTATCCAGTTATGATCTTTCAGTTTTGTATTTTTAATATATAATTTTTTTCTCAATAAAAACTTTTTTCCCCTTAACAGTGTGGAGTATGGTGTGTAGATAAGTGGGAAAAAATCCTCATTTAAATGCATGAAACTCTGAGGCACTGACACAACAAAATGTGAAAAAGTTCAAGCGGTTGCAGACTTTCTATAGGCACTGTATGCAATATATACACAATAAATATAAATAAAGACAGCAAATACAAAAATATATATAAATAGGAATTTACAAATAAAGATTGAATAAGTGAGTTTTGAGAAGATGACGCAAAGCAGAAAAAGACTGAACAGTCCTGAGGATAACTGGTAGCTGGTTCCACCACAGGGGGACAAGGGAAGAGAAGGAGCAAGCATGGGAGGAAGGAGCGAAGAGAAGGCATAACAAGTCAGCCAGTAGAGGATGAGCAGAGGAGAGCAAAGGTGAGAGGGAATATAAGGAGACACGAGGGATTGGAGATAGGAAGGGGCAGTATGATGAATGGAGTGATACAGCAAAGCTACGTCTTTGTTGGTCCTCACCATTATTATCTAATTTTGGGAATTGCTGTAGCGGGATGTTCAACTGGCGCCTTAGTTTTTTTTATCGACTCCAGACCTGGGGTGCCGTGTCATCCCTGATGGCTATGCTGCTCCACTGCGACCACAGTCATTTTGTAGCTGCCGACTGCAGGGCGATAGATTACTGCAGGTCACAGTAGTCATCTGTCCCTCCCGATCTGGCTGGTGCCAAAGTGACAGAAAGTAATACCAAGTCCCTTTGGATCATTTTTATGATGGCTTTAATACAATATTTATCATTGTTAGTTATAGTTTTATCTTGAGGTTAATGTTTTTGATGTTGTAAACATCTTAAATGGCACACATAATTATGGCGAGATGGGAAGTAAATGGTAACATAATAAACATTTACAGTGCCGACTATTTTGCATTATTTTAACTATGCCGAATAGAAAGCAAATGTGTGTTTCCGAAGAACTGAAACCAGGGGTACAGCTTTTTTTTTTTTTAAAGGTTGAATTATGGACACATTTAGTAAAGACTTGGCAAGACATAATGTGCCAATATACCTTCCCCAAAAACTAACACCACCACCAACAACAAAATTATTAGTCAACATGGTCACAAAAATATTTTTGCATTAATGTGATCTTTTGATTTGTTTGTGTGTGGCATTTCCCTCACATAGACAACAAAACGTATGTTTTCATTGGAACGTATACTTAATGTTGCAGTTAAGCGTTTCTTATGATGCCTCATAGACTACTCCTTTTTTCTGTAATTGGTGTTGTCTCTGGAAAGTTTCTGGTAATGTGTTCTATGTTTTTTAATGTTAACCATAGTTTTTGGCTGTAGATTGATCCTGTAAGTATTTAAATTGGTTTTGTTTGGGCAGAAACAGACCACTTATTGTATTATTATTATTATTATTATTATTATTATTATTATTATTATTATTATTATTATTAATAGATAACCACTAGTTTCCAAAGTCACAAGGCCAGACAGAACAACAAACAGAAAATCAGGTGTCGTGTGTTTTTATTTAATTACAAGTGTTCAAAATAAATTTTGTATTCAAAAGAAATCAAAAGTATTTTTTACAAGTAGTAGTCTAAAACATCATAACGAGGGCTCAGAACCAGAGGTGCGTAAGTGACATTTTTGTCAAAAAGGCATATTATTATACATCAAATTAAAGCTCTTGGTGAGATCTGTCTAGTGCTGGAAGGACCTAACTGAAATCACAAACTGCATTGAATAAAGTGAGAAAGTAATAAAGACACAACTGCAAAATCTATGTAAACTTAGTGCCAGGAGGACGTAACTAGCACACTTACGCCCTCCTGGCACGGAGTGTTGCATTGTGGGATGGCTGAGTGACAGCAGATGAGTCAAACTGGCTGAAAAAAGCTGTAAAATAAAGCTTTGGGTAAAACAATATCTAACTTTTGTGGATATTTTACTCAATTAAATTGAGGATTCAAGCAATGAATTCACTACAGAATAAGAACCAGACCATGTCAATTGTAGAACATCTTGTCAACTATATTTTACAGTAGTATTTCTTCATTCCTAAATATAATAGCCGCTCCTCAATATGTTCCTGTATGAACTTTCCATGTTCACAAGTATTTTTTAAGTATAATTTATATTAAAAAATATTTCTTTAATTTTCTTCAAAATTATATTGATTTAACAATTGTTAGTTGCCTTGGATAAGGGTGTCTGCTAAGAAATAATCAAAATCTTATTTTTGCTCCCCTGTAAAATTATGAAAATGTCACTTATGCCCCTCTGGTTAAATAAGTTTAAATTTCAGAGCTTATTATCCAACAAAGAAACAAAAAACTTTTTTATTTTATTTTTTATTTTTATGTGATTGGTCCATTTGTGATGCATATCTGTAATATATAAAAGCTGCATCTCCATGTTACAAGTCCCTTTTGATCACAATGATAGAAGATGCTTTGTTGCTTGGCAGGTTACTTATGTTTCATAAAGATCAGTGAAAACTCAATAGACGATTGAGTTTTCACTGATCTTTATGAAACAACGAACAGTTGAATGACGAACAGTTGAATCAATGACGTCCTGGTTACCTATGGTGGAATTACAGCCAATCGATAGTGTTATGGCAGATGTTCAAATTGTTTTGTCCAATCCCTGTGTACACCCAACACACACATTGTGTAAAGTCAACTTAATTTTTCATCCACAAGAAAGAATGATCAGAAATACTGCTTCATGAATAAAACCCTGCTGGTTGAATAATTTGCCCTTGGTATCAAGAGGGGACTCAGCATGGGTCAACCCTTATGAAAGTTTACCACATTAAAAGTATAGCAAAGTGTAATGAAGCACAGTGACAGCATGGTAAAGCACAGGTAAGCATTGTAAATCCCAGAGAGGTATGGTAAAGCATATTAAAAAACATGGCAAGCCATAGAAAACGTTGGTAAATGCATAGTATAAACATGGGAAAAGCAGGGGAAAATTGCAACATTACTATGTAAATGTATCTGTGTAAAGTAAGTGATGACATCTTTCAACTCAATATGTTCTTGTCACAGGCACTCTGTGAAATCAGTTACCAATACAATATGACTTAATGACCCATTGATAAAATCACACAAACAAGTGCCATTTTACACAAAGCAAAAGTAGTCTTAGTTGTAGTATAATAGATTAGACCAGTGTTTCAAAACATTTCATCTCTATGTGTGAATGTAAGGGGAACATCAGATAAGGAGCAGCCACTATTTTCAGCACATCATATCAGCAAAAGGAAAGTCAGATACTGTAGTATATCAATGGTAGCTGTTACCAGTCAAAGGAAAATCATCTGGTAAAAGTTCCAGTCTAATTTTAATACACATTATTTGATTGACTGGGTGAACAGGTGACTTGTAGCTTCCATTGCATGCTATGTGTTGCACATGATACTCCCTCTGTAAAGTGCTTTAAACCAGTTTGGAAGGAGCTATTAGATACTGGAAGTGGAAATCAGTTCTGAGTTTGCTTTTAGATCTTTCAATGAAGGTCTGCACCAAGTTTCCTCACAGTTGGGTAAAAGGTTCTCTAGATACAGTGAAAAACACAGAATACTGTTACTGGTTACCTGAATCAAGCGCGTATTGTAATAACTGTACAGTTAATGTGCTCATGTTTGTATATCTTCATTTTTTCACATAAACCTGTTGATTCAATAAGGTTGAAGGTTTTATAATGGTTGAACAGAAATGGGAATGCAGTTTTTGATTACAATAGCCACTGATTCTATTAAGTGGTTTTCACTGTATGCTCAGGTGCCTCCGTTATATCACTATACAGGGGATAACGTTCCAAGAAATAGAAATGTAACTGTTACCTAATGGGGCTATATCTCTTATAGCCCAAATTACCTGAGCACTTAAATCAAAGCTGCTCCTTTAAGAGCCCTGTATGCGTCAGACGTCGTCTCCGCCCCCAGGAGAAAAATACGAGTGACGCATAAGGATCAGCACCATTTTCTCTTCAGGCCTGCTGCGTTGGA
Source organism: Acipenser ruthenus (assembly GCF_902713425.1). Lineage (NCBI taxonomy): Eukaryota > Metazoa > Chordata > Actinopteri > Acipenseriformes > Acipenseridae > Acipenser > Acipenser ruthenus. The sequence continues at coordinate 47,326,941 of NC_081193.1, read as the reverse complement.
GAGAAAGCAGCGACCTTGAAGGGTAATGGTTACATTTCTATTTCAGGAAACCAGGGTTATTATAAAAACCTAACGTTCTCTTTCAAGTACGAAATGTAACCATCACCTAATGGGATACAATACCCAAGCCGTCGCAAGTGAAAGACTTTTAGCACCAGCAGAGGAGGGATAAGGGTCCGTGGCATATAGTCCACAGTACAGTGAGGGAGAACCCTCATGCAGTGTATATGCTACAAGGTTATGCTGAGTAACCTTAGCATTTAACAACAAAAGTCCAAAAAGGGTGTATGGCTAACTACCCCAGGACTTAAAGTGGAACATAATAAAAATGTGTTAAAAAGCAGAATGAGTGGCTGCTCTTAACACTCTGGTCCCAAAACCAGGGTTCTACTGATCTACGATACTCAGTTGGTAGAACCTGGTAAACGTATGAGTAGCCGCCCATACTGCAGCGTTGCAAATATCTGTGACAGATGCGCCCTGGAATAACGCCCAGGAGGTTGCAAGGCTGACCAGTGACCTTTCTACCAGCTTAGTGGAGGTAATAGTAAGCAGTAAAGCCGTCTCTAAGGACAGGAATTTCACCTCTCCTGAATGAAGGGGCTTGAATGGCGGTCTTGTAAGTGTGTCCAGCACTACATTGAGCTGCCAGAGAGGGACAAGGTCCTTCCTAGGGGGTCTTAACCTCTGAGTACCTTTCAACAGTGTGCTCCTGGGAAGACTGTCAATTGTGCTCTTTAAATATGGCAAGCCGAAATAGCTGCCAGGTAGGCATTCAGTGCACGCGACTTACACCACCTCTAGAAGACACCCCATTTGTAGCCGTACTGGCAGTATGTAGACGCTGCCCTGGTATTCTTAAGGGTGAGAATTACCCTATCGGATAACCCGAGGTGACTCAAATGTCTGCACTCAGGGGCCAGACCTAGAGCTGCAGAACTGTTGGATCTGGATACCACAGTGCCCCGTGTCTGACTCAGCAGGTCACGACGGGCCGGCAATTCCCATGGCTGACCATACAGGAGCTGTGCCTGTACCAAGAACCTGGTCATGCTGGGCTACTAAGAGCACCCGAGCCTGGTATTGTCTGATCTTTTCCAAACACAGTGTAAGCAGTGGCAACATAGAGCAGAGTCTTGGGCCATCTGTGGGCCAGTACGTCTATGCTCAGAGCGTGACCACTCTCCATTAAAAATACCCCAAGATGAGGTTCACAACCGAACTGTGGGGAGCTACCTCTCGAGAGAAGCTCCGCTGCCCAGTTCCTCACCCCTGGCAGGTGAACTGTTCTTACTGAAAACAGGTGTTCGTGAGCACATAGCAAAAGCTTCTGGGCAACACGATTGAGACACGGATACCGGAGACCGCCATGGTGGTTGATGAGCCACCAATGTGGTGTTGTCCGCTGATCAACACGCATTTCCTTTGTATCTCCCTGGAATATTCGTGCAGGGCCAGATGAACTGCCTGCAGCACCAAAGCACTTAGTAGAGGCCCTCCCATGAGGGCTTCCATATGCCTGCACCCCCTGGCTGTTCCAGACAGCGCCACAACCTGGGATGGAAGCGTCTGTGGTTACCACCTCTCTCCTCGTGACACTGCACAGAGCTCTGCCCAAGCACAGATGAGCTAGTTGTTTCCACCAGGAGAGAGCTTTCAAACAGTGACATAGGACACTGTGAGTAGGCGGTGCCGGTCCAAGACAGGGTGAAGGACCCTGTGGTTGAATCAGGCTTGTAGAGGGTGCATGTGTAGGAGCCCTAACGGGTGAACTGCAGATGCAGGCCCAGAATCTCTGGAAGATCATTACCATCACCGCTGCATTGGGGTGAAAAGCTCCAAGGAGACAGTTAGCCTCTAGATCCTGTCGTCCTACAGAGCGGCGATCATATTTATATAAATCAGGTCTCACGACAAGATAGAAAGCTTTTAGCTCTGGTACCGACAGCGAGTCACTGGTACCGGGCTGGTACCATGACAAGTGGCATGCAGGTAAAGACCTGAAAAAGCCACTGGCAAACTGCAAGCATGCACTGTAAAACAGACAGGGGCTGCAGTTGCCTGCTAACTAGAAACAAATCTAGTAACCTTCGTTGTAAGTGGAGCAAAGCAAACACGTGCACATTGGGTTTCTGAAAGAAAAACTGAAAATAATCAACTTAGCTGTAGTTATGATTCAATCAAAAGGAGCAGCTTTGATTTAAGTGCTCAGGTAATTCACGCTATAAGATCTATATCCCCATTAGGGAAGGGTTACATTTTGTACTTGAAAGGGAACCAAAGAGAATAGGAAGCTTAACTGGGTAATCATGAACTAAGCTCAGCAAACAAATCACAGTGAAAAGACAGCAAGAAATTCTTCATTCCTAAATATAATAGCCGCTCCTCAATATGTTCCTTTATGAACTTTCCATGTTCACGAGGATGGCTGGACAAGTGGGTAGTTTATCGTTTATGTAACAAGTACAATGTATGTACAAAAGTACAAACCTAAATGAAGCATCTTAATTCTTGGAAATCCCTATACCAAGGTCTGTATCTGCTCAGCGACACAGTGTCATTTGGATCAGAGCTATTCGGCCAGTCATTCTGATGTCAGATTTGAATGAATGAAGATAGATTTCAAAATGATATCCGTTAAAAAAATTAAAAATTCATGCTGTAAAAATACATGAACAAGTAAATAAATAAAAAAACAAAACAAATTTAGTGACAGTCTCCTGTCACAGGTCTGGATCTGTAGCAAAATGTTGTGCATTTCCAGTTCAACACTCTCTTTCTCTGTCTCTCCTCAGGTTTATATTGACGTTTCACGGGAGACCTCCAGTGCTGATTTTAAGAGGATGCCATTGGTGGGTGGCTCAGACGGGCTCTCAACAGGAACCTGGAGGCAACAAGGAAGTTTAAGAAGTGTAGGTTAACAACCTTTACTGAATTACATGATTCCAACCCAAACATACACTCGGGTCTTTGACATACTGCAATGAAAATCACTTTAACATAAACAGGTAATTATATAACCTGCTATGTGTTTGTGGTAGAGTATTTCATTAGTATTAGTGAGCTAAATTGATTTAGTGCTATCAGCGTGAGAGAACCATAAAAATAACTACCAGCTACAGTAGTAGTAAAACTTGAAATCATGCTCCAAATAGGTCTTTTTCTGCAAATGTTTTTAGATTAGAAAGCACATAAAAACAACCATGTACAAATGTAAGTGTTTTATCCTTCTGTACCACCAACAAAGTACATTAAAACGATATGTATTATGTTACTTACTGCTTGTACAGCTTTGTTTGTAATCCCCATATTAACATTGTGTCTTTTCAACTCCGATTTGATTAAAGCTGTAAATAAGTTCAAATGCATATTATGATATGAAGAAACTATATAAGTATCTTTAAATGTAATTATTTTAAAATGTAAGTAAGTATTTACGAACAATAAAGACCAGTACTTTCAGTTACAAGGTTTACTAGCCCTTGCCATTAGATCACTCTGAGAGTCTTACACTACAGACATTCTTCTATTTGTAGCAGTAAGAAGATACAAGTTCAGAGACAAAACATGAAAAGCTTTACAAATACAACTTTCAAGCTCTATTATAGCTCAGGAAATTTTTTAGTGTTTACAAGCTCAAAAAGTATCCTATGCCTTATCCCATAATATTGGACCACCAACCTGTTAAAATGACTCCTACAAAGATGCAGGCACAGAGGAAAATATTTCCGGCACGGGGGTTATAATCTGTTGTTAGTTTCCCTTGAATTAAGGTGAAAATAATTCCAAATACCTCAAAAGAAGGAAAAAGCAAAAAGCAGGACATCATCATCAACATTTTACAGGTCTGTGAACGAACATAATTCACTGAAGACAGGCAAGGATTCTATTATTATTATTATTATTTATTTCTTAGCAGACGCCCTTATCCAGGGCGACTTACAATTGTTAGCAGATATCACATTATTTTTACATACAATACCCATTTTTACAGTTGGGTTTTTACTGGAGCAATCTAGGTAAAGTACCTTGCTCAAGGGTACAGCAGCAGTGTCCCCACCGGGGATTGAACCCACGACCCTCCAGTCAAGAGTCCAGAGCCCTAACCACTACGCCACACTGCTGCCTGTATTCTATTTCTAGCTTTATAGTAATGTATATACAGCCATACAACAACCTGAAATGTAATTTCCATCCGATACAAAGACATTGCACAAAGATGGGCTATACTGTTTATTTAACTATTGAAAGTAGGCATAACTATTTATTTAATATATAGTACAGGGTGTTGTGTAAGACAGAAGCTGATTTTCACCTAGTCCGGGTCAGAGCGGCCTCTGACCTCTTGCGGAGTAGAGATCAGCTTGTATCATACAGCAACCTATACAATATTCTGTACATAATATATAACATTAAACAGATTAATTGTGCTCGTTCTAAAGTGGCCATACAATTGACCAAAAACTTTTGCATGGCAACATGTCTGGAAGCCATACCTTCTGCTTATGAGACTTCAGCAGTGAAAATCCTGTTTGAGACATAACCTTGTAAAACATTCTACTACAGTAAAGTCCGTGCCGAGCAATCCTTTATTATCTGAGATCTGAAGTAGCCATGGCAAGGTTCTCTGACCAAACAGGAAAAAATAAGCATACAGTACAAGGGGTTTAGAGACCTCCATTCAGTATTTTTCTTTTGTATGTGACACCATTTATTCAATGTTTCAAGGGTATAAATGGGGATGTGACAATGTAATCTGTTCCTTTGATGTGGTTATGAGAATGACCGAGAAAGGAAATGGACTGTGATAAGCGAATCGTGAGTGTTAAATGTTTTGTTTATTTATGAAACTAAACTGTCTGCGTTTGTCACTGTGAGACGGCTAACATGAACTGGGAGCTGACGCTACAGACCAGCCTCAAGCCCGGACTACACTTCCCGACTGTCACTATAATTGCCTTGCACCGCACCTGCACTAAGCACTCACTGTCAGGAGACGTGATCGTGTCTGTGTTGTGTGTTGTTCTTTGTATTATTATTTCAGGACTGAACCCTGTGGTTTATATGCTGGCAATACACATTGTTGTGTAGAGCCAGTATTATTATTTAACGGTCTCAAACAGACAGAGAGAAACTAAATAACTGTTTGAACCGTAAACTTTGTGTCTGTCATTGTTGGAGCACCTGCATCACCTGTACACCTGAGCACTACAAACCACTTTGCCACATGTGGTGTCAGAAACAGGATTATGGACGTCACAGCACTGTCAATGCTGCTGGAAGCACTGGACCAGAGACGAGAGGAGGCGGAGAGCAAGAGTGGAGAGGTATGTGGCGCTGACTGAGAGGATCGGCATCAGAAACGCACCCCCACTACCAGCAGGACCCGTGATGGCACCCCCTAAAGCGAAGATGACCATGGAGGACAACCCGGAGGGATACCTGGTCGCCTTTGAACGGCTAGCTACTGCCACGTCATGGCCTTGGGAATACTGGGCTAGACAACTGGGCTCCTGCTTAATTGGGGAAGACCAAGCAGCCTACCAGGCCATGACCAATGAAGAAGCCAGCCAGTACGACCTGGTCAAACAAGCCATCCTCCGGCGTCTTCATATCACAGGGGAAACACATCGGGTGCATTTCAGGGAGTACCGGTGGACACCAGAGTCCCACCCCAGGGTGGCTGCCCAGCGGTTGTGTGACCACATGGTTTACTGGCTTTGCCCCTGCGAAAAAACAGGGGTACAAATGGGCGAAGCTATCACCTTGGAGCAGTTCTGCCATGTGGTCGGCGCCGAGACCCAAACCTGGACTGGACGCCACAATCCGACCACCCTGGAAGCTGCGATCCGACTGGCGGAGGATTTCAAGGACTCCCTGATCTCCTCTCCGATCAGCCTACTGACCCCTCCCTCACTGCCGAGCAGCAGGGGACTGGTTCCACCTCCACCATCACCCCTCATCCCGTTGGAATCCAGACTGCCCAGATCACCGACCCCAATGGGCAGCCCAACCTCTCTACCATGGAGGCGACGGCTAGCCCCAAGCTGGGGTAGATTCAATGCCTCTGACCCGCTGCCTTATCAGCAGCGGGACAAATATGTAAACATAATGCTTTCTGCCCCGCCTATCTATCCCAGGTGCCAACCCACACGACATACTGCCCGAAAACGCTCCCCAATAATAAAGTGCAACGTGGCGGCATGTTATTTGGCATCGGAAGCAGGTAAGAGATGGTGGAAATGGTCTGGAGAAGCCTTCTATTGTTGATGTGGTTGTCGGTAATGTGAGTACCCATGCATTAGTGGACTCCAGGTGTGAGCAGACCTTAATTCGGACAGCTCTCTTGGACAGTGTGTCGTGGCAGCCACAAGGTCAGGTGGCGATTGCCTGTATCCATGAAGACACGGCGGCATACCCCACACTAAAAGCATACATATCGGTAGGACCGATGCAGCGTCAACTTGTAGTGGGGGTGGTCTGCTAAGAAATAAATAATAATGGAAAGGCTACCACATCTAGTAATTCTAAGCCGGGACTGGCCACAGTATAAACAATTAATTAAAAATACAGTCCCGCCCTCACACGTAAACGTGGCAGACAAACGAAGGAAAACGATTTGTGAGATTTTCCCCTTACAAGCTGACTTGTTTTCCTTCCCTTTTTCATCCTAAAAAACAAAGAAAGAGAGACGGATCAAAACATGGGAAGGTGCATCAATGAGATGAGGCTGGGGCTTGGTGGGAGAGAGCTTGGATGGTATCAAACACCACTCAAAGGGAGTCGGTACGCAGCGTGACCGAGAGGGTGAGGTTACTGGGCCATCCATGGCAGATGTTACTCCGGCCCCTCTCAATATACCGGACATGTGGGACCGAAGCGTGGACATAGTGTGGGGCCAAAGCAACGACCCCACGCTGGTGCAGGCTTTGGAACAGGTCCGGTCTATTGAAGGTATTGATGTTGAAGGCACTGGGGGCCCTGGCACAAGACAGCCTGTAACACAATTGATGGTTCCCTGTCTTGTCGGCCCAAGGTCATGAGGCTGGCGCATGCTATCCCTTTTGCTGGGCACCTTGGAGCTGATAAAAAAAGGGAACACATATTTGCTCGATTTTATGGGGTAGGGCTTCATACTGAAGTGTCGAAAATATGTAGCCACATGCCCAGACTGCCAGCGAGTAGCGCCGGGTCGAGTGCGCCCCACCCCTTTGGTCACACTGCCAATAATTTCCACTCCTTTTGAGCGCATTGCAATGGACATAGTGGGCCCTTTGCTACCTTCTGATTCCGGGTATACACATATATTAGTGGTGGTAGATTACGCAACGCGATACCCGGAGGCAGTTTCATCGAGGTCCACTAATGCAGCTGCAATAGCCAAAGAACTAGTGCAGATTATGTCGAGAGTAGAGATCGCCCAAAGAAAAACTGACTGATTATGGGACTAACTTTCTGTCTCAAACGCTACAGCAGGTGTATAAAATATAAAAACTACGTCCCATCCAGACATCTGTTTATCATCCATCGGACAGTTTGGCGTAATGTTTTAATCAAACATTAAAGCTTAGATGATTTGTGAACCAAGAGCAGAAACATTGGGCAACGCTCCTTCCCTACCTCCTTTTTGCAATGAGAGAGGTGCCGCAGAGTTCAACAGGGTTCTCCCCCTTCGAGCTCTTGTACGGCTGACAGTCTCACGGCACCCTAACAAGGATGGACATTTAGCGGGGCTCCCGAGTGGTGCATACGGTAAAGGCACTCCGCGTGGAGAGCAGGATGCGCCCTATAGACTTGAGGTCACCGGTTCGATTCCAGGCTATTCCACTGCTGACCATGGAACGGGGTGTTCCCAGGGGGCAGTGCACAATTGGCCGAGCGCCGCCCAGGTGGGGAGGGCTTAGGTCGGCCAGGGTGTCCTCGGTTCACCACCTACCAGCGACCCCAGTAAACTGGCCTGGCGCCTGCGGGCCTGCCTGTAAGTTGCCTAGAGCTGCATGGTCCTGCAACGCTGTAGCCCTGAGATGGCTGCATGGTGGGCCTGCAGAGTCAAAAGAAGCGAATGGCTGACAGCATGCATAAGGTTGTTCTCGAGCGGGGGCTGAGGAGGGCCCTGTGCCTTTGGTTCTAAAAGCAGGACCGGAGAGCTGGGGGTGGGGTGGGAAGTTGGCTCTCCTCTCCTAAGGACCCCCTCAAGATACCTGACAGAGTCTGGGTGCAAGACTGCTTTGCATTCCCGGATCACGCAGCAGGCCGTCCTGGTGGTCCACTGAGACTCTCTGGCGGCGAGCATCTCGGGAGCTAGCCACACTGAGCGTTCGTGATCCAGGAGATCCCAGACTCAGACCATCTGCCTCTGCACCGCGGGAGATTCCATCACCTGCGAACGAAGATGGGTGTTGTGCAGCAGGGGCTCCAGAAGGAATGCTTCCCCCTCGGTCGGAATAGAGTCCCGGCTCACGGCTATCATGCTTCAGGTCTTCAGCAGCAGCTGATTGTTCCAGTAAAACAAAACTGCAGATGATTATACAATATAGTCTTCTTATGTATTTACTGGAGCACATCAAAAAGGTGTGTTAAACTTTGCAGATGCACATATAACCCCCTGCATGCTATTCCCACAGGAGTGACAAATTTGGACTTGCTGGCGCTCCACGTGGAAATCGCAGGATAAGCAGCTGGGTGGTTAAAGTGCCAGAAGGCAGCGGCGCGCCTAAAAGTCTTAGACGTGTTGCATTTTTCTACTCTGATGCATTATAAGCATCAATAATTTACTCAAAGCCTCCACTAGTGTTTTCTACTATTATAACAACCTTGACATGCATAAAGAAGAAAAAACACTGAAATAGCTTGCATCACTCAATTTTCAAGGTGTGGTATCCAAAGCATAATCAACAAATACAGAGAAACATCATCTGCAATTGACACCCCAGGACTGGAAGACCCAAAAAGCTGTCTAACAAGGATGAGCAATACTTGAAGATAATATCCTTAAGGAATAGAAAGAAGACAAGAATTGAATTGACAACAGAACTGGCAGAAGGCACAGGTGTCGTTGTCCATCAAATCAACAATACAAAGGTCACTCTTGAAATCAGGACTTAAAAGGATGTGTTGCAGTAAGAATACCTCTGTTAAGAAAGGGAAACAAGACTAAAAGGCTAAAATATGCACAAGAACACAGAAATTGGACTATGGTCAACGTTGCTTTGGATTTTTGATGGATGGACAACGACACCTGTGCCTTATGCCAGTTTTATATCATTAACCTAAAGTGCTGGATTTTAGCTCAGTTTGTAGACTATAAGAATGAGAATTGCTGAAGCTACGGTTCTGTAGGGAAACTTGTATATATTATAAACATATTATACATGTACATATATAATAAATATATATGCAGTCAAAAAATGTGGAATGTTGTTTTTTGTTTTTTGGATTTGTGTAACGCTATCTTGGCTTTTGTTTTGTTTTCCGAAGTTTCATTACATTTTTTTGGTGGCCAAAATTAGGCAGGCTACACTTACGGTACTTCAACACAACCTAAAAACTTAGTGGAAACCCAGTTTAAGAAAGCTGTACAATACTAGTAGTCGCGCAAGGCCAAATTGGAACTCACACAGAAACAATAAAATATACCATCCCATATTTTAATATTAATTAGTTTATTTGCATTTGGAACGATCATTTCTTTGGCTAAAAGAAAACGACATAGAAACACACACTACCCGAAAAGGTACTACCAAAATAGAGTGAGAAAGGTGAAACTTGTTTCTCTTTTTCCAAGGTAACTGCCCCAGTGTTATGATGGGTGTTTTGGTCCTTTACATTTACCCACAGTAGTTAAAATTCACTTCATGCCACCACTGTACTTTGTAAAGTAATGTGTATTTCTTATATGAATGCAGAACCTCATTGGGTATTTATACAGTTTTAAAATTAGGTGAATACATAAAATGGAACTACTCTGCAAAATCAGCAAACTTTCATATCCTTGACCTTCTTTACTGCAGGACTTTTTTCTGACAGCTTCTATAGGTACCTGTCCAGAAGCGTTCAGGAGACCACAAGATGTTCCTTCTGACTCAGGATATGTAATTTCAACTCCAAATTCGAATCCCAGTGGCAGGTATCCTGTCATAAAGAAACTAAAAATACAATGGGAGAGTTTAGGAAAAAACAGCATTCTCCTGTGGAGCAAACTGGAGATTTGTAAAACTTTTAGACCTCTATGAAGAAGTACTGTAGCATGCTCATGACGTGCACATTTCTCTACTTGACAAACCAAAGAAGCCAAAAGCCAGCCACATTTATTTACATCTAGGTTAAAGTGAGTAGCTTGAAATGTCACTTCAATTGTTTGTAATTATCTGAGTAGTTATGGGTCCTGTGGCTCCAATCTTCACCTAGCTTCGAGTTTTGAAAGGTCATACTGTCACTTGATCTGTAATGGTATAAAGAAGGCTGTTCAGTGATGGTGTCACAGGAACTAGGTAGACTGTGAAAAAATCAGACGTTGCCTACACTGCACACGCACGAATTTCTGAATTAAAGGGAGGGTTCGCTGGAAATTCAATGAAGATAACAGGACTTAAATACCATTAGTTATTTTTCAGATGCAAAAACAAAAGGTACACACAGTGTTTTCTTTTTTGTTTTTTTTTTTTTTTAAATGTGACATTTGTCATATTATCCATCTAGGTATAAAGTAAATAAATTAAGTTTAAGTCTCCCTTAAACTAAGTTAGAAATATAACTTTGCCACCCGTTATAAAAACAGCGTGGTAAAGCAAATTTAACCACTATGATTAAATGATAACAGATAATTAAATGGTATGTCATATTAATTAATTTAACGGTATGTCATATTAAAAAGTGTTATTAAAACAAAGTGATTTATGTCTGTAACATACATTAGCTAAATATTTTTTTCATGTAAAATGTAGCTTTTAATAAAGATTCTGACAATTTTTTTAAGTTTGCTATATTTTACAATTGTATGGTAACAAATATAAAACAAAGAAAGCGATCAGCCACAGAATGATATATACAGGGTGTTAAACGATTAAAGTTCACAGATAGAAAAAGCCAACTGACGTGGACCCTCTGTTTAAGTTCACAAATTCGCACATGTGCAGTAAAGGCTTTTTAGGGGAAAAAAAAATGATAGCTCCCCATTAAATACAGGCAGAACCAGTAGTTCCACATAGTTACCTCAACGGTAACGCAACAACAGTGAGCAGTTGAAAAAAAAAAGTACTCCTTTAGTAACCAGTAATCTATGCGAAAAACCCTTAAGAAAGAACTTTCGTTTCAATGTTGATTAAAGGAGCTGTCAGTCATCCTAGGGTCCACTATCAGAAAGCTGATTTCTCCACTTACTATTTTGAAGCTCTCTATAGATAATAAAAATAATAATAATAATAATAATAATAATAATAATAATAAAGCCCTCTCCTTCCTGGACTACACCTATTACTGTCCCTACTGCTTTCTTTTCTTTCCACTAAACACACACTGCTCTATCATGCTTTACTGAAACTTCGTTCCAAGTGAAAGGCACAAGTTTGAATTTGAGACAAAAGTCTTTCTTCTGAACTCAACAAGGTGGTGAGGGATGCTTTATTAAGCAGACGTTCCAAACTTAAGAAAAAAATTAAATTAAAGTTAAACTGAAGGGGCAGTAAAAAGAGTAACTTGGTTTTAATTAAACAGCAACTTGGTAAGGGTCTATCATTTTCTCTTCAGTCTTTTTCAGTTTCACATCCTGGGGACTTTTTAAAAGCGCGCCTGTGATAACTGAAATATAAAACGATATACAAAATGAATCCAAACAAGAAAAAGAAGACGCTAGTTAAGATAACTGTAATATTTTATAACTACACAAAGTTGCGCTCGAAAGTTAGTATTCTTGATTTTGTTTTAAAGGGTACATAAGGAGCTTTCATATGTAACTGAGATGGATTTAACAGTGAGCAGGAGGATGATGGGAAATGTAGTTCTGAGAGGTCCATTCGGGTACATGGGAAGCCATCTTGAGGCAGGGAATGCAATTTAAAAGTTTAAAAAAGTGGTCAAAATGTAAAAAAAAAAAAAAAAAATTAAAACAATACACACACCTTATGTAAACAGTTGTAGCAACGCATGGGAACATGCAACACAATAAAATAAAAAGGTCCTTATGTACCCTTTAAGGTTACTATTATAAATGAAGTATTCTGGAATTAATCACTGTGACAAGGAGAGCCCTGTCACTGGTTCCTGCGCAAGTGTGTGCAGCTGAGACGCGTTGCTGGGCAACCAATTGGGCAGTTAGGCTCGCCCAGCTCTGAGCTGATCGGGAGGTCCGGATTGGCTGAGGGGTGTGCCCGGAGATGTTGCACAGAGCTCAAAAAGCGTCTGCACCACAGTTCAAGGCTGCTGCATGGCCATTGCTACACAGATGGGTGCTGAGCAAAAACGTGTGTTTGTTTACATCAAAGAGAGTGTCCTCGCTGCAGGAACTACTACACGAAACCCTTCCACTCCAAGACGGTGCTCATGAAGGCATTGCCCAGCCGGACCGTTTGAAAAGGCCATGTGAAGAGGCAGGAGTGCTCTGTGAGGATGCCAGGACTCCAGAAGCCCAGAAGTAGGTCAGTTTAGGGGATGTTGATCTCAAACAGCATAGGAGGGTTTGCGTAGAGCAGAAGTGTTCCTGGAGCGGGACATTCCTTTTAATGGGACGAATGCTCACCATTTTGTGTGGCAAACTTATTTTTAGCTTTGTTTTGTCTTGTTTTCTTTATTAAATGTGACACTAGGGCTACCATTGCTGGTACCCTAGTGTCAGCACTTGCATTGATAATAAATCTGCGCACCTGTGCAGCGTGTCAACACCCAATGCTCTGTGTCTGCCTCATGATTATTCAGTGATGAGCCACACACGTAACGAATCCCCCGTTACAATCACAAGTAAATTACTTCAAAAGACAGTTTTGTACACTTATGAACAATTTATCAGAAACACTAAATTAAATTATAAATATCTTACCCAAGTATTCCTGCTGTAAAAAATACAATATTGAGGTTGCCAAGATTGAGTGTAAAGGTGAAAATAATCATTCCAATAAAGGACAGGAGGTAAACAATCAAGGTGGTCTGTCTGGAAAAGGGGAGAGATTAAAACACATCAGTAAGAAGAATATTAGGAAACAAATTAGTTAGTCTTCAGATTCCTTACATTATCACACACTAGCTTTGTTGTATTGGAATTTGTATTTCTACCATATACATTTCACACAGGATCCTTGTTAAAAAAAAAAAAAAGTGGACCCTTATTCATGTCTGTCTGTCGAACTTTCTGTCACACTCTAAATGATGAATATATTAAATCTGGCCAAACTGCTCTTGCAACCCTGCAGAACATGTAAAATCAAATCAGTATGCTTCAAAACTGTATTTTTCTAATTTAACTTGAACAGTGCTTGTGATTATGTTTGACAAGTGTCTGCGTACATGCAAAACATATTTCCAAATCAGATTAGTTGCTCTGTTATTGAGTTATTGTAACTTCAAAGGAAACGAATTATCACTAATACAACATAAAGGATGTTTAAGTGTTTCAGAGCTTGGGAAAGCATTGTTCACCTGTTTGAACCTGAAATCTAAGGTTTCAGCAATTTTAGCCAGAAGATAAGAATGGATTGCTACCGGTTGAAAATAAACCAGTCACCTTGACCTACTCCCAGAGCATTTACAAATGCATCTCAGTACTGGACAGCTGGCTTTTTTTTTTTTTTTTTTTTTGCTGTGAACAGTGTTCCGGCAACAATCCTCTGCAGCCAAGCTGTAGAGAATTCCTAGGGAGAACCCTTTAGCCAAATCAACCCCACTGACCGTTTTAGCACCATATTGTGGAGAGCTCAAACCAATCAATCGAATAATCAGTTTGTGGTGGTCTCCATTTCATACTATGAATAGATACACCAGAACTTTCTGCATAATCGCGGTTGCATTTTTTAAGTAGGCCACTGAGATTTTGGCTTTTTAAGTTATTTTATTGTATTGTATTTAATATTTGAACTCTAAATAGCAAACAAACAGAATTCAATAAGATTACTAGTGTTGGGTCTTTTGGTTGTTTCTGAATAGAAGACATTTTATTTGTGAACATTTTAATATAATAGTTATTTGCTGCTGGTTTTAAAAAAACAGAAATACTGTTCTGTAACACCTATACTGTGTACATGAGTCAATTAAATGTTCTGTGTTGACTATTTTGTGGAACAGTAATGTACAACTTACTTAATTGACATTTGAATAGAATTGCACATACTTGTATGTTTTAGTGTAATCAAGCCAGAGGCCACAGATAATAGAGCCCACTATCCCAGCAACCACTAGAGTAAGTCCAATACGTCCCGCATTTACCTCTTCACCCTACACACATTAGGGAAACACAAAAGTAAACACAAAAAGGTCAGCTTCAAAAATAGAACAAAACATCTTGGCCTGCTATCAAAAAACGAAATGCCTTTGTACATTTTATTTTGGGAGGTAAAAATGTGTAAAATAAAAAAATTCCCCATGGGAAAGTTAAAACCAACAACATATAAAACAATACATTTTATACAGTACATACCTATCTGTAACATATTTCAAATGCATTTTATACAGTACATACCTATCTGTAACATATTTCAAATACATTTGTTATTATTTTGTTTTATTTATTAAGCTTTAACCATATTTTTGAGAATAATTTAAAATTAATCACGATGTTTATATTCCTCGGTTATTATTCACTTCTTACTGTAGGTCAGTGACTGGCAAACCATGCATACTTATATTCTTAGGGCTCAATTTATGAAGCTTACAGCAGAAGGAACTTGGCTTCAGGCCACTGCACAGTACACCAGGGAAACTCTGTCTCCCAGTCTTTTGGAACCAGTTTTCAAGATATTGTTCCTGAAACAGTGGCTTTATGTTCTCTCAGCTTAACAATTCCTAGCACCCTGAAGAAAGACACCGAGCTCCGATTTGATGTCAATTCCTGTATTAATCCCCAGGTAACGCATTCAGACACTACCCATATGTAGATACTCAGAGAACATATTTGCATACAGCTAACACACACTCAAAAGAAGGCTATATGCTACAGCTAAGTTATAAATTAACCATTTTAAATCAATGCCATCAACAGTGTTTAAAAATACACAGGTATAAACTTACAACTAAAATTTCTCTTAACACAATAAATGACAATATTCCAATAGTTGTTGTTTGCCATTAAATGAGGATGCATTAATATGCTCGCATTCAGTACCATATACACATATAATTACCTTGGTCTAGAAAGTCCTGCAATCATATTGTTCTGTTTCATTTCTGATCATCACATATAAGGTAGACTACAGTACATTGTACTGTATTGTCACGGCAGTTTTCATTGTGTGTGGACACAAGGATCCAAACAGTACAGTATCAAGCAATGCTTCATATATATATATATATATATATATATATATATATATATATATATAGATATACATTTGTGACTCAGCAAGATTGATACCTTTTGATTGAGATTATGGAATTGGCTTTTGTTAGTGTTTGCTTTTTGAACAATAGGCTAGAATGTGTGCTGTGAATGTTATAGTTCATATTTTATAATTATTTTATAATTTTATAATTATACTACATCTATTAGGCATCTGTTCAAAATATAAAAGGTCAGTTTTAGGTATGGACCACCAATATGCAGCGTCTATACAAAAACAATATTTTGTTAATACTCTGCAGCCTGACAGTTTCCATTCAGTGTGTGTGTTTTCAAATATATTATTATTATTATTATGATTATTATTATTATTATTATTATTATTATTATTATTATTATTATTATTGGCAACACACTGTGTTGTCTATTACAAAGCATTTTTTGTTTAGTACATTTCTTACATTATTGTAGCATATTTTAAAACATATAGTAACTAACGCAAAACAAAAACGCTGTAAAAAATAATTAAATACATACATAAATAAATAAATACATAAATAAATACATAAATAAATAAATAAATAAACAAACTGAAAAAAGGGCACTAGAACCTAGGGTAATACCTGAGGCACCAAACTGCCAGGTGGATTGAGTTGACCTTAAAAAGGTATGTTTTCCTTGCTGTTGTATATTCATTTAGTCCACTTTAAATGATCAAATTATATTTTTAAATAATATAACGTCTGTTTGTTTTTGATGTTGCCAGTTGATACCCATTCACAAGCCTTTTGGGATGCCTGTGTTAAACATACCTTATAGTGCTCTATGATCATCTGATTCAGCAGTGTTGACACAGAGTAAAACGACCCAGTCAATATACCTACAAAGAATGAAAGGAAAGCAGAGTAACAAAAAATAATTGAAACATTTTTTGGAAGAGGTGTTCAGGTCTTAAACTGGAAACATCTGTCACTTGTCCTTTGAACAACAGATTACAAAAATGGCATCCATTATATGTATTCTATAATATAGGAAAGCTGTATGGGTGAGGCATGATGGACAAGACAGAAAATCAAACTTCTGATGTTTCCCAAGAACAATCACTGAGGAATCAGATGGGGTAACCATTGAGAAACAGTCACTTCCAGTATAACATCTAGAACCACTTGTTTTGCATCAGCACACGCTTGTTTTTAAATATGAACACTCAAAATGAAAACAACAATAAATGGACAGTTATGTAACAGAGGCCAGTAATGTGGATCACTCTCTAATGGACAGCGCAGGCAAACACATCTCCTTCTATTTTACAGCTGTAACAGATAAGAACAGAAGGAAATGTACACGGAAGAGGAGGCCATTGAGCCTCTAGGCTTGTCTGTTTCTTAGTAGGTGATTAACTTCAGAAGTTTGTCAAGTTGGGTCTTAAAGGATCCAAGTGATTCTGTCTCAATAAAATGACTTGATAGCCCATTCCATACTCCCACCCCTCTCTGTGTGAAAAAGTGACTCCTTCCCTCTGTCCTACCTCCATGTAGTTTCCAACTGTTTCCTATGGGCCTGCTTTTTTACGCCATTTAAATTATTTGTATGGGTTAACTATGTCAGTTCCTTTTGAGATTTTAAATAGTTCAACCCTGATACTGGTAACACCTGTGGGTAACCTGATCTGCAATCTTTTTTAATAAATGTTTCAAATTTTCTGCATCAAATGTATCAAAATTGTGATTTAGAAAAAACATGTGCAAATGAGGCGACCTGTATGATTAGAGTGGTAGTGTCTATGGCAGTGGTATTCAATTACATTCACTGGAGGACCAGATAAGGCAATGTCCAAATCTTGGGGGGCCACAGGGCGCTCATTTTAAATAAAAAATGGACACCTAATTTCCTTTCTTTTTGTCTACAATTCTGACACTCGCTCACACCGTCTTTGTTTTTCAAAAAATGACTGCGCAGCAAGCATGCAAGTTAAGCAATGAAAGCACGTCAATCTGTCGCGGTGAAATGGCAAATTCCCTATGACAGCGGCGCCAGACTTTCCCTGATGAGGGGAAAAGAACAAAAAATTGAGGGGGCTACACCCCACTTTGTGCAGGCAGACATAAAATACATTCAAATACTGCATGCAAACGAAGGTGCAACATTTTAAGAAGCAATTAATCTATAATTCATAAAAAGAATGAATGCAGGACACACTTTATTACAATCACTATTCATAACTGTATTAACATTTATATAGACTAGTTACTTCTTAAAATGTTGCGCTCTCGTTTTAGCGTTCTTCATTCTGCATTTAATGAGAAAGTAAAGACTTGGATGATTTAAAAGCCCATTTAGTTGTTTCACATTAAAACCCTGTAAATTAAAGTGATTTTACTATTATTATTACAATATACATTTTATATGACGGTCTGGTCTCACTAGTAGTGTCTTATAACAGTGCTTTTAATCTGCGATCATAATATATCTGCTTACATGTATTGAAACGTAGTTATTTTGTTTAAAGGCACTTTTACGTTATGTAATAAATAACATATTTCTAGTTAGGTTTGCCTATACTAAATGCAGATAAACTGGCCAAAGGTCAAAAGACAAGTCTCACATATTATAAGACAGTGCAGACTGGCGTCTCACATATAGACAGTGTCGTCGAAACGGCCAAAACAAAACCTACCCGACCGTCTACCCTTCGGGCCAAAATGATCGTATCTTGTGATACAAACAGTTTAAATAAGGTTTAAACAAATCTCTTTTGAAATGTAGGGTTGTTTTTTTTGTTTGTTTTTTTATTGTAACGATGACTGAGATACATTAAAGCTAGGATGCAACTGGCATGTGTTAGTACAGCTGCACTCCACTTATAACACATCCTATTAGAACGGAGTTCCGTTTACAATGTATTGAGGAGGCATGTCCCTGCCAAACAACATGGGCTTTAATGGGGAATTACTCGCTTATAACGTATATACCGTTTAGTACGAACAGGCAGGTCTTTTGCGTTTAATATGGAAGGCTCTTTTTTAATGCCTACCCCATTAACATTAAAGTCTGTACAGTATTTATCGAGATTACTCATGACTTCAAGGTAATGTTTCATTTTACTCCCTGAAAATACATTTTACTCTCTCATTGTTAAAATTAGAGAAGTTACCCCCAGACCCAAACTGACTTCACAACAGCACACAAACTGGCAGTTCATGAAAATGATGTCCACATTTAAAAATGTTACTGATGAAAACAGAGACGTATTTGTTTTGAAAATCAGGAAAATACTGCCACAAGAAAAAAAATGTTGGTGTGGTTCAGTTGTGCATACCATGGGAAAGATTTCCGGCAGCGTGTCTCTGTGTGTGTGTGTGTGTGTGTGTGTGTGTGTGTGTGTGTGTGTGTGTGTGTGTGTGTGTGTGTGTGTGTGTGTGTGTTGCTCTTACTCCGATTCTGATTCAATGTGTTGTGTCAATCATGGCAGAGATACATTTAAACAAACCTGTAGCGTTTTGCTAAAACTGCCCAAAAATAGACAACCCGCCTAGCATAATTTTCTCCCGCAAAACGGAATTAAAAACAGCCCAATTTTGCGGCAGTTGGCAGCACTGTAGCTGACATCCGACAGGCCAGGCGGAAGGCTCTCGAGGGCCGGATTTGAAGAACAATGGCCTATGGTATCTACGGTTGCAATTTTCCCTTTTTTTCTACCCAGTTTGAAATGCCCAATTGGAATGCTGCCTCACCACTGCAATCAGGAGAGCTGAACATCAACGGGCTGCCCTTCATTCTCACTGTCAAGCCAATCTTTTCACACTCTGAATTTAAGCAATAGATGTTACTAAACCCTGGAGGCAAGGACCTAGACTGGGAAGTCTTTGTTGGGTCTCGCTGGACACCTGGCATGATGAAGCAACATACCCCCAGATCATTTTACACCCAGCCAATGCAGTCGCCCTTGTATGTTCTCACAATTGGAAACAGGGAGTTGAAACACAACTGCATGGCTCACCCAGCACTCCGAGCAGCAGTGCTTTTACTATGAGCCACTGGGGGACCTTTACTCATGTATTACTCACCATAACTGACTAGCAGAAGCAGGAAGGAAAAGTTCTTGAAGAGGTTGATTATTGATTGCTTGTAGGAGTAATCTTCAGGAGAGCTCTCTGGCAGCACAGCCTGAGCCTGGCTTGGCGGGAGTGGAGGCTTTTCCTTAAATACTATAACAAAATAAAGCAGGATCATTAGTAACGTTAAATAACTAGACAAACATAAAACTGTACATTGACGTACGTAGAGGGGACCAAAAATACAATTTTAAGTTACATGCCTTTACAAAATAATCATTTCACATAGGGAACATGTCTAAATTATGTTATTTTCAGGCATGAACCCACTATGCATATAATCTCACAAAAGCAGTTACTTGTAATAATTTACCTCCACTATCACAATGTTCCTACCCATTGCCAAATCTTATTTCAAAGTCCATCATATAATCACAGGGTTGCTTAATTATGAAATGTGGAACACCACTGTGTCATAGATGAAAGAATTACAAGCAGGTGGTGTACAGGGATTATTTCTAGAAATTACACAGATTTCACCATTCAGCCTCATAGTGTACATGTATCTCATGTAATGCCTCAGAACGTGGCTAATTAAGCAGAATCACAATGCCCAGGATATTTTTAAATTAAGAAACTGGGAGCCCTCTGCTTAAAATCATTCAGAAGTTATAACCATTTAAACTTGCCTTTTTGTATTTGCATGGTTTCGTACTCCATATCTCTAAATTATAGGGTTAGGGAACTGTGATTTTTGGGGAATACAGAATAATGAACAAATTGACAAACGCTGGTCATTTCTTCCGATTCTGCGATGGTGACCCTGGAGCCAGCTTCTGATTTGGAATGGAATTGACTCATTTTTTGATTTACAACTTTAAAACGATTTTGCTTACCAATGACTGTTAAAACTAATAGCAGAGTAGACACCGCTGCTGTACCGTAGAACATGATGCTGATGTTGCTCCCAATTAGATCTATATTGTTCTTGGTGTAGGGTATCAGAACTGGAGGCAGCAGGAAACCAATTGCTGTACCAAGCTGAGGAGCAAACCAGGAAAAATGGCACATTACTACAAATCACTGATTGACACGTTCGTTTGTGTCCTAAAAACCAAATACTTGCCCTAGGGGTTACAAATGTCATTCTGTTATGGTTCTTAAATGAAACAGGTATTGTGAAAACGATGTTCTTAAACAATAAACGTATTACTTGGAAGCCTATTTTAATTACATATGCGTTATGGGACACGTGTACAATGCAATCTATAAGTTATAACGTATACGATATAAAGACTAACATTTTGTCACTCAGTTATCAAAACACCCACCTGATTTCCCAAAACTGCTGTGGCACAGGCAGTTGACACTTCCTTGGGCCCAAACCACACCGATGCAATTCTTGAAGGTAGACCCAAAATGAACACCTGGGCCACTGAACATACAGTTTGTGCAAATACCGTCACCCCAAACAGGTCGGGTCTCACACTGGCACATTTTACCCAAGCCCCAATGCAATTCAAACCTGCGCCCAAGAGGGCAGTGATCTTAAGTCCCTTTTTATCCAGCAACCAGGTTGCGGGGAATATCAGAGGCACATAGACGATCATGTAGACAACTGACAGACAGTCGATTTTGTCGCTTGTCACACTGTAGTAGTCCATGAAGATATTGGTGATGATGCTGTATTGGATCCATTGGAAGGCGTTGACTAGTGAATAAAGGCTAAAGACTATCAAAACTGCAAATCTTCGCATGTAAAGTTTGGTTTCAAGCGGTTTCGGTTGCCCAGGCAGCATGGTTTGTTCCTCGTCGGGGGATATCAAATCTTCAAAAGCGACCTGCACTAGTCCAGGAGTCATGTTGATATACTGGTTTCCATTTGGAGCGATTACATTCTTCCCCTCTGGTGTAGCCGTGCAGTTTTCGTCAGGTGTGCAACCATGCTGCTGATGCTCCTGTAAATCGCAGGCAAACATGATGCAGCTTAAATGGTAATACCACTATGTCTTCTGTCTAACGAAACAGGAAATCCTCCTCGCCGTGGAACGTGTGTGTTAATATTGAATTGAAATATTAATATTAATATAGAATTGAAAAAAAAAGAAACGTGAGTAGGGTAAATACCGGTAAACGGATTGGGTTTTTTTAAAGCCATGCAATATTATGAGCACTGGCTATATTATTAATTCTATGGAAATACATTGATCCATACTGACAAAGGTCGAGTATCGTTATCCAAAACACCCCCACATAAAACTAAAATGCTGATAACACTACCGGCACCACCCGATCCTACTAGCAGAGAAAGTAATTGATGCATATATGAACCGGTCTCTGTTGCATCAGCACAGCTATTAGCTACCACACAGGCAAGCAAAAAGCCTGAACACTTCCGATGCCATGCCAGCCAATCGGCAACAGACAGGGGGTGTGGTTTCTGAGCGGAAAGAGTCGTACAAAGTACTGTACAAACTACTGTATAATCAAAGACCAAGTTATTATTTATTTTCCTCGGTATTTGTCTCGAGGTTCTTTAAGATTGTGTTTTAACTATAACATAGATAACTAGCAGTTTTGATAATAAATGCTAGCACTCTTATACTATTTGTTCATTAGATGTAGTTTACATATCTAATTTCAAATATAACAATGCAGACAATACAAGGCATCTGAATTGGAAAGTCAAACATATCTGTGTTTACGCGCCACACTATTTTCTCTAAAGAAAACTGTGATGTAGTCAGGCTTCTTGTTTTACTTAGTTACCGTGATGTACTCAGGCTTATTGTTTTACTTAGTTTGAGGCACGAAAGCGTCACATTATATTTATGTTCAGCAATTCTATATATTGTTTTTGACATGTGAAATTGTGTATCTGAAATGTAAACTAATCAATGAAGTATCGATGCCCAGAAAGACTTCGACACCATTCGATAATAAGCAATGAATAAAAGTCAGACCAAGTAAAACATAACACAAATACTGGGTAGCGTGTCTTCTTTATTTATTTTACTCTTCTGTTTGGTTAAAGCTCTCTTTATCCCTCAGTGTAGACTGCAAATAAATCTTTGGTTGCGTTCACATTACTCCTAAATCTGCGTTGCAGTCGGGAGTCATATGTTTTTGTACAGACTGTCCTGTGAGGTATGTGTTCAATTGTATTAAACACTGGGGTCCCCCAAAATTCTACATGGGTGGGGGTACAGTATTCCATAACCATTGAGAAGCCATAGAATTCCGTATCCCCTCACAATGTAATCAAAACATGAGTTTATATGCGGATCCATTTTTCTACGAGATGCTTTCTGATTGGATCAAAGTCTGACTGCTCATGTTCACAGCCAATTAGTGTCTGTTTCCAGCTCTTCAGTACAATGAATGAGATGTGACACTGAGAAAAATGTGCTTCTGTGATGCAGATATGTTTCAAAGCTTTGAGTGATAACACCGTGTAACAATTCTTTTTTTTGTTCCTGGGTAGTAAGTGTTATTTCCTAATTGCTTATGCCTCAAAAGTATAGAAAATGGCTATTATTCCCCACAAACTTTGCTTTTGTGACCAGGACAGTGATATTTTGAAATTTACCTATTTTCCAGAACATTCCAGATAGATTCAGTGCTGAGTAAACTTGGAGTAACTTCTAGAACTTTCTAGAACTTTCCAGTAATATAAATAGTAGTATAAATACAGGGGCCTTAAGCCCACCAGTTCAGTTTAGTTCCAGCTGCCTAAGTGGATACATATCTGCATTTTTCTGAGATGGCATCAAGGTCATAGGAGACTTCAAAATGGTGGCATTCCTGATGGGTCTCCAAGGCGGTTTTACCAAGTTTCCCTGCTATCTTTGCCTTTGGGACAGCAGGGACACCAAGGCGCACTACCACAGGCGGGACTGGCCACAGCGGACCGAGTTCTCTGTGGGGAGGAACAACGTCAAGTGGGAGCCACTGGTGGACCCCCGGAAGGTGCTGATGCCACCACTGCACATCAAATTGGGCCTTATGAAACAATTTGTCAGAGCTCTAGATAAGGAGTCGGCAGCCTTCAAGTTCCTTCAAGACTTCTTCCCTAAGCTGTCTGAGGCAAAGGTCAAAGCCGATGTCTTCGTCAGACCACAGATAAAGAAGATCCAATGAAGTGGAATGAATTCCCCAAGAAGCTCACTAGTAAGGAGAAAGCAGCTTGGAACAGCTTTGTCGCAGTGGTTCGGGGCTTCCTGGGCAATCACAAGGCCGAAAACTATGTGGAGCTGGTTGAGACTCTGGTGAAGAACTACGGCACAATGGGCTGTAGGATGTCCCTCAAAGTCCATATCCTTGATGCTCATTTTGATAAATTCAAGGAGAACATGGGAGCGTACTCGGAGGAGCAAGGCGAGCGCTTCCACCAGGATATACTGGACTTTGAACGCCGCTACCAAGGACAGTATAACGAGAACATGATGGGAGACTACATTTGGGGGCTGATTCGTGAAAGTGATTTACAGTATAGTCGTAAATCTCGAAAAACTACTCACTTCTAAATCTTTTGTAGTCATTTTTGTATTACTTTAGTATAAATACATGTTAATTTGGATTCATATGTTGTTTTTCTTCTGACTTTATGTGAACGAAAAGACACAAATTTGCCCGTTTTCTCATTGGAAATAGGTAAATTTCAAAATATCACTGTCCTGGTCACAAAAGCAAAGTTTGTGGAGAATAATAGCCATTTTCTATACTTTTGAGGCATAAGCAATTAGGAAATAACACTTACTACCCAGGAACAAAAATTGTGTTACATAGTGTAATGTTTTTTGGCTTTGGTAAACAAAAATGCTTCTAAATACAGTATACTGATTGGTCATTTGAAATATTGTTTTTACTCTTCGATGTGTGGTGTTAGCTAGAAGATGCCCCGTTTCTCAAACAAACATTTGACGTTTAACTTGGTGTCATAGCAAGGAGGGGCGTACGAAAAGAAAAAAAAAAAACGTACAGTACAGTAGAACAGCTCTAAATTAAACAAGCAGTAGGCTTTTCTTTTGCAAAACGTGTGTAGTGGTAAAAATGTCGTGTTTTTCTAGTTTCTTATTTTTTTATTTTGTCAACACATTACATTTGTTTACATGAAGGCCTGGTTTAGAGTTAAAACAAAATACCATATTTACATTTTTTTTATTTTTTATTAAAAAGACATTGCCGAGGAAAATGCACTTTTTTCTTTGCAGATTTTGGGAAATTTTACAGGTTTACAGTTTGAAAAAACAGCACTGACTGCAACAGCAAGCAAGCATGGCTGGAAAGAGAAAAGGGAACAATTTCAGTCCTGCTTTGCTGTAAAATGTTTTAGAGGAGTTCACCACCTGCTTGTGGTTTACCATGCAAACAGAACCACCTGGATGACTGGGGAATTTTTTTTCTGAATGGCTACATATGTGCGTGCTGCGCTTATAACACTGTGGCGTGCTATGGAGCAGCATCCCAATATAGAGCTGAATTGGGATTTTTTAGAAAACGCTGACAACGTTTGCCTTCCATACTTGCAAAAAAGGACCGTCCAGATGTGTATATTGCTGGAAACAATTTGCAGTAATGTAGCCTACCTGTACTGTACATTTCTGCACTATTTATTACATGTATAGATGTTAATAAAAAAATAATTATTAGTGTAATGTAATTAGTGTCTTAAGGGGCACATAAGGACCTTTTTATTTTTATTTTGACCACTTTTTTAAACTTTTAAATTGCATTCCTGCCTCAAGATGGCTTCCCATGTACCCGAATGGACCACTCAGAACTACATTTACCATCATCCTCCTGCTCACTGGTAAATCCATCTCAGTTACATATGTGAGCAGGAGGATGATGGGAAATGTAGTTCTGAGTGGTCCATGTGGGTACATGGGAAGCCATCTTGAGGCAGGAATGCAATTTAAAAGTTAAAAAAAGTGGTCAAAATGTAAAAAAAAAAATAATTAAAACAATGCGAACATCTTACGTAAACAGTTGTAGCAACACATGGGAACATGTAACACAATAAAATTAAAAGGTCCTTGTGTGCCTGTAACGGGGAGATCTGTGTTGACTATCTGGCGCATGCGTGGTACTGCAGGAAGGGGGCAGCAGCCTCGTAGATCCGCCTGTCAGTCATGGCAGTGACACTGAGAGGTGGGGAAGAGGGTGTGTTGGCTTTCCCTCTCTCTGAGTGGCTGAGAGGCGGGCCTGAGGGGATTGCTCGGCCCATAAGTACTGCGCTGGGTTATGCATTCAGGTGGCCGTGATTGGAAACACACGGAGACGCTGGCTGAGAAGGCCAGTGGTTGTAACAAGCAACCAAAACAGGCAAGCACGACTGAGGAAGACAGCCAGCAATAAACAAATTATTAAAATCTATTGTTACGTACCCAATGGGGACGTGTGTAGTGATAGGGGAACCTTGGCCACCCCAGTGTATAGTGCATAACAGCGTAGGACAGAGATCCCGAGCTGACCGGCTTAGCAGCAGTAAGCAGCACCTTTATTTTGTAGTTTTATTACTGTGTTTTATTTTCCCTTTTCGTTTCACCTTTTGTTTTCATTATTATTTTGAGCACCTGTGCGTGAACCAGCATTTCACTGTTTACCAGTATTGGTATTCCTGTGGTCCTGTGTACCAATGTCGGTACTCAGGCCACAGACAACAGCGCCCTCTGCGGGCAGTAAGAAAAAAACATCTGAAATAATAAAACTGGGCACCAGTGCGGTGTTTTCAAATAAAATTTCTGTCTCTTGTGCGTGTCAGTGAATTACCCACCACCCTTCCACAGTGCCCTTTAATAAAGATTTTTAACCGCATACACACTGTGGCATACCTAAGGGCTGCCTATGCCTCTAAGTGTTTATTGCTTATGTTGCACACTCGTTTTAAAAATGCAGGGTGTAGGCATAGTTGGCCATCATCTGTTGGATAACACAGTGGAGACCGCTAAATTCAAACCAAAAGCCAAGAAGAAAGTTACCTGTCTGGAGTGTGAACAACTAAAAAAGAAAGAGGAGCAGCACTTTAACGCAAACAAGACAACCTGTGCAGATAAGTGATGCTGTTAATTGTTTTGTTTCATCTGGTTGATGCTGCAACTTGATATTTTGTTTTGCTTAGTTAGGAACTCTGTGGAGTTAGAATTATATTGGTGTTGATATTATTGTTATTATTGAAGTACAATTAAAAGAAACAAGGTGCTTTGATTACCTACTTTTAACTAACTATTAAAAAAAGTGAGTCATTTGGGGTTCTGATCACCACCCGCTTTTGATAAGCTGGGATATATCTATTTTGATTTGTTTGTTTATTTTTCTGTGTATGTGTGCACAAGGCTGGTGTTAGTTAACATCAGGATCTGACTAAGGGAACAAAAGGGACAAGGGATCAGATCTCAGCGTCATTTTCCCTACGAAGCCTGCTGCAATCATGGGTGCAGGGACCTTGAAGGGTAATCGTTACATTTCTATTCAGGGAACCAGGGTTATGATAATAACCTAACATTCCCTTTCAAGTACGAAATCTAACCACTACCATATGGGTGAGTGTACCAAAGCCATCGCAAGGGCAGTATATTGCAGAACAACTGGAATGCTACAAAGCTAAGCCAAGAGGCTGCCTTGTGCGTTACCATACGGAACCCCAGTAACAAGTAGCTAGGGTGAAAAAACGTTGGGAGAAACTTACCTCTATGTCTGTGTTGTAAGGGTTGACTGAGAAGCTGCCCTTAACACTAGTTCCAAAACTAGGGTTTTGAGGATCCACGACATTAAGTCTGTAGAACCTAGTAATGGTATGGGGAGTTGCCCACACCACTGCATTGCAAATGTCTCCCTGGAATAAAGCCCAAGAAGTTGCCATGCCCCTGGTGGAATGGGTACTGAGCTTTTTTTTTTTTTAATTAGCAAATCAGCCACTGAAAATGTGATTTTAAAAAGATATTACATTTCCATACTTTATGTATTTATTTTCTATATCCAACCTTTAAGCAAACAGTGCTAAATAAATAGATTATGAAGGGGGCATATGGCTCTCCCATTATCTGGTACTAATCGCTTTGCATGGTTTAGCCCACATCATTATTTTTACTGAAGGCAACCAGGACATTTTTTATTTTAAAGAGTAAAAACTAACCACATACCTAACAAAGCTTTAGTAAGTCCAAAATTAGGCATATACTACTAAAAACGTGAAAAGACAAAACAAATACTAAATTAAACTATTGCAATTTCTGTGAAAATTGTTTAGTTTGCTCTGCATTTAAAATATCCCCTTTCTGAATAAAATCGTTAGAAGAATACAATTGTATGTGCTATTGTGTATCAAAGCAAAATACAATACTATAAAATAGCTTTTACTTGGGTAATGCTGCATTTTAAATATTGTCTTATTTCAGGTTTTAAGCGTACAGTAGTAGTAACACATTAGATGTAAACTGAAGGAGGCTCTCAAAACATTAATATACTTTCAAAATACAGCATACAAACAATCCCCAATGCATATGCTTTATAGTTTTTTTGTTTTTGTTTGCTTTTTTTAGCAAATTTGTTTTCGTTTCTCAATAGAATAGATTGTGCATTACATTAGCTCCTCTTGAATATTGGTTGCTAAGGACACGCGCAGAGTTAGGTTTCAGTTCCTTGGCAACCGCTCATTTTACAGTCAGTAAGAGAACACTTAAACAGAACAAGGTTGCCGATACATTTTTTTATTGTTGCAAGACTTAAACGCAACCGACATGTCAAGCCGAGAAGAAACAGCCCTGTATAATTTAAACATGCAGAGAGAAACCTGGTGTATGGTGGAAGCAAACAGCAAGCAATCCTGGCAAAGAGCGCAGAGAAAACATTACAGTCATCATTTACAAACTACCTTCAACCCACAACATTCACTGCCCACTGAATGCAGGTCATCATGGTCAGAAATCGTTCCTCCACACAGAGAGAGGCGACACTTCCGGCAGTCCAGTAAGACATCACTATTACTTATTATTTATTTGGAAGTATCGTAATTTAATTGTTGCAAGTAGTCTATTTTGATTGACCATAAGTTAGTGGTTTTTAATGGACAACGGACATTTCTGAATGCCTACCAGTTCCAATGTATTTTATAGGTCCAGAAGCCTTGGCCATAGAATTTGAAAGTGTATTATTATTATTATTATTATTATTATTATTATTATTATTATTATTATTATTATTATACACCTCGTACAGTATGCACACAGTTGAACTCCGGTCCAAAACGGAACTCGTTTTAATAGCAGCCAACGCAACTCAAAATAAAAAGTAAGGTTGTTTTTTTTTGGTTTTTTTTTTATGTTTTATTAAGCACATTTCATTATTTACAAATAAACTGCCCTTTGCTCTCCCACTGGGAGGAGTCACACACATAAAAACACATACGTGAAAACACTTACGCCATGATCTTGTGCTTTGCTGTCCCAAAAAACGTGTAAAATGCGTGGATTTCACTAACTACTGCGCAGAATTGTTCTCCTTTTCTTTATTCTGGGCTGGGGATCTTGCAAAGAAAATCTACACAAAATAGAGATTGGCAGCATTTTCCAGTTCAGCATCTAGTTAATTTTAATTATTATACTGATTATGGTAACCTAAAACTTAGTTTCAATCTTCACATAATATGATTCATTATATGCGAATAAACATTTTCCTGTCCAACTAACAGTATGATATTTGAAAGTTCCAATCCAACATAGTTTCAGAAAGCTGAAATTGAACGCTTGTCTACTCTAGCCATTATATCCATTGAATTTGCATTGGCCACCTCTGAACTATGATCATGTCATCAACGACTTTGCATCACTGAAGGCAAGAAAAGTACATTTCTAGACTCTAGGCTTCGTTTCTATTAGTGCATTCTATTGGACATTTACAAAGATTTCGAACCCTTTATTTTTTATTTGCTGACTGCAAGTTCTGAGGGTGGTGGGGGTGCTGGATTTATATCTCGCACAGGGTGCCATCAATGATCAGTACAGCTCTGGATATATGTCACAGTCCCTGCCAGGCAGTGCAGTTAACGATGGCCAGCAGCAGTCGCTAGAGAGAGAGAAGAAAAAAAAAAAAAAAAATGAGCGAGAAGAATTTCCAATGGTAAATATCAGGATTTTCTCCCTATGCATCGGGACCATATAGGGACTGTTGGGATGTAGGCCTATGCTTTTTTTTTAAAAATAATATTTTGATATTCTAACATCGTATGACTTTAGTTTATACAAAACATATTATTATTATTATTATTATTATTATTATTATTATTATTATTATTATTATTATTATTATTATTATTATTATTAATAATAATAATAATAATAATAATAATAATAATAATAATAAACTAGTAGTATTATGCAGTGTACTTTTATTTCCCTTTCTCTTTTTGTAAAGGTTAATTAAATTATGATTATGATTATGATTATTATTTATTAATGTGCTGACCTGACTTGCCTCTGATTTTATCGTCATCCGATTTCACTTAGTGCTTAGGTCTACCTAGTTTTGGGCCAATTTGACTGGTACCCAGTTGGGTAGTGGGAAGTGGGTATGGGGGGAAACTGTAACAGGCGGAACTCTGGTAAAATGCGCTATGGAAGTATAAAATTCATTTTCCACATATGATATATCATCTAATATCATCTAAAGTGAGCAGGAATCAGATTTGAATACAATTATTTCATAATACACTTACGTTGCTTGCTCTTAGGCAGTACTTATAATGGCTAAGTTTTATAAATATGAAGAACGCCTTGCCCTACATGTCGATTGGAAAAAAACAGTCAAAGATTTGGGGCAATGCTATTTACATACTTTATTAAACTATTGAAATGATGTCTCCCACAACTGGCAATTTTCAAATAACTATGTAGATTGGGCTAAAAAACTTCTGTCTTGCAGGCTCTGGTAGTGATCACTGTGGTGTGTCAGGTGGAGTGAATATGTGGAGTGAATATGGCCGATTTCTTTAGCTGCTCTTTCTCTGACACTTCGTTCTGACACTTCACTCACTGGCACATACTTCCTTTTACTAAGCATGCACTGTGTTTCTCAGTATCATTTTTTCTCTTCTCTTTGTACCTTCTACACTTCTCTGCATTACTAGATTTAGTTTTCATGGCCTGTAAAATGGCAAAAATAGATTGTAATCTACCCAATACCAACATGCTGCCCTTTTGAATTACACCTAACCTGTACCATTCTATAATACAAATGATCATATTTTATTACTAAATTTAACTTGGTTCAATAACATAATGAACATTTAAAATTGGTTTTAGAAACCACAAACAAACAAAAACATTGAATATAATTTAAACAATAAAATCATAACCGACACCAAATTCTCATAACCAACATATTTTCTGTTTGCTGAAAAGTGTCAGCTATGAGATAAATCGCAAGGTGTTGGTTATGTTGGTTATGAAATTCCACTTTCTTGTCCATTTTAACAAACATGGCAGCCATTGTTGTTCTTGTTCAAACTAAATTAATAGTGAGAACAAAGTCATTTTTTTGTTAAATATGTCCATATATTTAATATTTCAATTTCAGTTTTTACCTTGGGTGTTGGACAGCAATCTACATAGTTATGTGAAATTTGCCTATATATATATATATATATATATATATATATATATATATATAGTTAGCTTTCTTACTTTATGTACATATTTTATGGGTTTGTCTTGGCCTTCTTATATAAAATGGAAGCTTGATGAAGTTTTAGAAAAAGGCACAGCTCCCTGCACCTTTGGCAAATATAAAAACACCATGCTTACCATAATTCTCATTACCCAAGCTTGGCACCTAGGCAGGCAGTCTATTTGCACTTAGAGGGTGGTTCCAACTGGCCCACAAAATACTGTGCAAAATCAATTGCAAGTGTTAGTCCAAGAATCAATGGCAAAAGTCAGAACCTGGAGTGCTACATCATTGTTGAATTTTAGTATACAAAATTATTTAAAAGAAAACACATCCATGTTTTATAGTTCCATAGCCTTACATTAGCATGCATACCAAAGTCTTATGTGCAACATGAATTAATTTCTATCAAAAGCACTATTAAACCTATGTATAATTATTGTATGTTACGAATAAAACTGTTTTGCAGTCTTTGTTGAAAACTCTTTTTATGCTGCATATCAGTTATGCTGCATGTTAAGTTAGTCCAAGAGCTGCCAGTCAAATGAAACATTTCAATAAGCTTCTCAGGTTAACAATATATATATATATATATATATATATATATATATATATATATATATATATATATATATATATATATATTATTTTGCATTTTATCATACACAGAATAATTGATAATACCAAGTATTTAATGCTAATGCTAAAACAGTGTGTAGCTGTTTATGAGCTTCACTGTATCTAGTGAAAAAACTTCATTGTCCACAGCAGTGTGGAGTAGTGGTTAGGGCTCTGGACTCTTGACCGGAGGGTTGTGGGTTCAATCCCAGGTGGGCCAGACTGATGCTGTACCCTTGAGCAAGGTACTTTACCTAGATTGCTCCAATAAAAACCAAATTGTATACATGGGTAATTGTATGTAAAAACTAATGTAATTGTATGTAAAAATAATGTGATATCTTATAACAATTGTAAGTTGCCCTGGATAAGGGTGTCTGCTTAGAATTAAATAATAATTGTTCTACATAAAGTGGTTCAGGTCAGGGTTCTACTGATTCTTTTTGTGTTATTTCTAATTTTGCTTTATTTGTTTAATTGCACCTCATTCACACCTGGGCATTGTTGCAAAGGGATTGCATTTACACTGTTTTATCCACAAGGAGTTTCCCTTGTGCTCCATAATTTGCTCTGTTGTGCAATAGACATTGGGTAGAAGTTATATTAGTATTGTATTGAGAAGGTGTATGCTGTCATTAAAGCATTTCAATACAAATACAATTGTATTATACTTATAACACACACACACATATATATATATATATATATATATATATATATATATATACATATATATATATATATATATATATATATATATATATATATATATATATATATATATATATATATATAAAAGCTGAAAAGCCCTAATTTAAGTGTTAATTATCACCTGCACCTGGATATTATTGTAAATTAGAGCCAGGTGCAGGGTATTAAAGGCAAGCAGCCAGTCTGTTCTGGGCTGCTGCTGTGTGAAAAAGCCTGATTGATAGTGTGCTCAATCGTATTAAAACGTACTGTGCACTAACTATACATTTGCCGAGTCCCTGACTCACTCACAGGATGGCTAAGCCGTCTACCTGACAAATCGTAAAAATAAAAATACACAGTTTTTCAAGACCAAAGCAAAAAGGCTTCACACAGTACCTTTTAATACGATTGAGCACACTATCAATTGGGCTCTCCACACAGCAGCACCCCGAAGAGACTGGCTCTAATATACTGTAAAACATGTAAGTTGACACAACTTAACTAAGTTAGGGTAACTGGCTGTCTTAACTCTGTTAAGTTAGCTAACTTGCCAACTAATTATTCTGATTTCAAGAACACATTTCAAGGTCCGCTGCCCAGTTCACTGCCCCAGGAATGTGCATTGCCTGTAGGGACAGCAAGTTCCTCTGAGCCCACTGCAATAGCCTGAAGGCTATGCGATGCAATCCCAGGGACTCCCTGGTAGTTGACATACATTACCACTGTCATGTTGTCCGTCCGAATCAACACATGCGTGCCACTCAGCACTGGGAGAAAGTGGTGGAGAGCAAGGGAAACCGTTTGCAACTCCAGCATGTTTATGTGCAGGGATGTCCAGCGGTCCGGCCAGGATCCACGTACTCCTCTGCCTTAACAGACCGCCCCCCAACCCAAGTTAGAGGCGTCCATCGTCACCATTTGGCAGTTCGACACTACTCCCATTCGCACACCTTCACACAGGTGAGAGGACGTTCTCTACCAGCGTAGGGCTGCCGAGCACGCGTGAGACACAGTCAGCCGACGGTGTCTGTCGCGTTTGGCATGGAGGTGAAACGCATTGAGCCACGCTTGTAGCGGACGCATGCGAAGCAGACCCAGCTGAATGGCTGATGTGGCTGCGGCCATCAGACCCAATAGTTTCTAGCACAATAGGAGGGTGACCTGCGATCCCTGTTGAAACAGGGAGAGGCAACCCTGGATAGCTGCAACTCTATCGTCCAACAGGTATGCGCGCATCGCAATGGAGTCCAGCCGGAGCCCCAAGTATGTAGTGCACTGCACTGGTGTAAGCCGACTCTTTGCCTCGTTGATGGTGAGGCCCAGCCTCGCTAGATGCTCTGTCACAACCGCTGTGTGGGCCAGCGCTCCCTCCTATGACTGGGAACAGATCAACCAGTCGTCGAGGGGAGCCAGGATAGCATCCACGCACTTTGAAAACGTACAAGAAGCTAGGGAGAGGCCGAATGGCAGCACAGCAAACTTGTAAACGCTCCCCTGAAAGGAAAATACGAGTCCCGTAAGTCCACGGTGGTAAACCGGTCAGCCGGACGAACTGGAGAATGTAACGATGTGTCAGCATTTGGAACTTCCTTTCTTTTAAGAACCCGTTGAGGAGACTCAGGTCTAAGATGGGGTGAAAACCGCCGTCCTTCTTGGGTACCAGAAAATACCTCAAGTAGTACCCCTCTCTGAGGGAGGGGGGGGTCTACGAGGTGAATGGCTCACTTGCCCAGCAAGGCGGCCACTTCGTTCTGAAGTACCGAGGCCTGGAGAGGGTCCATCATGAAAGTATTTGTGATGCCTCGAATGGGAGGAGGTCCCAAGCGAAACTGGAGTGTGTAACCGTTTTGCACGGTGGCGAGCACCCAGGAGTCTGAGGTGCAAGCGCTCCAGTACTGCAGCTGTTGTGCCGAAAAGGGGGTCTAAGGCCGCCAGCCTTCAGGTGCTGGCACTGAAAACGCCTCCTGTGATGCTGGTGTGTGGGCTGGCCACGACCTGCGTTCCCTGCCAGTTGGGCCCGGTTGCTTGCCACTGATGTGCCCTGTAGGTGATGCCTTAGGTCCATCTAGCCAATCCATCCACCGGCGGGGCCTTAACCAGGGCCGAGATGGAGGAGTCTACCGGGGGCAACCCCGCCAGGCCAAGCATATCCGCGCCCTCCAAGGAGGCAAGCCGCTGGCATCTGTTTAGCTAGAAGCTCTAGGACCTGGGCCATCTGGGCCTTCAGGTTCATAATATCCCTTGCCTGCTTGGAGCGCTTCACCCTTCTCGCTTGTGGAGATGGGGAGCGACTGCGGGCAGCCTGCGCATCAGGGATGTCTGGCAGGGGGTCCTGGGACAGGTCATGGAGGAGGGGCTCTGGGATTCCAAGAGCTGCTGACAGTCCGGCCATAGAGGATTCGGAGCTCGCCCTCGTGGCCCTCCCCAGACGAGCTTCCTTCACCCGGGGCTGGAAGCCTTGCAGATGTTACAAGCCACCTCCTTTTCAAGGGCTGAGGTGGCATGTTGCACGCCCAAGCACCGCACACAGAGGGGATGCTTTTCCTCCTGCGAGATACTGGCGTTGCAGGCCGTGCACGGGTGGAGCCCCGACTTGCCAGCCATGGGCCTGGTGTTCTGCTTACCGTGCAGAAAGCACCACTCACATTGCGCTCAAGCACTAGTAAGTGCGAACACCGTGCACTCACCCAGTAGCGCTAACAGTACCTAGCACTGCGCACTGTATGCCCGTGTAGCAGTGTAGACGCAAGCACTGCTCGACCCGGGTTTTTTTTTTTTTTTTAATGTATTTTTATTTGCACCGGGTGAACCGCGTGTGCTGAGCCTGTGCACGCACTGAGTACTGCGTCACACGTGCGCTGAGTACTGTGCCGCACCAAGAGCTGTAGCACTAGGTCTAGGCAGTGGTAACCTCGTGCACCGCCAGGGGCTGCTTGCACCGCGTACCGTGCACCCGTGCACCGCGTACCGTACAGCCCTATGAGTGCCCGCACTAAGCACCCGTGCACCGAGATACCTGAGTATCAAGGGCGATGCGTGCGCCACGGAACCGCAGCACCGGAGAGGCCGCAACGCAGAGTGCCTACTTGAACCGCGTGGTCAACACACCTGGTCAGCGCGTAGCGTGTACCAGGGGGACACAAGGCCGAATGCCGAAGCCGCGGTGGGCGTGTTAAGCAGACATCAACGCGTGGAAAGATAGTAAAGGGGAGATGTGACAGAGATCGAATGAGTCTTAGTGTTAGATCTCCCTCTCGACCTGTGAGAGCACGGTGTACGAGGAACAGAGTACCCTTAATGAAATGGGACGACAATTTATTCCGTAGGGTAGATGGAAGTCGTCAGTTCGGAAGGGGGCGGAGCTATGGCACCCGAGCTCAGTGACCCAGACGGTAAGCGGCGTGGCATCCGAGGACTGGAGGAGCGGATGCGCTCGTTAACCTCGGGGTCATGGGCGAGGGTATAAATAAGGGGCATGGCTTGAGTGATCTGTTCCTTTGCATATGGTTAAATTATATAACCAAGAAGGAGCCCGTATTTGTGGAATCGACCGTGAGTGTTTCGTGTCTGTGTCTTAACACTGTGTGTCTTGTGTGTTGTTTTCTCACTAAAGATTACTGAGCACGATCCGGAGCTGCAGCCGCAGGCCAGCGAAAACCCGGACTTCACCACTCACCTTTTCACTACAGGAACTGTCTTTTGTTTGCACCTTTTAGCACTTGAATCACGCACTGTCTTTGTGTTTGTGTTTAGTGTGGGTGTCTGAACGGGACTTTGGGGTTACGGGTCAAACCCGTAGGATTACAAATAGAAGTGGTACACGCCGCTGTGTCACTTCCAGCACTATTATTATTTACAGGTTTAAGGCTCTGGACATTTATTAAATTAAATAAACACCCTTGCACCTGTACCAACGTTTGTCTGTGTGATTATTCTGCACTGCACTCACCTGCACGTCATTACCACTTTGCCACACGTGGTGTCAGAGTGGGATGGACTACGCAACACTGTCGGCGCTGCTGGAGCAGCTGGACAGCAGACGGGAGGTGGAGGAAAGACGGAGAGAGGAGAGGTACACTGCGCTGATCGAGAGGGTCGGGCTGGCAATACCTCCCACAGCATCAGCGGAACGCAGCTTCATAGCGCCCAAAGCAAGGACGCATAAAATGACGGCGGATGATGATCCAGAAGCATACCTGGTGGCATTTGAGCAGCTGGCTACCACCGCGTCATGGCCCCGACAGTTCTGGGCAAGCCAGCTGGGACCCTGCCTGATTGGGGAAGCGCAGGCAGCCTACCAGGCGATGGGGGATGACGACGCCGCTCAATATGACCTGGTAAAGCTGGCTATTCTCCGCCGTCTTAACATTACGGAGGAAACGCACCGAGTGAGGTTCAGGGAGTACAGGAGGTCCCCGAACGTACGCCCCAGGGTGGTCGCACAGAAGCTCTGTGACCACATGATACACTGGCTCACCCCGGCGCTAAAAACAACTGCCCAGATGGGGAGGCCATCGTCATTGAGCAGTTTTGTCATGTGGTCGGCGCCGAGACCCAAGGATGGATACGGCGCCACAACCCCGACACCCTGGAACAGGCAGTCAAGCTCGCTGAGGACTTCGAGGACTCCCTGGTATCCGCCCAGACCGGGCTACTCATCCCGCTACCTCAACGGAGCGGCCGAGCCCCACCTCCTCTCTCTGCTCCACCAGCCCCACCACCAGGACCGGTTCAACGACCTCCGAGAGCACCAACCCCAATGGGCGACCTTGCCTCCTCTTCATGGAGACCAAGGTTGGGCCCCAGCTGGGGTAGAGGTGCTGCCCCTGCCCCATTGCCATACCAGCAGCGGGACAGACCATTTAACACTGTGCCCTCCTTTCCCCCTACCTGTTTTAGGTGCCGCCAGCCGGGACATCAGGCTAGGTCATGCCCATCTGCGATGAAGTGTGACGTGGCCGTCTGTAATCTGACATCTGAAGCGGGTAAGCGAGGGAAAAA
This sequence comes from Acipenser ruthenus, assembly GCF_902713425.1. Lineage (NCBI taxonomy): Eukaryota > Metazoa > Chordata > Actinopteri > Acipenseriformes > Acipenseridae > Acipenser > Acipenser ruthenus. Next base: position 47,289,432 of record NC_081193.1, on the reverse strand, counting down.
TGGTCGGGAGGGGCCTTGTATTGTTAAGGTGATTTTTGGAAATGTGAAAACCCATGCATTAGTGGACACAGGGTGTGGTCAGACCTTAATTAGAGCATCTCTCTTAGGCGGTATGGTGTGGCAGCCACAAGGTCAGGTGGGCGATCTCCTGTATCCATGGAGACACGGCAACATACCCCACAGTAAAAGCATATTTATCGGTCGGTCCGATTAAACGTTCCCTGGTAGTTGGGGTAGCGGAAAGGTTACCACATCCCGTTATTCTGGGTCGGGACTGGCCCAACTATAAAGATTTATTGAAATTAAGGGCAGTCCCGGCCATACACGCAAATGTGGCAGAAAAAGTAGAAGAGGAAATGATTGGTAATGTTTTTCCCTTTCAAGCGGAAATGTTCTCTCCTCTGTTCCGGCCGAAAAAAACAAACAAAGAGAGAAGGCTGCGGAAATGGGAGGGAGCGTTAATGAGACAAGGCTGGGGGCTGGTGGGAGCCTGTTATAACGGTGAAAAACGTCAGTCGAAGGGGGTCGGAACGCAGTGTGACCGAGAGGGCGAGGTTACTGGGCCATCAAGGGCAGATGTTACTCCCGCCCCGCTCAATATACCGGACATGTGGCACTCAAATGTGAACCTTGTGTGGGAGTAGAAAAATGACCCATCACTGGTGCACATTTGGGGACAGGTCCGGTCCATTGAAGGTAAGGATGTTGAAGGCGCTGGGGCACTAGTATTTCCACACTTCATTATCAAGGGGCAATTACTATATAGGGTAAACCTGGCCGCGGGCACAGGACATCCTGTAACACAATTACTGGTTCCCCCGTCTTGTCGACTAGAGGTCATGAGGCTGGCGCATGATATCCCTTTTGCGGGGCACCTCGGAGTTGACAAGACAAGGGAACGGATATTGGCTCGATTCTTTTGGCCAGGTCTTTATAAGGAAGTGTCGAAATATGTAGCCACATGCCCAGACTGCCAGCGAGTAGCGCCGGGTCGAGTGCGCCCCACCCCTTTGGTCCCACTGCCGATCATTTCCACCCTCTTTGAACGCATCGCCGTGGACATAGTCGGCCCTTTGCTACCTTCTGACTCCGGGTATACGCATATCTTAGTGGTGGTAGATTACGCAACGCGATACCCAGAGGCAGTTCCATTGAGGTCCACTAGTGCTGCTGCGATAGCCAAAGAACTAGTGCAGATTATGGCAAGAGTAGGGATCCCCAACGAGATATTGACTGATCATGGAACTAATTTCTTGTCAAATATGCTACAGCAGGTATATAAATTACTAAAAATACGTCCCATCAGAACGTCGGTTTATCATCCACAGACGGACGGATTGGTGGAACGTTTCAATCAGACTCTAAAGGCGATGCTGAGACGATTTGTGAATCAAGCAAAAACATTGGGCATCGCTTCTTCCCTACCTCCTTTTTGCAGTGAGAGAGGTGCCGCAGAGTTCGACAGGGTTCTCCCCCTTCGAGCTCTTGTACGGCCGACAGCCTCGCAGCATTCTCGATCTGTTGAGAGAGGGGTGGGAGGAGCACAAAGGCTTGTCCAAAAATGTAGTGCAGCATGTGCTCCTACTTAGAGATCGCCTAGATTTGGTCGGTCGTTTGGCCCAAGACAATCTCAGATCGGCTCAGCATCGACAACAGCAGCATTACAATCAAAATGCATTAATCCGAACTTTTCGGCCTGGAGACAAGGTAATGCTGCTACTTCCCTCATCGGAATCCAAACTATGTGCTAAATGGCAAGGGCCATAGAGGTGATTCGGGCTATAGGAAAGGTGAATTACGAAATTAAACAGCCCGATCGCCGTAACAAAAAAGAAATTTTTCACATAAATTTATTAAAGCCCTGGCAGGCAAGAGAGGTGTTATTCATAGCCCCAGGCAATATAGAGGATGATTTAGGGCCCGAGCTAGAACCCTCTAGCACAAAGAACATTTCGATGGGGGAACAGTTACTTCCTGATCAGCAACGTGAACTACGCAGGTTATTGAGGAATTTAGCGATGTTTTTTCTAACACGCCCGGTAGAACTAACCTTGCTGAATATGACATTATCTCTCCCCCAGGTGTCACAGTGCGAGAGAGACCTTACCGGATCCCGGAAAGTCGACGGAGTGGCGTTCGCAAAGAGGTATGGGACATGCTCGAACTTGGGGTGATTGAGCCTTCCAGGAGCGAGTGGTGCAGTCCAATTGTGATAGTGGCCAAAAAGGACGGCACCAACCGCTTCTGCGTTGATTTCCGCAAGGTAAACGCTATTGCCAAGTTTGATGCGTATCCCATGCCTCGGGTCGACGAACTTCTAGATAGACTGGGGACGGCGAGGTTCATCTCCACTCTGGATCTGACGAAGGGATATTGGCAGATCCCGTTAACTCGTAGTTCTAGAGAGAAAACCGCATTTTCAACACCAGAGGGGCTGTTTCATTTTACAACCATGCCGTTTGGGTTACATGGTGCGCCTGCTGCCTTCCAGAGACTGATGGACCAGGTTTTACACCCACATCATGAATATGCGGCAGCGTATATTGATGATGTGGTCATTTACAGCTCCACCTGGCGAGAGCATTTGGCTAGGATCACAGCCGTCCTTCAGTCTCTAAGGGCAGCCCGGCTGACAGCTAACTTGCGAAAATGTGCGTTTGCCAAAAAAGAAACACAATATTTGGGATTTGTAATGGGGAATGGCAGGGTGAAACCCGTTGTCTCCAAGGTCCAGGCCTTGGTAGACGCGGCAATCCCCAAAACCAAGGCTCAAGTGAGGTCGCTACTGGGGTTAGCCGGTTATTACCGCCGCTTTATCCCCGAGTATGCCACAGTGGTTAATCCCTTAGTTGACCTCACCAAAAAGAGCGCACCAAATTCAATTAAATGGTCAGAAGAATGTCAGGGGGCGTTTAATACTGTTAAGCAGAGACTTTGCCAGGCCCCTGCTCTCATCACTCCAGACTTCACTAAGAGATTCATCCTCCACACCGATGCTTCGGATGTCGGTTTGGGTGCAGTCCTGTCTCAAATGGTAGGCGGAGTAGAACACCCTGTTCTGTACATAAGTAAAAAAAATGCTCCCTCGGGAGCGCAACTACTCCGTCGTCGAAAAAGAGTGTTTGGCCATTAAATGGGCTACTCACTCTTTAAGATACTACCTGCTGGGACACTCATTTGATCTTGTCACTGACCACGCCCCACTCAAGTGGTTAAGCACAATGAAGGACAGCAATGCCCGGATAACTCGGTGGTATCTGGCATTGCAGCCCTTCATGTACCATATGGTACACCGTGCGGGGAAAGACCACCAAAATGCGGATTATTTTTCCCGGGAGGGGGGAGTAATGGGAAAGGTAGGTTTAGCCGAGTGTTCCTTCGGCTCCACTCTGAGCGGTGGGATATGTGACAGAGATCAAATGAGTCTTAGTGTTAGATCTCCCTCTCGACCTGTGAGAGCACGGTGTACGAGGAACAGAGTACCCTTAATAAAATGGCACGACAATTTATTCCGTAGGGTAGATGGAAGTCGGTCAGTTCGGAAGGGGGCGGAGCTATGGCACCCGAGCTCAGTGACCCAGACGGTAAGCGGCGTGGCATCCGAGGACTGGAGGAGCGGATGCGCTCGTTAACCTCGGGGTCATGGGCGAGGGTATAAATAGGGGGCATGGCTTGAGTGATCTGTTCCTTTGCATATGGTTAAATTATATAACCAAGAAGGAGCCCGTATTTGTGGAATCGACCGTGAGTGTTTCGTGTCTGTGTCTTAACACTGTGTGTCTTGTGTGTTGTTTTCTCACTAAAGATTACTGAGCACGATCCGGAGCTGCAGCCGCAGGCCAGCGAAAACCCGGACTTCACCACTCACCTTTTCACTACAGGAACTGTCTTTTGTTTGCACCTTTTAGCACTGGAATCACGCACTGTCTTTGTGTTTGTGTTTAGTGTGGGTGTCTGAACGGGACTTTGGGGTTACGGGTCAAACCCATAGGATTACAAATAGAAGTGATACACGCCGCTGTGTCACTTCCAGCACTATTATTATTTACAGGTTTTGCCTTAAGGCTCTGGACATTTATTAAATTAAATAAACACCCTTGCACCTGTACCAACGTTTGTCTGTGTGATTATTCTGCACTGCACTCACCTGCACATCATTACCACTTTGCCACAGGAGAGCACACTTTTTTTGGGGGGGGGGGGGGGGGCCGAACCCACTGCAGCAGGCGGGCCTACACAGCCAAGAGGGTCTACTCGACAGCGGGGATGCGGCAAAGCCTAGCCCCGTGGAGGAGACGCGGCTGGAATAGTCACTCAACAGCGGGGATACAGAAGGCCTAGCACCATGGAGGAAATGTGTACTTTCCGGAAGAAAAGACAACCATTCGCAGATGACTGCACAGGCAGTCGCTCACACACGACAGACAGATACAAAAAGCGGCCTACCACGCAAGCGAGGAGGCTGTTGAAAGACAGAAAGACGAAAGACTCAGACTTATCAAAGTCGTTGATTCCGGAAAAGCGGCAAGCCAGCTTTCAGCATAAATGCAAGGGAAATGCAATCGACTCGAATTGACTCGAGAAGCTCTTATTAATACATTCAGCTAAACAAAGAGGTCTTACCGTACCGTCTTGAGAAGGAAAAAGAGAAATGGCTTCCATTGGATAGTAGTTTTATACCCTCGGTGGGCTCAACGAGGAGTATTGCAAGAGATTGCAAGAGCAATGGACTGTGGTAAGAAAAACAGACCACAACAAAACGGTTTATTTTTGAAGTTTTTTATTTATTGTTATCCACCCACGAGTTACTTTTCTGTCACCAGCAGAGGGCGCTGGTAGACATCCTTTTTGCGATTACTGCACACTATTGGGGACCTCAGCCAAACCCCACCACCTGGAACTTACCTGAAGGGGGCGCTATACTTACCGGCAGCCCTGTGAAAGAAAGAAAGCAACATTACTAGACCAGTATTTGAAAATAGTACCGGAAAAAGTTAAACAGGCAGTTCCCTTACCTGTGAGTATCCTGGAGGTCGTCACGGGAACTGCAGCAAGACTGAAAACTCCCTAGAAAGGAATTATTTTGTTTTAGTTTGGGCTGGGACTATTTCTATTCATTGTGGAATATATAAGGCAGCAAAATGTAGATTGGATTACTTGGAAAAACTGTCAACATCATTAACATCCAGTTTCATTAATGCAGTTTCTATTTAACAATCTTTTCAATGTTTGAAGACACTTCAAGTTTTCAACCCAGTCTTGTGGCTCGGTACACAGGGAGCAGCACGGCTCAATGAGTCAATTCTGGTCTCATGCTAACAATGTAAAGTCTGGTGAGTATGGTCTTTATGTTGACCTTTACACTGTTAGTAATAGACCAGAAGTGACCCACTGAGCTGCGCTGCTCCTTATGAACCTAGGCCACATGAAAAGTACTTCTTGAGACAGATACATTTCAATATCTCTTGGAAATTTTAGCTCAAGAATATAGAAAAAAATGCACAAGCAAAAGAGAAACTGCGCAACAAACTACTAAAATGAAAATATATATATTTTTTTTTTTACCTAGCCATAGTATCTTTAAGCCTCACTGAAAGTCTGTTTTTGAGGCTGTGAACTTTTGCTGAACATTTATCCACACCAGGATTCATGAAAACCTTTTGGATAACTTCAAAAGTGTACCAGGATAGTCAATATGTAGTGCATACAGGCCAAATAACAGAGCTACAGCATTTTACACATCACACAGATCTGTTACAACAACCTACTCTTTGAGTATCAATGCAACATTAATGATATCCTAGCCCCAAACCTTTAACTGTTTTTTCTAAGAGATATGAGTCTATTATATACTTGGGGCAATGCGTTCTTTACATAGAAAAGCCAGCCATAATTAACTAATAAACAATTATTGCCCCAAAATAAACAATTATTTTTCTAAGATATAGGTGCCCACACTATATAAAAAGTGTGAAATTACCTTGGGGCAATACATTCTTCATATAGGAATGACACCTTTAATGACACACAGAAGACATCATTATAATACTTAATAGAAATAAGTAATTTGCATTGCTCCAAACTTGTGTGTATTTTTTTCAAAGAGACATTTTGTCTGTGTAGTATAAAAATGATAAATTATGGTCAGGAAAGACGGTCTTCATTGAGATAAACAGCCTAAAAAAAAAACAGAAAAAAAAACTGTATATTGCCTAAAGGAAAATAACTTTGATTATTTATTTATCAATCCCATGTAAAACATGCTTACTCCAAACTGTAGTTGCTTTTTCAAACAGATATGAGTCTATGATATATGTTGGAAAATTAATGTATACTAGAAAAGACAATTTTTAGACTTTTTTCAAATGCTATGATAGTGAACGTGAGGCTTCACACAGCAGTGCTGTCGGCAAGAGTTCCGAGTTGCGCCTAGTGCTGTGTGAAGTCACCTTGTTTTTTCTGCATCCTTTTTTCTAAATGTGATGAATAACGTTTTGGTCTAATATGGAAATGCGTGCATCTTGTCTGAATTTTATAACACTTTGAAACTGGGCACCCAAAGCCACTGGACCAAGGTTGCCAAACATCCATTATTTTACGAACAGTCAGTAAAAAAAGGTTACATTAACACTGTAGGTATACCCGTAACTAACAAATGTCAGTGGTTTTGGATTGGAATAAAGGATGATATATTTGTATTGCTTTCTAGGTTTCTAAGATAACTACACCTTAAGTGATGGCAGTGAAAAGTATCAAAAAAAGAACGCCAATTAACAGAACTGTGCTGAAATAGTATGTGTTCTTCAACCAAGTAGTCAGACATCGTCCAGCTTGCAATCCTTTTCCCATAGATTGTTCTTGGAAATCTGCTGGATAACATAGAAATTGAATTTACTTTTGACATTAATAATATGTTGGCTTTGTCACACAGTACTGCAAAAATTAGAACAAGTTTTTTTCACATATGAACCTTGTAAAAACAGGTGTAAGAAATCAACTGTCTACAGACAATCTGGATCAAATTCTGACTATCAAGACTGCTGTTAAAAACACTACCAGCTTCAGACCAACGAAGCAAATGATCCAGTCTGCAAATGTGTCCATGTATTACCATAAGACCCTAACCCTAAAAATAGCCTATTTTATAATGTATTTCATTGTTTTAGGGTTTTGTTTTTTTTTAATTGTCAGTAAAAATAAATAAATAAATAAATAAATAAATAAAAGAGACAGTGTCAGTATAAAAAGGGCCACTGTAAGTCTGTATGTCAGTAAAAACATAACTGCAAGACCCTGACTGGACCCTAAAAATACCTTGAACTGGTCGGCTGTTTTTGGTTACAATGTCATTACAATGTTGTGACCTTTCAATTAATTTCAGCAATTGTTACTTTTACTATTTATTGTTAAATCCTTAACTGATTGTTTGTAATCAAGATGTCATTGACTGGAGTTTTAAAAACCTTGCTTATTTATTATTTTTTTTCTTTTCCAGATCAGGCTCATTTGGTGTAAAGAAACTGCTGTTCCAGTAGTAAGCAGCGATACTGGTACAAGAACAACATCAATCGTTCATGATACCTTCAGAATCGTGTTGTTTACAGAACCACTATTGAATAAAACCCTAGTAAAAAAAGCTTTGAGTATGTTTGTTTATTAATGCCAAAATAAATGTTAGATATGCAAATGCATGTTTTAAATACATTATTTATAATATATACAATATTTTGCTCATGAATGGCTGCATTCCCATTCAAAATCTGAAGATTCACAATTGCTTGTTGCTATTTTGTTAGCTAGGAGGATTGCAGAAAATACCTTGATAAATATGGCCTGTTGAAAATTGGGGATTATTTGTTTTCTTAGCATTCTTGATACATTTCTATTTATTAAAATGGATATGTGAAAGATGAGTGATTTGTATCATTGAAATGGCCAGAGCTAAAACAATGTGGCAATGAAACAGTTCATTCTTATTGAGCAACACTGGTAATGGAACTTAACTGAGAAAATAACAGAATACAAGTGTGTACTAAATATTAAGACAACGCGGCAACAGCAGCTCTGTTTTCACTCGGGTTAAAGCAACATCACCCCTGTGTTGTAAAATGAATGATACCCAAGATTGTTTTTTAACCAGAAAATCATACTATAGAATACAGTTGTGTACCAAATATGAAGAACCCAATATCTCAAAACAGTAGGCAGCCAGAGTTGAAAGTTGCTTCTCAAATTGTTTATGACATATTAGCAAACAAGGACAGACACTGATGCAGTTTACTAAGGATACAACCCAAACTACATTGCTGTATTACTTTGTAGTCTAGGCTTGCATGATACATTTTCTATACATTTTTAGATAGCTATACTCTCTCACATCGTCACAATGCATACAGGCATATGCATATTTAATTACTGCAATAAATTATGATATCTGTTTTTATTTTCACTCTTGGGGGATACCTTTTTTTCCTAACTTTAAGGTGAATGTGTTTTTCTCTTCATGTGTACTTTAATCTTATGTACTCTTTTCTGCTTGTTGAATTTTGTCCCTAGTAACTGCAAAATTATCCCTTCAGCATATGCTTTGTTGATGGAGAGAGGAAAAGGGTAAAAGAAGAATTTACAAATCAGTAAAAAGGCCTTTAGGTACTTTGCTGTTTTTAGCAACTTGCATTCAAGCCATCCTTTTTTCCATGCTCCTTCACACAAGTAATAGATCACAAGGCTTCTTGGCGTTTTACAATCTCACTGAATGTACTCACAATAAATGATGATGTAATTTGGTTTTTCTTTTGCCTTAAAACAATAATCTTAAGAGGTTACATAATTTAGACTTGTTCCCATGTTTGTGGAGTGGGATAAACCTATTAACCTTTAAAACATATTTAAGAGAAAGGTTAATTAAGGATTAATAATAACAAGGTGATTTATTAGACAAAGGATCTGGAAGCTTTTACAGAGTGCTTTGCATGAAGCCACCCTATTTTGGGGCTGAGGTTGTGTTCTCCTTAGTAAAGATTTCTAAAGTCATGGATTTTTTTTTCTCTCAGTACAACCATTAAAAATGTATTGCTTGCAGAAATTGTAATCACGATAAAGTCTGTAGTTGAACACCAATTAGATGGCTATTTGTCTGTAATACAAATTATGGCGTAACAGTTGTCTAAATTCAAAAATGGATATCACCAAGCTGCATTTAAAAAAAAAAAACTTTCGATATACTCTTCAATATATTAGCTTTAAAAAAAAAATCTGACAGCTACCTTTTGTGCCACAGATATTGAAATAAAAGCCTATTACTTAGTCACAAGCTATTCATATCCCAGCAACCCTCTAGTACTGCTAAAATAACTTATGTGCATATTTTGTCAACACCTATACCATACTATTCTTTGCAGAACAAACAACTTGCACATTCCTGTGCAGGTGTTAAATACATGACAGAGTAATTTGAGTGACTATAAGTATAGTTTCCATATAATGCAAGTAATCAGCTTTGATTTTAGGTACTGCATTGCTTGTGGCTTTGTAGGGAGTATAACATAAAACTTTGGATTGAGTCTTTATTAGTATTATGGGTCCCCTGTGACGGGGACTATGTTTAGTGTGGTGGCTGTCCACCACACTTATTAGAACATGCGGAATGTGGTCGAGGGATAAACAAAGTCATTGATAACCAGTTAATCCCTCGACCACTTTATATACAAGCAGCTTTTGCTGACCGGGGTTGGTTGTGTTGGAGAAGAGAAAGGAGACGGAGAGAAAGAGAAATATCTTAGATGACAATTGCTACGTGGGCTGGGTTTGACCAGCACAGTACTTGTTTTATTTACCGTGTCCTATTTTTGTTTGTTTGGCGATCGTGCCTTTTTGTTTTGTTTGTTTGTTTGATTTATTATTTAATACAGAAAGAGCTCATTTGCATCTCACCCCGCAGTACTTGTGTTGCCTGTATTTCCTGGTCTGACGTCACCCACCAAGCCAATTAATAAAAAATTTTTAAAAAGTTTGCCCCTGTATGTGTTGACTTGTACAATAACACAATTTTAAATTCCATGACAGATAAATTAGTTTATTTGCCTTGTCTTGCTCATTTGAAATGCATCCAAAACCAACACCTACAAATGTATGGATAATTTTGACCTTAAGTGTAGCAATATTTACAAATATAAATTCTCTCAGTTAGGACAGAAATGTGTTAGTGAAGTGGATGAGAATGCTTGATCAACTGACTAACATATTGGAAAATAATGTGGGCATATATCATTCGGTATTGTTGCTAGGGTCCTTGTTCAAAACATGTGTTGATTTTGTCTGAGCACCAGTAAAGAACAACTGAATGACAATAGAGGGGCTTGAAAACCACAGAGAGGAAGAGATTGTACAGTAGCACTAGAAATGTACTTCACAGAGATTATAAAGTCACCTTGTGTAAAGGCGTCTGCCAAATAAATAAATAAATACATAAATAAAAAGTCAGTTGCAAAAACATGCTCAACAGTTAATGAATCTTGGCAGGTTTAGGCACCAATAACAGCAACAAGATAAGGTTATATCAATGGCTGTCTATGGTAGAGCAGAGGGGTGTGCATGGGTGTGCACATGTGAGGGAACAGAAACATGAAAGGACTGCTTTTAAACCAACTGTTTGCTTGCATGACTCACTTTGTTTGCATTTTAAAACAACCACCCTAAATAACTATACAACTAAAACTGTGAGCATATAAAAAGTCAATAAATATTGCCTGTATGGATTTGATACTGTACTACCCTGAAATATATGTTTAATTGGGATACATCAGTTAAATTGCAAAATGACCCACCTGTTCATTTCTAGAGACGGCAGGAGGGAAGGAGAAGAAATAGCCAGCCTGTACTCCCTCCATAGCAACCGAAGGCTTTCAACCAAAGTTATGTAACATGGCATGCAGAATTCCTGAAAAGCATAGATATTTAACCTAGTTTATCACAATTACTTACAAATACCAGATTTTATACAGAAATCTGCTAAGATAAAACATACTTAATATGTTTAAATAACACAATCAAAACAATACATATGTTATAAATATATAAATATCAAAATTTTAAAGGTTTTATAAGAAGCAAACCAACAACAACAAAAAAAAAATTGCTGGATGAATAATAATAATAGAATGATTATTTCCACAAGAAAATGTGGAACTCACAAACAGTTATAAAATCAATTAGGAACACCTGCTATAATACTGTAAGCGTTAGCCGGATGACATTGATTCTACTTGAGGTGAATAAATTGTTCTGGAGGGATATGTGACAGTGATTCTGACCAAATCTGCAGTGGAGGCTGTTCGCCTGAATTGAATAGAGTCGTCACTTTAATGACTGTTACTTGTGTGCTGTGATACAATTTTTCAGGCTTGGATTTTGGGATTTTCCTGGAGCAAAAGGGCTTAAACAAGAAAATCTTTTTGGACCTGGTAGATTCAGAAAGCTCACGATACAGCACCCCCTAGTGTTGAAATGTAATTTTACAGTCTCTAAGATAAGGTAATAATAAAACAAATGTGACAAATAGAAACTCACTAAATGATATAAAGTATTTTCATTTCATTAAAACTATTGAGATAAAAGTGGCATTTCTTATATATCTTAAAAAGTCTATTATACTCCATATTACACATGTAAGTATGATATTGTAATGACCCAGACATTTGCGCTGCAAAAGGGCTTGTTGACTGTCAAATTCAGGATGGCTGCTATGGCAGGAGCCCGGAGGTGAAAGCAGAGGAGCTAGCAGTGGTGCTGGAGGGGAAAGCACTGCAAGTCCTACTTGATCATGGCCCTTGGGGATTTCGAGGCCCTCTCCACCGCCCTCAACCGCCGCTTCGGAATGTGGAGCCTGCCGTTGGCTTGGGCCAGTGCCTCGCTACCCGCATACGAGCCAGCGGCGATAAGCTCGGGGTTCTGGCTGCCAACGTACTGTACTTGGCATGGCGGGGATATCCGGACTACCCGCCGGTCACACAAAGAAACCTGGCGAAGGAGGCTTTCGTGTGCGGCCTGACCCCTACTGCCCTGCGTCAACAAGACCGGCTTACCGATCCCCACCTTGTGATCTCCAGTTGTGATCTGAAAACGTTATGTTGTCCATCACGCTGTTCAGAATGAGGTGCATATCAAGGTGTAAAGTCAAGACCAATCTACAAAACAGCAAGAAAAAAATAATTCTTTAGGAAAATCTATATTGAGATACTCCATGCTAAGGTGGCACAAGCTTCAACTTTCACAGATTATTTTAAAAAAGGGAGAATTGAGTTAAAATTTTTAAACACAAATAAAACATTTTTAATTCTGAATATCAGTTAGTTACTCCCTAAAAACTCCCCACCCCCCACCCCCTCCATCCCCGCCCCCTCCCCCATGTATAATTTATTAATAAGGGGTATGTATCAGCTTTCACGTGCAGTACCTTCTAACACTGACACCCAATGTAAAACTGGAAAAAAATCAATGTGTCTGTTCTTTTCAGTGGGTGACAGACCACCACAATATAACTAGCACTTGATTAACACTGTTACTCTTTCAGTCTGATTGTTAACATGCTTCGTTAACAATTACAGGGTCATTCATTGGTTTCAGCCCAGTATCTCCAGCTACAGTTTACGAACAAGGCAGTGTCTATCCCAATACATTGCTTACTTCCTTACAGATTTATCTTATTGAAGACAAAATATACTCCAGCCCTGTGAACAAGCTGGCTGGAGGTGACATCAGGCCAGGAAATGAATTCAACACTCAGGCAATTGCGGGGCAAAACTGGGACGCAATAGCACTCAGCTTTTATTAAACTAAAAGATTTAACAAAACAAAGACTTTACGAAACAAAAGGCACAAGCGCCAAAACAAACAAACAGAAAAAAAGAACAAACAAGTATCGTGCTAGTTTTAACTAGCATGCGTAGCAATTGTTTACTTTATAGATATTTCTGTTTACCTCCCCTTTCTACTCCCGTTCTCCACTCATGAACACTCAAGTTGCAAGTTCTTATAGTGGTGACTGAGGGATTAACTAGCTATCAATTACTAAAGATGCATGACTCTCAGCCAATTCAATAATTACTAGCTGACAGTCACGCATTTTCACAAAGTATTTTAAAATACAAAACAATAACAAATAATGGCGGACAGCACCTCGCTCGTCCTGCCAAACATAATACATAATAATACAACAAATACAAAATAATACAAACCATGCACAGGGGTGGGCAAGCCCACAGTAATTACTCAATTCCTATACACTGCTACACATTTCCCAGTAATGTTAAAATAACATTATATATATGAATTAGTACTTCAGGCCTGTGACTGGTTAAAACCTCATAGTAAGACCAAAAATAGATTGAACTATTGCCCTAACATCCTTACACCACCGGGCAATAGTCTCCCTCATGTGATTGGTTCACATCAGTGGTAATCCCGCCCCTTTTCAAAGGAACGCCCTTCACTTCCACTCCTAATAACAAGAGAAAATAGTGGAATGAAAAAACTGCTGGACAGCAATTCTGTGACTTAACAGAAAATTAATTGCAAAACATATATAACAAATTCAACTTGCCGATGTAAACAAATATAACGGCAGGGATCTAAGCTGTATTATACAGCAGTCAGCAAGCCAGACAGAAACTTTGCTAACTATGCGGTATGAACTTCAAGAACATTTTCTGTTATTTATTTATGTTATTTATTTATTTACTTATGCTGTATCAGCTGTCTTCAATCAAAAAATATAAAATCATATTTACTATCCAACCTTGCCTTACTTATTTTCTTGAGTGATTCATATATTAAATATGTACTGCAGACTAAGCTCATAGTGGAAAATTAAAATGCCCCTCGGGAAGACTACTATTACCTCCAGGGTGCGGCTTTGGGCATTATAGCCCAATTTATATACAAATTCCAAGGACTTCTGTTCTGCACAGCCTTCTTCAACTCATACCAAAGATTCTCAATCAGATTTAGATCGGGACTTTGACTAGGCTATGGCAGAACCTTGATGTTATTCTTCTTTAACCATTCTGAAGTAGATTTTGATGTGTGCTTTGGATCGTTGTTGTGCTGGAACGTCCAGTTGCACTTTTTTTTTTATTTAGTAGTCGCCAGTTATTTTTTGTATTTTCTCCCAATTTAGAATATCCAATTATTTTTAGGCTCAGCTCACCGCTACCACCCCCGCGCTGATTCGGGAGCGGCGAATACGAACACACACTCCCTCCAAAGCACGTGCCATCAGCCGACCGCTTCATTCCACACTGCAGACTCGGAGGACAACGCAGCTCTGGGCAGCTTACAGGCAAGCCTGCAGGCACCCGGCCAGACTACAGGGGTCGCTGGTGCGTGGTGAGCCGAGGACACCCTGGCCGACCTAAGCCCCCCCCCGGGCGGCGCTTGGCCAATTGTGCACCGCCCCCTGGAAACTCCCATCCACGGTCGGCAATGGAATAGCCTGGACTCGAACCGGCGATGTCCAGGCTATAGGACGCGCCACTCGGGAGCCCACCAGTTGCATTTTAAACCAAGTTTTAAACCAAGGGTTTCAGATGATTGGCCAATATATTTTGGTATGCTATGGAATCCATTTTTACCATGTATTGGAACTAAATCCTCAATGCTTTGACCAGAACTCACATCCATCACTCAAATGCCGTTTTGCAAACTTTAAGCGATTGTCCTTGTGACGTTTTTTCCTAAGTGGCTTATTCATTGGCCTGCGACCATTGAGACCTTCACCATGCAATACTTGACCTATGGTTGAAATGGAAACCCCAGTCCCACTTGCAGCCAATTCACTTTGAATATCTTTGGCAGTCAATCTCGGATTGTTATTAACCTTCCTCACAATTCTTCTCCTTGTTCTTGGCGAAAGAACCTTCTTTCTTCCAGACCGAGGGAGCGTTGTGACAGTACCATGAGTCTTGTACTTCTTGATAATAGAAACAATAGTTGAAATTGGGATACGCAAATGCTTGGAAATCTTCTTGTATCCTTCTCCAGCTTTCTGACAATAAATCATTGTCTGCCTAAGGTCTTCAGATAGCTCTTTACTTTTTCCCATATTGACTTATTGGTAATGACAGCAATCATCCTTTACCTAATCCTTTTATACTCTCTAAGAATGTTCACCTACAATCCAGTATTTTCTAGACTTTTCTAGAATTAGGTTCTGCATTATCATATTGAAATTTAGTACCTTGTAGGCAATACTATCATAGCATCAAAGAGTAAGAATACTTTTGAATGAGCATTTTTGGAGTTTTGCAACAAAAAAATGCTTAAATAAATAATTATAGACATCTGTTTCTTGTAACTTTTTTTCTCATCCACAAAAGCGAAACTTTTACAAAAGATTTTTCTAAAATTCTTTGTTTTCGAGAAATTTCTAGAAATTATAAATTTCCATTGGGGTATGTAAACTTATATATATAACCTTACCAACTGCAGCTATTTCATCTTTGTATTGCTGAAAGAAAGACAGGCCAGGTTCCAGATCCTGAAAGAAAGGCAGTTTCATTCCATAGCCTGAATGTAGGAAAAATAAATAAAATCTTGTACAATTATTAACTTGCTTGTATTTGCAAATAAACAAATAAACATTGAATAGCTTGTTCTCCTATTTTGAAAGTGTTACTGTTATTTCCAAAAGGAATAAAACAGTGTTAAAAATGTAAAATTATACTTTAAGCTGTACTAACTGGTTTCTTGCTAGTGTTACTGTATATTATTATGTTTGTCTTTGAGTCTTTCATAAATAAAAATACCTACCTTGTTGCAGCAAAAAATGGTTCCTTGTAAAGATTTTTTTTTGTATGTCACATATCAATACTGTTCCATGATATTTTTCTGTTTTCATCATTAGCAGTCACTTTATTTTCTCTGCACAGCTGTCACCATCAGGACCTTTAACTGAACTTCAACTGAACTGAAACTGACAACTGTACCAAAAACAGCACCTGACAGTTACTCAAATGTCCAGACACAAAAAGGTACCATTATAACAACAATGGAATGGATTAAATGTGACACACATTCAGATTTCATTCAGGCCAGTATTATAATACAGTATATACACTTCAAAGTGGCACATGTTGATAATGGTATTTGGTCTAATCTTGTACAGTGTATCACTTGAAGGTCTACAGTAGTAGAATGGGGACATATGAATATACAACACAACAGAGCATTTGTTCCTCACCATACCCTACTGACTGCTCTTGCTCACTATATATACCCAAATATTTACTACAAATGCAGAACTGGGGCATGCGTTCTTCATTATACCCAAAAATAATTTTGAGAGTAAAATGAAGAATACATGCACCAGTCATTCTGCACCCATTGTTACTATATATATATATATATATATATATATATATATATATATATATATATATATATATATATATATATATATATATATATATATATATATATATATATATATATATATATATATATATATATATATATATATATATATATATATATCCTATTTGTTAACTTGTGATCAACTAGGAGGCTGTGTGGTCCAGTGGTTAAAGAAAAGGGCTTGTAACCAGAAGGTCCCCGGTTCAAATCCCGGCTCAGCCACTGACTCATTGTGTGACCCTGAGCAAGTCACTTAACCTCCTCGGGTGAGACGTAATTGTAAGTGACTCTGCAGCTGATGCATAGTTCACACACCCAAGTCTCTGTAAGTCGCCTGCTAAATAAACACATAATAATAACTAAAATGACTATGCTACAACAACAGGTAGCATGGTAGCTATATGACAAGTGTTTTGAACTTTATCTATTTAAATCAGTGATATGCTCATTCCACTGTCTTCAACAGAATCAGTTATTCAGGGGTAGGTTGTGTTCAGAGTGCCATTATCGGCTGAGCTGCCTCACTGTGAAAATTAGACTTTCTATCAAAACCATAGTTCCCATGGGTGTATAAATATAAGGGTGGTAATATAATCTAGGCCGGGGAGTCAGTATGTCAAATTGAAAATGCACTGGCAGTAAATGCAGTTACAATATGTAACACATACTGCAAAAATATCAATGTTTTCTACAGAGAAATAAATATCGTAGTTCTCACTTTTTCCAATTAAAGAATATTACATATGAAAAGAGACTTTCATTAGTGAGTGACATCTTGATTCAGCTTGTAAAATAAATACATTTGGGGTCTTTGGGCTTCAAGGTTGAATGTGTAATCTCTGTGTAGATCTAAGTATAACATTATCAAACTGAGCTTGACAAGAAGGTAAGTTAGCCCTGCTTGATAAAAGTGAAAAATAAAGAGTTTATGAGAGCCTCAGTTAGACATCCTGACCCATAGCCGCTGCAAGAGGGGAGACAGGCGCTGCCAGCAGCATTCAGTCTGCACACTGACCCCAGGCAAGCAGCTCCACTAAGGCTGTACACAGCTGAGTGTCAAAAGAGAAAGTCAGACTGTTCTATATACAGTGCAGCATGAATAAAATATGAGACTACCTTCACACTCCTGCATAGCAGACAGGGCAAGATACATGTATTAGAGAACCAAGGGATTCAGTTTCACTTTTTTTACAAGTCATAATAAAAGGCTGAATTTTCAATTCAATTCCAAAGATTATAGAGTGATTCTTGCATCTGATGCATTCAAAACTGCACTCCTGATTATAAACCTCTAACAGTGTCATGTCATTTTCTAGTACTCGTCAGAGCTAGGTTCTTTTAAATTAACAGCTTATTTTGTAAACCTGGGGAGGGGGATAAGGGGGCTATTTTTGGTAAGATTTACTTGAATGATTGTGTAAGCTTTGTGTCCCATTAAAGTAAACGGTTGGTATTAGAAATATTTTTGGAGGTGTCTCGATTTTGAATGTAATACCAAAAATGTACTATATAAATTTGATAATCCAAACAAATTGATTTTACTATGCCCCGATCCCAATTAGTAAGGAAAATACCAAAAAAAATCAAAAGAAAATGTATGTCAAATCATTTTTTGAAATTTTAAACATTAACAGTTATATGTTTTTCCTTTTTTCTGAATATAACTGTTAACATTACAAAACTAGAAAAACAAACCTTCTGAACACTTAATTTCAGAGAAACAAAGCTGTTAAAATGTACACTAAAGAAAATCCACCTGTATTCCTTAAAGACCAGAAACTACTGACCTATTTAGCTCTTTCAATGACATCTCCTACCTCCTGTTGAAGAAATGAATACAATTATAATTATACGCAATGACACTCAGTGGATTCTAAAATGTTCTTTTGCAGTTAAAGGTAAAAGGCAGTCTGCAGTTTATAGCCTGTCCACTGTCATGAGTGACCCTAAAACCTGTCTTCCTTTGTACAGTGCGTGTGTGTGTGTCTTTTTGTACAAGCTCTATACATTAAAATATTGTTATGCCTTTATTATAGGCAGGACAATTACAATTTCAGTCTTACAAAAAAAACATTTGTCGCATGTATTTCAACGTATCAATTACACTTTACATAACTCATGGTGCATTTGATACAATGACCAACACTGACAGTAGACTATTTTGAAACGCTACTGCGATTGCAATAACACATTTTAGACAGCCTACATGTGTGCTTAGTTTGAGACATCATTATAGTTCTTAAAATAAGACTCCTTACTTTGTCAAATTCGTGTGCTGGGATATGACAGTGGCAGTCGACAAAACCTTACATTCCTTAAATAAACGCACTGCACCAACTCTGAAAACAAATATTTGTGAGAGATAATCACTACATTTGTTTTGAGTGATTTCAAAAAGCTGGTTGGGTACATACAAGTATGCGGAAAAAATGAAAAAATTGAACAGATTTAATTATATACAGTACATGATTACAGTTAAATAACCCAACTTTTAAAAAAGTATTCACAGCAACAGTTTAAGAGATTTACAAATATTTCCTCTCGACTGTCTCTACATGGGAACTATTCTTAAAGCAAAACACGTTGTCCCCGAAGCGATTTCATAGTGTTTCTTTGTTTCCGCTTCCGGACCGAGGTTAAAAAATTTGAGAAAATGGCGCTAATTCAAGGAGACGGGGATCCCAGTCTAATAGAAATAAACTGTGATTTGGGACCGAACTTGATCGACGGGGCTATTAATACAAGGCTTCCCGACGATGATGGGGTACCAGAGGAGCGGGATCACAAGCTCCAGTGTTATTCGAAGCGCTCGGTTACAGAGCTCCTTGAAAAATACCGGGAGCTGCTGAAGAACGGGCTAGACCGAAAAGCTCAGTTATCCAGTGGCGATTTACTCCAGAACCTACAGCTGGTGAGTGTATTTAAAAAAAAAAAAAAAAAAAAACACAACACCACGACAAAAGAACACAACATTATTATTATTTATTTCTTAGCTGACGCCCTTATCCAGGGCGACTTACAATTGTTACAAGATACCACATTATTTATACATACAATTACCCATTTATACAGTTGGGTTTTTACTGGAGCAATCTTAGATAAAGTACCTTGCTCAAGGATACAACAGCAGTGTCCCCACCAGGGATTGAACCCACGACCCTCCGGTCAAGAGTCCAGAGCCCTAACCACTAGTACTCCACACTGCTGCCCTATCCAGATATGAATTGAGTACTGAGTGTCGTTTGTCATAAAGTACTTGCTTTAAAAAAAAAAAAAAAAGCCAACTTGTTGCATGTTGTAATGTTTTTACATTAGTTCCAATTGGCACTGAAAATAATAGACATCATTTGCTTCTTTAAACACACACACACACACACACACACACACACACACACACACATATATATATATATATATATATATATATATATATATATATATATATTAGCTCAAAGAGCCAGCTGCCCAACGTTTCGGTATGTTGTACATATCTTTTTCAAGGGAGCATGTGTTTGAATCAAATATATTAGTGCTTGCTTGATGCCCTTGGAAACACATCTCACGTCACAACAACACTGTCGCGTGGATGTGGCTGGATACACTGTATAATTTAGTGCGTTTACACTTAAAACTCTAGAGCTAGTTTAGCGTTGATTAGATTAAAATATTTTTATTAGCAATGTGCTAACCGGTTCTTGCTTTGCAACCGACGAATGGGATACAAATATTAAGGATCTGGTTCCAGTGAGTACTATTATATGTTTAATAAAACTGATTATTAAAAAAAAACATAAAACCATTAAAACAGTTTTTTTAATGTTTAATAAATTCGTTTTGTTGTCCTTGTTTTGGAACTGATCGCTGTGGTGAGTTTAGTTTTGGCTTATTGGTCTGTTATTGTTGTGGGCTTTCTAATGGTTTTTGTGGTGACGTAGAACTGTAGAACTAGTGGTTGTTTATGGTAATTTGGTCTGTATTTTTGTATTATTTTTATCTTAGTTAATGTCTCGCTTTGTATTTGTACTGCACTACTGAGATGTACCTGTGCTGGCCCTGTGGAAATTTTTTTTTTTTTTTTTTACATTATATTATATTCACATAACAAAACCAAACCAATAATAATAATAAAAACACAGCTTACATACTGTATGTTACATAATCTATCAAATGCACAGATTCCAATACATTGTTATAATTCGATTGTTAAGGGATTGGTGCCACAAGCTGGAAATACTTATTTTTTTTTTTTTTGACAAATTACATAGATATCAAGGATATATGTAAAGAAAGACCTTGCATGCTCCAAAGTGGAAAACCAGCATCAGAAGGAATCGGTGAACACTGTCAGCAGATTTCTCTTGTAGAGGGTTGACTTCTACCCACCTTGTCAGGTACTCTGTGGAGACAATGACATACCTGTCGCCTTTTTCAGTTTCCTTTAAGGGTCCGATAAGATTCCCCCCCAGTTATATCCACATTTGATGTAGTTTAGTAGATACACTAAAGATGGAGTTGACTCTACAGTGCAGTTCTTTGATCCACACATGTGTAAAGCACATCTTAAGTGAATCACGCATGCGCAATGAAAAATGTGGGCTAGTTTGTTTACACACGCTAATGCAGGGTAAAATTACTCTGGCAGTAATTAATGCAGACTTGAATTATTCAAAGGTGGATTAGTTAATCCAGTTAGTCAGTCGCACTCTGATGCATTAAGTCAAGTGTGAGCAAAACTGGTTGAGTATTGCTTTCATGCACAGTGCCAGTGTGAATATGGAAATACTGGCCAGCATATCAAAGTTTGTTTTATGCAAGTATTTTTAAACATTTGACTGCTCACCCAGACACGAACTGCTGAAAAGAATTCTGTTTTTATAGACAATCAGCTGGTTTCACAGATCCCGATTAGCAGTAATCTTGGACTACCTTACCTAAAGTAACATTGGGCAGTCCAAGACCAGTACTAATCAGGGTCTGTGTAACCAGCTGTAAGTTATACACAAAGTTTAATGATATATTTGATTGAAAGAAGCATAGAGGATCTAGGAACTTTAATTTCTAACAAAAAATGTAATCTGTACAAAAACATCCTTAGAATGAAAGGATCTGCTGAAAGGGGTCAGGCCTACAGGTATGGTATTTAAAAGTAAATAATACATCATTTGCTGAATCATTTTCTTGTTTATTTTTACAGCACCTTGATGCTGCTGTTCAAGAGAATATTACCATCAATGGAGACACTTGGGAGGCAGCTTCAGAAGAAGAGCAGCCCCAAAATGGTAGGAGTTTTCCTTTTTTGTTTGCTTCTCTCTGAATAAGCATGGTGTCAATTATGAGAAGGCAGATGGATCTCTGTGACTTTAGAAGGGGAGTGGTAGTAACTGTCTCATCCCTCATTGTGCTGACTGCATTGACCAGGGTGTCCACCAAGACAGCCTCCCAGTTGATACTGGAATAGCAATGTAAGCAGGGCCTGCAACTTAATGTGCCATGCAACAAATGTGCTACATTGGACCAAATCACAAATTACATTTTTTTTTCTTTTTTTTTTTTTAAATTTTAGTATTCGCCAATTTTGTTTTTTTTTGTTGTTTTCTCCCCAATTTAATAGTGTCCAATTATTTTTGATTTAGCTCAGCTCACCGTTACCACCCCCACGCTGACTCGGGAGTGGCAAAAACGTCAGCTGACTGCTTTTTTACACACTGCGGACTCACCATGCAGCCACCCAGAGCTACAGCGTCGGTGGACAACGCAGCTCTGGGCAGTTTATAGGCAAGCCCGCAGGTGCCCGGCCAGACTACAGGGGTCGCTAGTGTGCGGTGACCTGAGAACACCCTGGCCAACCTAACCCTCCCTGCCCCCGGGCGGCACTCAGCCAATTGTGCGCCACCCCTGGGAGCTCCCGTCGGCAAAGGAATAGCCTGGACTCGAACCGACGACATCCAGACTATAGGGTGCATCCTGCACTCTACGTGAGTGCTTTTACTGGATGCGCCACTCGGGAGTCCCCTTACATTACATTACTTTACTTTTGTAAGAAGAAGATAATGTCCACATTTTTTAGGGCTTGTGACAGGCTGGCTAAGCGGTGACGTCAGACAGAAGCAGGGACGGGAAAAATACTGACACCAGGGACTGCAGTTAAAGTAAGAAAAACGCGGCTGACCGCCGTTTTTATTAACAAATAACAAAAAGAAATAAAATATTTTAACAAAAAGCAACTTGCTCACAGAGTGAAAACAAATATGCAAACAAAACAAGTCTTGAACACAAAAGTAAATAATAATACAGGTCAGGCTGGCCTGTAGCCTTCACTGTTCCTGTATCTGTTTTTAATTTTAGTTTTCACTCTCTCGTTCCTCTCGCTCTCTCCGCTCCTAAAACACCCACCACGAGCTGGAGAGCTGCAGGCTTTTTATACCGTGTGCGAGGGGTTTAACTGCCTAGTAATTAGTCTATTACCCCTCAGCCACAATCTGCACGAGTTTATTAATTACTGCTGTGGATGGGACTACCCATCCACGCTACAAAATAACAAACCCCGCGGCGCTTCGCCGTCACAAATACACTTCTAAATAAACACACGGCGCCTCGCCGTCATAAATATAATAAATAAACCATAATAGTAATAAAAATACTAATACTAATAATGATACAAAATAATTTCTGTTAACAGAAATCGTTTGACAATGTGTGAATACTATAAATCACACATTAAATGTCACTCACATGCAAAATTCGATATTTTGATTTGTATAATGCATATTACTTATACAAAAGTTGTTTGTATTAAAATCCACAACCAAATCTTTATACGTAGCAACTCTATATGGTGCCGCTGTCATGTATGAAGCAGGGTATATTATGCCAAAGCACTGGGGGGTACCTATAGCGGTTGTAGTGTTTCAGTAAAATATGTACTCACGGTTCTCCCCAGGAATTCTGTACAGCCGGGCGGCAGAACATTATAGCCGGGAGCACTTTTAACGGAAAAATAAACTTGCCTTGCCTTAAATCTATAATACGACAAATAATTTAAATAATGTGTTGTCTTTCGCTGACTATATATATATATATATATATATATATATATATATATATATATATATATATAATATATATATATATATATATATATATATATATATATATTTATGTTATACATTTTCTTTTTCATTACTGTGTTTTATTATGGTAAATTACTGTGCTTATTTAGGCACTCTACGATTTGACTGGGGAAAGATAATGTAGGGTTTTCACTTCCTTTTTAGCTTAATTATTGAGCTTATTGCTTCATTTAAATTGTTTTCTTTATGTTACGTTTTCAGGGCATTTTGTTAATGCACGTCTTTTTGTTTTTCGCTATTCTACATTTTTTGAACGCAACTGTTCATTTTAACCATACACGACAGTACTCACAGACGTTTGGTCACCATCATAACTGATGCATGAAACCGCAGTGTAATAATCCAGCACCCTGCACTTAAGCATTTGTATGTCAACTGACAACAGCTGATATCCCATCACGCCTTTCTTCTTAAAGGCGTACCGCCTCTATAAATGAACCCCCAATATCTCTCGAAAGCACATGGGTACATATTGTTACGATATCACAACAAAAGGAATACGCCTTTTTTTTTTTTTTTGGTGCATATGTATAGCTATTATGTACTATCTATCACCTTGCATACACTAGTACAACAAAAAATGGACTGAATGATAATACCCCCAAATAATCTTAATATTTTTTTAATAAAGTAGCCGGCGCAAATATAGTATTAGGCGGTGGATTGCACCAATTGCCGGCTTATTTTGACCCCCTGCATTCGTTGTCACTATTTTTGCTTTGAAAATAATTGGTTATTTTTTAGCAGTTGTCATTTAACGTTTTAGCCTTTCAAAGTGCTTAACACAGAAAACCCGCCCCTTCAACTCTGATTAGTTAAATGTTGTGTCCAGACATAACACAGCTGTCATGTAGTTCCAAGATTTTTTTTTTTCACCCAGCAACACGCAACTGATCAAGTCTGCTAGAAGCATAATCAATCCTCATTGTTAAAGGCACAGTAGCATCTGCAAGGTTTTTTCAGTCGGGCGGTGACAGACACTTTGCCGGCCGGCCGGCCCAACTGAAAAGGCCTGGGGAGAACCCTGAGTACTGAATACCTAGTGTACACGACAGTGTAAGAGAAGTGTTATTGTAGAATATGTTTGAAACATACAAAATATACGCCAATTTAATTTCGAAAAAACGTCTGTCCCTCCCACCTTCAGCTCGTGTTAACCAGAAGTAAATTTCTTCATTCGCCATCTCGACAGCAAAGCGCTGTATAGCGTAAGCTATGTTGAAAGAAATGTCTCGAAACTTCTCTGCTGTTTGGGATTATTTTTGTTAAATGCCCAAACGACCAAAAAAAAAAGGTTGAATGCAAACTGTGCAAGTGACTGTTGTGTCACCAGTAAATCATGCAAATTGGTACCATCGAAGGTCCAAACCTTCCTTCAGTAATGTATTCCGAACTTTCGAAGGTCAAAATACCCTTTGTTGCAGCAGTCTTAAAAGACCAACATATTGAGTTTGCCTTGTGTAGGATAACCACCAATGACATGTTGAGTGCAGTACAAGGCTGAGAAATCAATTTGGCCACAAGATGGAGGTATTTATTTATTTATTTTCTACATTGAGTCCTGTTTTCATTTTGAATATACTATCATTGTACGATTGATCGAATTAGAAAACGTTATTCAATCACAATCTAGAACTGCCCACAAGTATACTGACATATTGTTTGGCAACAACATCTATGGGATGTGCAATATTGATTGTAATTGGAAATATTTGTCATGTGACCGCCTGGAATAAATGTATTATTTGGGTTGCTTTGAATTCCATACAAGTTGGTGCAATATCTTCCCGATTAGCATGTCTGTTAATGTGTTTTTTGTCTCTCTTATGCAATTTCAGATGCTGACAACAAGTCTCTTGATGACCTGCTGGACGAACACATTTTGGAGACTGTTCTCAGACGCAAACACTATCCAAAAAAGATCCTTCCCTATATAGTCAGGAGGTTGAAAGTGGAACGAGAAATGATGGTGTGTATTCTTCTCTATATAATCCAGTGATTCAGAGTTTTTTGCCAAATCAATCTGTAAGTCTTTAAATCAGACTTACAGACAGTTTACTATCACAAACATACCACATCTGCTCAATTCTACTCAGTAGGCCAAAGTGAATGACAAACAGTTATATACGGTCAATTCTCGTTAAAACAAACTGGGATTAGACAAATTTCCAGATATTACGAATTTTCTACATATCCCGTACAAATATAGCAGTCACTTATTGTAAATTACTTATAATATAAATTCACTTTACTGTAATCTCCTGTTAGTGCAAATTATTTTGGAGCCCTCTCAGTGAAGAACATTTAGAGTAAAACTAATGGCTCTAGTTCGAACAGCTGAGTGTAAAGGACATTGGGAAATATATTCACTTGCATCCAGAGTAGTGCCTCTGTTCTGTATTTTAGTGCTGTTTTGGGACTACAGATCCTATGATGCACTTCGAGCTGCCATAGTGCTCACACATCATATCCTTGCTGATGAAAGTAGAAGTGTTGAAAGCAGTGGTTAATGCACCACCATACAGAAAAAAAAGATGTTCATGCAGATTTCAACATTATCACAAACACAATATACAATATTTCAGGCCTCTGAAGAGCAAACTGTTGATGCAAGACGTCAGCATTTCCATTTTGCTCAATACCTGATGTTGAGGATACCTTTAGTGTTTTAAAAAATGCCCTTGATCAGAATGGGACATTGACTCACTGTGTGACCTTGAGCAAGTCACTTAACCTCCTTGTGCTTCTTCTTTCGGGTGAGATGTTGCAAGTGACTCTGCAGCTGATGCATAGTTCACACACCCTAGTCTCTGTAAGTCGCCTTGGATAAAGGCGTCTGCTAAATAAACAAATAACGGAACATACAGATTGCAAGTGCAGTTCATTTGCAATGTACACTTTTTAAAAGTTCACTTCCAATTGTATTTTCAATAACGCACAATACTTTTAAGTGTATAATACTTTTCATTGTTCTGTAATTTAAATTTGATTTCAGTGTTACTGTAACTTCAATAAAAACTGACAGGATGCATTTGGCCTAACTCCTGATAATAACAATTACTGAAAATACAGTTTTTTTTGCTGGTCCCTTAAAATTTGTATTAACCAGATATATAAACACACACAGTTGCAGACAAAAGTATTGGCACCCTACACTTCAAATAAGATAATTCAAGAAAACTTGTTGAATACAACCATTTAGTGAACATTTGCCACTAATTAATATGACAAAGACCAAAATACACAATTTCTGGTAGTTTAACAATCTTTATAAAAAAGAGCAAAAGCACTTAATCAATTTCAAATATTTGTTCATGACAAAAGTATTGGCACCCCTGCTTTAGTATTTTGTGTGTCCTCCTTTTGCTTTTATTAATTATGCAGGTATGCCAACTGCTACGATTTGGCCGCAGCACCTACTATTTTGGAGGTTCTGCTACGGCAAGGGGTATAATATTACGATTTTTATTAAATAAATAAATAAATAATGGATAGTCCCTGAACGTTTATGAAATATTATTTCAATACCATGTATCTGTTTTCCTGTTAAATTTTTTAAATAATTAATGGTTCTTAAATAATACTGTATTTCACTAACAGTTTATTGTGGCAGTTTAACTGGCATACTAAAAGCTCTGAGCCGAGTTGCTTTGTAACCAGTTTAGGGGTCCTTCAGAAACTGCTGCTCAAATGTCGCCTTGCTATCATCATCAATCGCATATTTACTTGGTTGCTTGTCAGTAGGGCTGTGATTAAGTCAAGGTGGATACGTATTCTGTGATTTTAGTAGAGAACATTGAACTTTATCAACACAACTTGACAAGTTCCGTGCTAACTATGAAATTGTCAGTGAAATGAAATGCAACGTTTACCAGTTCTGGAAAAACATGGAAACGAGATTCCCACTCTTGCTGTAATCATTTTTTGCATACAGAAATGTAGTTCGGTATGACCGGCACTCCAGAAAGGCATCAAATGTACAACATGTTGTATCATAATAATATATAAACAAACAAACCAAAACGTAAAATAACTGCAAACTGTACCACAGTAGAAGCATCAGATGCACACAGAGTCTTCAACTTAAAACGTTATTTTTTAAAGGTATGTAAAACCTACAGTTTTTGTTTGCTGTCCTGTAGAAACCCCACCAGATGTCATGTAAAACGAACATTTTTGTTTATAGTTGTATACACTGAAGCTTACCGATTTACAGGATTAAACCATAGTAAATAAATATTTAGATTAATATTCCCCTTTTCCTACTATATACAGACCAGTTTTATGTTTATGTAGGTACTGTATATTGTATTTAAAAAAATAAATAATAATAACAACACAGTTGAATTTTCATCCCTGTGACTTTCACACAACATTTCCCCCTTGCTCCGTGATTTTTAGTACAAATGTCCATGAAAAAATCCCAGCCTTCCTTATCAGTTATTAAAATAGGAATCACAAATCAAACAAAAAATGTTACTCTCCTCAATCAAAAAGATCGAGGTTGGTTTGTCAGAAATATCGAGAGGAATTGACCACTGAATGGTCATTCATTAAAAGAAGTGGAGTGTCTCAATCTCACGTCTGCTGTGAATACTGCTCGACAGACTTCTCTGTGAAACATGGTGGGCGTCATATCACTTGCATAGGTACGAAGAAACACCAGCAATAAGTAAAAGCTGACACTCCCCATCACTGTGTTTGTGTAAATGGGTTTTGAGGTTTAACTCGCTTTAGATAAATAATTAATTAATTATTGGATACTGCACAGCATTTTGTGCTTTGATAGTTGCAGAGTAGTAAAAATGTAAATAAAAAAGCTGTTAAATTTCTTGGAAGTGTTGTTATTTCAGTCCAGGTTTGATAGCACTTACTCTATTTTTTACGGTCTTTGTTTTCTTCAAAAATTCCAGAGTTGACTTAGCCGTATGCTTTGGGTCGTTGTGTTGGAAGATAAACTGTCTGCCAGTCAGCCTACGAGGAGATGGTATCATTGAACTTTGTAGAATACAAGGTGTTACATGGCTGCATTTATTCGAGCTTCAATCACATCAATCAGTATGTTTACATGACAAAGTGTTAGTTTTCGGAAAACTGAAACAGAAAACTGATTTTCTTAAAACATCACTTTTCTGTGTTTACATGGTTAACAATAGAATGTCTAATTAGAATTCAGCTGTATACATGGATTGAAGTTTTCGGAAAACGCGGGATATTTTCGCATGCAAAGTACTGTAGTAGCCTAAGTACAATTTGAACAGACCGGACATTTTTTCTGCGATAGAACGGAGACCAATCCAATAACAATACCTCTATTCAGATTCCCCACAATGTGCAGTCAGCCTTTCCAACAGCTCATCCTGTTCTATTACCAGTTTCTTTTGCAGACATTATTTTAAATGATCACGTAATTTTAAAGCTGGAAAACATGTGCTGCTTCAGTATGGGCTATTAAAAAAATACACAGACAAATATTACTTTATCCCTAACTTATTATTATTATTATTATTTATTTCTTAGTAGACGCCCTTATCCAGGGTGACTTACAGTCGTAAACAAAAATACATTTCAAGAATCACAGTACAATTATTAATACAATTAAGAGGAAGATAAAATACAATGACTTCGGTTCTAGCAAGTATATGACAAAAAAAGATTCAACGGAGCAAATGGATCCATGCAGACTGACTACATATGATTATTATTTTCTCTGTTTTCTAAAACCACGTGCAGGAATGAAGGTCAGAGTTTGCACATGTGCAGTACGCTATCAGAATAAGTTTTCCGAAAAGTGCGTTTACATGATATACATTTGACCCAAGGAATATTCCGATACATTTTCCAAAAACTGTGTTTACATGACTTTTGATATCGGAATTAGTTTTCGGAAAACTTAGTTTTCCGAAAAATATCGGAGTTCTTATGCTCAATTAAACGCACTGAATGTCTCCAGTTCCTGAACTGCTAAAACACCTCTATATCGACTTCGTCTCGGGCCCCATTACCCAAACGGCCCATAATGCCTGGTAATGCCCTCTGTGATTTACAGCAAAACTAGGGGTGGGATTGTATTGCCCATGTTTCCTCACTTACAGCCTTTACTAACTAAACATCTCGGTATCCCTGAAAATATTTTAATGAGCAAGACATCTCACAAGTAGAATCATGTTACCCCAAAATGTTTTTTTTCTAGGAAAGCAGTACAACTGGGGATGGGGAGTTTGTTGCCGGATAACTTCACTCTGACTACTTATTCACTAAATATCTTGGTGTTCCAGAATAGATCATTGTCTCTTCTTTAACAGTGTGTTAAAGATTTTAATTGGCAAACCGTATCACAAGTTCAGTGGTTCCCTAAATATGATTAATTTAATAACGAATTCTAGGTGATGCTGAACTTCTGGCCATTGCTGTATAATATAGATCTATCATGATGTGATTATCTGCAAGCTGCGTTGACTCTTACAAGATTTCTGATCAGTGCAATTCTTACAAACCTTTGTGGTTGTACTGGTATGCTCTTGACTGTTACAGTAATATTACAATGAGATAATGCAGTTTAATAATGCACATCTGAAAAAAATGCAGTAGGAAACTATTTTTTGAGGATTAAATAATGATGGACTTATTCATAAGATTTGTCATATTCTGATAAAATAAACTTGGTGCCATCTGATGATTTGGCAACAAATTACTTTCCACCCAGTGCAATTTTACAAATGTAACAAAATCCCCATAATAAGAAAGAATGGTTTTGTAATATGTTTTATTTTGTTGGGGGGGGTTTTCTTACAAGATTTTGTTTATGTTTTCAGGGATTGTACCAGCAAGTAGTTGCACCACAAAAAATAACAAGCGATCAAGAACAAGGTAAGAATGAGATAGTGTATTTCAAACAAGTTGCTACATGGAAATCCTGACAGGTTGTCCATTGGTTCTGGATACCAGCATCATGTGATGTGATAATCCCAACACATGCAATTTCAAATTATGAAATCTTGATGGGCCCCCTGTTCCAATGATAGCCCTTCCCTCCCTGTGCAAGCTAGTTCATTCAGCTCTCAGCAAGATTGGTTAGTAAAACACTCTCAGGGGCAGGTTGAGTGAGCACAAACCAGGAAAAGACAGCATAGGTGCTGAGGGTCCAATTCATAAGCTTCTTTTGAAAAGCAGAGAGATAAAAATGTACCCTGTGGATTGATGGAGAATTAATATGAACTGTATGTCTTTACTATTTATTACTGTATGATAGTGATTGTTTGAATATTTAAGTAAACTTAATAATTATTAACTGTGTTCAAAAAGAAAGTTTCTGAACATGCACCTGAGAACAGCAATGTTGGACAGTGGAAATGCAGTTTGACATTCCTAATGTTCACAGTGCTTGTTGGGTTACTGTGCAGTGTATTTACCAAGTACATCCACCAACAACTGAGCCATGTGTTATTTACGATTGTGCTGACGAATCATATGTAACTTGTAGCTGATTAAAAATGTATAATAATAAATACGCTTGTAAGATTTGAGATCTGCACCTTTGAGGAAGTTGTTATGTACAGTGCCTTGCGAAAGTATTCGGCCCCCTTGAACTTTGCGACCTTTTGCCACATTTCAGGCTTCAAACATAAAGATATGAAACTGTAATTTTTTGTGAAGAATCAACAACAAGTGGGACACAATCATGAAGTGGAACGAAATTTATTGGATATTTCAAACTTTTTTAACAAATAAAAAACAGAAAAATTGGGCGTGCAAAATTATTCAGCCCCCTTAAGTTAATACTTTGTAGCGCCACCTTTTGCTGCGATTACAGCTGTAAGTCGCTTGGGGTATGTCTCTATCAGTTTTGCACATCGAGAGACTGAAATTTTTCCCCATTCCTCCTTGCAAAACAGCTCGAGCTCAGTGAGGTTGGATGGAGAGCATTTGTGAACAGCAGTTTTCAGTTCTTTCCACAGATTCTCGATTGGATTCAGGTCTGGACTTTGACTTGGCCATTCTAACACCTGGATATGTTTATTTGTGAACCATTCCATTGTAGATTTTGCTTTATGTTTTGGATCATTGTCTTGTTGGAAGACAAATCTCCGTCCCAGTCTAAGGTCTTTTGCAGACTCCATCAGGTTTTCTTCCAGAATGGTCCTGTATTTGGCTCCATCCATCTTCCCATCAATTTTAACCATCTTCCCTGTCCCTGCTGAAGAAAAGCAGGCCCAAACCATGATGCTGCCACCACCATGTTTGACAGTGGGGATGGTGTGTTCAGGGTGATGAGCTGTGTTGCTTTTACGCCAAACATAACATTTTGCATTGTTGCCAAAAAGTTCGATTTTGGTTTCATCTGACCAGAGCACCTTCTTCCACATGTTTGGTGTGTCTCCCAGGTGGCTTGTGGCAAACTGTAAACGACACTTTTTATGGATATCTTTAAGAAATGGCTTTCTTCTTGCCACTCTTCCATAAAGGCCAGATTTGTGCAGTATACGACTGATTGTTGTCCTATGGACAGAGTCTCCCACCTCAGCTGTAGATCTCTGCAGTTCATCCAGAGTGATCATGGGCCTCTTGGCTGCATCTCTGATCAGTCTTCTCCTTGTATGAGCTGAAAGTTTAGAGGGACGGCCAGGTCTTGGTAGATTTGCAGTGGTCTGATACTCCTTCCATTTCAATATTATCGCTTGCACAGTGCTCCTTGGGATGTTTAAAGCTTGGGAAATCTTTTTGTATCCAAATCCGGCTTTAAACTTCTCCACAACAGTATCTCGGACCTGCCTGGTGTGTTCCTTGTTCTTCATGATGCTCTCTGCGCTTTAAACGGACCTCTGAGACTATCACAGTGCAGGTGCATTTATACGGAGACTTGATTACACACAGGTGGATTCTATTTATCATCATTAGTCATTTAGGTCAACATTGGATCATTCAGAGATCCTCACTGAACTTCTGGAGAGAGTTTGCTGCACTGAAAGTAAAGGGGCTGAATAATTTTGCACGCCCAATTTTTCAGTTTTTTATTTGTTAAAAAAGTTTGAAATATCCAATAAATTTCGTTCCACTTCATGATTGTGTCCCACTTGTTGTTGATTCTTCACAAAAAATTACAGTTTCATATCTTTATGTTTGAAGCCTGAAATGTGGCAAAAGGTCGCAAAGTTCAAGGGGGCCGAATACTTTCGCAAGGCACTGTAAATAATGACAGCATACTTAAGAAGTCAAGTATAAATGTCCATCTTCCTCTTAGCATTGCATCAGTTTTCATGAAAGCCACACCAATGTGTACCAGACCGGAACCCAATATTTTGATATTGACTTGCTGCCATACCACCAACAACCAACATATACCTCATCTACTATCATTAGCATCCTCATATCATGCATTTGTGTCTTCCATATGTCCCCATATAAAGACTAGGGAGAATTTTTTTTTTCTTTGTATATATAATCTGTCCCCATATGAGGTTGCCATGCATGAAAGGGTTAAAGGGAGACCTGCCGCATTGAATTTAAGGGACAGCTTGCTTTCCCATTCAGATTTTTGGTATGTTGGGAAGAACATAAGTGTACTCGCCAAACATTAATTCACCCCAGGCCTGGATAAATCAAAATTAAGACGGTTAAGATGTTTTCGGAAAACGATTTGAACAGACCGGACATTTTCTCTGCGATAGAACGGAGACCAATCCAATAACAAGTGCTTTATCGAAGTGTCAGGTCTTAAATTCAAAGATTAGCCTACCATCCTATACCTTTTTTCAGATTCCCCACAATGTGCAATCAGTCTTTCCAACAGCTCATCCTGTTCTATATTACCAGTTTCTTTTGCAGACATTATTTTAAATTCACGTAATTTTAAAGCTGGAAAACATGTGCTGCTTCAGTATGGGCGATTAAAAAAAAAAACATACAGACAAATATTACTTTATCCCTAACTTTTATTATTATTATTATTATTATTATTATTATTATTATTATTATTATTATTAATTTCTTACCCAGGATGACTTACAGTCGTAAACAAAAATACATTTCAAGAATCACAGTACAAGTATTAATACAATTAAGAGCAAGATAAAATACAATGACTTCGGTTCTAGCAAGTACAAGTATATGACAAAATACGATTCAACGGAGCAAATGGATCCATGCAGACTGACTACATATGATTATTATTTTCTCTGTTTTCTAAAACTACGTGCAGGAATGAAGGTCAAAGTTTGCACATGTGCAGTACGCTATTAGAATAAGTTTTCCGAAAAGTGCGTTTACATGATATACATTTGGTTCGTTTTCGGAATTGAATCGGAGATTTCTAGGTGCTGTTTTCCGAAAACTGACCTAAGGAATATTCCGATACGTTTTCCGAAAACTGTGTTTACATGACTTTTGATAATTGGAATTAGTTTTTGGAAAACTTAGTTTTCCGAAAAATATCGCAATTCTTATGTTCATATAAACGCACTGTATTATAGCTATGGTGCTGCCATATACTTTGATTTAGTTCAGACCCCAGTGAGTGATCCAAGAATATTTATAGTATTTACTGTAGCAGTATTCAGGTTGAGAACACAGACCCTCAATTGGGAAGAACCTGGACCCCAAACAGTTAAATGAAAATCAAACCGGGAAATACCAGTATATTTTAAAGGCCTTGGATACTATACATTAAATGATTTGATGATACAGCACAATAGTGTGTACCAGTGGCTGGAATACTTCTAATTTTGGTTACTGAAGTCAATCATTATCATCATCAGGTTGAGTTTTTCTTGTTTGTTGGATTAAATTAAGTTCATCAAGAGACCGGGCAAGTTGTGTTTTTTTGAGCAAGGTAGATTGGATTTTAGATTAGTTATTCAAGGTTTAGTTATGCATTAGTTATTTCTAATAACCCTTCGGGAGGGGAGGAGACACTACAGTTGCCCTTTGCTATACAGGACATGTCTGGAGACAGATGGGTTGTCTGAAATAACGAAGTGTCTGGTTTATTATTTATTTATTTATTTATTTATATATAAGTATTTTTCTTTTATCGCACCAGCACATTTGTAGAGCTCAATTTATTTTTAATGTATACATCTGGCTGAAATGAATGTGTCCTATGTAAAAAATATATATATATATAAATCTGTACGGTAGGCATATACAGTCGTAAAACCAAATGAATACCTAGCACCATTTCTTCAATTAAACTTAAGACTTTAAATTCAGAATTGTAATTATTGTAGTCCACGTCTTGTCTTTCGAACCACTGGAGATTTCAGTTAGTTTAAACTCTTAGAGTATTTGTTTATATGCCCTCTTTTAATCATTTACTTAAGTTTACTAGGCTACTCATATCTCCTCTTCTGTTTATTTTTGTCCTGTCTTTGCTGTCAATATAACAATTCCCCCCCCCCCCCCTCAATTGTGTCTCTTGCGTCATACTATATTGGTTATTACTGGGGGACATACGTTGTGTCCGGCATATCCTAATGTATGGAATAATTGGCTATTATTGAGGGACTGCTGTATACCATTATGAAATGTGTAATATTAAAATAGATTTGTGAACTGCAGCCCCCTTCCCCTAAAGTACATGTGCTTTATTGTACAGTTCAGAAATCAGTAGTGCACATCATAGTTTTATTTTTATGTTTATTTTTAAACACATTTGCAGGAGTAAGCGTTAATATGCATACATTTTAATCTTTCAACACAGGAGTTGCATCTTTCTGTGCGTTTCTTTCTTAGGGTATCTTATTTCTATCTTTTTGAATGGCATTTATACAGAAGTGGCCCAGCTCAAAATGTCTTTTATGATTGATTTATTTATTATTGTAATGTAGTCCAACAAAGGGTATCAAATGTGTACTTTTAGCTTTGCAGTGATGTGGAGAAACCTAAATATTTGCTCCTGCTTACCAAATATAGTGGTGTTCCTTTCAGATTCATTAGAGAACAAAGGCGTTCCCTAAATGACTATCGTATTTAAACCTCAGACATTATTGATGTCTTTCAACATTCAATCAGAAGATCTGAAAAAAACAAAACCTCTGTACTAAAATGAGTTAATTGTTTTTGACCCGAAGTGTCTTTTGAGACAGAATTTGTGTATTTTGCCTATCTGTCAAATTTCACAGACTAGTATTGGTTTTCATGGAAGTCCATCAAATGCCAACATTTTAGTGGCTAAAATGTTATAACTGATTTTAAGTTCAATTCATCAGTTACAGGCTGATACCATTGTATACTTCTCTAGGATACAGCCATGGCTAAAATTAGCTAAGCTTGTAATATGCCAATCCATTTTTTATTAGGAATAAACAACCAAGAATCCTGGCTAAATTGCTGGGTACGTCAGACTTGGGAAAAGAAATACTGTGATGATTCCAGCGCAAAATTCCACAATATGGACTAAAGTGAACGTTGTGTAGTGATTTCACTTTCCATCACTCACGTTTCAATGACAAACCCAGCTTCCAATCTCCAACATATTGATGGGTGCTTCTGGGTAAATAAAAGTACCTATCAATCACCACTATTATTGAAGCATAGTAAACAGGACATTCTTTTTATGCTTATTCTGGCAGGAGTGTGTGTTCATATAATTATCTTTAAAATTTGTCCAAAATTCCAAGGATAAAAATCCAAATTTGCAACAATACATAGTACTGGAATACAAATAAAGTAGCATATAGTATAGGAAGTGTTGGAGCAAAACCTAAGAACATTTCAAAAGCTAATCAGCTAATTTGTATGACAACCTTTGTATTCTAGAAATTCTTCTGTCCTGGGAAGTTTACTTACCATAGTACTGTAATTAACATATTCTTTCATTTCTCTTTTTCATTTCCTCAGTTCTTACTTTTTGAAACTGTAAGACTGGGCTGGGACATTAAGTTCCCACACAAAAGTGTTTCGTAACTGATCATCCCAGTTTAATTTAGTTTGTAACCATGATTGAGTACATTAAACTTCACAAGTGCAGCTATATTCTCTCCTACATGTGAACCGAACCAGGAAACTACCGTGGTACAATACAACACAGTGGCGAAGATGCCTTCTCTATCATCACTAGGGTAGATTCATTTTATAAAACCCTTCTCTTAGTATCACTTATTGTCTGGCAAAGTCAAACAGGTTTCTGATTGGGTCTGGCATTTGCTGTTTAACGAAGCATGCTGTTGGCATAAATATACCAGATACCCAAATTAATGTAAACAGAAATGATATCTTATTTACAGTACCTTTTAGAAATTCAAATTGAAAAGTAGAGCAGTTAAAACACTGAAACACTGGGTTAGACTTTTAAAATATAATTTTGTAATAAATAATGCTCCTTTGTTCAGACTGATAACTGCAATAATGGCTTAAAAGGTGGACAATCTGCAACTGCAAGCAATCCCATGCATATTATACCAGTACCCTTTTTTTTTTTTTTTTCTTTAGATGCCAAAATGAAAAATGTGTTGGCTTCTGCACCTGGAATGGCCAAACAGGCCAGCACAGTCATGAAGGTAGGAGAGTCCAGTTCATGTATTACATTTCCCATTCTTAATGTATAGTATTGCTTTAAATCTGTCCTGTTTTACAAGACAATGGCCTAACTTTGAAATAGACTTAGTATATATCAATCTAAAAGTACATTTTCATTAACTTTAGCAATGCTGTACCAGCTTCATTATATTATTTTTAAAGCATCGATGCACACTGTTTAGTGTTTAAAACCTACTCCTTCCTTTTTATTGTAATAAGAGGTTTAACTCTAAACTCTACACAGTGTAGGACTTTGAAGGTTATTGATAATGATCCTAGGAAATGGAACCAATAGGTAAATGGTTGATTGCAGAGAACAGACACTTTAAATTATAAATTGGGTATAGCGACATATTTTTGTAAAGTTGAAACAACTTTTTTTGCAGTCAAAACAATCGCACTAACTTGATTCTCTTTCTTTATAAAGTCGCTGCAAGCTTTGCTTCAGAAAGCGGAAGGGTTGTCCCAGGTTATGGGAATGGAGCCTGATATCAGGCTCTCCAAGGCACACCAAGCCGTTTTCAAACATGAAGAAACAGAGGAGAAAAGTAACACAAACTGTCTTGCCAGTCCACTGGAGGTAACTCCCACAGAGAATGTCACAAAGAAGTCTCCAAAGATTAGATGCCCATTGAAAAGAAAATCTGTGGAGACTGAAATGCAGGCACTGTACCCCCTGAGATCAAAGAGACAAATCAGTCTTAACGGAAGATAAAAATTAGTTTTCTATGTTAAACTATATAGATTAAACCTTTGCAGAGATTCAAGAAGAAAAGGCAAGAATGGAAAGGAAAATGTACACTGCTATTTGTATGAAGGTGTCCTATATCCATTAACAACATTAACTGTAGTGTTCATTGCTTTACACAACTCCCAAGCATTGCTTTGCAATTTTAACTTTTGTATTTTTTACCACTCTCTTGTACATAAATATATAAAGCTATATGTAAATTATGTAGAGTTTTTTTTTTTTTTGGGGGGGGGGGGGTCTGTTAAAGAAATAAGTGTTTTATAACAGTAATTGGTATATGGTCTTACACAAGTGTATAGAAACCATTAAAGATGTTTGTTTGTTTGTTTGTTTGTTTGTTTGTTTTTAAATATTATTTAGACCTGCAATCATTTTTGTAATAACTGTCAGTGTGTTCTGTTTTGCAGCAACTATCAGCATTTTTTTTTTTTTTTTGTGAAAGTAATATATTCTTAAACTCACACCTAAAATTCTGAAATGTATAGACTTTGCTGAAAGAAATGTCAATATTTTTTTTGGGGGGGGGGGTCTACCCACAGTAGAATTCAATTGTTTTCAGTTTTCCCCAAACAACATTGTAAATACAAAGTATGTAAGGACTCGCTACATTTCTGCTTCATAGATTCCTGTAATATTTTTGTTTTTGTTTTTTTCCTTTTGTATATTTTAGATAAGCTAAAAATCATTGTACGTTTTGTAAATAGCCTTGTGCGGAAATAAAAAAAACACAAAACAGTCTCATATGACTAATTATTGGGTCTCCTCAATAATAATAATAATAATAATAATAATAATAATAATACAAAATAAAAAAGTACCCAGAGATCACTGATCTAAAAAGAGGTGGATCTTTGTATTGTCGCTGTTAATATGATTAAAATAAAATTTGTGTACGAGATATGGAATCAGTTGGACTCTGGTAAAGATCATTTATCCTGTCACAACACTAAAGTACTCTGTTTCACTACCTGGGTCTCGTTTTCCACAGTGGGCAAATTGCCCATCTAACACATTTACTATGGAAGGAGTGATTTGCCCCTGTGTTACCGGTAATAGGACCCCAACTCATCCCACATCGTTTCTTTTGTCAAAATGAAAACAAAAAATACAAACGGCAGAACAATAGGTGTACTTGGTTTAGTCCTCTTTATGCACCCAACGACAATATGTAAGCTTGATCCATTTATTTGACCAAGTTAGTACCATCATTGGGATCAGCAAGTAATTGGATTAATTTGATATTGTTTGCAGCGTACTAAATAAGAAGCAACATACTTGCAAATCTGTTTGGTTTGATTTACATTACATTTTTTCTCATACATTTCCTAAGTCTTTATCATATCACTCCAGGATATAATTTAGGTATGTTTGTTTTTTTAAGAGTGATTTAAACTTTTAATACAACATGCAACCCTTGCAAAAAAAGTTTATAACATGTTTTTCCAGTGCTACTATTATGCTTTTACTGTGCTTTCACTATGTAATATTAAACTGTTACATTGTCTTATTTAGTTTTGTTTCTTGTATTTTAACTTGGTAGTTTTGCTGTGTTGGGAATTTGATTTAAAGTATCTGAATATTGTTCTAGCTTGCTGGTCTTTATAATACATTCTTTTTAACCCATAAATTACACTATGTAACACAATTTTTGTTTCTGGGTAGTAAAACGAAAATGAACAAAAACATCATAGACTTGTTTCCATTTGTATCGCACCCTAATATCTGATATTGCCATAGAATTCACCAAAATTGGATATGTTATTTGGAATGTAAAACGGGCAGGGGGGGATCAAGTACTCGTGTGTGTGTGTGTGTGTGTGTGTCTATATATATATATAATATATATAGTACTGTGCAAAAGTTTTAGGCAGGTGTGAAAATGCTGTAAAGTAAGAATGCTTTCAAAAATAGACATGTTAATAGATTATATTTATCAATTAACTAAATGCAAAGTGAGCGAACAGAAGAAAAATCTAAATCAAATCCATATTTGGTGTGACCACCCTTTGCCTTCAAAACAGCATCAATTCTTCTAGGTACACTTGCACAAAGTCAGGGATTTTGTAGGCATATAGTCAGGTGTATGATTAAACAATTATACCAAACAGGTGCTAATGATCATCAATTCAGTATGTAGGTTGAAACACAATCATTAACTGAAACAGAAACAGCTGTGTAGGAGGAATAAAACTGGGTGTGGAACAGCCAAACTCAGCTAACAAGGTGAGGTTGCTGAAGACAGTTTACTGTCAAAAGTCATACACCATGGCAAGACTGAGCACAGCAACAAGACACAAGCAAGGTCTCTCCCAGGCAGAAATTCCAAGGCAGACAGGGGTTTCCAGATGTGCTGTCCAAGCTCTTGAAGAAGCACAAAGAAACGGGCAACGTTGAGGACCGTAGACGCAGTGGTCGGCCAAGGAAACTTACTGCAGCAGATGAAAGACACATCATGCTTACTTCCCTTCACAATCGGAAGATGTCCAGCAGTGCCATCAGCTCAGAATTGGCAGAAAACAGTGGGACCCTGGTACACCCATCTACTGTCCGGAGAAGTCTGGTCAGAAGTGGCCTTCATGGAAGACTTGCGGCCAAAAAGCCATACCTCCGACGTGGAAACAAGGCCAAGCGACTCAACTATACACGAAAACACAGGAACTGGGGTGCAGAAAAATGGCAGCAGGTGCTCTGGACTGATGAGTCAAAATTTGAAATATTTGAAGGCAGTTTGTTCACCGAAAGGCTGGAGAGCAGTACACGAATGAGTGTCTGCAGGCAACAGTGAAGCATGGTGGAGGTTCCTTGCAAGTTTGGGGCTGCATTTCTGCAAATGGAGTTGGGGATTTGGTCAGAATTAATGGTCTCCTCAATGCTGAGAAGTACAGGCAGATACTTATCCATCATGCAATACCATCAGGGAGGCATCTGATTGGCCCCAAATTTATTCTGCAGCATGACAACGATCCCAAACATACAGCGAAAGTCATTAAGAACTATCTTCAGCGTAAAGAAGAACAAGGAGTCCTGGAAGTGATGGTATGGCCCCCACAGAGCCCTGATCTTAACATCATCGAGTCTGTCTGGGATTACATGAAGAGAGAATCAACTGAGGCTGCCTAAATCCACAGAAGAACTGTGGTTAGTTCTCCAAGATGTTTGGGCCAACCTACCTGCCGAGTTCCTTCAAAAACTGTGTGCAAGTGTACCTAGAAGAATTGATGCTGCTTTGAAGGCAAAGGGTGGTCACACCAAATATTGATTTGATGTAGATTTTTCTTCTGTTCACTCACTTTGCATTTTGTTAATTGATAAATATTAACTATTAACATGTCTTTTTGAAAGCATTCTTACTTTACAGCATTTTTTCACACCTGCCTAAAACTTTTGCACAGTACTGTGTATGTGTGTGTATATATATATATATATATATATATATATATATATATATATATATATATATATATATTACATTTTGCATCAGTGCCACTTCAGGGAGAGCAAACTGAGGAATGTTCTAAAGATGTTGCCAGTTGTTTTCAACATTTACAGCAGGGCAAAACGCAGTACAAGCTGTGCCATGAGAATCTAAGTGAGTCTTTCAATCAGAAAAAGGCACCTGGAAAGACATCACTGAAATGTTTCCAAAAAAACTTCAGGAGCAAGAAAAAAGGAAAAACTGCAACCTCAGCTAAAATATTTTTTTGGAATGCCATCTGGAGTTTGAAAATGTCACCAGAAAAACAACCAGATGTTGACAAAGCTGTACTGGAGTGGATTGCTCTTGATCTGCAACCATTGTGTGCTGTAGAAACACCTTCATTTAGGTAAGAAATTGTAAATCACCTCACTTTATTATGTTAAAGATCTTCTTTTATGGAGAAATACATACTGTTATATAGAAAGAAATATTAATAATATTATAATATTAATATTGAAATACTCAATCTACAGTATTGTTACATTATTATTACTGTCCACAGTATTGTTACATTAGTGTATTAATTGTGAACAAGTCTCCAAAACTTACTTATTTAATAACTAAAATTGAGATGAAAACAAAGTTGCATTTTTATTACATTTTAAAAGTCTTTAAAGGTAAGAAATCAGATTCAAAACATTGTACATTAGTAAAAGTAAACCAACTGAAAAATACAACATTGTGTTTGTCAATATAAAGAGAAAACAAGTTACATAATACTTAGTTTAAAAACGAATATGCTCACAATTTACTGTATTTGCTGAATTGTGTAAGTAGTTTAATTTTACATTAGAACTTAGAACATAAGTACTTTATTGAAGATGTAAAACACGCCAGTGTGGATACTGGCTTAATGTTCTGCAAAACAATGTATTTACCAATACTTTAAAAGTTATTTCTGTAACTAATCAGTACTTTTGGAATATAATAAAGGATTACTAAAAAAAAAAAAAAAAAACCCTTTCAGCCCTATTATTGACTAGTTGTTAACAGAAAATGATCCATAAATATTTATTGTGAAAAACTCATTTTCATTTGTCATTTTTATCTTTAGAGTAAATTAAGATTGTTTAAAGTTTATTATCGCTTTTTTGTTTACTTTAGAAGGATAGAACTAGACTGTTATTGAATATTTTACCATCACATTTTTAAATAAAATTTACAAAGCTTTTCAATAGTAATTATAGTATTGTTAAGCATAGTTCTATTGCATAAAACAATTCTAAGCATCACCTTCATATTTAATGTATTACTGTTAATTATGAAAGCATTGTTTTTAAAGGAGAATTTTCTGACTTTCATTTTGCATAATAGATTTTGTAGAAAGTGTTTGATTGGAACTTTAATCTTTTCAGAAAGATCCCCTCCTCAAAAAACCTACCCTCGACCCCACCTCCCTCCAGAGCTACCGTCCTGTCTCCCTCCTACCCTTCCTCTCCAAAACCCTCGAGCGGACTGTACACCGCCAGCTCTCTGCTTTCCTGTCCAACCACTCTCTGCTTGACCCTCTCCAATCTGGCTTCCGCTCTGCCCACTCCACTGAAACCACCCTCCTGTCTGTCACCAACTCACTTAAGTGTGCCCGAGCTGCCTCTCTCTCCTCTGTCCTAATTCTCCTCGACCTCTCTGCTGCCTTTGACACTGTTGATCACTCTGTTCTACTATCATCTCTTGCTGACCTGGGGATCTCTGGCACTGCTCTGGCCTGGTTCTCCTCCTACCTCTCCAACCGCACTTACCAGGTAACCTGGCGTGGAGCAACCTCCACACCTCACCCTCTCTTAACTGGAGTCCCCCAAGGGTCAGTCTTGGGTCCTCTCCTGTTCTCTCTCTACACCCGCTCCCTGGGCGCCCTCATCGCATCCTATGGTTTCTCATACCATTTCTATGCTGATGATGCTCAGATTTTCCTCTCCTTCCCCACCTCTGACTCCACCATCTCCTCTCGTATCTCTACCTGTCTGTCTGCTATTTCCTCCTGGATGCACTCGCATCACCTCAAACTCAACCTCTCTAAATCTGACCTCCTTTTCTTTCCCTCCTCCTCCCCCTCCTCTGATTTCTCTATCTCTGTTCCTCTGGAATCTACCACACTCTCTCCCTCTTCCTCAGCTAAGAACCTTGGAGTCACCCTGGACCCCTGCCTCTCTTATTCCCAGCACATCTCCACTCTGGCACGCACTTGCCGATTCTTCCTGAGCAACATCCGAAGAATCCGACCCTTCCTCACCAACTATGCTACCCAGCTCCTGGTCCAGGCCCTGGTACTCTCCCGCCTAGACTACTGCAACTCCCTCCTGGCTGGCCTCCCTGCGTCCGCCACCCGTCCGCTCCAGCTCATCCAGAACTCTGCTGCCCGCCTGGTGTTCTCTCTGCCTCGCTTCGCCCACGCTACTCCACTACTCCGCTCGCTC
Organism: Acipenser ruthenus; assembly: GCF_902713425.1. Taxonomy (NCBI): domain Eukaryota; kingdom Metazoa; phylum Chordata; class Actinopteri; order Acipenseriformes; family Acipenseridae; genus Acipenser; species Acipenser ruthenus. The sequence continues at coordinate 47,245,734 of NC_081193.1, read as the reverse complement.
CACTGGCTCCCGATCACCGCTCGCATCCAGTTCAAGACTCTTGTACTAGCCTACAGATGCCTTGACCAGACTGCACCCAGCTACCTCCAGACCCTCATCTCTCCCTACACCCCCACTCGACCTCTCCGCTCCGCCTGCACTAGAAGACTGGCTCTACCTCCGCTACGCTCCCCTGCCTCCAGAGCCCGCTCCTTCTCCACCCTTGCTCCGCAGTGGTGGAATGACCTTCCTACAGATGTCAGGACTGCCCAGTCCCTGACCACATTCCGGCGCCTCCTTAAGACTCACCTCTTCAAAGAGCACCTGTAGAACTCCTCTGTTTGTATCCTGGGACACTATCACCCTTCATGTAAATGTGCTTTATTTTGCTCTTATCTGCCCCTATTTTACTGCATTTAATCCTGTACTTCAGAATACTGTTATCTGCCAAGTGTTTAACCTGTAGTACTTTGTATTTAATCATATCCTGATGTAACTATCACTATTTAATCATACCCTGATGTAACTATCACTATTATCTGCTGTATTATTGAATTGTGGTTTGTCACATTTATACTTTGCTTGAACAAAAGTTATTGTATTTCTTGCTCTTATTGTATAACTTGTATTGTAACACTTGAAATGTATTTGCTTACGATTGTAAGTCGCCCTGGATAAGAGCGTCTGCTAAGAAATAAATAATAATAATAATAATAATAATCCTGAACCTGCTTTGTCCAGGATACCAACCACCCTCAAGAAAAACAGTTTCCGGATGCACTGTTGAGCAATGCATACTCAGGCATTGTGGGTACTTTAAAACAAGAACGAATGTCTACATCACATGCTGCCATTACTTTTGATCTGTGGACCTGTACCAAAATGCTTCTGATTTTTCTTGCAATGACATGCCACGTTGTTGACCAGGAGTGGAATTTAACTGTAAAATGCATTTGCTGCATTCCTGCTGATGAGTCCCATACTGGGGAGAACATTGCCTCTGTGCAAAATGTGCTGGACTCCTTTAACATAAAGCAAGAGGTATGTGCTGTCACTGACAGTGGAGCCAGTGTTGTACGTACCTGTAGTCTCTTGAAGTTGAAACCGCGCTCTTGTTTGCACACAGCTTATACCTCTGCCAATTATTTTCCCTAGGGAAGGAAAGCAGGTTTCAGTAAAATAAATATCTTCAGTGATTGGAAGATGTTGGTCCATAGCTCCCCTTTTTAAGAAGTCACAGGCTGCTTGGCATGCTTATGCTAAGGTGTATCTGACTGAAACTGGATCTGAACCACAGAAAATTCCAAGGGACTGTGTTACAAGATGGAACTCAAGCTTGCCAATAATTGAAAAAGTGGTCCAGCAAGCATAACAATTAGAGATTGCAGCTGTGAAACTGTGAAACATTACTGCTGAACATACGATGCTCCTAGAAGTGTGTGAGATGCTCAAGCCATTCCAGGAAGCCACCACAGCTCTCTCTGGAGCAAAGTATCCAACTGCATCTCATTGTCCCTACAGTGGTTGAAATTCACAGAGCACTTGGAAAGCTTGAAACTAAATCTGAATCTGGCTTGAAGGTGAAAGACTACTTTTGAGTCAAATCCCAGCAAGGTTATCAGGCTAACATTTACCTTGTTTGTCAGACATCAACCTTCCTCAATCTCTCTTCGACAATCAGAAAAAAGAAACTGTGACCAAAGGCTTGTCTGTTCTATGTGGGCCTGTTGAAAGTGATCCAGTTCCACCCAAGACAGGATGTACATCTGAAAGCATCTATGAGTTGCTGACAGCAGCCCTGAAGTCTATGATAACATGAAAGGATGTGCTTTGCACAATGAGCTGAAGATGTATGCAGCAAAGACGAGGGAGCCTTTGGACTCCTGCCCCTTTGGCTTATTGGAAAAATTGCAAAGATTCATTGCCTTTGTTGGCACAGCTGTCACGTCGTTTCTTTTGTGTGCCTGCTGCAAATGTAACCCCCTATAAAATAATACCTTATTTCATGGGGTTATGTTAATAACAAAGGGTTAAAAAATAAATATATAACTATCAGACAGTTGTTTTATTACTGTTAGAAGTTTATTCAATCAAAATAATGTTATTGGTTTTGAGTCGGCAGACTTATTTTAATAGGCAACGTACCTTTAAGAGCCCTTAAGCCCAGTAAATAAGGCGAATCAAGATGGATGTTGCAATGCTGCTCGTGTGTGTATCTGTGAGATTAGGATAAAATCCTTTATAGTAGATCTGAAGTTAGCAGAGAGGGTAGATATTATTTTTGGTTTTCAACATTTTATCTTTAGCTAACTACGTAGGATTGTTTGGAACCTGCCTGATCAAGACTGCTCAACTCTACACTACAGTATATCTAGTGTTTCGCGTTTCCGGTTTATTCAGAATTTTACCGAGAAATTACAAGATTTTGTTTTTAACTAGACGTCGGTTTTATTTTCTAGGAAATACACAGTATTTTGATTAAAATGCTGTTTTATTTTGACTGACTTTGTAATAAGCAGCTGTACACTGTATCCTAGGATACAGCAGACGTTTAGACGTTAGATGATCAAATAAAATTCAAACGTGGTTCTCTGTCACTTCACAAAAACATTAATATCACCTGATTATGTTGGCCAATCAAAGTCTGATTATTGTGGCAATTGCTGGGCGTAGTAATTGAAATACACGAAAATATAATATTCTTAGTGGATGAGGAATGGAGAGAACGTAAATCAATTTATGAATATTCAAAAGAAAAACAAATGTTTCGAAGTATACAAAGCAAAAATAGCAGAAGTGGGTCAGGTGAGGCAGAGGATGCATAGCGCTGCAAATACTGCTGCAGTGAGGTACATGTTCACGCTGAGAACATACTGAAAAATAAGCGACACATTAAACTAAAACAAGAAAGTGAACGGAGAGACAAGCAATCTATTTATCTTGCTTTCACAAGTGTTTTAATAAAAAGAAAACGCAGAATGACTGTTAATGCGTTTGTCAGTGCTTTGCTGGACAGCTACTGTTTATTGCAGAGGTATTGGTGACTTCGTGCGACAGTATTGTCTGTAGTAAACACTGCCTAACGCCTACAATCTTAATCGTACAGATTTGACAGAAAATGGTGATGCTTTAGTTGTCAATTTTCTTTTTGGTCTATATTTTACAGAGAGAGGGATTCATATCAAATATACAGTGCTGGTGTTCTCTTAGTCTCAAATTAATACTAAATAAATAAATAAATAAACAAGTCAGCAAACAAATCAGTGGCAAGTGAAAGACTAAGAAGGGGACCTAATCACAGATCGGAGAACAAGACTGAATTCTGAAAAACATTCTGATAAACCGTATCCTTGAGTAAGGACTGAGAAAGGGGAAACTGGAAAGTCACTCAGTGTCAGACAAAGGGAGTAACTGCAAGGCACCATAATTGAACATGAGTGTACAAAAATATGAGGTCAAACTAAATGGGAAAAAAACGTTTCTGTTTAATATGTTGGGTTAGTATTTCCAGTTAATAATCTCATATAAATATGTTCCTTTCTCTAGTATTTAATATTTTACTTACTCGTGTATTACTCAAAAACAAGTTTAATCATCATGCGATATTTATAGCCAAGCAACATCAATTAAAAAAAATAAAACTTTATAAATAATGATACTATCCTAGTTTGAATTATTTTTAAAAGCAGCTGGAGCAGAACCAGCAGTGCCGAGCAGCACCGGAGCGGCTCCAGAGCGAGAGAGCAAGGGTTGCGGGAGCCAGCCAGGAGCAGCGAGTTCAGCTCTGGAACTGGAGCTGAGCTACTGGCGCCAGCAAACCCGGAGCACTGCCAACCCTACAACCCAACATTACACGGGTCAAGTATTTAGTACGCGTACCACATTGTGACGAAGTAACACTATATAACACTTCACCGGGTGAAATGTTCCAGACAGTAAGATAATACAATTGGATGTAATAAATAATGTATTTACGTTAAAATATCATGTCTAAAAGCACACCAAATTAACTGTCAACAAACTATATATATATTATTTTTAATCATAATAATAATATATAATCATAATCGTAAGTCGTTGTACATTGAAAACTCGAAGTATTTGGGCATCTCATACTGTTCAGTGCAATGAACTAACAGTTTAAAAATAAAAATTCCCCGACCACGTGACTTAAAAGAAAATTTAAGGCCATTTCAAGAACGCGGTTAACTGTAAAAGTGAAAGCACTCGTCGAGACTTAAGATTGCCCCACTAATAAACGCTGTAGAATAGGAAGCTTAGCTTCTGGGTATTTCTATATGTAGCAGAGCTACTCGGGCTGCGTGATATTAATACTGTAGCACAAGAACCCAATGCGTGTTTCTTCCAACAGGGTACACAAATCATTTATATCTGCAAGATACCAGTAACCTGGTTTTATGTGTTGTGTTGTGCTGTTCTGGCTGACGGTGTGTGGAATGTCTGAAAGCGACTTTTTACAAGAGGAAAACGACTTGCTCCACGGATGCGAGGTAATGTAAACAAATGCATGCTAAAGTAATACTACGCGTTTCTAAGTTTGTAATTGTTTTTTATTGGTAAATTATTAAATTATGAAAAAGCATTAGTTTAACGAAATATCATCTCTACGTTAAAATAACATTGTAATTTATGCTGGCCAAAACAACCAAAACGTCTCTCTCTCTCAACAACAAAACAGTGAAGCTGTGCAGCTAGACTGTAACTATATATTTTTTGCCCAAATAAATGCAGAATCGTTTGCTAAAGGTAAAAGCATACCAGACAAATGCTTCTGTTTAAGTACGTGCAATAAAAATGAATGATGAATAATAGACAATTATATATATATATATATATATATATATATATATATATATATATATATATATATATATATATATATATATATATATATATATATATTACTATTTATCAGCAAAATAAAAACAAAAAAGAACCTTCATCTCACATTATGATACTCTCAATAGCTACAAAAAAATCAATATCAAGTTTCTTCATAAAGTGTGACATACAGATTCTGATACTTCTAATAAGCTATATACCTATATATACATTTCAGAACTAAGGCAACATGACATCTCCGGTGTTAATGGATTGAACATCACATCTAACTGTAAAGCAAGAATGCGGTCTTTATATTTTTTCATTGAACTGTTTTTACCTTAGAGCTTCAAGGACGATGGTAAAAGGTTAAAGAGAAGAGAGAAGAACAGAGTAGCTGCACAGAGAAGTCGCAAAAAGCAGACGCAGAAAGCAGACAAAATCCATGAGGTAAATATTGTAGTGTACAGTCTCCTTTGAAAACTGAACTAGCATCTTCAATAGAGACCACCAACATGTGTTAAGAAATTTACCTTACTTCTTGAATTAAATGTTTTCTTTACAAATTAGATAATTACTTTAAAAAAGTAATTTTAAAACATTATTGAGCTATCACCATCCAAGGTGTTAGAAAATGCTGATTTGCTTACAGTTGAATTGTGCAACACACAGAGGCTCACATGTCAGGCTAGCTTCATGTACATTTTTAATCCATAAGATAAATTGGGGTCATAGGTCGTCCTTAAATGTAACTGATTTTCTTCCCCAAAGTGATTTCAGTAGTATTCTTCACTCCTGGGGCCCATGTGCAAAGTTGTGTCTGGACCTCCTACAGGTCCCTCCAAACACTGCCTTCAGTATTGAGCACTGATGAGGTGCTTGCAAGGTTTTTCCATCTTTCTAGAATAACAATGCCCATCACTCAGTGATTACCACTTCTAATTCCTACAGGGAAGTTGTAGATGCAAAGCAGCGGCAAAGTCATTTCTGCTAAAACAAAAATGATATAGACTAAGTGGGTCTTTACTTAGTTTCATACAAGCTCAGATCCCTGGCTCTTCTTAGTAATCATTCATTGCTTGTTCAGATATCTAAAGCAGTAACACTGTCTGACTTTGTTATCACTTCCACAGGAGTATAAGTGCCTTGAGTATGAGAACTGCTCCCTGAAAAAAGATGTGGAGAAGCTAACAGACGAGCTGAGGCGTTTGACTGAGGCGTTAAAATGCCATGAGCCAATATGTCCCTTAATACACTGTGCCATGAACTTAATATCTGTTCCCCGGCCAGAAGTCATAATGCCAAGATAGAGACAAATTGGCCTGTTTTGTTTCACCCAAATGTAGGGACTTCTCAAGTGAACAGGTGCAGATAGTTTCAGCCTCCTCAACACAAATGCTACTTTTCCATCTGCACAATGAAACCAGTCTGTAAAACTCAATCTCATCTTGCTCCAATATCAAACTGGGGCTGCTGCCAATTCCTTCTGCAGTCTACAATCCAATCTGCAACTGGATATTAAAAGTCAAAATATCACCTGTATGTATCCCATTTTTGGAAGTTGGAAGTTAATTCAATATTCACCTTCCTCATGTTCTGCCTATATATATATTTTTCTGCAGTACGAGATTTAAAACCTTAGGTAACTTCCATCAGTGCGAGTTGGAGAGATTGAGTTCTGCCAGCCCGCAGTCCAAACAGGGTCACACAGAGTGCCAATTGAAATCAATTTGCAAGTCTGCAAACTGAGCAAGTCTGGTTTCAAATCGCTCTTAACCTAGCAGCAGGTGGAAACGTGGCAAAAGTAACTAGTTTTTCTTGGTTTGGAAACCGCCACAGCTGTTCCTTAAGCATTCATTTTTGCATCCAGATCCTTTGTAGAACCTTCAGAACTCTTGTTATGCTTTACATATTATGTTCCGGCTTGGTAGCACTGCTGAATAGGCAAAATATATAGCTGTATATTTACAAAAATTCAACTTAGGTTGTGGTTAGTTAATTCTCTTGTGAACCATACCCAAAGTATTAAAAAATACCAAAATATAATTGATTAAGCATTGAGAGTTCAATAGGCATTTCTGCTTTATCAGTCCCTCAAAGTGTGGTCATTTAAAGCCAAAAAAAATCTATCTCAGGGTTTTTGATTATTTACAAATCTAGCATCTACCCATGTGGCCTTGCTCCATGCTGTTTCAATAACATGTGCTTGGTGGTTTCAGTTATGTTTTGTGTTTATAACAGATACAAAAATCAGGTTTCTTTGTTGTGTTCCCCCTTCACTTAAACTGGCTATATTTTATAGAACCAATACGTTTAGCCATATTATGAGCTGTTTAGTCTAAAATACAGTATGTTCAAGAGCTTAACAGCACCTTTTTTGATCGGCAATGATGATCGAGCAATGATGCTTGATGCTGCCATCTAGTGAGAGCTGTGGGAAATATATTTTACACCTTTGCATAGATATCAGTTGTTGTACATGGTAGGCTTTATTGATGGGGGGGGGGGGTTGTTTGCACTAGGTACTAAAGGGTTAATGGGTACTATGGTTTTAATTTTATTTCTTTCTGAATTAACTTTGATGTCTCTATGAATGTGAAACAGTAACTGTTTTGTTTACTATTTATCAGATGTTGAGTGTTCATGAGTCATACTTACATTTTAAATGTATCTAGCTATCACAAAATGTTTTTCATTTATTTTACTACTTGAAGATAAAGGGAGGCTATATTATTGATGTATATATTAATCCCACTGGTGTTACTTATTTTCTTCAATGATTAGGCAGGTTTGCAAGTTTTAGGGTGGCATTATTAAAATTGTCCACTGCTTAGATACAAAAAAAAAAAGACTATGCATTGTCTCAATGTTAAATGATTAGACCTAAATAAGGGCCATCTGTCTGTAGTGACCAGGAATGAACCTCATGTGCTGAATATATAGATCTCATGTTACTCTGAGTATAAAGACCACCATTCAGTCCCTAGTGGTTGTAATAGGCAGGTTTTACTGTTCAAAGGGTAGTATTGAACTGTCAACTGTCACTGAATGCTATCAACTGCCTCCATTTAATGAAATTGAATGTTTTTTTTTGTTTTTTTACTGTACTTTATAGTGAACTTAGGTACTTTGTAATGTGTAAATGAATTAAATATTTTTTAAAAAAGGTTATTTTAATGTGTTGATTAAGTGTTCTCTTTCATCGCAGCTTTTTTTTTTTCAAGAGTCAAAGAAATGTTGAAAGACTAATTTACAGATGTCTTCTAAATTTCTTGCTTATTGGTCTTCAGTCAGAAAGGAAAATGACAAAAGCCAGTTCTCCAATTAGACCAATCAGGGATAGGTAGAAGGGGGCTTTTGAAAAGAGAAAGTGCCTGAGCCTATGATGAACCCCATTTGTTTTGTGAAAAAAAAATCAGTAAGTCCTCACACACATCCCACATACTATAGTGTTGACACATGTCTTAGGTGATTATGGATGTATTCCTTTGTTCAAAAGAGAGGGGTAGGCAAAATGACATTGTGAAGCCAGCACCATGGCCAGTGAACTCTACTACCCTTTTCTATTCTGTTATCTCAAGCTTAAAGCTGGTAGAGCAAAATAAATCTTCTGAGGACAATGAAGTGACAAAGCAGACTACAGCTCTTCCCAAAGGAATCTCAGACCCCCACCCCCATAACACTACCACATGGTGGAGGACTGTAGAACATAGAAAAGCAAAAAACTGAAAAGGAGAATGCATCTGTAATTAAAATGTTCTACAAATTGAGTCCAGTTTACAAATGCACCCTCATTGGCAGGTATTCTTGTTCTGATTTTCTTTTAGGGTTTTGTGATGTGGGGTTGAGACCACAAAACTAATTTCAAACAGAGTGGACAGTGATATTACAGTCACTGCTCAGATCCTTAGTTATTAATTGTATAATAGACTATACTGTGTGCGAGTTAAATGCACTTACGGTACTAGTCAAGAGATGTTCCTGTAGAGATAAGATACAAATAATATGTTCTGGGTGTCTCTGAGTCAGGCTGCCATGGTTACCGGTACCTCTGAATGCCATGTGGGATAGCAAAAGCAAGGCTGGAATTAAACTTTATTTTCTTCATCAAGGGCAGACCACTAGGAGCTTAAAATATAAGTTAATATGTACAGTTGAAACAGTCTTTTGGTGAGGTTCTTGTGCACACTTTTGGCAAAATAAGATGCAATGGAGACCCTTTGCTTGTCTGAGAGGGACTCGCAGTAACAAGAATGTCTGTAATTTCATCCCCTGCCACTGCTGTAAATGAAAACTGAGAGATTATGATGATGAAAGTTGATGACCATGACATATATCAACGGTATGTACAGAATAGTCTAGAATAATAGTTAGCAATGAAATGTTTAATCACAATTTTATAAGTGATTCTCCAGATTGAGATATGCAAGTGTGACACACAGGACGACGGATGTACGGACAAACAGACCCCCCCTATATTTCTAGAATGAGATATTCTCAACAACATATGCTAAATTAAGGTAATACCAAGTTTCATGAAAAATGGACAAACAGTTCTCCAGATATATGCAAACATGTAAGTGTGACATACAGATGGACGGATTTAGACAGACAGTCAACCCCCCCTTCAGAATGTGATATTCTAAATAAAATAAATACCAAGTTTCATGACAATTGGATATATGGTTGTTCAGATATGGTGGATTTCATTCCATGGGGGAGAATAAAGACCTGCATGTTTCTTATAAATGTATATTTTAAAATATTTCTAAATGTGAATATCTAATTAGATAAGGCATAAATATGATCAAATTCAAGGTACATATCAAAATTTATGGTGAGTAGTGACAGCTATTATAATGGAAATATATAATGTGCTTCACAGTGTCACAATACAATTTAAAACTAGCATATGCACTGTATAAAATTATAGAGCACTAATAGGATAGTTGTGTCCAGCAAAGACAAAGTGCTTTGGGGCATCAAAAATTCATGCTTGTATTTTCCCTGCAGGAGGCCACAGGCCATGCAGCTCTTCCTGTGGGTCCCCAGCCAAAATCGTCAGATTTGGTGTGAGTGGGATTCGAATGACGCTTGCATGACTCATCTAGCAATCAAGCAGCAGTGCCTTTAGAGCCAGGTGGGGCCTCCCCTTACTTTTTTTAATTTAAAAACCCCAGTAGAATCACTGGGGCGATGAAAATAAACCTTATGTAGGTGTCTTGCACAACCATCTGGATTAACATCATTATATTAAAATGAAAAGCAGCTGGAACACGTAGTAGGGTAGATAAATTAAAAACAAATTGACAACAGAGATCTCTCCTAATCCATGATCACACCTCAACCCTGACCTGACCACTCTGTCATTCAGTCCTGTCTTGCCAATTGTATCAAAGGATATCCGACCATAGGGGCTGTTTTTGGATGTGTATTGTCCCTTATATCTATATATGTGTATCTTACTTAGGATTGTGAACAGAAGCCTCAAATTATCCACCCTAGTGTCATGATAAAACAGTACGGTAATACATTCCTAAATAGGTAAGAGATGAAGTTTCCATTGTATCTTTTAACTGGCAGTGTCATTCAGCCCCCTCAAAATTAAAAACACATGCCAGTACTGATGTTTTTGGTTAATGTTTCAGTAAACATATTTCTCAAAGTAAAACGATGGCAATGAAAAGAGCAACTGAAAAATGTGTCCCTTGGTATCAAAGTATCAAAACAACCCCTTCATGTAATATATGAATTTGTCTGAAAGTTTACTAAAGGGTAAACCCCATTTAGACAGCATCTGTATTAATATGACTTTCTTCCATTCCACCCATGCTACAGAAAATATAACAGGGGTGCACTGTACCATACTGTCGTTATTAACCACAAAAATAACACTTTCAAAATCAGTTGAAATTTCCAATTGACGCACACAGGTAAGAATAGGCTATTAAACAGTGTAGCTCCCCTAATTAATACAATGTAAGTGATGCATACAGTAACATTTTATCATGATGGTGAAGGTTTACTTATGATTAAACACTTCACACAGACACTCAAGGCCCTGGTCTTAGACTGTAATGACTGGAGTTTCATGGTTACCTGGTAAAAATCCAGAGCAATGCAATTATCCCATAATGGAACTGGTAGCTAAATTAATTCATTCTATATGTTAAATCTTTTGGACTGGTAAATCCTATAAATCCTAATTTGTTGTCTTATCTTCATTCATACGTATATTGTTTCCCTTTGCTAGTAACCAAGCCTTTTTGGATACAACGATGGTGGTATTGTATAAAGAATACAGAAAAGTGCATCACAAATACACAAATCCTTTCCCCTTCCACTCGGCTCCCAGTTTAACTTTTAAAGATTCTCACTACCATAATCATCTATTCCTTACCATTTTATAGTTTTTCAAATAGAATTCTTTTAAATTATTGTATTTGCATGGAATTTAACCCCAAAAGTGCTCAATTTGATTGAGATCCAGGGATTGTGGTGGTGCCTCAACTAGCTATTAATTTCATTTTCCTTGTCAGGGTATGAATACTTTTGAATTGTCATTTTTGGAGTTTTGCAAAAGAAATTGCTGAAATAAATAACTGTAAATCTATTTCTTGTAACATTTTTTTGAGAAATTTCTAGAAATTATAAATTTCCATTGGGGTATGTAAACTTTTGACTACAACTGTATGTATGTGTGTGTATATATATATATAGAGAGAGAGAGAGAGAGAGAGAGAGGGTGCTCAATATTAAACCTCTAATGTTGCACTTTAATAACTTTGGCTGGGTTTGTCGGAATTGCCCAGAAATTTGCATGTTCCATTGACTTGACGCCACCTTGTGCATTTAACAACATCTGGATACCAGTTTTTTGTTTTTTTTTTTGTAAAAGTTCCCTTTTTTACCCTATACTTAACATGTTTTTTTTGTCTGTGTGTTTTTTTTTTGCTCTAATGTACAGGCTACACAGTACTGAATTTCTACACCAAACTGAGAAATGTACATGTGGTCTGTGCCAATGTAGAGCCTTTGGTGAAAAAATAGGAAACAGTTCCTGAGTTATTAATATAAAAAGATAACAGGCCAGCATCCTGGAGTTTCTTCGATGTGATGCTACACAGTTTTTAACCGAATTTATTATAGCCTGCTTGAACGCTAGCGCTCTGATACATCCAGCGAATTTAAAACAATCTGGAAAGCTTTCTTTTCTGTTGAATAATAAAAGTGTTTCTTTTGATTAGGAGGTTTGTTACTGTCGTGCGTTTCATGAATTGAGATTCCAGATTAAAACGCTGGGCTGATTGTCTACCTTTATTTGTAAGCCTGTGTTTTTTCATTCTTTTCATCAGTTAAATCGTTTACATTTGAAAATGGTCTCATATTAGAAAAGTGTTAAGGAGTATATATTTTTTCACTATTAGCAACACTGGTACCTCAGCATAGTGTGTCTTTTATAACAAAAAAATACAAGTTGCCCTCTTTTAATAGACACAGTTTGTTTGTGACATTTTCAACGGAGATGCAGAATCGCATTCTAAGTACAGTTTAAAATTACATTTAATAGAATCACTTTAACTGCAGTTTAACACCAAAAAAGCAGTAAAAAACACATTGCAACTGCAGTTTAACAGTAGCCTGTAATATAATCATTGTAACTACAGATTAACACTAGACTGTAATAAAACTACATTTTAATTGCAGTTTTACACTAGACTGAAATAATCATGTAATTGCAGTTTAACACCACAATGTAGTAAAATTCCATTGGAACTGCAGTCTAACTCTCACTGCAGTACAATCCAATTGTTCCTGCAGTTTAACAATAAACTGCAGGAATAATAATACACATTGGAACCAGTTAACACCATACTGCAGTAAAATCACACTGTAACTGCAGTTTAACATTACATTTAATAGAGTCACTTAAATCGAAACCTCCATTCCCTCCCCCCCTCTGTCTTCTCCACTGCTGCTCTCTCGATCGACTCCTTCTCCCAACTCTCTGTAGACTCGGCTACCTCCACTCTCTTCTCCTGCCTCGATTCCCTTTGTCCTCTGACCCCTCCCTCTGACCCCTCGGCCCCTCCCCATCCGTGGCTCTCCTCCGTGCTCCACTCGGCTCGTACCGAACTGCGCTCTGCTGAAAAGAAATGGAAGAAAACCAATCTCCCTGCTGCCTTGGATCTCTATTGCTCGCTCCTCCCTTCTCTTCTACACTCACCTCTGCCAAACGCTACTTCCACTCCATCATTCAGTCTTCTATCAACAATCCCTGTAAACTTTTCTCTACCTTCTCCTCCCTCCTTAGGCCTCCCCCCATCTTCCATCCTCCGTCATCTCAGCTGATGACTTTGCCTCCTTCTCCAAAATCACAGACATCTGCAAACTCTTCACTACTTCGCCTCCTTCCCAACCCATACCCTGTCCTCTGCTCACTTCCTCCCCATCACCCTCTGCAACCCCTACTATCCTACCCTCCTTCCCACCCCTCTCAGACTCCGATCCCTGCTCCAGAGCCATAAACCCACCACGTGTGCTCTGGACCCCCTCCCCATTTCCAGGCTGCTGCCCCTGCTCTACTCCCTTTTATTTCCTCTTTCCGCAATGGGTCCCCTCATCTCCTCCCACGGCTTCTCATATGCCCACCTCTGACTCTGATATTTACTCCTGTATTTCTACCTGTCTCGGCCATCTCCTCCTGGATGTACTCGCATCATCTCAAACTCAACCTCTCCAAATCAGACCTCTTCCTCCCCCACCGCTGATCTCTCTATTTCTATTCCTCTTGAAACCACCACCCTTTCTCCATCCTCATCCATCAAGAACCTTGGTGTCACCCTTGACCCCTCCCTCTCCTACTCTCAGCACATCTCAACTTTGGTACGCTGCTGTCGCTTCTTCCTCTGCAACATACCCAGAATTCGCCCCTTCCTCACTGATTACTCCACGCAGCTCCTAGTTCAGGCCCTGGTATTGTCCCACTTTGACCATCGCAACTACCTCCTGGCTGGCCTTCCTGCCTCTGCTACCCGTCCACTCCAGCTCATACAAAACTCTGCTGCTCGCCTTGTCTTTTCCCTTCCTCGTTTCTCCCATGCTGCACTGCTGCTCTGCTCTGCACTGGCTCCCTATCACTGCTCGCATCCAATTCAAAACTCTTGAAAACTCTTGTACTCACCTGTCTTGATCTTTCTGCTCCCTCCTATCATTTCTCCCTACACTCCCTCTCACCCCCCTCCACTTCCAGCAGACTAGCTGTACCCCCTCCCCCGAACCCGCTCCTTCTCTATCTATCACTACATGTCCTTACTGGACTTTACTCATGCAAATAGTTACTATAAGTTATAACTGCTCTTAGTCAAACTTGCTCTTACTTATACCTTACTGTATTCTTTATTTTGCTCTTAAATGTAATCTTATTGTACTTTCATAACTGCTATTACCTGTATTATGATATTCTGTAATGTGATATTTTATAATGTGATAACTTGTTACGTGATATTTTGTAACATTTGTAAGTCACCCTGGATAAGGGTGTCTGCTAATAAATCAATAATAATAATATGAAAAAGTTCTAACTTTAGTGAAGAATAAGAAATGTGTTAAATCCTTGCTCTCAATTGTAAAAACAATTATTTACATTTGTTTCATGTAATTTTGTTAATGAAGATTGCATTATAAATGTTTCATTAATAGATGATAATTTAAGAATCAGGTAAGACATAGAACATGTAGATGACACTAGTTACATCCAGCATCATGGTCCAGTGGTGCTGTAGCAATGGATATACATGTACTCTTCAACACATACACTTCAGGCTGCAGAACTGTATCAACTTTACAAAAATCGAACTATATTTACATGCACTTTTGATCTCAATACAAATATGAAAGCAATTGACATGTCTCAATGCACTATCACTGTTTTCTAGCATTTCAAAGCATTCAAATAACCATATAGGTTGGCTGGTAGGGAGCCTGCTATGGGGCTTAAGGCTTATTCCACCAGATATATTGTTGCCTCAACAGGTGCTTCCAGGGACATTCCTATCCAGAAATCTGCAGGGCTTCTACCTGGAAGTCAGCACACACTTGTAACTCCCATTACCATATGAAGCTTGTCTTGCAGCCTTGGTTGCTTGTGTTGTCTGTTTTTTTTGGCTGCTTGTGTGGGGGAGGGAATGGTGAGTTTGGGTTAAAAACCCTAAGGCACATTTCCTTGCTTTTGTGGTGATGAGTTCAACCCTAACTGCTGCATTAACATAGTTTTTTGCAATTAATGTACAGTAGATACAGTATATATATATATATATATATGTGTGTCTGTGTGTGTGTTGTGGCAGAGTAGGGGAAGGAAGTGGGAAGGGCAGAGGCCCTGCACACTAAGAAATGTGTGTTTGTGGCTGCTTTATCATTGAAAATAGTAAGGGTCAACACAATCTATTATTATTATTTGTATTATTAATAATAATTTTATTTTGTATAGTGCTTGGGGCATTTCTTTACAATATTTGCCAGCTCCAGTAACAGTTTTATTTTATAACAATGCCCCTGTATTGTACACCCTCAAAGTATAAAGTGAAAGTAAACAAGTATGCAAAACGGTAGAAAATGAACAAGCAGAAGAACGAATCTGCATTGAAAAGCTGAACTGCATCTACCACTGTTAATAATAACAATAAAAATAACTAGAAGTTGCAGGCAACTTTACGGCTTCCAAGTATTTACAGCACAACAAAGTGCGGTTTCAGATGAAAATGGAAATCATATGAACATTTTGTTAATTAGAAAGCATCATTTTAGAGTATGCCAGTAGCTTACAAGTATTCAAACAGAGTAAATGCATTAAGAAAATGTCTTATTTATAACAATTAATGTACATTAGTATATGACTTTATACGCCAAGTTTCACATCTATGCAATAAGCGGTTTCAGAGAAGAAGATCTTTGAATATTGTCAAAAACGCATGGAAAATCCAATATGGCGGCCATACCATGTGACATGTCCGCACCATTTTCACTCAGGTTCAAGTTCTCATAAGCTTTTACCCATGTATGAAGTTTAGTGAAATTTTGAGCAACATATTCGATGCCGGATTTTGTTTGGTCCATGTCAGCCATGTTAGATTGATGAAAACTTAACAAAATTAGAAACATAAATACGCACTATAGCCACCAAATCATGTGACCTATCGCCCTCATTTTCACAGACACAACATTCCAAAATGTCTAACATCTTGAAATATAAGAATATAACACTTCCACAGAAAAATAGAGCGAAAAAGGCCAATATATGCACATTTAGAAAAGCTGCAATTTGATTGGTTCATGACAGCAATGTTTATTTATGTAGCAACTTTTCCTTAATAGCACTGACAGAGGACAGTACAAAGTTAAAGTATACCAAGATTCATGTCAATCATGGACACGAGAGGACTATAGATAGTGTCACAGCTGTACTATTTTCGGTTCATGAGAAGAAGAGTTTTGACAATCTTCCAAAAATCACGCACAATCCAATATGGCGGCCATACCATATGACCCAATTGCACCATTTTCACTCAGGTACAAGTCCGCATAGGTCTTTACCAATATCTGAAGTTTTGTGAAATTCCGAGCAACTTTAACGCAGGATTTTGATTGGTCCATTTCGGCCATCTTGGATTGATGAATACTCACCAAATTAATAACTTTTGATGCTCCTATGTTTAATAAGATACCTACAAAGTTTCAGTTTAATCAGTCCAGCGGTTCTGGAGGAGTTGCATTTTAAGGAGAAAACGTAGAATCCAAAATGGTGGCAACACATCACGTGCGGTCACCCCCAAAAAGTGATATGTGTAATTGCATGCCTAGAACAATATATGTGTGAACTTTGAAGGCAATAGCTGCAATGGTTCTCATAGTTTCAGTGGCTTCAGAAATAGACTTGATTGAGGCTCATTTTGGTGGCAGAAGAAAAGAAAATAAGCCTGGAAGCCTAATAAAATCCACTAAAAATACCACATCCAGTATGATGCACATTGTATTATTCATAACTTGCCGTTTAAAAAAAAAAAGAGCTGCTGCTGTACCCTTGAGCAAGGTACTTTACCTAGATTGCTCCAGTAAAAACCCAACAGTATAAATGGGTAATTGTATAGAAAAATAATGTGATCTCTTATAACAATTGTAAGTCGTCCTGGATAAGGGTGTCTGCTAAGAAATAAATAATAACAGAAATAAAAAAAAATAATAATAAAACAGGAAAAGTAAAGACATATCAAAAACATTGTACAAACAGAAGTTAAAAAATTGGAAAGGCAAGTTTAAAAAAGTATGAAACAGCTTTTAAAAATATTCAAAGGCTCAGATTCCCTGATCACTTTTGGAAGAGCATGGAAAATGTGAGGCGACTTTTCATTGGATCATTTCGTACACATACTATTTTCTTTAAATTCATTGGCTCTTATTTCATTTCTAAAGAACTGATTGGCACAAATTTGTACGTGTAGTAAAAATAGTATGTGTAGTTAACAAAATAGAACATGTAGTGTACTACCCAGGTGGCCTTCCATAATATATTGCTGTACTACACATAGTAATTTATTTGAAACGTGTACTAAACAAGCAAATGTTTTTGACCCAGATGGCCTTCCATACATGCAGTCATGTAGGCTGTTGATTTTCAATCCACGTCCACTGTAGCGCTTCACTGCTGGCATAGCATTTCACACAGGAGTAAAAACGCTTCAGTGCTTTTCAGAGACAGCATAAAATGGCGGCTCTGTGGCAGTACAGGCAATTCACACAGACCAAAATGCCACATCAGTGCCGGATTTGAGTCTCATAATTGACCTATGTGAGAGACAGCTCAGTATCAGCATTTGTGTGTGAAAGGGGCTTTTCTGGGTATATTCTACAGGAGTGGTTCTGTAGATACACATAAGAATGTAGACCTTTTAACCTGGATACACACAACTGTAGTTTTGTTACAAACTTTTCATAGCTAAAGGAGATCTTTTTCAGTCTTTTGTTTACACAAGACAGCCCTTTGTTTACTTCTCAAATGTCTCATGCATGAATATTAAAGCATATTTGAAAGGGTAATACATTTCAAATTATGCCACCCCTTTATTTTATGGTATTTATTATTATTTGTTTATTTAGCAGACACCTTTATCCAAGGCGACTTACAGAGACTAGGGTGTGTGAACTATGCATCAGCTGCAGAGTCACTTACAATTACGTCTCACCCAAAAGACGGAGCACAAGGAGGTTAAGTGACTTGCTCAGGGTCACACAATGAGTCAATGGCTGAAGTGGGATTTGAACCGGGGACCTCCTGGTTACAAGCCCTTTTCTTTAACTACTGGACCACACAGCCTCCTATACAATCATTCCAAGCAGTCCTTATTGCAGTTACTGAAATGTGTTTTTTTTTTTTGATGAGGTGTTTTGACCGGCACTCAGGAACTGGACTTCAGGTCTAGTTGCATGTCATAATATATAGACTAGATCAGACAAAGTAGATTTATAGAAGAGTCAGCGCCGTGTAGTGAGCAGCTAATTTGGATAAAATATAAACAATTCCAGCAACACAGCTGTGCACTAGAGGGCGCTGGTACCAACCAGCATAAAGATAATGTTGTTGCTGTAGCCTACATTACATGTCTATGGAAGTCAACTGGAACTAAAGAGTAGCTCCTGAATTAAAAATAAATCATAGTATTTGAGTAAATGCAATAAGAACTACCGGTTAATGACTGCAAACATAAAAAAGTAAAGTAAAATAAATGAAACTACTTACTCTTTAAATCTGTCCAAAGCAGTGAATATCATTCATTTGATTATGATTATTTGAATTGTGATTGATTGCTTTCTGACATTGTCTGTGTTTTAGTAGCAGTGACAGGATAGCGCTGTGGCCCAAGATGTTACCAAGCAGGAATTAGAGGTTGAGAATGAAGCTGCGGTAAAACACTGTTGCACACATTTAATTCACAAACACGAAACACAGGAACAAACAAACTATGACACAAAGGCCAAAGTAAAGGTTTAAAGAAAACATAAAAACATCAGCTGGGCCACCACCTTCACTCCCAGCAGTCAAAATACACTCAACTCCCATCACCAAACAAAGCATTTTCTTCCCCCTTTATACAGATGGCCATTCTCCAATCAAAACTCAATTACCTAATTGGAGAATGGCCACACCTGTGATTGTTGGCCGGGACAGCATTAACCCCATCCCTGCCAACCAAGCAGAACTTTTGCCCTGCTACAGAAGCCAGTTGTTTTCTTTTGACCTGGACATCTGTTTGTTTTGTTTGATTTTTTAAAACGGAATTCCTTATGCCTTTCTTGCTGGGACCCCCAGGAAAATAAGACGTCTGAGTTTTATACCGGTTAAATAAAAAACATTTGAAATCTGATGTACACCAGGTTAAAGTATGAATATTGAAAAAGTGTAAACCTCTGTAAACCTTCTTAGGTATATCTTATATTAGTTGTGAATGCTGAAACAGCTAATTCAACATTGCATTATTAAAAAAAAAAAAAAAAAAAAGGTCATTATGTCAAGAGCAGTCTGGTGACATTTATAAGCAGATATGCAACTCATCAAACAAAACCAACAACTCTGTATGGGCCTAATTGTAATGCCTTGGGTGACTTAGGTGACACCTTGTGCTTGCTTTAGAAACTGCAGCTGGTTTTATTTTAAGAGCGTTGTAATATGTAACTGAAGTGAAACAGCTTCCTCATTTTCATCAGTATCAAATGATCTCATAATACCAGCTCATAAAGTTTAATGTAAAATGAAGAAAATGAGAAAAGATGAGTATAAAAACTAATATATTTTAAGAGCAAAATGAAAATATGAAGTAGGTGTAATACAGAAAGTGTTTTATAGCATCATTCTTTTCACTATATTAAATAAATCAATTAGTCAGGCATTTGAAGTCAGACAGTGTACAACTGAGCACAGTAATCATGGAGCATTCTCAAATGTCAGAGAAATGATACTGAACATAACGAAAGCATTAGTACTTCTACCAGTCCGGTACAAACAAACAATCTGTCACTAAAGGTATCAAAATCCAAATTTGGCGTGGGGGTCCTCAGTCAGGATATCTATTGTCAACCCCTGGGTTAGAAGATTTGTTGAGAAATTCCCAGTTTATTTATGACCAATGTCATAATGTGTGATTAAAAATATCCATCTAAAGATCCAAGTGATACAACTTGTGATGTTATTGGCAATATCAGAATCTGGGTATTTATTGAGGAATCTATCTATGTCGCACTTACATTTTTTCAAGATGGATAAATACATATTGTCTGTATGGGTGTGACAGGGGAAGTACTGTATGTCACTAACATACTGGCATTTGTATTGAACTGGACTCCACCTCAAATTTTAAAGCTGCATCTGTGGAGTTTAATTAAAATTTCAGAAATTGAGGCGAGACAAATACTTCTCTGACTTAATGTAATTTGACATTTGTCTTAAACAAAACCAGTTTCTTGGGTGTCAAACATGATTAATAAACACCTTATTTAGACATACCTTCAGGACAGAGCTACCAGTTTTTATTTGATCGCTGTAGTCAAATTTGATCGTTGTGTCATCCCAACTTGATCTACTGGTAATCCACAACCTAGAATGTTCAAGAATGAGTCAGCAAGGATGAGTCATGATGCAAAACAGGTACAAGAAGCTATAATAGGTAATATACAGCATGATAAAGCTAAAGGTGCCGGAGAAGACTGTTAAATTTGAAAATGTATGTGAGTAAACAAATGCAATTTACTCCCATACCAAAACATCTGGATTCGTTACATCTTTGGGATGCATTAGCAGGTGTGCTTGAGAGTAGCACACATGAAAAAATAGCCACTAAGTCTATATTAACCTGCTCTGGCAGGAGGGCATCTCAAAAAGAATGATAGAGGTTTTATCTAGGTAATGCAAAAATAATCAATGAGTGAGGGAAGACATAAACACTGAGGGACTGTCTACGTAGAACCATTGTCTTTTATGTTTATCCCACAAAAACTGACCATTGAAATATAATCAACAAAACAATGCAGATCATATATTCAACAAGTCATAAAGTAGTTATTTGTGCATCATATACTGTATGCTTCATATTGATTTTCTAACAAAGGAAAGACTGTGGTTTTATTATTGAAACCGTTTGCCACCAGTAAACCTCCGCTATCATTTAAACACAAAAGCATTTCACCTGGGTTCCGGCATGGGTTCCGGTCCAGCTTAAGTCACAAGTGAAATGCATTTCTGCTAAGTGTTGTAATCTAAATCACAATGCAATGGATCACAGCTGGCACGGGCCATTTATAAGCAGACAAAAAAAGAGGATTATATCATGCTTTTGAAGACTCCTTACATCTTTAACTTATTTGTCTGTGGGGATTTTTTCTTCTCTTTCTACAAAGTCGCAATCAAGTTACACTATCTACAGTATGTGCGTCTACATTACTGGATAGGGAAATTATAATGTGATGCATACTGTACAAGCTACCTGTCCTATATTGTTATAACCACTATTGCATTACTGTTCATTTAGGAAATCTGATATAGAAGTGCTGATGACCAAAACACTCAAATTATCATGCTATTATTTGTTTATTTAGCAGATGCCTTTATCCAAGGCGACTTACAGAGACTAGGGTGTGTGAACTATGCATCAGCTGCAGAGTCACTTACAACTACGTCTCACCCGAAAGACGGAGCACAAGGAGGTTAAGTGACTTGCTCAGGGTCACACAATGAGTCAGTGGCTGAGGTGGGATTTGAACCGGGGACCTCCTGGTTACAAGCCCATTTCTTTAACCACTGGACCACACAGCCTCCTATACACCAAAATACCAAAAATGGTGTTGGACCTTGTGACATGGATGGCTTTAGTGTGACGTCAGACCAGAAAGCAGGAACAAAAACAGACCAGGTAACTGCGGTGCAAAAAGGCGCTGTGGCGCTGTTTTTATTTAAACAAAAAAAAATAAAATAAAAGATTTAAACAGAAAACACTGCTCACAGAGCAAAATAAAACAGGTAAACGAAAACAAGGTCTCGAACACAAACTATAACTCAATCCAAGTCAGGCTGGGAAAATCGCCTTCACTTTTCCTAGATTTAAAGTTTTCTTTTCAGTTTACCTCACAAATACAAAATAATAAACCGCACAGGGGCGGAGGGGTACCCCGTTCTAAAATAAACAATCATGTACAGGGCTCCTCGCCCTGTTACAGACCTTCAAAACCCGGCAGAGTGAGTTTAGCTCTAAACACAAATGAACACTCCCTCTCATGTGTAATGAAATGTGGGCGTTGGGTAATGTTCTGTTGCGTAACTCTTGAAAAATAAATGTATGTGGTCGAGTCCTCATGTCATTAGAAACCAAAAGTGCTCATATACCCTGCTTACCAAACCAAACACTATCTTCGACAGTGCATTAGAAGATCAGCTTGTACTGCATGGAATAAAGTAAGCGAGCAGTCATAGAATTAGAAAGTCTTAGAATTTTATTGTAGCTGTACACTTACATATTTAGCTCTAAGGCGATATAAAATACATTTATATAATATGTCTATTTATTCTTCCGACCTACCAGTACACATATATTAAGTCATTGGAAATAATAGTTACAGGCATTTCAGTGAGTTAAAAACTTCCCTTCCCAAGGTGTTCTTAACTTTGAAGTTCAGCTCTACCTGGGGTGACTGTTTGTGGATATATGTTTAAATATTAAAAATATCAATAATAAACATATTGTTTCAATCATCGTGATGCTTAAGTCAAGTGCCTTACTGAGAAAAAAGGCTTTCCTGCTATATTGAAACTTTAAATCTGATTTTAATTTTTGTATTTTAGATATGAGTAACGTTTCACTACCATTACCAAATAAAGCTGGGTTGTTCTACTCTCATTCACTTTTTTACACTTTGATGTTAATGAACAGCTGCATATTGCACAGCGTGATTCAATCCCATGTCTTTCATCAGATCTTGGTTCCATCATGCAATATCTGTTTAAGACTACTGTGGTAACAGTCAAATATTCACACTGGAAATATTCTAACCTTGCACAACCATATAGAATCAAAATATTGGTCAACTCATGTTGCTGACATTTGAATAGCCTCTTTAGCAATATAAAATAATTTAAACTTCAGTGTCTTATGTTACCAAAGCCCTCAGTAAAATCTGACACATATATTAAGTTTCAGGCTGAGAAGGGCTGGCACTGAGTTGGAAACTTGAAGATGCAGTTTTTGAAAATACATTTCTTAACCAGAAATTCTAGCACATTGTAAATCTGAAATTTACCCAGGTTGGTATCAGTATAACAACGAGCATCTCTAACAATACATGTGAGATTCTTTACTGTATTACTTTCTGTAAAAGCACATGCAACTTCAGAGATTACGTTTTTTTATTGATTTCAAAGCTGATGGTATAAAGGTTCACCACTGTTTAGATCAATTAAATAGACCCCAGTTATGTCTTTAATATTATCTATTCTTTCTCTAAATAAAGATTATTACTGCATTGTACATATTTTATCTAAAGATTTTTGAGAAATAATGTGATACGACCTTTCAGGGAGGTCATTAGTCTTTTCTATATAGTACTATCAGGCTCTTCTGTCATGGGTGTTGAATAAAATGTGTGTCCTTGTGGTCGATGCAGCTTGCTTATTACCTGTATTCAATGTTTGGGTTATTGTGCGTAGTTATTTTTTTTGTCACAATCTTCTACAACTATAGTTTTCCATATCAGTCACCAGTCTTTTCAATCATTCTGTTGTACACTGGAATACGTTCAGTCATTTTGTGGTTACCAGAAAGCTGTCAAGATGGCTGTCAAGATGGCTGCCAGGCAGAAATATTGGAATACGTCAAATATTGGATAAGTCACTGGGCAGCAGTGTGGAGTAGTGGTTAGGGCTCTGGACTCTTGACCGGAAGGTCGTGGGTTCAATCCCAGGTGGGGGACACTGCTGCTGTACCCTTGAGCAAGGTACTTTACCTAGATTGCTCCAGTAAAAACCGAACTTCTATAAATGGGTAATTATATGTAAAAAAGAATGTGATATCTTGTAACAATTGTAAGTCGCCCTGGATAAGGGCGTCTGCTAAGAAATAAATTAAATAATAAGATCCCCTAACAAATTCTCCTAGAGTGGTTGTTCCAAGTTCATACAGAAAATAGTCTTAGAGCTACAGTACAGCAGGGTACAAAATAATAAATAATTTGCCTGAAGTTTGCCAAAGAGAAAGAAACACAGGAGCAAACGAGCAGAGAGGTGACCAGCAACAAGCATTGCAAGAAAGGTTTCCAGAGTAGCAGACCAGAGAACAACATTAGATGCATTGTTTGTTGCTGTTTCCCTGGATCTACTTATTGTATCGACTTAAAACTTTGACAGTACCAGTCACCCATTTTTCATATTGATTTATTATTCATGTTTCAGTAAAAAGACTTCTCACTTTTTTGTCAAAGCTTGTTTTGGTACATCTAAATAGTACTTATTTTATAGAATGGTCATATAAAATAGGGAAGTTGAACACTGGTAATTCCAGGCCTGATTTTCCCATCAGGAAACTCATGGTACTAAATAAAAATGCAAGCATTCTGGAAAACAAGATTTTGTACCAGATAGAGGAACTAGAAGCATACATTTACTGGAATTTTTTTGTATTTTTTTTTTTTTGGTTTAGTCATAAACCTGCCAAAAACCATACATATATTATAACATCTGCTCAGGAGTTACCTGATTTATTTTTTCTACCTGTTATGTACCTGATAGCATTAAAAGCAAAATACAGGCCAGTAACATTTAAAAGATTTCTGCTGTTCTAATTATCTGCTACGTGAGCTATATTGGTCTTAACATAAATAATATAAAAGTAATAGTTAATCAGTAATTGTGACAGAGACAGAATGATTCTTGGTGATAAATCTCCCTCCTGACCTGTGAGGGCTCTGTGTAAAGGGAACAGAGTGCCCTGGATTGGATGGCCAGACAATTCATTCCCAGGGTTAGACGGAAGCCGGCCATCTAGAAAGGGGGCGGAGTTATGGTACACTAAATCATCGACCTGGAAGGGAAACGATGTGGCAGCTGTGGATTGGAGGAGCGGTTGCAGTCGGTTACCAAGGGGCCGTGATTGACGGTAGATAAGGGGACGTAACAAGGTGATCTGTTCCTTTGTTATGGTTCATGCTGAACCGGAAGGAGAACTGTGTTGTTATCGTGAGTGTTTTGTTTGTTTTGTTGTGTCTAAATATATACTTGTTTGTTGTTATTAGACGGCTAACACGATCCAGAGCTGTCGCTAAAGGCCAGCACCAAACCCAGACAACACTGCACTTGTGTCACGATTAACTGTATTTGCACTACGAGCACTATAGCACTCACTGTGGACTTGTGATCGTGTTTGTGTTACGTGTGGGTGTTTAAAATATCGGGACTATTATTTCGGGACCAACCCGTGGATTAAACAGAGCAATACACAACGCTGTATTGCCTGTTATCATTATTGTTTAGTGTTGTCATCAGACTTGGGATTACAAAATAAATCATCATTTCACCAGTACTTTGTTGTTTGTCCTTGTCTTCGCACTGCAAACCACTTTGCCACATTAATACATTACTGTGGCGAAGTGTCCCGCCCCTTTGTTTATTATTCATTTATATTATGATTTATATGTTTATATGACGGCAAAAGTCAATATTATTTGTTATTGTTTTGTCTTTTGATTATAAAACCTCATGAGGATGCGTGACTGATCAGCTACTGATTATTTAACTAGCTGACAGTCACTCATCCTTACTAAACTCGTGCAGACTGTGGCTGAGGGGTAATAAGATAATTAACAGCTAGTTAACCCCTCGGCCAGAATATAAAAGCCTCCAGCTGTCCGCGCTAGAGGGGAGAGAGTCAGAGGCGAGACGGGTTTTGTGGAGAGAAAAACAATTGTTATATTTAAATATACTTGTTTCTGTTATTGTTTGTTTGGCCAACGTGCCCTTTTGTTTTATGGTGTTTTGTGTTTGTTTAAATCTTTTGTTTTTGTTTTATTATTTAATAAAATAGCTGAGCGCCGTAGCGCTCAGTTTCACATCCGCCATCCATTGTTTGGTTTCTGTTACTTCCTGGTCCGTGACATCACCACTCACACGCCACTCAACAACACAATTACAAAAGAAAGTAATCAGTAAAAGTAATCAGTAATCAGTAGTATATTACTTTGAAAAACATCTCTGTCTTCATCTCAGGTATGTTGACCATAATAGGCCATTTTTAAAGTGCTTAGAATGGTTACTCATGTTTTCATTTTAATTGGGCCGCACGAAAGACAGCAAAATTAGATGTACAATAGTCTGGTGACCTTTAATACAGGTATGACTGTATATACAAAGAAACATCAAAAACTGTTAATGAACAATTTCTTTTTTTTTTTTTTTATTAAAGTAGCAAAAACAATTCACATACACAGTATAGAAATGTCTCCTTAATGCATTTCTGTAGAGTATCTTACCTGAATACAGTAGACATGAATTTAACTATATCCATGAAGTGCTTAAACCTATCACTTAAAGTTTTGACAGTTTGAACCCAGAGTAATACCACCAATGGTTTAACACAATTTAATCATACAAATAAATGGACACACAAACAGTTTAGCTTCCCTTTCTGTTAAAATATTCAGTAGTACCTTAGTCACGACTAGCATGCTGATAGGTAGATTAACTATACTATGCAATAATAAAAAAAAGCTGAAAAAAAGCAGGACGCCTGCGTCATTAATAATTCTTTCTTATAACTGCTACTGTATACTATCTTAAGTGACCCTTATTGTATATATTATTAACTTCTCTTGAATCACAATTTAACATTTCACTCCAAGGTTTTGTTTTTTGAATTTAGAACACATAGGATTTGCCTTTTTGAGCACTCAAATTGATTGCAAGCTTCTTTTTAAAAGATTTTTATAGTTTGTTTCTCATTTATTGCATGCCTATCTAAAATGAATGTTGGCATTACCATAAATGTCACAAAATAATCTACCATGCAGTGTAAATGCATAAAAAAGGTTGTAAGGATACTCTGTGTTAGCATGTCGTTATGTATGATCATGCATTCGTAACATCTCTTTGCAAACTTGAAAGCAATAGATTTGATCACGGGACTTTATGTAAACAAAAACAGGATTTACATTTTAAATCAAGGCAAACCTATGTTTCCAACCACAAAAAACAGCTTGACTACAGCCAAATGATTTAACACACAACTTGCTATCGGACAGTTAAAAGTGCCTCCTTGCCAGAAAAGACAGACATTACCTATCCATACACTTTAGGGTATCTATCCCTTAGTAGTCGCACCAATTGGTAGTGGTGCAGGGCAGGCATGAAGATACATATCTCTAATATTGAGTAATTAATACAAACAGTTAGAGTAGAGTGTTTGTTATATTTCCCCCAGATAGTAAAATACAACCTTCAGTTAACTTAGGCCACTGGCTGTTCAGTACATCAACCCATATTTACAGTTTACAGCAGTCCCTGCTGGGTCAAAGTGATCCTTTTTGTGTGCAGATTCTTCTTCCTAATGTCTTTGCCAGCATGTAGGACAAATGCAGCAGATGGTGATAGATCATCTGGACATTAGACAGTGGTATCCACATATGAAGACAGACAATAAGTTGCCTTTTAGTCTTTTTGAACATGGGTTGTCTAGCCCTGCAGCGTTCCCTCAGTGATCTGTTGAATGAAGAGGTTCCTCTCATCCTCTGGGGTCCTTCCGTTCTGAGCTCGGACAATGCAGGTCGGTCGGTGCAGGTTTAGCATGTAGACCAGCTGTTGCTTCTCTGACTTCAGCGCCTCAATTTGGGCTTTGAGGTCAGCGTTGATGGACTCCAGTTTTTCTGATTCCTAAACAAGGTAAAAAATAAAGCAATCTTTTAGTTTACTGGATTGTGTAGTAAACCTTCTTAATGCTGAAGTACACATTGTATGTCAATTATACCTAGGGCTTCTGTTTTTTGGTTTGTATTAATTTCATTTTTTGGTGCTTATTTTTAGCCATTTTCGAGTTTTATGTAATTTTTTTTTTTTTAATGGGATAGGGGTGGTCAACGTGAATTGAGTAACTATTTCCACAGTTTTCCCGGTGTTTATTGGTTATAAACCGATTACATTTTTTTGTGTAGGCATTTTGCCACAGTTTGCAATTCTGTTTTAAATCATCTGTATCTTCACTGTAATACAGCTTAAAATTCCGCGAACAAGCCTCCATTCGGATTTAAAGTATTCAGAACAAATCACTACTCTCTACGTTTACGAGCATAAGAATTCTGAAATTTTTCGGAAAACTAATTCCGATATCAAAAGTCATGTAAACACAGTTTTCGGAAAATGTATCGGAATATTCCGAAAGTCAGCACCTATACATTTCCGATTAATTTCCGAAAACTAACAAAATGTATACACACTTTTCGGAAAACTTATTCCAATAGCGTACTGCACATGTGCAAACTTTGACCTTCATTCCTGCACGTGGTTTTAGAAAACAGAGAAAATAATAACAATCTGTAGGCAGTCTGCATGCATCCATTTATCTAGTTAGGGATAAAGTAATACATTTGTTAATGTCTGTATGTATTTGTTAATAGCCCATACTGAAGCAGCACATGTTTTCCAGCTTTAAAATGATGTGATAATTTAAAATAATGTCTGCAAAAGAAAATGATAATATAGAACAGGATGAGCTGTTGGAAAGGCTGATTGCACATTGTGGGGAATCTGAATAGAGGTATAGGATAGTAATCTTTGAATTTAAGACCTGACACTTCGATAAAGCACTATATTGGATTGGTCTCCGTTCTATCACAGAAATGTCCGGTCTTCAAATCGTACTTAGGCTACTACAGTACTTTGAATGCGAAAATATCCTGCGTTTTCCGAAAACTTCAATCCATGTATACAGTTGAATTCTAATTAGATTTTCTATCGTTAATCATGTAAACACAGAAAAGTGACGTTTTAAGAAAATCTGTTTTCTGATTCAGTTTTCCGAAAAACACTTTGTCATGTAAACATACTGAATTTGATAGATATACAAGTCAGAAAGGATCGAGGGACATTGCTGCACTGGGAAAGGTAGTTTGTTTTTGTTTTTTAAGTAGGAAAGTGGTGATGAGGTCAACATGAATTGAGTAACCATTTCCAGTGTTTTTCCGGTGTTTATAATACACCGATTCAAATCGGTGATGTTTTATCAGTTAAAACTGAAAATCAGAAGTGCTAATTATATTATTATAGTCATTTATATTGTATGTATTATTTTGTATGTGTATAATGAAAGCATATAGTAAAAATAACATTAAAATATAAACCTGTGCGCTAGGGGTATGCAGACAGTTGATAGGTCTGGAAGGGGTTATGTGACAATCAAAAGTTTGGGAACCGCTGATCTACAGCAATTTCACAGTGCTGAAAAAAGCAGCTGTGGCTTAACCTCTACGTCAAGCAGACAAAAAACTTTTTTTTATCATCCTATTCCTGCTGGAGGGCTGTGATTAAACACAGTACATCCTCCTGGAAAAGTACTGTTAGCACATTCATTCCAACTCCTACAGCGAGATGCAAATTGTGCAATTTGAATATTTAACTTTTTAGGCTGTCTGGTTTTGAATCAGCAATATACTGTAGTGCTGGAGACTGAGCCTGCACCTAAGCTTATACAGTAACTGGTAATAACCCTTCCTTAATGTAGTGTACAATCACCTGCATGGTATTTTAATGTTTAATATTGAAATAGACTCAAATCCATATCCTTTTTATGTTTCTTTTTCTGCTATATCTTAATGAATAAAATTAATTAGCCAATGCCTTGAAAACTAACACCAGAAATCTTGAGCACAATCCTTATCTATTCTGGCTATGACACAAGACATGTACATATAAATTAGGCCTTACTTAAACTGTTTAAATATTTAGACTCTCTTGCACTTTTCACTTTAAAAATTGTTACTGAACTTGAATACATTTTTCTAAATATGTGACTGAAAAATATAAATGCAAAAGACTTTGTCATGAGTGTTTAGTCATTTAAAAAGCACATACTTTAATTTTATATTTCTTGTATGCAATTTGACACATATTTGTTCATTTTTAGAAAATAATTTGGTCGAAATTTAGGTAGGTCTTTGCATGAGCCACTTGCTATCCTGAAAAGTAATTCCGACCAACCTGTAAGCTACAGCTATGGCCAAAAGTTTTACATCACCTAGAATCTTAGGACTGAGACTAAAATTTGTTAATTCTATAGGCTGATGCAAAAAGTTTGGCCATAGAACCCATTTTACTGACCGCTTCTCTCTCCCTCTATTGTAAGATGCCGGAAGTAGCGCTTCCTAAATATTATTCAAATTCATATCAATTTCTCACGTGTTACCCACTTTCTGTAAGCTGTCGGTCCTCTCCTTTTTTTTGTTTCTGCATTTGGTGGCAGCTATTTTGTTTCTTTCCCTTCGTCGTTTTTTCCTTTCGTTTTCTTCAGGGGGAATCTGAAAATAAATAATAAGGATTACTTTATTTGTAGAAACCTAACAGGAAACAAAGGATGTGTCCAATAACAATGTATTATATAATAAATGAATGCAGATGTGTAAAGAAGGAAATTCCGATCATGTTAACGTGAATTTCTTCTTCAGAAGGTGATTCTCATGCTATTATTCCTCTAATATTGAGAACACCCTTCCCTTTCTCAGCCCATTTGTATTATTTTTTAGCAACATTTTAACATTGAACCACCTGTACAGGAATAAGGCAATTATTTGCTTACAAATAGCATATACAGGTTTAGTTGTGAAACAGTGGTATAATGTGTGTGTATCTATTAAACCTGTTTATGTGGTTGATATACTGGTATGTATGTATGTATGTTTAAATGGTAGGTGTTAAATAGCCTGTTGATCTATCCTGTTTAAATTAATCCCCCTTGTAGTTGTAACAGGTATTTTAAGTTGCCAAATAAGTAAAAGGTTAAACTGCGAGATCATTTACAGTTATGGACAACAGTTTTGCAGAATTAACTAATGTTGCTTCATAAAGTCGAATGAAACCTGCTGAATAGTTTTAGGTTAACATACTGAATTACATGCCGCATCACAGTTTTCCATATACTTAATGAAAGACTGACAAAAATTTTAAAAATGTGACATTTCAAAATCTAACATGAAATACTGTACCAATATTATGACTTCCAGTAGACTTTTGTGATTCTGTAGTTTCTTTGATTACATGATGTTAAACGTAGCTTATGGACGTAGCTTATGTTTAATCAGCAGTTTATCCACTTATTTCCACTTACATCAAAAGTTGCGGTAAACAGAAATATGTTATTTTGCAACTGTACTATATGCAAATAACTTGAACTTAATTTACAATGTTATAAAGAAATGAATCACAGAAGATAATATATGTTTGTTTTTCATTAGTATTTTGGTTAATGTTTAAACACTTAAGGGTAGATGTACAAAAGTGTTGCGCCTGTTGCAATAGTCACAAACCAGTTGCAAACGAGTCTGAAGTCTAGGATGAAATGTACTAAACAAAATGCTGTTAGCGACTTTTTAGGGAATGCTTTGCGGCAGCAGTTTTGAGCATCTGCATAGGACCATAATCTATTGTGTGTTAATTGTCTAGGTGACTAAGTAGGCCAAGTTAAAAATAATAATAATAATTAAAACAAAATAAAAAACCCTAAAATAATTTAGTTTCAATTTAAAATAATCTTTAATTCGCATTGTACACCAATGTGTACAACGCAGCAGCATGATTAATTTTGTGATACCGGTAGCCTACAGGCTAAAGTAAAAAGAAAGTGTGCTAGGTGTTCATTTGATTTTATTACTGTACTGTATACTGTATAGGCCTACTGGACAGATTTATATTTTTACATAACGTAATGTGTAGCCTACCTAAAACATGTTAGTGTTAGTTCAGCGCAATAATTTATAGTTAAAATACATCGAGAACTATAAATGTATGTGTGTGCGATTTTATTGTATTGTTTTTAAACCTGACACCTCCTTATGTCGGACAAACATGTCCGATATAGCGAGGGGCTACTGTATGATTATAAAAAGCTTTTTGGGGATGAAGGTTGGGGCCCCACCATAGAATCTGATGGGATTAAACTGCCTTTCATTTTATATATATATATATATATATATATATATATATATATATATATATATATATATATATATATATAATAGTATTAAAATAGGTAAAATGAAGACGGAACAGAATGCATTGTATAGATGACGTTTACATTTAACAAAAACAATGTTATTTTGATTCTTGTACCCTTGCATGTATAGACGTTATCTTTCAGGCACCCTCTGCTGCAGCAAACCACAACTCATCTCCCGCTATTTATTTGAACAATGTCACACGACTCTCGCAATGCTAGAGATCTCGCTAAGAAGTCGCAACAATATTTAAATTAGTATATTGCAGCTCTCTTCATTAACATATTTTCTCTTAGTACATACGACACAATGTATACTTTGCGAATTGTCACAACGAAAATGCAAATTGCGGTATGTTTGTGCTGTGACTGGCACATCTTAGTACATCTACCCCTTAGTGGCTTGCTTCAACATGATTTAAATTTTCATTCTAACCTGCTTCTATCAAAAACTACAGATTGCCCTGTCTAAATCAAATGAGCCATATCGGGGAGCTCAATGAAGCAATTCATCATTGGAGCAGTCTAATTTCACTTTATTTTACTAAGGTTAGAATGTGTGTTGAACCATAATAATGAACAGCAATCCTTCTTTGGACCTGGCTGAGAAAGGTTTATAGAACGGTTCACTAATAACAATGTAATTACAAAGTAACTGCTTAATAATGAAAATTGATCTAATAAGAAGTAAACATAAATTAATTATGCATTCCACAACTCCAAACCTGAAATTTATTTATCATAAAGAGGGAAAGCATTATTAGAGTCTGAACATACTACAAATTTAAGTTTTGTGGCAAAAACTTTAAAAAATCTAGCAGGAAATCAGATGATAATTATTTTATAATTGCACTGTTATTAATGGAATTTAAGTGGTTTCTCAGGTCTCTATTAGACGACACATAGGCTTAAGTAGGCTCAATTCATTTTTGGAAGGTAAGTAACATTAAAAGTAACATTAAAAAATCTTACTATACTTCTGATTTTAAAAAGAATATTCACGCATGACAGATACAAGTTCTGAACGTATATTTCTCAAGTGAAGAAACTGTAAATACCTCTTTCTTTACACGTGGATGTTCTGTGGGTCTCTCAGTGTTCATGGTCATGCACTCCACTGTCGAGTTTATTCCGTTTGCTAGACACTTATTAAGGATTGTGAACCTCAGCTCTTCCTTTACCAAAGGGCTAAAGTTTGCAAATTCTTCAAAGCCAAATGACACTGGAGGGGACAAACAAGGCACCACTGCAGAAGCACTGATCTCCGAGGGACCCAGACCAGGGTGTTGAAGCATCATAGTACTAAAGAGCAAACATAATAATAATGTAGTGTGAACCGAGATATCTTGCAAAGTAAATACATTCCATACTGCCCACAAAGGCCAAGAGGCGACTTTATATAAACATACCCAGAGTTACGAAATATTCAAGGAAAATTACTTGTATGACAAGCTTTATCTCAATAGGAAAAAAAAAAAATTACAAGAAAGAATATTATTTTTCCAACCTGACTCTTTGTAATGGGTAAACTTATTTTGTCAAATGGCACCAGTAACACTTCCCTTTTATTTTTCAAATAAATTAACCACCTGACTATTTGTAGACTCTTATAATTAAATATACTTCAGTTACTCACAATAACAGCTCAAACCCATTCTTATGTTGCTGAATGTAGTTGATGACAGGTTTGAACATAACAGACCAGTTTGTGAACAAACCCAAAGCATAGCCATGGCATTAGATTCTCTGTGAGTAGCCCTGGGCACACAAAAAATATATAACATTACAAGAAATTACCTCGAACTGGCCCTTTCCTGAAAGTTACTGGCAAACAAAAACTGCATTTTTTTTTTTTTTTTTTACAACAGGGACAATTACAAAACAGGTTCTAGGAAATAGCTGGGTATATTTCCCAGAAGTGTTTAGAAAATTCCCTTACATGAAATATAGTACAGTAGTCCTTTTTTCAGCATTCAACATTTTACACAACTAGAAAAATATCTGTTTGACTCATGGATAACTCCCTGGGGACAACCCAATATATTAATTTTGTTAACCCAGGACACGATCCAGTAACAGCAACAGGGATTATCAGGAAATGGCATTGTTTGCTTCATAGGAGGAAGTTACAATAATTCTGTCTTCAGTTTTATTTTTTGTTAATTTGTGTCTACTCTGCCTAATCTCTTCACAGATATAATTAAGCCTTCTTATAAACAGATTCGCCCTGGAAACGTGTAACCCTTTGAACAATAATCCAACTATTTATAAGATAAGCAATTTAACATGACATAAATTCACTGCATTCTGTCCAAGCCGGTATGCCTTAAAATGTCTTCTAACCTTAAAAGCAACTAGTAATGTAGCTCAGGGGTTCCCAAGCTGGGGGCCGCAGCACATACAAAATGTTTTCTCCCAAATGACTCTGACAAAGTGATGACACTGAACATAATTGAAAGCAGTAGCACTTCTACCAGTACAAACAAACAACCTCTCTCATGAAATGGATCAAAATCAATATGTTGGGTGGGGTCCTCAGTCAGGAGGCCTACTGTCATGGGGGCCTCGAGCCAACATAGTTTGGGAACCCTGTAGCTAACTTCTTTACTAGTAGAAACGGAAAAAAATAAACTGAACATTTAAACCTTTACATTTTGGCAATATATAAAAACTCGCATCCATAATATTGTTCTTTTAAAGTAACACAGGCTTCACTCTGAGTATAAATCCACAGTTACCATGGTCACCGTTAAATTCAATAGCCCATCTTTTCTGAATACAGAATAGCCATGATGAATCAAGGTTGATACAATGTAACTTACGTAAACGATCGAACTCACACTAACCTCAGTTGCGTTACGTCTTCAGTACTAGGCTAAGCCATAGTTATTTTGCATCATTTGGGTTCATGATCGTGGACTTTTGAACTTCTACTAAGCGATACAGGAAACTCACCAGATTTACGACCTATTGCGTCAACAGAATGTTAAGCAACTGCTCTGAAACTATTATTTAGAATAATTTATTAAATGTGGATTAAGCAACTTCGCAAAATAAATACAGTCAAAGCCTTTTGTTGTACATTATGTACTTTAAAGACATGAATGTAAACATCAACTGGATAGATTCAACTAGGCCAGGCATAAAGTTTTATTTGATTTGATTTGATGATCTATAACTTTGCATACAATATATTATAGATGTCAACGATACAGTACATATTAAAATTATTTTGAAAGTTTGAATTTAGGGCAATTTAAATGTAAGGTAAAATCAAGAGGAAAGTTTATAGAGCATACACATACTTTGTTTACCGTACAAAACAAATATATTCCAATCCGATTTCAATACTATTACCATCCTGATACAAAACAAAAACAAAGAGTGCAGGAAATGGAATATATCTTCAGGAATAAGAAACCATTGCAGCTACTACAACTACTTCACAGTGTACCACATCCGAAAACAGTCTTGCGAACCATATCCGCAACTTCTACTGTAAAACAACAACCACTGATTCGCCTACCTTTCTTTTTGTCTCTATAAGTCATGAAAACGTTGTCCAATATAATAGTTTTCTTCTCTTCCAGCTTAAGAGCCTCTTTAGCTTGAGAGAAAACTTACAGATCTCGCTGAAAGGTTGCATCACCCTCTTTATATAGTGCGAGATGGGAAGCTCCGAGTCTGGTATTTTACTAGGACAGCGTGTCAGGGAGGTGACGTCATTCTATTAATACCGCTGAGGAAGCTTGCTGAACGGTGATGCAACCCAGCAAACCCTGGTCCGCTCACCTCACACCATAACAGGAGTCGACGAACAGCTCATATTCCAAAATTGATTTTTTAACCCATAACATTTCATACTAATGTCCCAATTAAGACGTATCCGTTTAATGACTTATGAACATTGGCATCTGATGATAATGTTGTTGTACAAACGGGGAGGAGGAATTATCGGGGCAAGAATTTGGAAAGTAGAAAGAGATGAGAGGAGAGGAAATATTCTGGGTTTGAGCAGTTCATGTACACATATACTGTGTATTGGGTTAGAAAACCGTACATACGATATACAACTTGTGAGTAATACTGCTACTACGACGACGACTACTACTACTACTACTACTAATAATAATAATGGAGGTGCAAAATATACAGAAAGATATTAACATCTCGCTTTTTAAATACAAGTACAGTACATGACAATTGCTGGGTGTTTATATATATATATATATATATATATATATATATATATATATATATATATATATATATATATATATATATATAAAACTTTTAAATGGAGACCTTGTGTATAATAGTATCTGCTTTTGTGCTTATGTTTTGTTTTTTCGCTGTTTCAGTTTTGTATTGGTAACGTCAATAAAAAATACAAGATAACTAGTGTTTTGAAATAACAGTAGGCAACAGAATATTGTTCCCCAGTATGAGCCAGTATTATTATTATTTTGTTATTATTATTGTTGTATTTTTGTGTGTGTGTGTGTTATTGTTAAGTGAGCAATATTGCCTTATTATGGTAAGAAATACACGGGTAATATTTATTCCCGCATCACGATTTTATGTTGTTGTGTGTGTGTGTGTGTGTGTGTGTGTGTGTGTGTGTGTGTGTGTGTGTGTGTGTGTTTTGAAATTATTTGCGGCTTCTGATATCAACCGTGTTTACAGTAATTTATCGCAGGTTGAAATGGTTTAAATTGTATTTTTTTTTTCTTTCATATATGATCAATGCTCTTACAAAATATTCGTATCTCACTTAATTTAAAAACGTTGTTTTATTATTTTTATGGAGGTATATTTGAAAAGTGGATAGTTTTCAAATGACACAGCCATTGGTGTGGCTGTTTTGTTTTGTTTTGTTTTGTTTTGTTTGTGACGCTGGAGTGGGTCAGTTAATTATCTAATATGTGCTGGGAAGTTCTGGAACATTGATATATAAATCCGCATGTCTTACGTTTGGTTTTATTTTGAGTTGTGCAGTAGGGTTGAAAGAGTTTAAGTACATATTGTTTTTCAGTCCAGCCGTTGTCATCAAAATGTGTGGAAATATAAAGTTTGATTACTCGTGCAATTACTTCAATGACAGTGTCAGCACAAAACAGGTTTAAACATGTTTAATCTGATCTAGTATTCAACATACTGTTTAAATGCTGTGTGGTGGAGGAACATCCTTTGGCATCAGATTGAATGTGTCATTTCTTAACAAGTACAAGAACATTCTTTGGCTTTCCAGGAATCTCATTACATTACTTAAAATATTTTGACTGTGAATAGCATCCAGCAGTGATAGAGTAGTTATACAGTACGTGCTAAATACTAGTTATACTGTATGTTGGTAATATTATTTAAGAAAAGAGAAATGCACTTTAATATTTGATGTTACATCTTTTATTACTATAACCTGCTAACATGAGCATTTAAAAGAACCCATTTTTGATTGTATGTACTTAGTTTTGTGCACGTCATGTTGAAATGGGTTGTCACAACTCACAACCCATTTCATGTTATTCGCTGCCTTAAACTGTGTCACCTGACTACACTAATTCCATTGCACATTTAATACTGACGCATGCGTTCTTGCGGAAAAAATGCTGTGGGAACTACCGTTGGAAATGCACAGACCTTCTCTGCCTTTGGGGGCGTGTCCTTGAGTTACCGCTCTTTAGCAAACCAAACAAGCTATGCTAGCAAGTCTAACATCAACCGATCCAAAAACGAAAAACGTTATGTCAAATTAAACGGATCAAAACCCACACTCGGAATCGGACTGATCAAGGGCGGCTCTCATCCCTAGCGCTTATTTCCATTGAAAAGGAGAGACTTTTAAAACTTCAGGCCAAGAGAGAGCAATTCTACAATGATGTCACGGACATCCTCGTCCAGAGAGAAGGATGGACTTCATATACATCATATGTAAGTGCAAGTATTTATTTTCATTTAATTGTCGGGTATTGGTTAGCAATGTTTAAAGAACGGTAACAGGTTAACTAGATTTGGGCATGTATTTAAAAACACTAATAGTACGAATTAAATCAGTGTGTACGCTTTACAGTACATTCTTTTGTGGACAATAATAACCATCAATTTGACATTGAGGTCAGATAATAAAAAAGTAGGTATTGAAATTCAGTGCCATCTGTCGGTTGAATCGTGTAATTACATCGGGGTTTTTGTTGAGTTGCGTCAATAACAGTCTCGTTCCCAACCATGCATAATTATAATTCTGCTCTCTATAAGCCTGCCAATCGAATCTATGTAAATTGGGGTGTGAGACTGGCCAGTGCCTACCCAACCACTGACCTCACCGCACATTACTGGTTACTGGTTATATACATGAGATATATTCTGGAATATATTATTTAAACATTTTAATTATCCTGATATATTTATGTAAGGAATATTGTATATGTGTGGCCATTAGATATATCAATGGCAACATAACAGACTCCCCCACCACCCCACCGTTTCACTTAGGGTCGTCTACTGCCTTAGTCCAGGACATGGTCCCCCAGCTTCCTTGGCAGCCGCTGGTTGAGTATCCGGCCCCTCCCCCCCATATTAGTTGTCATGTCCATGTCGACCCCAGGCTGGTATGGAGCAAGCCGGTTTCGATGGAGAACGACTTTCCGCCCCTGAGTCCGCTAACTTGGCCTGATAGACGACCTATAATTTGAGAAGGAACTCATAAGGCCCCTCCCATTGGCTGGCTAGCTTCAGGCTCAGGCCCTTCTTGCGTCGGGGCAGTGGACCCACACCTGCTCGTCTCATTGAAAGTCCGCCCCCGGCTTCTAACATCCTATGCCTGCTTCTGCTTCCAATTGATGGACCTGGTCCAGCCGGTTCTGCAAGTCATGGACGTAGTCAAGGTCAGCCACTGTTGTGGAGCCCCCCCTCTGGTGCATGGCCAAACAGTAGGTCCACAGCGGTGCACAGCTCCCTACCAACAACGTGGCTGTGCACCCTGTAGACTCCTGCACAGCCCTCCGGTAGGCAAGAAATGCCAGGGGTAGGTGGCGAGCACAGGCATGCTGGTCCAGCTGGTCCTGGCTGGTCCAGATGGTGAGTTAGGTGGTCAGGGTCTGGTTAGAACCCTCCAGCAGCCCATCGCTCTAGGGGTGTAAGGGCGTAGTGTGTGTTTTATGGACCCCTAGCCACCGGCACAGCTCTGCAAAGATACAGGACTTAAAGTTCTGCCCCTGGTCGCTGTGGAGCTCCTCGGGCATACCGAACTGGCTGAACATGCCCTCCAGGAGGGCGTAAGCCACCATGGCAGCAGTTTGGTCCAGGAGGGCGTAGGTGTTGGGACATTTCGTGAAATAGTCCATGGCCATCAATACGAACCGTTTGCCCTGCTTCGATCTCAGAAAGGGGCCAAGGACGTCAATGGCCACACGCTTCACAGAGAGGCCCCCACCTGGCATTGCTGCAACAGTGCACACGACCGCCCTTCCGTGCAGCACAGGTGTCGCAGCATCGGCAGTAGGTCTCTACGTCACACCAACAGCGCCCCCAGTAGAAATGGTCTCTCAGTCGATGCAGGGTTTTGGCCACCCCGAAATGCCCCATGCCTGGACTCCTGTGCACGGCTCTCAACACCCGCTCCCGGAGTAATTGGGGAATGACCAACTGCCAGCGCTTTTGGCCGGTGGCTGGATGGACCCAAGCCTGGTACAGCACCCCATCCAGGAGTCCCAAGGCATCCTACTGCCCAAAGGGCACCTTGACCGCTGGGGTGAATGTCAATATCTCAGTCCAGGTGGGGCGGTGACCCTCTGTGAGCCGGTTGGTCACCAACCCTAACTCCGGATCTGCAAACTGCATCTGGGCAAGGCCCTGCTTCCAAATCCTGGAGAGGGCCCCTGTGCTGACAGTGGCTGAATTTACCCACTCACCAGAGCTGCAGTGTGCCTCCTTCTCCTCTAACCGCGCACAGGGTGCCATTGTAGTGAGGCGTGGTCGGTGTGTATGGGCGGCCGTACAGGTAGGGGCGAAAGTGGTGTAGTTTCTGCCTCTGTAAGTCGCACGCCATTATGGCCCCTATAAATGCATTGCACCCCACTTTATCCCAGCCTCAGTTGTCAGTTCTGAGTATGCACACTGAATTAACATTGTCATATCATTCCCCAAGGTCCCTAGTGACTCAGCAGGTTCTGTACGCCGCTCCTTTAGCCGTGTTACATGGGTGAAACTGGATGCAGCTTGACCGAATTGCTGTTCTATTACCGCTGCTAGTG
Organism: Acipenser ruthenus; assembly: GCF_902713425.1. NCBI lineage: Eukaryota > Metazoa > Chordata > Actinopteri > Acipenseriformes > Acipenseridae > Acipenser > Acipenser ruthenus. The sequence goes on along the minus strand of NC_081193.1, from coordinate 47,205,380 downwards.
CTGTGTACAGTCCTTTCTCCCGGTGGTAAGGTGAGGATGCAGCTCTGAGCCTCTCCATCAAGCGCAGCAATCAAGTGTCCTCCTTTTTCTCTCTCCGACCATCTGATTACTTTCATGATTGCTTCAAAGGCGCTGTGGAAAGCTTCCCAGCTACCCCACCCTTCAAACCTGTTGACCTTGATGCTGGTTGCTGATGTTACCGCGGCACCGCCACTCAGCCCTGCAGCAGGCTCTTTCCCTGCGATCCCCGGCCTCGTGGGAGTTCATCTGGCTCGCAGTCTTCTCCAGGGACTTCAGACACAGAAAGCTCTCGTAGGATCTCTCTTATTTGCCGCTGGGCCTTGGCACACTGATGATGAACTCGATGCCTCAGCTCACCCATCTTGCGCTGCACGGAGCCAGTTGTTTTCCATCGCCTCTTTCCACACTCACTGTAGCAACTCTCCTCTCCGCTGCTCAGCCCCGGTGAGTACGTCTTCCCGATCTTCTGTCTCGTGTCCTGACATTGCTGCGCTCCGGGGCTGGTGTTTTAATGTTGCCCCATAAGGCGGTTGATCTCTGCTCTTGTTTTCTCTTTGCTTTTGGGGGACTGTGTTCCAGCTCCACCCACCCCAGGCCGGAGCCAACTTCCCCAGTTTCTTTGCCTCCATTTTAGCATTTTCAGGGTTCAAAGGATGGAGGCTGAACCAGGTGTAATTTGTTAAGGCTCAAGACAATTTTATTTTACAAAGAAATAAAATTAATAAAAGCAAGGGAAGGGAAACTAGGAGCAAAATAATAAAACAGCTGAACAATACCCCTATTGCCTTGGAACACGACAACTTTTACTAGTAACCGCACTTGCACTTTCACTCTCTCTCAGACTACTGGACTGCAGCCCCGCTCGGACCTTCATAGCCTCCAGTCCCCCGCCCCCACCTAACGCGGGACCACAGCCCCACTTTCGCGCCAAAACATTCACCCACTCAGGCGCCCCCAACACACACTCACTCACATACCCCACGACTGAGCCACTCACCTTGCACACCCTCCCCGAAAACCCCTCCCCCCATGAACATGGCAACACAGACTCCCCCCCACCCCCCGTTTCACTTAGGGTTGTCACAAAATTATTTAAGCCTAATATATTCCTAATTACGTTTAGAATACATGTCTATAGTATATCTGTATTTGTAGAGTCTTAAGGTGCAATATAAATATGACTGCCTGACCTACGAGGTGCAATATGTTAAATTATTGATATAGTTTTGCTTCTCTGAAGGAGTAAGTAAAAAAAAAAGAGCACACTTCTTATTAGCAAATATACAGCTAGTTTTACAGACCGTGATTAGCACTAATCTTGGACTAAACAATACATCATTTTTATCTTAACAAAGGTAGTCCAAGACTAGTGCTAAGCAGCATCTCTAAAACCAGTCTTCATTTAATTAAAAACACAAGAAAGCAGTTTTTTTCACAGTATTGCCCTTTAACAAAAATAGGAGTTCTTGTTCAAATAAAAAAAAAAAAATTACATTTTGGATTCTAAAAAAACAGGTTTAAATCAGGCTTTACTTCCACACATGCAAAGGCTGCACTGTGTACCCTACCAAAAGCTGTGTCATACGCTAGGGGCAACTCAGAATTTTGTTCTTGTAAAGCCACATTATGTAAACATGCCCAAAGTCTAGAGTGATATACTGTATTAGGGTTATATTTGCTTTTACTCCTAACAGTGAAAACTTAAGAGGCTTTACATTTTAAAGTACTTCCACATCAATACACTTAATACAGATATATAAATAACACCCTAATCATTGGTTAACAAATGATACCTGATTTGCAATATCTACTTAACACTTGTGAAAATGGCCTGGCTAATAACTACATTGTCAGCGGAAACCAGGTTTAACCCTACTTTAAAAAATTCTATTTGGGGGGCAGATAAACCCAAAAATCAGAGCCAGTGGGATGAGTCTAGGCAGTTGACTGTGCCCATTGCTGTTCAGTATTAATGCTCATACTGCACTTTCCCTTTCATCCTGATTTAAAAGTAGCGCCATGTACCTCATCTTTAAAGAGCCAGTATCACATCAATTACTGGTGTATCTTCCAGGATCACTTGAAATAACTTTCAGTACTTTTCCGACATTATGAACTGCTTCTTGCAATTCCAATGTCCTGAAGCTTGGTGGTATTTGTACATTTGTGGTTGCAGTGCACCATGATAAAAGAGTTCCCTTTAACTTTTACACACTGTAGTTGCTCATCATTTTATTTTTATTATTAACATTGTCAATTTGACTGGTGTAAGTGTAGACTACACATTATCTTCTATATTACCTATCTTTATCCTTTTTTCTCAACTGGGGTCAGTACCACAGGTCTTGCAAATGTTTATAACAAATTTGATTCAAAGAACCTATAGTGTTATTTTGGCAAGTGGTTTGCAGTGCGCAGGTGTAGAGGTGATGCAGTGCTCAAGAAAAGGACAAACAAAATGAAATGGTGGTTTATTTATAATCCAAAGTCTGATGACAACAGTAAAGAAATGGAGGGCTGGCAATAAACAGCGATGTGTATTGCACAGTTCAATAAACAACAGGTTGCAGTCCTGAAATAATAGGCACAGTTAAATACACACACAAAACACAGACACATCACAAGTCCAAAGTGAGTACTGTAGTGCTTGTGGTGAAATACAATTTTAATCTGTGAACAATGGTGCAGTGTTGTCCAGGTTTGTGTTGGTCTGAAGCGACAGCCCTGGATCGTGTTAGCCGTCTAATAAATAACAAGCAGTACAATTAGACGATTCAAACAAACAAAACACTCACGGTTATTTTACACTCGTCCTTCAGCGGTTCTCTTAACCATAAACAAAGGAACAGATCACCTAGCCAGGTCCCCTATTTGTACCTTCAGTCACACCCCCTTGGTTAGCGAGTGCAACCGTTTCTCCCCCTTTCTAGATGGCCGACTTCCACCTAACCCTGGGAATGATTTGTCAGGCCATCCAGTCAGGGGCACTCTGTTCCCTTTATACAACGCCCTCACAGGTCAGGAGAGAGATTTATCATCAAGAATCATTCTGTCTTTGTCACAAGGTGACAGTGTCACAGGTTACTTCTGTTGCAGTGAGCAGGTAAGCCTCGATTTCTGCAGTCTTTAGAAAACAAGTCAGTGTTATTTTTAAGTAGCACTTTGATAGCTGGAATAATTTCTGGGACCTAAATTGAAAACAGACTCAGGTAAACCAGCAGGAGACAGGTCTCTCCGAAATGAGAAAATGAGGGAATGGTAAAACACAGAATTAAAGCTTTTTTCGATGAGGTAAAATTGTTTATAATTAAAAAAGAATGCATGTACAACACTATGAAGGTTACAACATGATATGGATCCTTAGATAGGAGCCTGATAGCACCTTCTTGGGGTACAGTGTCTCTAGCTAGGGAAAGTAATTTCAGGAACAAAAGCAGAGGAAGCCACTCCTTGTCTATTAAGTACCATAACTTAGCAACTGTCATGCAGCCTCTGCTTGCATTCCACTAATACATGTGAAGTATGAACGTGTGCCATAGGGATCTAAGTTGTGGTGTGCAATTCCCTATGTCAAAGCCGTTCCCATTGCCCTTCATGTTTTATTTGCTTGTGTGCTGACCGTTACCATAGCTGAGGAGTCATAGCACCAGTCTGCTATAATTCCATCAGGGACTAAGAGAAAACTAGATTAGAAATAACAAGGGTGTGAAGGGGATTTTATTAGTGCTGTAAAATGTTATTTGCTCTCCTTGGTTACTTTCTAAATTCCTTCTATATTTTTTGGTAATACCTAAATGTGTTGATACAGGAGTCTACCAGGCTATGTAGAAATGGCAAGGGCTCAGTAACATACACCCCCGCCACAGCTGTACATTCAGGAGAGCTGTCAGTATGACAGAAAATTGTATAATTACAATGTACAGTACAAAATAGTATAGAATAAGAAATGGCAATAAATAGTTTATTAAAAATTAGATAAGTGGTACTTAAGACCTAGATGTTGTTATGTTTGTATTATTATTATTATTTATTTATTTATTTATTTAGTTAGTTAGTTAGTTAGTTAGTTAGTTATTTCTTAGCAGAAGCCCTTATTCAGGGCGACTTACAAAATGTCATTATATTATTACATTATATACCAAGCATCAAAAGAAACTTATCACTATTATAACACATTTATTTTTGAAAAAAACGTATATAAATGATGGACAGTGACAAAATGTTTTTGGTTTCTTTTTAATCACTCGATCATTCATCCTTGACCATGACACGCTTGAGTGACTATGACTGAAGCATACGCACTTAATCATCTAATTAGTGAGACAGTTGATTGGACACTGGATATGGAGTGATTTCAGCTGTTGAATTGAAATCTTGAATAAAAGCAATAAAGAAAATCACAGAAAAAAAACAATATGACACGTCTGTCAAGAGAGCAGGTTGGAGGCTGGACTAGGGCAGCGTACTGTCAATGACAGGCCACAAACTGGGAGACCAAGAGTCACAACACCTGCCCAAGATCAACAGATCATTTTGCAGCATCTTCCTGATGTCAATTGTTAATCAGCACAATAAAAAGTTACAGCACCTGCTCTAAAACAGAGTTTGTCATTTTTCAATCACATCTAGTGAATTTTATCCAAATATAAGTGATAAGTTTCTTTTGATGCTCAAATATAAGTGATACGTTTCTTTTGATGCTCAGTATAGAATATCACATTACAGAATATCACATTACAGATAAGAGCAGTTATAAAGTACAGTAAAATCAGTAGAAAATAAGATCAAATTCAAATAAGAACAAAATAAGGAATACAGTAAATATGGTACAGTGTGTTACAATTACTGATTTACACAATGTAGAATAACTTCTTGTGTTCTCAAGATATATGTACAATTATTATTTATTTATTTGGCAGATGCCTTTATCTAAGGCGACTTACAAGTGTTACAGGGCATTACAGGGTTACAACGCAAACTTGATATTTAAATACAGTACAGTTAACAGTAAGAGCAAATAATACTAAAAATAACTAAAATACAATATGAACTAGGTTCAACAAGTTAGGACTACAACACGTTATATCTACAGTGACATATTGGTAATGCAGTAGTGCAGGGATAGTGCATCAGCTTTAGGTCCAGTAACATGGGGCGTAGGTCAGGAAAGTCCAGTGCATAGTAGGAGGAGTAGATCAAGATATCTTACAAGTGCAGTCTAAACAGATGGGTCTTGCGGAGGATGCAGAAGGCAGTGAGAGACGGAGCAGCCCTGAAGTTATCCGGTAGCTGGTTCCACTACAGAGGGGCTAGGGAAGAAAAGGAGCAGACATGGGAGGATGCAGACCAGTCGGCCAGTAGAGGAGGAGCGGAGAGGGCAAGACAGGGTGAAGGGAGACACAAGGGATTGGAGGCAGGAGGGCAGTGTGGTGAAGAGAGCGGTAGGCAAGAACAAGGGTCTTGAATTGAATGTGAGTAGAGATAGTTAGCTGGTGGAGAATGTGAAGCAAACGGGTAGCATGAAAGTAGCAAGGTTGATGACGAGCAGCAGGATTTTGAATGAGCTGAAGGGGGCAGATAGCTAGACAGCACAAGAGCTTGGACCAGGAGTTGGGTGGAATAATTAGTGAGAAAAGGATGGATTTGTTAGATGTTGTTAAGAAAGAAGCGTCAAGTGTGTGTCAGGGAAGAGATGTGTTGAGAGAAGGAGAGGAAGAGGTCAAGAGTAACACGTAGGGTTTTATCAGAAGGGGATGTAGGGAGAATGATAGTCAGGGGATAATGACATGGACAGGCAGAGGAGGGAGAGAAATCAGAAGGAAAGTAGAGAAGGTCAGATTTAGAGAGGTTGAGTTTGAGGTGGTGAGAATGCCGAGAGGCATTCTGAGATGCGGGGAGAGAGTCCTAGGACAGATTCTTGAGGTACACCTGTAGAGAGGGAGTGAAGTGAAGAGAGAGCCACACCAAGAAACCTAGGGTCTAGGAGTAAGGAGCAAAGGTCAGTCAGGTTGCTTGAAAGTTATAAATGGGGGGGGGGGGGGGGGGGCTAGAAGGTGGGATGTGTTTAGGTGTGAGGAGGAAGGAGAAGATGGTCTAGAGAATAGCTTCTGAATGTCCTCTACTTTGGAGCAGAAGGAGGCAAAGTCATCATCTGTAAAGGATAAGGATTGGGGAGGGGGTGGGGGTTTGAGGAGAGAGGAGAAAAGTCAGCTGGGGTTGTTAGTGGAGGATAGGATGGTAGATTGATAGTAGGAGTGTTTGGCAGAGGCGAGGCTGTCAAGAAGGAAGATAGGAGGGAGCAGTAAAATCAGAGGGTAACTGATATATCCCCAATGATTTATGCTAGATCATTTCAATACCAATCATTTTAAGCAGTTTTCCATAAATGGACAAAAATGTAAGTGTGACATACTGTACAGATGGACAGATGTAAAGACACCCCCATATATATGTCATTTGATTACTGATATCAGTATTTTTTGTTGCTATCAACAATTATATTAACATTTTTAATAATGCTTTGTTAACCGGACAGGATCAAGATATATTTGAAATTTTTCAGGGTACTGTCAAACTTAGGGATCTTCTTAGCCAATCAGGTTTTATATAACTGGTACATTAGATGGCCTCTAAAGCTAACAGGACTTTAGAATATTCAAACTTGCTTCATACAGCGAAAGCAGCTGAAGTGATTCATTTTATATAATGTCATTGTTTTATCTTATTAAACCCCTAACTTCAATCCTTAACCTTAACCTAAACATTATTATCAATGTATTTGATCAATTACATTACCAATTTAAAAAATACACAGCTTGATAACAAAAGCTAACATTTATCATATGAATAAATCTCTTCTTGGATATTTTTTATATCAATATTATCATTTCTGGTAGTGATTATTTCTGGCTTTTCCCCACACTTGAACGCTGTCATGGTTCTGTTCACTATTAGGCAAGATGGGCACAATTCTAAGGAAGTAATTATATTTCAGCTTAACAGTGCACACAATTTCAAAACAGTATTAAACACTACACATTTTATTGTGCTTAAAAGCACTGACATTTCCCAGTTCAATGCAGTTTCCTTTAAACAATCTCCCGTCATTATCAAAATAAACATGACTTGACATTTCCTTGTTTTAATGGACATATCATTTTTCTTTTTGTAATACACAACAATAAGACAAAGCAATTATATATAAAACCTGAATTATTGCATCTCTTATCTTTGGTTTATGACTAGTTCTTTAAAATATATAGCATTGTTTTATTGTATATCCTTTCACTGTGAGAAAAAGTATATAATTAACTACTGTATACTGCTCCTGACATTACCAAGTAGTTAGCTATTTCTGTGTGAGTCCACAGAGCAATCAGTTAACTGTCTCTCCTCACAACAATAGCTGGCTATCCTGGAATGGAAAGTTAAGTCTGTGTTGTCCTTATGCATACACTTGGCATGATGTCATACACTTGGCAAAGACAGTGTCGACAATTTAAGATAACTGCACTTCATATCAATTTGACATGAAACTGGCCAATTAAAGAAAACAAACTAATTCCTATACCTTTTGGAATGCCTGCCCCTCGACTCAGTGCATTTTATTAATTTGTTGAGCCAGGAAAGAGAACTTGAAGGCTCTGTCTCGTATTCAAGAGTGTGGTACCTACATGTATTTTAATTTATTGTCACCATCACCTACATTATCATACTTGTAACAAATGTCCAAGAATAATTATCTCAAAGTTGGGCAAGCGGTTCTAAAGATATAGCCTTGCCCAAACAATCAAAAGATTATGCTATCCTTAACTAAAGAATGCCCATACCAAGTTTAGAATTGGACAAGTGTGACACCCACCAGTAAATCAAATAGAATTTTGCATTAATCAATCAATATTTTCATAATTGCTTAGGCAGCCCTCTGTGCAGACAGAATTGTTACATAAACTTACCAGTGCATGTGTAAGGTGTAATCTATCTAAAGTATAATAACAGTTACTGTATTCTACTGCAGACTTTGATAAATGAAACCTATTTTATACAGTAGTGCATAACTGCAGTGAATAAACTGTATACACAATTTAGGAACAGACAATAAAAATCTAATGCCATACTCAGAAACAAAAAATAACTGATGACAACTTAATTTCAGAATTGTTCAACTACTGTACCTATTAGCGTCAAACTACAACATATCCCAACAATAAGAAGTTTTAATACTGTAAATGGGGTCTTATTCAACCACGAGGTCCTATATTTGAAAACCTGCACAGAACATATAGTTGTAGGTTACCTAGAAACCAAAGCTGGTTTAAAATGTATACAGTTTAGACAATAGAATTAAGTAACAAAAACCTGCAATATCGTGTTGCACTAAGTAAAGCAGATGATTTTTGTATTATCTTTCAAAATCCTGCCAACCCTTATGCAGATGTGCCCACATTCTCTAAAAAGAAACAGAAACTGTTTCTTATCCACAGAAAGTATGCGCATCCACCACTTAAGTTTCAATTTATCCAGTGTTTATTACTGAAACCTATGGTAATGATTTCAGACTTGTGCAATCATTAAACAAAAAATAAAAAGGGTGCACATATAACCAAGCCCTTTTCTTTCAACAGTATAACTTTAACTCAGTATAACATTAACTAAATGCATTTACAATAATTAAAATATTATTATTATTATTATTATTATTATTATTATTATTATTATTATTATTCCTATGACATTTTAAAAACATATTATCTTTTGAAAAACTAACAGTTTCGAATAATTTTTTTGGTATAAAGCAAATGGTCGTACCGGTAGGGTTAGGGTTTATTTTCACGAGTCAATACTTATTTGAATGTAACTTTTGCCACAGTTCATTCGTTGGTGTAGCTATCCCTATTAAGGAAAAAAAAAATTACGATAGGTAAAATGTTATTGTTTGCGTTTTGTAAATCTCTGTTTTTGGAGTACAGAATGCGAATGTTTCTGTTTTCAGTATTTAGTAATTTTTGCGAGAATTTGGGATAGTGCACTGTGACTACCTTAAGAAAACTTAGCACTTTGCTATTCGCACTGAAGCAAATACGTCATCTTGTCGGGAAGTAACCATCATCCAACTGAAAGGGATTGTTACAGACTGATAATGTATTTAAAACGACTGAAACGTCTGTAAACTAAATAGCATGTGCAACCAAACAGAAAGTAATATGGACAATTTGCTGTTTCATTCCTAGTGACACATTGCGTTCCAGTAAAATCGAAGAGATTACTCATTCTGGGAAACTGATAACATTGCCAGCTTGTATCACCCTTCACATGATGTGATGTAATCGTGCAGGAAGATGAAATGGCCCCCAGTCTCTGAAAAGGTTGTTGTTACTTTGTTTAACAGTGTTTTACAGAATGTGTTCACGATTATTTGCTAGAAACGTTCATACATACTATATGTATATGATGAAATAAACAAAAACAAATTGATAGACTAGATAAGCTATATTGTAAGGATACATTGCACTAAATACTATAGCGACCCGCACACTAATTCCTGCTGTTCGTAATTCTACGCCCGCTGCTGGTGTGTGTGCCCCTGGCTGTGTCCTTGTCTGTGAAGTCCCAGCCTGAGTGTGGAGCCTTTTGTGTCTCCCCCGTGATTGGTTGTTGGTTGTCTGTCCTTATTCTCGTGTTTTCTGCCTCCTGCAAGAACGTCACAATATATTGAAAAGTAATAAAAAAAAATAAAAAAAAACACAGTCGGTCGGTAATGCAAATGATATTTGTAATATATTTCACCTATTGCACGTTTGATTGCCCTTGTATTGTTAATGTACATATTACATGACGTACGGTCAGTCGTATATTTTGCAATTAAAATGTGGTTAATTGGCTGTCCATTTTTTTCAATGAGAAATTTAGTCCCTTAATTTCAAGATCATTTTTATATAGTACATTATTATTATTATTATTATGAGTGGTGTTATGAAGTGTTAAAACAGAGGAAAACAGTTCAGGAGAGCTGGGCCAGTTGAGATACTTGATTTAACTCCCTGTTTTATGATAACGTTTTATGAGGACACTCATTTATGACATAACAATTTGATAAACATCCCATGTTTTTGTGGAAGCTCTGAAGGTTTTTTTTTTGTTTTTTTTTAAAATGTCACATCCCTGATAAATGTATGTGGGATGCATTGTTTTTAATCATCAGCTATTCTGTCCCATTAGCTACATTGTATACCCGCAGAGTTTAAAATGTCCAGATAAACTATAAGCAACTTTGAAGAGTAAAAAGTTATTTGTTTAATAAAGTTTTTTTTTTTTTCTAATTATGTATGAGATCCTGGTATTATTTTCCTAAAACTTCTCAGAGGAATCATTACAACTTCAAGGTAAATCTAGCTTTTAAAGCGTTTTTTTGTTTGTTTGTTTTTTTGATGAAGACTGTACTGTGTGATAGAGCCTTCGGCTCGGGAGTCAACTGCCACTCAGTAGAGCACTCTTGCTTAGTTATAGTTAAAGTAAGCACAAGATCATAATAATTGTTTACATCGATAAGCATCATGAGAGCTTCTCCTGATCTGAAGTCCTGGGTCTCTCATGTTTTGTGATGTGGCATAATATGTACAGTGATTTCTAACCCAGGCCACGAGAGACAAAAGTCTGCTATGCCACCTAGCCCTCTTTATCCAACCAGTTAATTAATATGTTACATTAGTTGTGGTAATTAGAAATAATAATTTTTCATACTGACATCTTTAAGAAAAGCAAACAAAAATAGGAAGTACTACTTTCAGAGAGTACTGTGTGAGTTTCACTTACTTAATTTCCCTGTTGAACTTAACTGTACAAGAATAAATATTAAGCTTATTGACATGATAAACCATCCAGAGAAGATTTTAGTCAGTTTCAAAACATTCAACAACAATAAAATAGAATTGTGGAAATAAAAGCCAGGACTGAACGAGGTTACCAGTTATGTTCACATAGTAAGAAAACTGGTAATTTTCCTCTTTCATTTCAAACGTCACAGGTGATTTTCAAAAGCATAAACAACGAACCACTCAAGCCTGACGAACAAAGACCTAATTTAGTCTTGCCTTCTACACTTCACCACCCCCAAATATTATACAAATAAAACCAATTAAAAAAAAGGTGTGGGAGAAACTATTTTGTTTGCTTCAGTTCATGTGACTTTCTAGTTTCGCAAACAAAAGTTACTCACTCTTTTATATTAACCATATATATATATATATATATATATATATATATATATATATATATATATATATATATATATATATAGTATAAACTCAAGCTAGTGCAGGGATGTTGATGAATATAAAAAAAGTACATTTATAACCTTTGTGACTCAGCATATTTTTACTCTAGCAAGATATATGGCATCATATGTTAGTATGCATAGTGACATTGCTTTCTTTAAATATAAGTAGTAGTTTCCTTGTTGCATTCAAGCAATTCAGGGCAGCAAGAGTCATTGCTATTTCAAACAGTTAAAGTTAAATCAGTCATACGCCTATTCTATTTTGTGCTTCCAACATGTCTATTTTATTTTGTTTACAAGGCTGTGACCATAGCAACCCACTGACAGTGCTCTCCTGCCAATTCAACTCACATTTCAATCCAGGGAAACTGCCAGAGAAATGGTCCATTGAAACACACATCAATGCATCCCAAGCATTTAGAAATGTCTTCAGACTTTTTTTGTTTCTGAGTGCCTGTTCATCAACGTAATGTTAATTAAGGATTTATCATCATGTCAATCAGATTTAACTTGTGACATTATAAGCTGCTGTCAGTCACAATTAAATGGACAGGAACATATTTTGAAAGCAGTGACACCAGTCTTTAATTAACTGCATTGTAAACCTGCTCACATCCCTCCGAACATGTCCTGGAGCGAGTAGGTAGGACAGATGAACCAATCAAGATGCTGAACTTTAGGAGCGGCGCCCATATTGGCTGATGTTGTGAATTCAGAAGAAATTGACAGGAAGTCCCAATGCTTAACTGATTTATGACCAGGGATATGTCACTAAAAAATATAAAAACAATCACAATTATGTTGAAAACGATATTGCAGGAATATGTACAACAAAGCAGTAAGCTAGGGAAAGTAATGTGTTGTGTTTTAAACCCTGCACCATGTTAAGTAACACTTTAATTAGAAAACACATTGAATATATGGCCAGTATTTCCTAACTTGCTGTCATACAAAAAAGTGTAAAATCTGGACTATGGCATCGTTTGAAAAGTCATGTGATTGTTTGTAACCAAACTGTTCTTTAGTGGTAATTTGAAATAGATGCAAATTGTCCTACTGTTAGGATATGAGTTTATCTAATTGGAGAGCAGGTTTGAAGCAACATCATTTCACCATTGCATGGTGTGACTCTCGGCTTCCCAGATTACTACACGCAATGAATGATTAATGAGAAAGTAATGGATAGAAAACATCAAGTAACTGTGCCAGACTGCCTCTTTACAGTGCATTAAGAAACTTGTAGCAAGAGATTTGAAGATGTAGAATTCGGTTCTCTGAGATTCTCTCTTTCAGCGGGTTTATTGCGAAGAGTGTGTTGTTCAGATATTAGATACAGTATTTCATACAATGTCATTAATATCCATGCCTTACTAGCATTAGCCAATTTTTTTTTAATGATACATGTAAAAGTATTCCCTTGTCATTTATGATGATTCTGAGTAGTTCTGTTGCTCCAATATTGAGAAGTGATCATGTGGCAATCCCAACTACTCTACAACTATAGAGGAAGTAGATTGGGATGGGAGTTGAAAGGTCATATTGTCACATGATTTTTATGAAAAGAGGGCTATTCATTGCGGACACTCTGCAACCAGCTCAAAACCAGGTAGAGGCAAATTTAAAGAATATTATATTCCCCATAATGATTGCAACACCATAAATTAAATAGGTACATTTAAGGTGCATGCAATTTAAAAAAATGTAACTTCAGTTTAAAAAAAAAATAAAAATACATAATTCAGTATCAGTATAATGAAGAAGAGGTATATGAACAATATATAGAAAATAGTACAGAACAGTGTTTTTCAACCTTTTATTATTATTATTATTTTTAAAAAAACAACTGCAAACCTTACGTCCGGAGGTTTCAGCTCAAGTACCCTGTCGTGTGGTGGTGGACGGTCAAGGCTGGTCGGTTAGCGGCAGAAATAGCAAACCCCAAACACAGAACTTCAGAATAAAAGCTCCTTGGCACACTTTTATTCAAAGACAAACAAACTCTCAACACTCCTTTGTTCCCTTTTTACACCAGGTGACCAGGGGCTTAATTGATTATTATTATTTATTTTTTAGCAGATGCCCTTATCCAGGATGACTTACAATTGTTACAAGATATCACATTATTTTTACATACAATTACATTATTTTTTTACACATTATTTTTACATACAATTACCCATTTATACAGTTGAGTTTTAACTGGAGCAATCTAAGTACCTTGCTTAAAGGTACAGCAGCAGTGTCCTCCACCTGGGATTGGACCCATGACCCTCCGGTCAAGAGTCCAGAGCCCTAACCACTACTCCACACTGCTGCCCTAAATCTATAATTCAGCTGGATGCAGACAGATGCTAATGTTACAGTTGTATTACTGCAACTCACATGTACACTTTGCTTTCCAACTTCTCAACTCAACTCACTACCTGGTTTGTCAATAAAGTTTATTGAATAGAAAACCCTTCAATAACTTTATACAAACACTAATACACTAAATCATCCAAAATAATACAATCTTTCACCTCCTCTGTAGACGGGGTTTTCCACTCCTCTCATCAGACCATAGAATCTTCTTCCACTTGGTCTCAGAGTCTCCCACATGCCTTCTGGCAAACTCTAGCCAAGATTTGATGTGAGTTTTTTTCAAATGGCTTTCTTTTTGCCACTCTCCCATAAAGGCCAGTTTTGTGAAGAACCCGGGCTATTGTTGACGTATGCACAGTGTCTCCCAGCTCAGCCATGGAAGACTAACTCCTTTAGAGTTGCCATAGGCCTCTTGGTGGCCTCCCTGACTAGTGCCCTTCTCGCCCGGATACTCAGTTTTTGAGGACGGCCTGTTCTAGACAGATTCACAGTTGTGCCATATCCTCTCCATTTCTTAATAATGGACTTTACTGTGCTCCGGGGGATATTCAATGCCTTGGAAATGTTCTTATATCCTACCCCCTTTTGAAGACCCTTATTCCGGATTTGCTTTGAATGTTCCTTCGTCTTCATGATGTAGTTTTTGTTAGGAAATGTACTAACCAACTGTGGGACCTCCCAGAGACAGGTGTATTTAACCTGAAATCATGGTGAAACACCTTAATTGCACACAGGTGGACTCCATTCAACTAATTATGTGACTTCTAAAGACAACTGGTTGCACCAGAGCTTATTTAGGTGTGTCATAGCAAAGGGGGTGAATACTTATGCAATCAATCATTTTCTGTTTTATATTTGTAATTAATTTAGAACAATTTGTAGATTTTATTTTTCACTTTGACATTATGGACTTTTTTGTGTTGATCAGTGGCAAAAACTCCTACTTAAATCCATTTTGATTCCATGTTGTAACACAATAAAATGTGGAAAAGTCCAAGGGGGGTGAATACTTTTGAGAGCCACTGTATGTCACAATCGCTTGGGACTGACAAACTGTTGGTTTAGGACAGAATACCAAACAGTAATTCTTAAACCTTATAATTACACACCTTTGGATGCACAGAATCAAAAGATAGTATTTGTGAATCGCTTTGGAAACACGTGTATTTGCATTCTATTCGTTAGTTATTATAAATAATCCATTTACTTCCCATCTCAGCATAATTATGTGTGCCATTTAACATTTTTGCAACATCAAAAACATTAACCTCAAGATAAAACTATAATAACTAACAATGATAAACATTTTATTAAAGCCAACATAAAAATGATCCAGGGGAAATGTTTTAAGTATTGCTATTTGGTATTTGTCCTAAACCAGCAGTCAAAGCAGCAGACAATTATAGTTACTTTAGGTGCTATTCAAAACTAAGTTAATGTTGTTGTAAAATATATAAATTACATCTTAGAACTTAAAGGAAAAAATAATGTAATGGGTGGCAGTCAAGGGGTTAAAATACATGGATATTTTACCAAAAACATTTTACATAAAACAGCCAAGATCTTTATGTGGCTGATCCCTTTATTCGAACTTGTCTTTTTTTGTTCAGATGTAACATTCAACACTGACCTTCATAAAGCCCGTATGTATCCTTTTTTCAATTTACAGAGGGAAATATTTGCCAAATAGTTACAAAAGGGACTAAATCTGTATTTAGTAATTCTTAAAGTTTCTGCCTGGGTCACAGGATAGCAGTCATGTGATTTCCCTTGTACCATATCTCTAGCACACAAACACTGGTAAACAATCTACCAGTCATGTGACGATGATATCTTTTTTTCAGTTAGAGTGAAACAAGTTGCATATGACCATTATTCAACTTTTTCTTTGTCTGACTTTGTTGCAACAGTCTGCAATACATTTTTGAGCTGTAGACTTGACTTTGAGACACACAGCTACACGCTGATGAACATATTTTTGTGATTGATCTGTTCCCAACCATAACTATTAAACATTTAACAGTGATGAGTTTAGAAGTTCTACAAGTCATTCAAAGACTATCTTTTAGTAATTCTTGATTTAGTATTGTGTAAAAATGAATTTAATGTATGAAGATTCATTCTATTTGCAAACTAAAAGAACAATCCAGCCTCTTTATATGCTGTACAATTTGAACAAGTGGTTATATTTAACCCACATGTTACATTTATTTACAGATGGGTTTGGTACATAGATGGTGGATTCTTAAATGTTTTATAATTGGCTACATAAACAGAATAATGATGTCATAATTATAATGATAGATGATCATTAGAATAATATTTTTTGGTCTTGCACCTTGAATCAGTGGGATGCATTTGGTACTGTTTTGGACATGATAGATATGAAAACTTTTTTTTTTTCAGACCAATTACAAATGAAGAACACTCTCAGCAGCATGATAAACATGACAGTCCTGTATGTATTTTTAATGCAGCTTATAAAAATATAATTGATACAGTTATACACTCAAGACACATCCAAGTGTTTTTAGCTGTACAATTGATTTCTACCCCACTTAGGCCTAATATCACTTAAAATGCCTACATCAACTGTACTGTAGGTAGTACTTGACAGCCTTGTGGTCACATGATGGTGTGACATTAACCGACGTGATATTATCAGAAACTTCTTTCCATTCACTACCATTATATTGTGGTCGGGACATTTCAATTTGATGATAATAAGCGTAGTATTAAACGGAGTGATATTAAGTGGGTTTAACTGTATTTCAGTTTCCTATTTAAATGCTATTCTTAAGATCTTATTGATTATGTGTCTACATATGATGATAATAATGGTTATTAAACATTTTAAACTATTATAATTACATTTAAATGCAAACACTCTGACTGGCCTCTTACACAACAGCTTTGCAGAGAAGATGAGAAGCTATTGTCTAACCACTACCAGTGGTGATGCTTAATTGGTTTGAAACACATGTTAGACAGCACATTTAAGAATCTACATGACTAAGCATGACTTTTGTAGCATTTGAGTATCAATTCCACTCTCCAAAGGAAATCACTTGGATATGATATTTGTTCCCTGTTACAATTCTCAGAAACTCCCAGAGTTCCTTTTTTAAAGAATGTTAATGTAAAGTTAAATGCCTTTTAAAATCAATTTACATGCAATAAAACATATATCCCTACCTTTTATTTTTGTTTTTCTCTACTTTGAAACAACTCTGAAGGTCCAACAGCCCTCTGTGATGTCTACAGGTAGGAGAGCCTCCATTTTCACTAGATATTTCATCATGTTCTCTTCCCCTGGCTCACAGTTTCAGTACACAAGGTGGAACTGCCGATTTCTGCTGCTTTTTGCTTAGATCGTTATTTACCAGGCTTACTACAGTCATTTTTCAACCACAGAGGCTACTACTTTACAAAACACATAACAGGCTATTAAATACTGTAGCTTCATTAACCTTTAGACTGTAACCATTAAACGTTCCATTTGTACTTCTACCTTTTGAAACTTCTGTTAGAGTACATAAGGAAGCATTCCACTGTGCAGGTATTAATTTTCCTCATTTTGTTACATGTAAGGGTAGTTTAAACTGGAGAAGGGGCTTTAGCCAAGAAGCTTTCAACAAAATGGTACTGAAGCTTTTAAAACCCAAAGGATGACTCATTTGCAAGCCTAAAGAATGCACTGTTCTTGAAGTCCTCTAGATGGCAGCCTACAGCTATTTTTATTTTTACTTAAGCAGAAGTTTCTGAGATGCCAGTGGAATCACTGATTCTGATAGGTGTGGAATTATAATTCTGCTATCTAAAAGAGAAGGAACTTTAATCCTTCTCAGAAAGATGAGATGTAATATATGTGGAGAGAGTAGTAAGTATAGCACTATGCTGTTAAATTAAGAAAGATTTGCAACAACACGAAGAAAAAAAAATCCAATTCAGGATATATATTTTACTGATAAGATGGTCTGTATGTTATTATTCAGTAGTTGACTGCCCATGCAGATGAGGCAATTGAACCGGGAGTAAGCATCATCAGCACTTCCAGTCTGCAGACCCAGTTTTCCACTGAGGACAAATTGCCCGCTTTATACATTTGTTATTGAGTGGGCAATTTGCTTGGAAGTTGCCCATTGTGAAAAATACAGGCCTGTGTCATTCAATATACATATTAAATATGTAATGAGAGTCACTGCAGGACTGGAGTTGTCTACCCCTGGCTGTGTGGCATATAAAGGTGGCTTTACATGTACATGACTTGAGCGAGATGAGGCGAGTGATACGAAAATCAGAAAAATAAATCCCTACCATGTATTTCAATGTGAGTGTCAATACTGCAGTGAAGAGACAGCGTTGAAATACATGTGAGGCTTTTCTTTTGCTTTTCGTGTTGTTCGCCTAGCCTCACTCAAGCTGTGTGTGTAAAAATCCTCCTTAACACGGGTGAAAATGCCGGACTGCAGCACCTTGGAGCTGCTCGTTATTGGCTGGCCTTGTTTCTTCTGCCAGCCTGGAGTGGTTATTCCGAATGGTCGAGCTGACCACAATTGACAGCTCCCCCCTCCATACAATATTGATGGTGTTTCCATGGTGATAAAAACTGGCATTATCACTCTGGTTACAAGTGAAAGGAAAATCCTCCTGACTGAGAGTGACTGTGTTGAAAATGTGGGAAAAAGCCCTTGTTGATGGAGAATATCTGGGTGTGACAATTGCTGCCGCAAAGTTGTGTTCCATGTTCAACTTGGTTGTGCGAGTCACCATTCTCAGCAATCACTCTGATGAAGTCAAAGTACTGTTCGCAACTGCTGGACACAAACCTCGAAGCTGCACTAAGATATGCTGTGTCTGATAAATTCAAGTAAATGTTTGTTCAGTAAATATACATGTAAACATAGACATTATTTTGCTGTTGTTTGTTGATTTTACCACTAACTTGTGTTGTCCCTTTTTGAACAGCAGGTTTTTGTTATACATAACACCATTTTTTTTACAGTGTTGGAGTACATTTACCTGTATTTTGTAAGCGTTTGTAAGGCAGTTTCTACTAAAATTAGCATTTTAGCATGAGGCTAAAACAGGGTCGTCGTAGCCACACCTGTGGCTAGTCAGTGATTTCTATTGGACAACACTGCTATAGTGGATATGACTGTGGATAAGGCCTTTACACTTGAATTCAATCAATATGCCACATCAAAGTAATCAGACAAACCAAAATAATGTCATTATATGCACAGTAAATGAAGCTACCCTATAAAAAATAAACTGACCTGCTCACAGAAACATGTCATTTAAAGGAGCTTCCAGGCTGCAATGCTCTATTGAATCCATGTGCTTAATAAGAACAGTCTTCCTCAAATTACTCTCAAGTTTTTCTGCAGCATTCCTTTCGCTTGTTTTGCAGCTTCATCCATTTTACTGCTTATTCCAGCTTCACAATGGATCAGGACCTGAACTAACATTTTATTTTAGTTTGAATACTTTTGCATTTGGTTGTTTTGTCAGTTTAGCATCTTTATTTAATTTCCTTAGTACTAGAGTATAAACATGTACTCATTCTGTGTTTAGGAGGCCCTCATACATCTGTGAACTTCCTCAAGGTACTAGGGTGGCATACTCAGGATTCTGGATTGGCTGAAGTTAAGAATGAAAGTGGCATTTTGGGTCAAAACTCAACAGAACAAACCATGGCTAGAAAATCATATGCTAATGAAATACTTGCCTACAAACTCTAAAATCAATGTGGCAACTGCTTCAACCACATACTTCTTACCTACAGTTACCTCCAAAATTATTGGCACCCTTGATAAAGATGAGCAAAAAAGACTGTATAAAATAAATAATACCAGTACTGAGCTATATTGTAATTTTCCAACATGTGGAATACATTTGACTTTATTAATGATTCAGTGGAATCAACCAAAATTACACATTTCTCAAATTATGAATTTATTTCCAAAAAAATGAAGTGTCACAATTATTGGCACCCTTGTTTTCAGTACTTTGTGCACCCTCCCCTTGCAAGGATAACGAGTCTTTTTCTATAATGTTTTCATTTCTTTCAAGTGATTTATTTTAGCCCGCAGAGGGCGCTGTTGTCTGTGGCCTGAATACCAGCGATGGTAGACAGGACCACAGAAATACCCACAGGTAAACAGACACGCTGGCGCATTCACAGGTGCTCTCAAATAATAATAACAAAAGGCGAAATCAAAAAGAGAAAATAAAAAGCAGTAATCAAAAACTACAAAAAAAAGGTGCTGCATTCGACAGCGTTACCCCGACCATCGCTACCCCCACGGGTCCCCATCCTATTATTTATTATTATTTGTTTATTTAGCAAACACCTTTATCCAAGGCGACTTACAGAGACTAGGGTGTATGAACTATGCATCAGCTGCAGAGTCACTAACAACTATGTCTCACCCGAGAGCCGGAGCACAAGGAGGTTAAGTGACTTGCTCAGGGTCACACAATGAGTCAGTGGTTGAGGTGGGATTTGAACCGGGGATCTCCTGGGTATAAGCCAGTTTCTTTAACCACTGGACCACACGGCCTCACTGCGCTTAACCACTCCCTCAGCCAGGGGTCTCTTTGAGTTTCTTTTGTTTTTCTTTTTCCGGCCGTTCTCGGTCCTGGAGCAGAGCTTCTGCTAGCTCGTTGTTTCATCTTACAGGGGCAGAGCTGAGGGAACAACAGAATGTTATTTTATAGGGCCAGCAATCCCCCCAAGGCCCACCTCTCAGCCACTCGGAGAGAGGGAAAGCCCACACACCCTCTCTCCCACCTCTCTGTCACTGCCATGACTGACCGGCAGATATTGCAAGGCTGCTGCCCTCTTCCTGCAGCACTATGAACGCACCAGAAGAGTCAGCACAGATGTCCCCCCTGTTACACTTGAGCTCAGCAAGAGGATGACAATCCCAGTTTCCAGTACTGGTGGAAATACATGAAAATGGTATCTATCTTACTGTAAAAGCATTTTAATTACTGTGCAGTGCCCTCTACTGGACGCACTGCCGCTAGAAAATTATAGGCAGTCTAAAATAAAAATACTTATTAATTGTATAAACATACAAATACTCAGATGTTCATTATATATATTTTCTAAGCCGCATTTTTTTAAATCTTTATTTAAGTTTTTGCTCAAAAGTGCCAACTTCCCAGCATTTTGGTATGTTTACATACTTTTGTCAAGGGAAAGTGTGTTTGAAAACAAACAGTGGAGGTATTTATAGGCTTTGGATGTCATGGCAACTTGACTCATTTATTTCTATTTAAATCTATTAATGTGATTGTGATGTCATTCACCACATACTGTCGTTGATGATGTAATGATCTACTGTTCCTTTCTATTTAAACCTCCAGGCATCATGGTACTGAGTTTATTTATCCATTTTTTTTCTTTGTCTTCCATATTGTACATTGTCACATTTTTTCTAAAACTATGAATTTTAGGTCATTCAGGTTATGCTTGTTCTTTGTAAAGTGCTTAACCACTGGTTTATTTACTTTTGTATTTATTTATTTATATCATGTTACATTACTTATGTTCACTAGAACAGAATATGACATTTACATCTGTATGCCTTAAGGAGAATTCTACTGTTCTTCCACCAAGTATGCCAGAGAGGGGAGTGTCCACCTAGGAGAATCTTCCCAGAAACTGGTTACATTTCTTAGCCCAGCATGAAAACAAGTCAGATCTGGTTCAGTTCCTTGATGACCAACTTCTGAAAAATGCTCCCTACAACAAAAAGCTGGTTATTGCTGGGTGTTTCGAAGGAAAAAGTTGTCATCAAATCAAGATCTTCACACAAGCCATTTGCAAGCCCATAATGTAGAGGCAGATAGAAATATTATACTGCACATCAATGGTGAATGTGTTGTTGTTACTGCTTGTGACACTGATGTGCTTATAGCACATTACAACAAAATGACATGCAAGCTGTGGATAAAGACGGGAACTATTATTTAGTTATTATTTAGTGAAACAATATTTGAAACTCTGCTTTGCTTCCCTGCACTCACAGGCTGTGACACTGTGTCTCACTTGGTCAGTCATAGTACTTTAAGACGACAGCATGGAGAGTTTTCAACACTGACCAGAATGTTCTGAAGGATTTGAGGAAGGGTGACCTTGATAATGAGTCTGCAGACATGCTCATTAGCAAGCTGTACATGTAGCCAGGCAACCAGAGGAAAATGCATCACTTCCTGTCTGGCCCTATAAAACTGCGGTGATCTCTCCCATTCACGACAGACAGCGGAGAGACGTGAAGCACAGCAGTAATGTACAGAGATCACCGCAAAACTGTGTGTTATTTATGTTTTTGTTGTTAAATAACAGGTACGTGCCTCACTTTCCGTCATTAATTCCTCCCTAAAGTATTATTAGTTATGTTTTGTCTTTAATTTCGTTAAATTCATTTTTTTAAATTATATGTATAGTTAAGGGACAGGTTGCCATCAGGTAATTGCATTTGCCAGTAGGGGCCTGAGCCCTTCAGAGAAGCGGTACCCAGCACACAAGCTTGAGTTCTTGGCATTGAAGTGGGCAGCAGCCGAGTAGCTAAGAGACTACCTTCTAGGGCACAAATTTATTGTGGTGACTGACAGCAACCCCTTGGTATGTGTGACCAGCACTGCACGATTGGACGCCACAGGCCAGCGTTGGGTAGCAAAATTGGCAGAATTCGATTTTGACATCAAGTATCGGCCTGGAAAGAGGAATGTAAAAGCAGACGGACTGTCATAGGCTGCAACCCCTTGGTAGTCTCCAATCATAGCAAGGATGGTACACTGGCAAGAGAGCAGCCAGAGCAGTGTAGAGGAGCAGAAGTCGTCCCAGGTCTGTCAAAGGCAGAAAGAGATATCAAGAGAAGGATGACACAATCTCCAAAGTGCGACAGTACTTAGCCCAGCCAGGTGCACCTGGACGGACATACCAGGAATCTCCCCAGGTGCGAGTGTTGTTGAAACAGCGGAACCGACTGATAGTAGAGGATGGAGTACTTTACAGGAAGATATGCACTTCAGGAAATGGGCCAATAAAACAGATGGTTCTACCTGACTGTCTCCAAAGGGAGGTTTTTGACAGCCTACATACTGATATGGGACACTTGGGTTTCGACAGGACCATTGATCTTATCTGTGCCCGTTGTTATTGGCCTACAATGCACAATGTTATACAACGGTGGTGCATCGCCTGTGAGAGATGTTGCCTGAGGAAATGTGGTACCCCTGAGGCACGTGCTCCTTTAACATTCATGCACACATCTCACCCACTGGAGCTGGTTTGCCTGGACTTTCTAACCTTGGATAGATCCAGAGGATGGATCGAGAATATCCTGGTGGTTACTGACCACTTTACCCACTATGCCCAGGCATGTCCCAGAAGGGATCAGCGGGCATCTACCATCGCCAAGATAATGTGGAAAAGATTAATCTGCCACTATGGAATTCCAGAGTGTATTCACACCGACCAGGGAAAGAATTTTGAAAGCAACCTGTTGAAACAGCTATGGAATATGCTGGAAATCTCCACGAGTAGGACAACCCCCTACCACCCCTAGGGGAATGGGACCACAGAGTGTTTTAACAGAACAAAAAAAAAGACTGGAAGGAGTACGTGGAGTATATGACCAATGCCTATAAAAGTACCCGTCATGACTTGTGGCAAAGTGCCCGCCCCTGTGTGTATTTTGTGTGTTATGTGTTGTATGTTGCGTGTGTTAATGTTGGTGTATAGATTGGTACACGGGATATAAACGGGTCTGTGTTTCACGTGTGTTTAAAAGTGTAGATTTATATTTAGGCACGAGGATGGCACATCACTTCACGTGCAGATAAAATGTGTATAATGTGTGGCACGGGGTTGCACGGAATTAATTCACGTGCTGGGATTCAAGTGAATAATTAAATAGTAATTGAATCCCAGCACAACAGTATAAATAGGCACATTTTCACTCAGTCGGGGTTGGGTGTTCGGAAGAGGAGAACGGGTGAGAGAGAGAGGAATAAGTAGTAGTGAAAGATCGTAAAGATAAGTGTTTGTTCTCACCGTGTTTGTTTGTCTCCGTGCACCGTTTGTTTAGTGTTAGTCCGTTTTGTCTGTCTCTTTATTTTGGCTATAGTGCCGTGTCCTGTTTTGTATTCCATTGTTCAAACCTTTTATTTGTTAATAAACGCTGAGTGCAGCCATTGCACTCAGCTCATCATCACCACCGTCTGTGTTTGAATTCCTTTCTGGTCTGACGCAACCCACTCTGGCCGTCTTTGTGACACGTGGTGTCATCGTGGGATAGCCGCGCCTCCAAGCATCAGACCAGGAGGGGTTTTGTTTAAAAAAAATATATATATATATATTATGGCAGAAGACGCCATCAAACTGCGGGGCTGGTTCCTGGAGAATGCTGGGCTGGAGGCCCAGTCTCTGCCCATAATCGTCCGGGTCCTGTGGATGATGGACAGTGAGAGATGGGAGGCCTATCAGCAGGAACACACCCCAAACACCTTGGAGGAAGGTGTGGAGTTTCTCCTCAGCTACCTGGAGGCAACGATAAAAGGAACAGCAGCCCAGGTAGCAGGCCCACCAGCAGAGGGTGAATGCCTGCTGTCCCCATCTCCACCAGCAGAGGGTGAGTACCTGCTGTCCCCATCTCCACCAGCAGAGGGTGAATGCCTGCTGGTTTTGCCTCCACAGCCTGAGTGGGAGGAGCCCGAACGTCCTACGCCTGAGTGGGAGGAGCCCGAACGTCCTACGCCTGAGTGGGAGGAGCCCGAACGTCCTACGCCTGAGTGGGGGGAGCCCGAACGTCCTACGCCCAAGAGGGAGGAGTCGGTGCGTCCACAGCCCAAGAGGGAGGAGTCGGTGCGTCCACAGCCCAAAAGGGAGGAGTCGGTGCGTCCACAGCCCAAAAGGGAGGAGTCGGTGCGTCCACAGCCCAAAGGGAGGCAAGTCGGGGCTTCCACAGCCCTGGGACCCAAGCCACCAGCAGAGGGAAAATGCCTGCTGGTTCAGCCCCAAGAGCCGGAAGGGGAGGAGTTACAGGCTCAACCCCCTGAAAATTTTTGGGGGGGAGAGGGGCAGGAGGCTGGTGTCCCCCAGCAGCCTCTATTCATGCTGCTGAAGGCAGCACGGGGCGCACCAGCCCAGCCGCCACAGCGGAGGGAGCCAGCGCCGCCAGGAGCAGAGGAGCTGCCTCTGCCTCCCCCACCTCCACCGGCAGGAACAGAGCAGCAGGAGCTGCCTCTGTCTCCGCCACCTCCACCGGAAGGAGCAGAGGAGCAGGAGCTGCCTCTGCCTCCGCCACCTCCACCGCTTCCTCCACTAGGAGCAGAGGAGCAGGAGCTGCCTCTGCCTCCACCACCGCCAGGAGCAGAGGAGCTGGAGCTGCCTCTGCCTCCACCACCGCCAGGAGCAGAGGAGCTGGAGCTGCCTCTGCCTCCACCACCGCCAGGAGCAGAGGAGCTGGAGCTGCCTCTGCTTCCGCCACCGCCCGGAGCAGAGGAGCAGGAGCTGCCTCTGCTGCCCGTACCTCCACAGGGAGTACGGTGGCCGGAGTCCCAGAAAGGGGAGCTGCCGGCCACGAAGAAGGGGGACGAGGTCTGGAGACCACTTTCCCCAGCAGCAGTTTCGCTGCAGGAGTTCTTGTGGCCGGAGCCCCACAGGAGGGAGCTGCCGGCTACGAAGAAGGGGGAGGTCGGGGGACCACCTGCCCCCGCAGCTTTTTCGCTGCAGGACGGGACCAGCATGCTGTCAGCCGTGCCACTACCGGCAGGGGAGCTGACAGCATTTCCAGCCATGGGCCCACTGAAGCCTCCCTTCCCAGCCCGAGACTTTGGCCTGGACTGCTGGGTATTTAAGGGGGGAGGTGGCCGTTGAGGCCATGTGTGCTTTGCACAGGGGGGGGTATATGTGGCAAAGTGCCCGCCCCTGTGTGTATTTTGTGTGTTATGTGTTGTATGTTGCGTGTGTTAATGTTGGTGTATAGATTGGTACACGGGATATAAACGGGTCTGTGTTTCACGTGTGTTTAAAAGTGTAGATTTATATTTAGGCACGAGGATGGCACATCACTTCACGTGCAGATAAAATGTGTATAATGTGTGGCACGGGGTTGCACGGAATTAATTCACGTGCTGGGATTCAAGTGAATAATTAATTAGTAATTGAATCCCAGCACAACAGTATAAATAGGCACATTTTCACTCAGTCGGGGTTGGGTGTTCGGAAGAGGAGAACGGGTGAGAGAGAGAGGAATAAGTAGTAGTGAAAGATCGTAAAGATAAGTGTTTGTTCTCACCGTGTTTGTTTGTCTCCGTGCACCGTTTGTTTAGTGTTAGTCCGTTTTGTCTGTCTCTTTATTTTGGCTATAGTGCCGTGTCCTGTTTTGTATTCCATTGTTCAAACCTTTTATTTGTTAATAAACGCTGAGTGCAGCCATTGCACTCAGCTCATCATCACCACCGTCTGTGTTTGAATTCCTTTCTGGTCTGACGCAACCCACTCTGGCCGTCTTTGTGACACGTGGTGTCATCGTGGGATAGCCGCGCCTCCAAGCATCAGACCAGGAGGGGTTTTGTTTAAAAAAAATATATATATATATATTATGGCAGAAGACGCCATCAAACTGCGGGGCTGGTTCCTGGAGAATGCTGGGCTGGAGGCCCAGTCTCTGCCCATAATCGTCCGGGTCCTGTGGATGATGGACAGTGAGAGATGGGAGGCCTATCAGCAGGAACACACCCCAAACACCTTGGAGGAAGGTGTGGAGTTTCTCCTCAGCTACCTGGAGGCAACGATAAAAGGAACAGCAGCCCAGGTAGCAGGCCCACCAGCAGAGGGTGAATGCCTGCTGTCCCCATCTCCACCAGCAGAGGGTGAGTACCTGCTGTCCCCATCTCCACCAGCAGAGGGTGAATGCCTGCTGGTTTTGCCTCCACAGCCTGAGTGGGAGGAGCCCGAACGTCCTACGCCTGAGTGGGAGGAGCCCGAACGTCCTACGCCTGAGTGGGAGGAGCCCGAACGTCCTACGCCTGAGTGGGGGGAGCCCGAACGTCCTACGCCCAAGAGGGAGGAGTCGGTGCGTCCACAGCCCAAGAGGGAGGAGTCGGTGCGTCCACAGCCCAAAAGGGAGGAGTCGGTGCGTCCACAGCCCAAAAGGGAGGAGTCGGTGCGTCCACAGCCCAAAGGGAGGCAAGTCGGGGCTTCCACAGCCCTGGGACCCAAGCCACCAGCAGAGGGAAAATGCCTGCTGGTTCAGCCCCAAGAGCCGGAAGGGGAGGAGTTACAGGCTCAACCCCCTGAAAATTTTTGGGGGGGAGAGGGGCAGGAGGCTGGTGTCCCCCAGCAGCCTCTATTCATGCTGCTGAAGGCAGCACGGGGCGCACCAGCCCAGCCGCCACAGCGGAGGGAGCCAGCGCCGCCAGGAGCAGAGGAGCTGCCTCTGCCTCCCCCACCTCCACCGGCAGGAACAGAGCAGCAGGAGCTGCCTCTGTCTCCGCCACCTCCACCGGAAGGAGCAGAGGAGCAGGAGCTGCCTCTGCCTCCGCCACCTCCACCGCTTCCTCCACTAGGAGCAGAGGAGCAGGAGCTGCCTCTGCCTCCACCACCGCCAGGAGCAGAGGAGCTGGAGCTGCCTCTGCCTCCACCACCGCCAGGAGCAGAGGAGCTGGAGCTGCCTCTGCCTCCACCACCGCCAGGAGCAGAGGAGCTGGAGCTGCCTCTGCTTCCGCCACCGCCCGGAGCAGAGGAGCAGGAGCTGCCTCTGCTGCCCGTACCTCCACAGGGAGTACGGTGGCCGGAGTCCCAGAAAGGGGAGCTGCCGGCCACGAAGAAGGGGGACGAGGTCTGGAGACCACTTTCCCCAGCAGCAGTTTCGCTGCAGGAGTTCTTGTGGCCGGAGCCCCACAGGAGGGAGCTGCCGGCTACGAAGAAGGGGGAGGTCGGGGGACCACCTGCCCCCGCAGCTTTTTCGCTGCAGGACGGGACCAGCATGCTGTCAGCCGTGCCACTACCGGCAGGGGAGCTGACAGCATTTCCAGCCATGGGCCCACTGAAGCCTCCCTTCCCAGCCCGAGACTTTGGCCTGGACTGCTGGGTATTTAAGGGGGGAGGTGGCCGTTGAGGCCATGTGTGCTTTGCACAGGGGGGGGTATATGTGGCAAAGTGCCCGCCCCTGTGTGTATTTTGTGTGTTATGTGTTGTATGTTGCGTGTGTTAATGTTGGTGTATAGATTGGTACACGGGATATAAACGGGTCTGTGTTTCACGTGTGTTTAAAAGTGTAGATTTATATTTAGGCACGAGGATGGCACATCACTTCACGTGCAGATAAAATGTGTATAATGTGTGGCACGGGGTTGCACGGAATTAATTCACGTGCTGGGATTCAAGTGAATAATTAATTAGTAATTGAATCCCAGCACAACAGTATAAATAGGCACATTTTCACTCAGTCGGGGTTGGGTGTTCGGAAGAGGAGAACGGGTGAGAGAGAGAGGAATAAGTAGTAGTGAAAGATCGTAAAGATAAGTGTTTGTTCTCACCGTGTTTGTTTGTCTCCGTGCACCGTTTGTTTAGTGTTAGTCCGTTTTGTCTGTCTCTTTATTTTGGCTATAGTGCCGTGTCCTGTTTTGTATTCCATTGTTCAAACCTTTTATTTGTTAATAAACACTGAGTGCAGCCATTGCACTCAGCTCATCATCACCACCGTCTGTGTTTGAATTCCTTTCTGGTCTGACGCAACCCACTCTGGCCGTCTTTGTGACATGACTACACAGGATTTTCACCATTCTTTTTGATGTTTGGTAGACATCTCAGGCTGAAGATCGATCTGGCTCTTGGTGCTCCAGTGCTAGAGGAAAGAGAGACAGATTATGATGAGTATGTGGTCAACCTTCGAGAATGCCTTGTGCAGTCATACCACCAAGCATCAGAAGCATCCCACCAGGCAAAGTGGCAGCAGAAACAAAACTACAATCGGAAGGCCAGTGGGGTTTCTCTACACGCAGGGGACAGGGTGCTGGTAGCAAACAAGAGCCAGAGAGGGAGACAGAAATATCGAGACAGATGGGAGGAAACACTCCACATAGTTGTTAGGAAACAAGCTGACCTCCCAGTGTATGTGGTGCGTTTAGAAGGAGGGGAGGGGGAACGGGTTGTACATAGAAACATGCTCACTCCGTGTACGTTTCTCCCTATTGGAGACCCTGGTCAGTCATCCGGCAGTAACCTTCAGGCTGAGGGAGAAGACGATACAGGGGACTTTACTTCAGATGAGGAGGAGCAATAGGAAACAGAATCTGAAGAGACTGAGGCGGCAGGTTGGTGACAAAGTGGCAATAGAGAGGCTATGAATAGGCAGTCAGGGCAGGGGCAGAGGTTATATAGGGATATTGGGGTGGAACACAAAGGACGCCATAGTCGGGGTGGGTCAGACCAACACTGGTCTAACACACACCCCAATGCACCACATGTTGACTCATATTACAGTGACACAGACACGTATCACCCAGACCAGTATATGTCAAGCCCAGCATACCAGCCTGGAGGGAGCCCAGCAGCCCACGACCAGCCCAGAGGGAGCCCTGCAGACCAGCCTGGAGGGAGCCCAGGGGACCAGCCCAGGAGGCAGCACGAAAGGCTTTCCGGAGAGGATCGAGGCCGTGTATCCGGCCCGCAGTGCACAGGTCGGCGGCAAACAGCCCCTCAACGTTTAAACCTGGAGCATAGGATCAAGGGAAAATCCGTTCCTCACGGGAGGGTAAAAGGACGAGGCCGTCCTTTCAGTAGGCAGGGGAGAGTGTAGCCCTATAAAATTGCGGTGATCTCTCCCATTCGCATCAGACAGCGCAGAGACGTGAAGCACAGCAGTAATGTACAGAGATCACCGCATACCTGTGTGTTATTTATGTTTTTGTTGTTAAATAGCAGGAGGAGCGAAATAAAAGAGCTGGCTCATTGAGAAAGAGAAAGAAACCTGGTCTGGGTTCATTATTAGGCTATAATACAAATCACACAATGCAAAATACACAATGTAAATACTGTATATACATAATTCATATAATTATCACTACTGATATTATCTGATTTTAATTTAATTAATTTACCAGAACTCTATAATTGTGTCAATAGAGGGCACAACGAGTCCGCCCATTGTTAAAAAGTACTGTAGCCCTGAGAAATGGTAAGCTTTCGGGTTGTGAGGGAGGATCGTTGCTTTTAGGTGGTCTCCAGCGTGTGAGTTTACACTTTAATTCCAAGAGCTATGGACTGGACAAATCACAATGACCAACTAATGCCGAAGCTAAAGCCCCAATTCCTGAGAGTTGTCATGAGAAAGGGATGCATGTCCCACAGCTGTGAATGTCAGAAATCAAAACTGCAGTGCACAGGGGCATGCAACAGTGTAGTAAGTGAAGATAAATACAGAAACCACATTTAATAAAACAATGTTGCAATCCTGGAGAGCTATATAAAGATGTGGGGTTTTTTTGTATGTAGCACGACACTATTATACTTTGGACTGCACTCAATCCCGGTGACATTTTTACTTAAAATTACCCATTTATGTTAATAGTTTCTCTATTGAGTTTGTACAGTTAAAAAACATGGGATTAGACAAATTATGTAAAATAACGTATTTACCAACTTTTCTTCAAAAATGCTTACTAGAATCAACTGGACTGGTCTGTGTATGTTAACCAATATATGACAAATAAATAAAGATTTTACATTTAATGTCAGTTCTATTAAAAAATAACAATAGAACCTTGATATGAGGACATTAAGGTAAGGGAAGTGCCCAGAAATAGAGCTTCCTGATTGGTGGATCAAAAGTCTACCTTGAAATTGTATAAATATACAGCAGGATAAGAGTTATTGCATAAGTGCATTCATTACCTTTCACCATTTGGTGCATTAAAGTGTTACAGAACACCCTGAAAAGTTTATAAGAAAGGCATTACGTTACTTTTACTGTGTCTCACGTTGTCCTTAAACAGCATCATATGGAAGGAAACGTAAATGGATGGAGACGCATATGGATCACATTAGTTTACTGTAAAGCTACGTCTTAGTTGGTGCTTATCTTGGCGAGAGCCGAGTTCAAATCAGCATGAAGTTTTAACATCTACTCTCGTGTAATGGAAATCATGAAGATCTGGATACGTCCAGTGACTGCTGTGAATAGTGCAGCTGGCAACAAGGGAAAGACCTTGTGACAGCCTGGAGAGACAGCTGACAGGAGGAAAGAGACCCCATTGGGGCTGGTAAGGGTTAGCTACCCTTGTCGGCAGTATCCAGCTCTGTGTTTACAGGATGCTGGAGACACCCGCCCAAGGCTTCTAAGAAATTAAAGAGAAAAATACCCCTAGAGTCTGCGAGAGCGGGGGCGGAAGATGACTCAACGTTGGACAACACGGTTAACGACTTAGGAACGGAAACGGATATGAGTATGGAGAGTACTTCACAAAAGACTAGTTCAAGATCTGCAGTTAACAAAGACATAGAACTCCAGGTTTGTGTCTGCGGCTGGAGCAAGGCGACAACGGTCAGGGGTTTGAATATTCATCAAGGGAGAATGAAATGCTTGAGGGAGAAGGGACAAGGGCCTCGCATTGATCAGTACTTCTTACGAAGTCAGTCAAGTCAGTCGAATGAAATCCAGCGACAGGAAGCAAACCACAGTTCGCAGGATATCAGCACCCCTGTCATAGATGTGAGGAGGACTTGCATGGACACAGTTAGTGATGAACCTAATGATCCTTGTGAACCCGGTCAGACAAACCAGCATAAGAGAGAAAAGAACCTCAACGGGCACAAGCCTGGAGTTAAATGGCCAAGAGCTTGTGAGAAAACTGCATGGGACACAGTAAACACAGATCTCTGCGTTGCATTGGAAAGATTAAGTGGAACAGTTGAAAAGAAGCTGGATAAATTTGGGGACATCATCTACGCATATGGAAGTGAGAGGTTTGGAGTTGAAAAAAGGAAGGAAAAAGTACAAACTATTCCTGGAAAGTCTAGACGGCAGCAGGAGATTGAACGCTTAGTTAGAGAAAGGAGACAGCTGAGGAACCAATGGAGAAGAGCAGAACAAAGTCAGAAGGAGGGACTCAATCTCTTACAAAGGGTCATAAAAGATAAGCTTGCAACATTGCGCAGAGCTGAGCGCCTACGGAAACGTTACAAAAAGAAGGAGCGTGCGAGAGCTAACTTTTATAAAGACCCATTCAAATTTGTAAAGAAGTTATTCACCAGTGAGAAGAATGGCACACTAAAAGCATCTAAGGTTGAGCTGGAGAGATATTTGGAGGAAACACATACAGATTCAAAAAGGCAGGAGCCTATGTCAATTCCGTCAGACATCCCACCTATCAATCCACCAGAATACCAAATGGAGGACTGTGCACCTAAGTGGAAAGAAATAGAGCAAGCTGTGAAAAAAGCAAGGGCTTCATCATCTCCAGGGCCTAATGGAGTTCCGTACAGAGTGTACAAGAGTGCTTCAGGAGTTCTACGAATTCTGTGGAAATTGATGAAAGTGGCATGGGAAAAACAGGTTGTACCAAGAGCATGGCGCCGAGCAGGTGGAGTCTTTATACCTAAAGAAAAAGATTCTACAAGCATCAGTCAGTTTCGTCCCATTTCCCTATTAAACGTAGAAGGCAAGATTTTCTTCAGCATTATTGCTCAGAGATTGTCAGCTTACCTATTAAAGAACTGCTTCATTGACACTTCAATACAAAAAGCGGGCATTCCAGGTTTCCCAGGTTGCTTAGAACACATCAATGTGATCTGGCAACAAATTCAATCAGCTAAAAAGGAGAGGAAGGAGCTCCATGTGACATTCCTGGATTTGGCTAATGCATATGGTTCAGTGCCACATGAACTACTTTGGGCAGCATTTGATTTTTTCAGTGTACCGATGACAATAACAAATTTAGTGAAAGCCTATTTTGGAGATTTGCAATTCAGTTTTTCAACTTCAGAATTCAGCACTACATGGCAATGCCTAGAGGTTGGAATAATGGCAGGATGCACCATTTCTCCACTGGCTTTTACCATGGCAATGGAAGTAATCATTAGGGCATCAAAATGGGTAGTAGGAGGAGAGCGCTTGGCTTCTGGAATGCGACTACCACCAATTCGAGCATACATGGATGACATGACAACCATGACTACAACAGTAGCCTGCACTAATCGATTATTGGGCAAATTAACCAATAACATTGAATGGGCACGAATGCAATTCAAGCCCACTAAATCAAGGAGCATCTCTGTAATTAAAGGCAAAGTAGTAGATAAAACATTCTTCATTAATGGTGAGGCAATACCAACAGTGTCTGAGAAGCCAGTGAAGAGTCTTGGGAGATGGTACGACGGGGATCTAAAGGACACAGTTCGTGTGGGAGAAGTTAGACAACAAGCAGTGGAAGGGTTGAAGAGCATAGACAGCTGCGCTCTACCAGGTAAACTAAAACTCTGGTGCTTTCAGTTTGGTCTACTGCCGAGGTTGCTGTGGCCACTGACTGTGTACGAGGTTTCTTTGACGACAGTAGAGAAGCTGGAAGCTTTAATCAGTTCATACATCAGGAAATGGTTGGGAGTTCCACGCTGCCTCAGCAGAGTGGGACTTTATGGTAAAGGAATACTGCAGCTACCAGTCTCTGCTCTAACCGAGGAGTTTAAGTGCGCCAAGGTCAGACTGGAAATGACATTAGTAGAGTCACGCGATAAATGCGTAAGGGAGGCAGCACCTGTGTTGAAAACTGGAAGAAAGTGGGCGGCAAAGAAAGCTGTGGAAGATGCAAAGGCTGCCCTTCGAATTGGTGATATCATGGGGCAAGTTCAGCATGGAAGAGGGGGTCTTGGTTTCAGTTCAACTCCTCCTACATGGCACAAGGCGGCCCCAGCTCAAAGAAGGAAGCTGGTAGTCAACGAGGTGCAAAAGCAGGAGGAGAGGATGAGGTGTATAAAGGCCATTTCCCAGGCCAAACAGGGAGAATGGATGAGATGGGAGAGTGTGGAACAACGCAAGATTGGCTGGCAAGACCTATGGTCAATGGAACAGAGCAGGATCAGTTTCCTCATCAGGTCAACATATGATGTTCTCCCATCACCACAGAACCTAAACCTCTGGGTAGGAGAGGATCCCTCATGTCCTTTGTGTTCATCACCTGCAACATTAAGGCACATTTTGACAGGATGTAAGGTGGCTCTTAGCCAAGGACAGTTTACTTGGCGCCATGACCAGGTGCTGCGATGTTTGGCCTTAGCATTGGAAGACAAGCGTAACATGACCAATAAGTTGCCACCTGTTCCATCAAAACATTACACACAAAAGACAACATTCCTCCGCCCAGGAGAGCAACCACCAAGAAAAGGTGTTAAAACCAATCCTCGCCCAGGACAACTGGAAGCTGCTAGAGACTGGAATATGCTGGCAGATGTTGGTCAACGGCTTATTTTTCCACCTGAGATTGCCACCACTAACCTTCGACCAGATATTGTCTTGTGGTCTGGATCAGCACGCCTTGTTCACCTGGTAGAGTTAACAGTGCCATGGGAGGACGCTGTAGATGAGGCGTATGAGAGGAAGAAACTGCGGTATGCTCAACTAGCCACTGAAGCGGAACAGCGAGGATGGAGAGTTCGGGTTTACCCAGTGGAAGTGGGTTGTCGAGGATTTGTGGCACACTCTACAACCCGGTTTCTCAGAGACGTCGGATTCAGTGGCCAAGAGTTGCGTCGCACAGTGAAGAACTTATCTGAAGCAGCAGAGAGGAGCAGCAACTGGCTGTGGTTGAGACGGAAAGATTCTGGCTGGGGACAGGTAAGTAAGCTGGGCTGAGTTGAGTGGGGGACGGAGGGGGGTGATGCTGGGACGCCAGAATCACCGTCGAGCCCTCTTGAGGTGTCGTGGGCTAGTCGACGAAACACTGAGGATGGAAGGTGCCCACTTGAAAACCCCAGAGATGTACCCTACTTAGCTCAATCCAGACGGTTGTCATGCTGATGCGCTGGGGAGGCCGCACTTTGGTTGATCCCCGGAGCCAGCATCGCAGCCGTTGTGTGTGCTGATGCGCCAGGGAGGCAAAATAAGCTGATCCCTGGAGCCAGCATTACACTTCAGCCATTAACACCAGACAGAAGGATATCTACATCATCATATGGAAGGAAACGTAAATGGATGGAGACGCATATGGATCACATTAGTTTACTGTAAAGCTACGTCTTAGTTGGTGCTTATCTTGGCGAGAGCCGAGTTCAAATCAGCATGAAGTTTTAACATCTACTCTCGTGTAATGGAAATCTTAAATATACTGTAGACACTTCTTAAATGTTTAATCTCACATCATGGCTCATAAATAGGTCTTTTAACCTGTAATTTAGTCCTACCGCCACAAGATGTCGATATAGCCTCCACAGTAAGCCACGTAATGAGCAATCATTAAACAATCATCTCATTACGTTACTTTAACCTTTGAATTGGTCATCCCAAAGTACGTATTAGCAGATTAATAAACAGAATACTGTAGATGGCACAGGCCCTTACAGTGCTTATAGTAAGTATTCACCCCACTTCTTGCCACTCTTCCATACAGACCATATTTGTGGAGTACCTGAGCTATTGTTGACACATTTACAGTTAATTCCATCTCAGCCATGGAACGCTGCAGAGCTGTCATTGGCCTCTTTCTGGCTTCTCTGACCAATGCCCTTCTTACCCGGCTGCTCAGTTTGGGAGGACGGCCTGCTCTAAGCAGATTCTGGGTGGTGCAGTATACCATCCACTTCTTAATGATTGACTTGACTGTGCTTCAAGGGATATTCAATGCCTTTAAAATCTTTTTATACCCCTCCCCTGATCTGTGCCTTTCCACAACTTTATCCCGGAGCTGTTTTGAAAGCTGCTTGGTCTTTATGGTAGTATCTTTGCTTTTAATGCACTACCCAACTGTGAGACCTTACAGAGACAGGTGTATTTAATCTGAAATCATGTGAACCACTTTTATTGCACACAGATGGACTCCATTTAACTTATTGTGTGAATTCTGAAGGCAATTGGTTGCACCTGAGCTTATTTAGGAGTGTCTAGCAAAGGGGGTGAATACTTATCTAATGAAGACTTTAGAGGTTTTATATTTTTAATTGTTTTGTTTTTTCACCCCCCCCCCCCCCCCATTTTTTCACACATTGAAAGTGTTGAGTAGGTTGTGTAAATCAAAGGGAAAAAAATCCCATTTAAATGCATCAAGGTTTCAGGTTGTAACACAACAAACTGAAAACGTCCAAGGGGGTGAATACTTACTATAGGCACTGTACATTCCTGTGAATACTTATAACAGGATTTTAGAAGGAAGTTTTTTTTCAATATTTATT
The DNA here is from genome assembly GCF_902713425.1 of Acipenser ruthenus. Taxonomy (NCBI): domain Eukaryota; kingdom Metazoa; phylum Chordata; class Actinopteri; order Acipenseriformes; family Acipenseridae; genus Acipenser; species Acipenser ruthenus. The sequence goes on along the minus strand of NC_081193.1, from coordinate 47,169,321 downwards.
TCAGAGGACTCATAAGTGTATACTGATATACATTATTTAAAGTTTTTAATTTACCAGTACACTTTACCCAAATAATTTTGTAAAAAAACAATTATTGATACTGGATCTCACTGGGCACAAATATATATTTTGTCAACAGAAGACATTGTTTTTTTTAATGGATTTCCAGTTTCTGGCACTGATCCCTGAACAGATATTATACCATATATTGGAATCTGGGCATTTGATAGATTCTGTGAGATATGCAAGCTGTGTTTATTTTATTTTTTTAATTGTTTTATTTTTATTGGTTTTGTTCTGTTCTAATATAATGTAAAAAAATAATAAAAAAAGTTGTTCATAAGAAGCCCATAAGTGTTACTTATGTTTGCAAGAAAGACAAAAGAATCCATTCTCAGTTCTTGTCCATTATATTTTGCTATTAAACTTAAGCATCGTCAGCTGGTTAACCCGGTGTGTGATTTTCAGGTACGTGGTACAAAGTGGTACGCTTGCTAGCACATGGCTAAACAATGCCTAAACAACTTCCGCTAAGAAAGAAAGGAAACATCCATTCAAATCTGGTACCATAGGTGTAGGAACCGCAGGGGCAAAGGGGGGCCAGGCCCCACCAATATTTTATTTTGGGGGGCCAGATTATCTTTTGCCCCCCCCCCCCAATAATCACAGGAAACGAAATCCATTGGGTGCCACAGAAATTGCCTTCACAATTATTTATTTTTTAAATATTTCGCTAGTCCCAGGGAAATAACAGTAATTTGTTGATGCACAACTTAAGAACAACCAAAGAGAGCGGTGTAATGAGACCAGAAATCACAACACACCTTTTTTCACTTGCAAGGAAGTCGTCTTGAAGATGGTTGCCTTATCCATGGCGACTTCCAAGGTTTTTCAACCATCAAAATTATTATGCACCCGTAAGCATATTTTTCTTATTTTTCATTCCATTTTTTGTACTAATTTCAATATTAAATGCCTGAAACATTACATTTTATAAACTGTGGGTAATTATATAATTTCATACATGATATGTTGTTACAGATAACTGAAATATGGCCCAGTAGCAACGAGGCGGAGGTGGTGAGCAACAAACCTTGTTTGGCTTTGGTATTAAACGCACTCTAAGACGCATCAAGACCTACTTGAGGACCTCCATGACTCAACAGCGCCTGAACCACTGTATGCTGTTTCATATACGTGCCTGACAGATATTGCCAGTATGTTTGCCAGTGTAAATGAGAGGAGACGCAACTTTTTTGGTTAATTTTGATTTTCAAAAATCTTCCTACGGCTATGGGAACGTTATGCTGTTTTTGGTCTTTTACATCTTTTTAAATGTATCATATTTTCCAGTCTTTTACATCATTAATTTAATTTATCATATTTTTCCACCATGAAGAAAATAGTACGCAAATATTTGCAATCCATTGGGTCTTGTACATTCTTTTTCATGTGCAACTTTGTGGTGGATTTCTCATTTTGTCGTGTTCGTTGTGAATTGTTTTTTCTTTTTAGAGAAATTGATTGTCTGTTTCCAGTTTAAGTTTGCAAAAAAAAATAATGGTAAATGTACCTCTGTTTGACAGTATGAAAACACCCATCAGATCGTAATTGATTGCACCTGTACCAAAATATGACAGTTTACCACTTTCAATGTGACAATGTACTGCTTTTGGACATTACACGGGTCAAGTTTTGGTATGTGTACCATATTCTGACGCTGTACGACACACACTACACCAGTCTTTCATGGATTAAAGTTGTTCTGTGAAAATGTGTCCATATGAAGAAACACTTCTTTCAGCATCCACAGAATTGGTAACAACTGACAAATATATTTTAGCCTTTCTTTCTAAATTAGGAAGCTATTCTAGCTCAGTGAAGTTGGCCCTCCTACAAACAGCACAAATGTTGAGTCATATATCATTCGTTTGTGCCGCTCCCCTAAAAAATAATTGTTAATACCTCAGAAACCATAATAGCACAAACGGCACAAACCGGCACAAATGAGACAAGTTTGGTATAATTCTGTTATTGTAGGGTGGCTGAGTGACATCACTCCCCTAAAAAAATATTTGTTAATATCTTAAAAACCATAGTTTCAACGGCACAAACCGGCACAAACAAATGACATATGACTCAACGTTTGTGCTGTTTGTAGGGGGGTCAGCTTCATGGAGCTAATAGTTCTGCATTTTGGTTAAATATTGTTAACATTTTTACCAATTTTGTTTTGTCAGCTTTCTGGTTCAGCTGGAAATGCAGGCTGCCGCCATATTGGAACATTTCTGGCATCGCTGTTACGTCAAATCGTTGACAGCCAGCCACACAAGTGAATGCCAGCAGGACGAATTATGTCAGAATGCAAAGCGTTCGGGTGCAAAAATAACAAAAGTAGTTATAAAAAGGAAACAAAGTATTTTTATGTGCGTAAGCCTTTAAACCAACAAAGGGGCGGCCATAACAAAACAATGGTTACATAATATAGGAACGGGACACACGCTCAATAGAATACTATGAGTGACTATAGAGCGAGTCAACGCCAGGACGTCACACAAAGCGCAATGAAAGATAGCTCCAATACATTCAATGTTAATTTGTTTTAATGGTTTTTATACAATATACTGCTCAAGGAGTGGCTGAAAATGCGTCAAAAGCGTTAGTTAACATGTTTTCTATTGAAATGGTAATATATTCATTTGCATTACAGTTCCCCTTTAACTTAATGGGGACGTCTATCACTGAGGGAGGGTGTTTCGGGGGGATGTGACATGTTAATATCACAAGCCCCAGCAGAAAGCAGCACAGTGGAGGACATTGTCGACGATCCAGATGAAATTATTAATATGCATTCATTAAAGTATGCAATGAGTGTATTTGGTGTTTCTGTTTCAAATCTTGTGATGGACGAGATGATGTCTGTAAGTCTTTTTTTCCTGTATAGTGTGTGTGTGTGTGTGTCTGTATATAAATATATATTGCAGCACAAAATAATTTTATTCATTGGTATATCTATTACTAAAAAATGTTCCTTTCTTACAGGGGAAGAAGAGGATTCCCAACAACCTTGCACCTCTCAGTCTGTTAATTCTTCCCCCCTCCCCCCATGCCCCCTACTCCCCCACCCCCAGACGTCAATTTGCATTAAATGCATGCAACTGCAGTGCCGAAATAATTAATACAGACAAAAGCACGACTTGAATTAGAAAAGTAAAAATAGAAATTATAGAACAGAGGCTGGATTTAAAGAAAGAGGAGCTACAAATTCAAAAGGAGTCATTGCAGGTTTTAAAGGAAATCGCTAACACTGCTGAGAAACAAGTGTTAGCTACACAAACTCTAAAGTTAATGCTCCTTAGATCAAACCCTTCTCTGCCAGCAACTGTGGGAGCTCTGCCTCTGCCCCCTGAACTAGCTGGTGAAAGTGAGTTTATAAATATGTTTGTTTAAATTATTTTATACTGCACGGGGCGTGAACTGGGGTGTAAGGATAGGGCAGAAGAAGCAGAAAGGAGTGGTTAGTAAGACAGGGTACCAGCTAGAAAGGACCGGACTTAGGATAGAGGAGTGAGCTGAAACCCTGACTAGCAGACCGATGAGCCCGGACATTAGAATAGAAAGTGGTCGCTGACTGAGGGCAATGATGCCGACACATCCCAGGGGCAAAGGACCCAGCAACCGAAAACACATACGAGGGTTATGACTTGAGGAGCCACCCCTTGGGAGAAGAAGTCAGTCCCGGTAGACCAGGACATGAAAGGAGAGAGAGAGAGAGAGAGAGAGAGAGAGAGAGAGAGAGAGAGAGAGAGAGAGAGAGAGAGAGAGAGAGAGAGAGAGAGAGAGAGAGAGAGAGAGAGAGAGAGAGAGAGAGAACCCAGCATCTGATACTTCTGTAAAGGGGCACTCGTTAACCCCTGATTGGCAGAGACATCATGCTGCCTGGGATAGGAAATAAGGGCAAAGCATGGAGGTTCGTATGGGGCTCGAGCACTGAAAGCGGCCAGTCCCGAAAGAAAAGCAGAATATAGAACAGAACCTCGAGATGAGGTAAGATAAGCGCAGGAGCTGCGAAAGGACAGAGTGTGGCCGGGGGTCCGCTCTGACTCACATGGTGAGAACCCCCCTGAAGGTAAGGGAGGCGGATGCCTAGCCCTGAGGTTGGGGAAATGAGACTCACTTGCCCCCCAAAGGATGGACCCCTGGCTCCTCGCTAAATCAACCACACCGTTAGACAAACAAAGAAAGCACATGCCAACGCATAACATAGACACAAGATCAGAAAGACAAACAAGACAAACAGAAATGGTTAGTGATTTAGTAGGATGTGACTATGTGTATACCTGCCGCTCAGTGAAGAGGAAAAACCGCTTGAGGCTGATGAAGTTGGTCGGTTTGGAGAAGAGGAGCCAAATGAGGAAGCACGAATCCGGGAACAGAAAGAGGTCGCAGGAATGGATGCCTGATGCAGGGAAGCTGGAAGTTAATGTGACGGTAGATGCTAGAGCATCTCAGAAAGCCGATAAGTGCGTGACCAGGTCCTCGAAGGGGGGGGGGGGAGTTGAAATTGAAGAATGTCAGTTGATATAGGTAGGCAAAAGGTTGAGGCAGGAGGGGACTGAGAATCCCTCGGAGTGACGATGAACTGCAGGAATGGATAGAAAAGTTGGAGTGCGCAAGCTTTGCAGCGATAGCAAACTAGCTTAAAATATATAGAACTTGTGGTGTTATACTGCCATCTAGAGGTTATGATTGGAATTAAACCATTGGCTTGAGTGAAGCAGGGTAGAATATATTTGGTTATTGTGATTAAAATCCTTTTCTATGTAGAACAACATTTGTGTATTCCTTTAGATTTAAATAATAAATATTCAAAACATGTTTTAGGGCAGTTAGTCATGTATATGAATAAGTTAACGCAGTATTTAGATGTCACAATTTGGCGAGTTGAACTCGCCCCCACCAGTTATGAAAGCACAGCAACAGGAAGCCAGAAGATTGCAGTACTGAGGCACAGAGCATGCAGTGCCTGATAAAGCTGCTTGGTCACCATGGCAACTTACCACTCCCCGCAGTCACTCAATGCGGGCATTGCCGTGGTAACCATGGTCAGTGAGGTGCCGGTGGAAACGTTGCAGTACAGCAGTGTCGCTGGAGCATGTTGTGACCAGTCAAAATCACGAGCCGCCACTGGTTGAAATCGAGTTTGTGGGCTGGATAGGTCTTTTAAAACGTTGAACGTAGCTGATGGAGATCCAGGGCAGGATCTTCTGATGGAACGGTAAATTGTGCTGGCTCTGTGGGAGCGGGGGAGGGGCGTCTGATTGCAGGCGAGGAGTAAAGACAGATTCAGCAGACAAAACTTCATGGCCGATTTAAATAGAGCTAAGGTAAGGCAGGAATGACAACAGGAATGTTGATGTCTCATCGAAGGAGCTTGAAAGTTTAGTGGAGGGCCAGTCTTTCTGATAAAGTCGTGAACAAGTTGAGTAATGCAGCTGCGCTTTGGACGGCGCTGTTGCTGTGCTGGAGACTGGATGGAGCAGGAAAGACTAACGTTGGAGCTCCTGTAGCCAAGTAGAGAAGCTGAATGAAAAGAAGAATCACCTGAGCAGGTAGGAAAATGATTGATAATATCTTGGCAACGCTGTGCAGAGAAGTGAACTGCAGTGAAAGGAGTGAGGCAACGAAGTTTAGATATTAGCGGTGAAGCACGAAATGACGGCGTCTGAGCTTTTGCTACTAAACGAAACGCTAGACAGAGAAGGTGTAAGTAATCAGGGCTTAAATAGAAAGTAGGTACTAATTGACAGGAAATTAGAGGCCCTCAGCTCCACGCCCCCCGAACTGCACAAGGTAACATATAATGTTTCCCTTTTCTAATATTTGCATATCTATGGAATTGTTTTTCACATGTATTCTCTCAAGATGAAGACAACTAATAACCGTGGACTACTTTTTCTTTCCTCATATTTTGGTTTAATTAAAGTTTTTCCAAATGTGAAAAAATACGTATGTTAATAAAATTTCTGTTTGTGGGAGGGAGTGGGGTGTCCACTTACAAATATAACATATTTTGAGGCTGTTTAAAAAGTGTAGCGTTCCTCTATTAATCTATTACAAACTCGGTGCCCTGCATTATTTTGTGGCTCTCTTGCTGAAGGCTGGTCATCATCTTCAGGATGATCCTCTGCCACTTCAAATGGTGTAGTAGTCTGCTGGGCAATATTATAAAGAACACATGCAGCTATTACTATCTTCACACACTTTTCTGGGGAATATTGTAGAGCACCGCCAGATTTGTGTAGTGCCCTAAAGCACATTTTGAGGTGACCTATGCACCTTTCAATGACCTGCCTAGTTTTGCAGTGGTCAATGTTGTATTTCTCTTCTGCTCTTGAAGTAGGTGGAAGTCGGTCATTTAGGAAGGGGGTGGAGCTATGGTACCCAAACTCAATGACCTGGACGGTAAACGGCGTGGCATCCGAGGATTGGAGGAGTGGATGCGCTCCTTAACCTAGGGGTCATGAGCGAGGGTATAAATAGGGGTTGTAGTGTAAGCGATCTGTTCCTTTGTAAATGGTTTGTACAACCTAAAAGGAGAACCTGGGATTGAAACGTGAGTGTTGTTTTTTTATTCGTTGTCTGAAGTAAACTGTTTGTTTGTTTTTGTTTCATAAGACAACTAAACACTATCCGGAGCTGCAGCCGCAGGCCAGCAACAAACCCGGACACCAGCACTTCCCTGTTTCACAACGTACTTTTCACCACGAGCACTAGTTTCATGCACTAAAATAAACACTGTTTGCGTTCTGTGTTACGTGTGGGTGAGGAAAGAACCTGGACTGTGTTTTATGGTTTCGGGTCAAACCCGAGGATTACAAACAAAGTGATACACGCTGTTGTATCACTTCCATCATTTATTATTTACAGGTGTTCGCCCTAAGGCTCTGGACATTGTATAATCAATAAACACCCTTGTGAAGGCAGTAAAGGCTGGTTTATACTTCCGACTGCGACCCAATTTTTGGTCTCAGTCAATGGTCTCCGACGGTCGGAATGACATCATCCGCACTGTCGCGAGCTGCGTCTTTTTTGAAAAGTGCTACGGCCTTTTCTAAAACACACAGAGTCAGATAATGTTGATAAAACATGCAGTGAAGCGCGATAGAGCAAGTTTGTGAGGAACCCAATAAACATAAACAACAGAACAGGAATTTAAACTTGCCTTCAAACTGAATGAAATTAAAGTGTAAATGAACCTTTGCTAAAATGAATTTTGGTGCTTACACAGGCTACCATGCGCAGCAACTACTTGTATAATAATAATAATGAATACGTTTTTTATTTGTATTATTGTTACGTATGCTTTTTATATATTTTAGTCAATAATAAGTTAACGTCGCTATTTATTTTCTGTATTACTTTACCCATCAAATCATGCTCTGATCAGAACAGGTGATCAGCTGCTCATTATATATATATATATATATATATATATATATATATATATATATATATATATAATAAGCCAATTTACACATTTACTTCATTCATGACACGGGCAATTTTAAAATCCCGTCTCAGTGTCGCGGGATTGTGGAGCCTGTTGGCAACCCTAGTCACAAGTCGACACCGGCAGTAATGCAGACTGGCTGAAAGTATGACCGACAGCTATGACCACTTTGCTGCGTCAAAAAGTCTGCGAACTCGGGGGTGCTTCAGTCCTTCTGGCTCACACGCATGTGTCTGCAGCTAATGTATGGCTTTTGTCTCCGAGAAGTATAAACCATAGAAGTAATCATGCATTCAAGATGTGCATCTATTGCTGGTCAATTAGCAATACTAAACTGTAGTTACAGGATAAACAAATACTGACCTAAATGGTTCAAAAACCCTGCTACAATAAGAATATAATAGTCTTTTTACACTAAAATAGAAATGAGAGAAACAATATGGGATATAAACTTATTAGGGTATTTGAATAATAACTGCATTTTTGTTGGTTTCTTTTGGAATATACATTTGCCCTGTTGATTTGGATGTTCCTTTTTCCTTTTTCCATTTATTAGATTTATGTTGAAAATGCCCATTTAAGGAACATACAATTTGAAAATAAATGTAATCTAAGAGTAAAGGGGAATATGAAACAGGTGTAATTACAGAAAGTGTGAATTTAACATATTTTGTTGACTTCACTAAATGAAATAAGTAATACATGTCGCTACAACCATTTGTATTGTGCAGTTGAACCTTTCATTTCTAATACATATTTCTTTGCAGGACAGAGACCTTTTCCGCTTACAATTCCACGGAAGACAGGCTGTTCCATCCTGCTGTGTAGAAGCTTTGGGCAACTATATTCTTATGAACTCACATCACGGAGAGGATTACTCTATCGGGTTGTACTTTGAGATAATTCAAAATTAATTAATTAGTTTATTAGAAATGGTAGATTGAACAAAACAATAGGTTACTCAAGGTAATTAAATAAAAGAAATGGCCCTTTAACCTTTAAAACGTTTTTAGGCTTTACATTTTTTTATAGTAGTAAAGCAACTTCTAACATGTTTCAAACTTTTCTACTTGAATAAAGTTACTTAAGTTTCATAAGGCAATTATTGTAGTTTTAAACAAAAACTTTGTATAAATTTGTATAAATGATACTATTTATTGTGATTACCCTCAGATTTTACAAAACAATATATCAAAAAGTGGTTTTAGACAAAGAACATAATATACAAATAATTCAAAAAAATTGTACAAAATGAGGTCAGAGCAGAATTTTTGGTTAGTGTAGTATCTTAAACACAGAATCTCACACAAGTATTTATTAGTCTTTTTAACTTACCCTTTGACTTTTACACAGTATCTCACAGTACTGTTTTTACACTGTGTACAACTATAGTGGGAAAATATATTTAGAAATGCAACCATAATTGCTTTTTGGAGCTATTAATGTGGTTTTCTGAAGTATTTTCCCCATTTTCACTACTGCTTTCAAATGGTGATTTGCAATATGAGCTGCAAAATCAACATTTGTTATCGCATCTTTTTCCAGACAATATCAATCAGTGATACTAGTTACCAGCTCTCAACAACATTCTGTCTAAAGGTGCAATTACCACTGCCACCTCACCCACGACAGTATGCGTTTACTGCCTACATCTGTCTAACACTAAGCAATTACATAAATGGTTCACAACTTTAACCCGCTGAGGCAGATCTGAGTACAGTATAGTGCAAGCCAACGGACAGCACTGTATTACAGTTACAGAAACCAGTGACAAGGGAGCAGAAAGCAGACTTAAGACTCTCTTAGCCTGGCAGTCTGAATATGAAGAGCAGTTACGACAATTAAAGATCGGTGACTTTTTTAAACCAGCTCTCTCTGCCTCTGAACAACGCTGATTATGTACAGTATATCTCTTGACCGTTGTTGGGACATTATATTTTATCTGTATTATTGCATTTTTTTGAGTTTTCAATTAATAGTGCAGGGATTTCCCAAACAGTAAACTCAATTTCGGGGTCTACTGTGCCAAATTCTTCTTTTGTGATACAACATTCAAAGTCATCTTTAGTACAGTGGCTCTTGAAGTACAGAAAAAAGTGTACTCCTTTTAATTTTTTCACCCCATGTCCTCAATGAACCACAGCAGGTTAGAGATACTACAGTAAAAATGTGTTTTAAATAATAATAATAATAATATAAAAACCACCACATTTGCATCGAAAGTACTGCAGTGTTAGAATTCATCCTTGATGGTAAGGTTTGGCTGATCTTCAGGTTTGAAGTTTTTGTTTGGGGTGCCATCTTCATTGAGAATGCGTCTGGAAGTGTAGCCGACAATTGGATATTTAGCTTTATACACGTTTAGGAAAATGTCTTCAAGAGACTTCATCTGCTCTTCAGTAAGTCCACTCTGACATAAAAAAATGGAATACAAAAAAACACATTTAAAAGATGTCCAACTGGTTTACAGTTCAAATGAATGCATCTCTATTGAGGGTCAACTGTTTTTCAAAGTCTTCTCTCTCACAGGAACAAAAAGTTTTGAAAGACCAACTACGATACGTGGCTAGGAATTGAACAAATTGCCAGACAATATTTTTTATAAACTGTAAAGAAACATTTCAGCAACTGAAAACATTATTTCTGCAAAGTATTACCAAAGTTATTTAGAAAGCCTTCTGAATCGGAAATCTAAAACCATTAGAAGCTTGCAGGGTTCCTGCTTACAGTGTCAGATGTGAGGTCATCGGGTTCAAGAGACATCTTCGCCACAGCTCTCGTGGAGTCCTTCCCAACCAGTGCATTGTACGGGGCATCTTTCCCATAAAAGTCTACAGGGACAAGAAAAATGGGACCAGAGAGTCAAACAAGAATTTCTTCTTGGGGCAAAAAGTCTAGTATCTGTTGTTCTGCTTTACACAGAGCTGGATAATCACATTTACTACGGTTAGGCCTAAATTGCACCCTTTTAAATCTATTTCCAATCCTAGTGCAAAATATCAAAACCTGACGATTGTATTGCATGGTTTCAGACTGAATGTGTGTTCTCGCGGTTTTCTGGTGCATGATAACAATAAAGGAACAGTATTTTGGTAGAATAAAAGCAGGGCCAGTAATAATAAAGTAGCTTAGAGGTAGGAGAATTTTAAAGCATTGATGCTGACCAAACATCAATTTTTGTGGACCTACGTAATAGAATACACTTGTTAGAGTGACTTATTGTGACTGGGGTGGGCTGAAAAAAACAACTCTATAGTGTTTTTTTTTTTGACAAATATGGGTGATTTTAACCTTCATGTTAACATTCATTCTGATTCTAACTCTGGATTTTTTGAAATGAAATATAAGGGTCGTAAACTAGAACAGAGATGGCAGGAATCTAAACTACATGTTCATTACATCACATGGAAGAGCCACCTGGTTAAATATAGGAAGGATCATATTATTCAAATTTACAGTGCCTTGCATAAGTATTCACCCCCCTTGGACTTTTCCACATTTTGTAGTGTTACAACCTGGAATTAAAATGGATTTAATTAAATAAATGAGTCTTTTTGGGTAAGTCTCTACCAGCTTTGCACATCTGGATCCTACAATTTTTGCCCATTCTTCTTGGCAAAATTGCTCAAGCTCTGTCAAGTTGGATGGGGACCGTTGGTAAACAGCAATTTTCAAGTCTTGCCACAGATTCTCAATCGGTGAACCTCCGCCCCAGTCCCAGGTCTCTTGCAGACTGAAACAGGTTTTCCTCTAGAATTTCCCTGTATTTGGCTCCATCCATCTTGCCCTCAATCCTGACCAGTTTCCCAGTCCCTGCCGATGAAAAGCATCCCCATAACATGATGCTGCCACCACCATGCTTCACCGTGGGGATGGCGTTCTCAGGGTGATGAGCAGTGTTGGCTTTGCGCCACACATAGCGTTTTGCGCTAAGGCCAAAAAGTTCCATCAGACCAGAGAACCTTTTTCCACATGTTTGCTGTGTCTCCCACATGCCTTTTGGCAAAATCCAGCATGGATTAACACCTAGTTACTGACCCCTTATCTTCCAAACCGCATTCTGAAATCACAGGATGCGGGTCTGCTGGTTATTCCTAGGGTCAACAAAAGCATTTCAGAGATTTAAAATCTCTGATTTTGGCAGTTATGTGCGACATGCTATACAATTGTATTGTGGTTTTTTTTTGTTTCCTGCTATGTACTGTACAGTGCTTTGCAATACTTTTGCATAAAAAGTGCTATATAAATACAATAAATATTATGAAACGCACATGGAATTTATTATAGAAACTGAAAATGAATGCGTCTGAATGGTGTTTATTTTTAAATAACCGATAATAACCAATTTTTGCCAAATAATTATAAATTCTGACCCTCCCACCCCCACCGAACTAAACAAAAAATGAAAAACAAGAAATTCAAACCCTATGTATAAGCCAACCTGTGAATTAAAATCATATTAATTTAGTGCTTTGATTTCTTAATCACTAAAAGCATCTCAGTAGAAATCCAGCTTTTATTACTTTTATTTTAATTGGTAAAGCAATACTTTTACAGACAAAACAAATACCATGGAACGACCCCTTACTTGAGCATACACATTCAGTATCGCTTTATATATATACCCTGTGCCAGCTGTGACCAGAGCAAGTCTTTAGGTCAACATTTTTCTCTTGATCTTGCACTGATGTTAGCATCACTAAAACCAATATACACTGCATGATTAAAAAACAAAACAAAATAACAGTAATTTCTAAATTGCCTTAAGCTACTAGGGATTTGCTGCTGTGGTACTGTAGTAACAGCTTATTACAGCAGTAGTCAAATAAGATAATAGTGATAACTGTACTAATGGGCGGATTCAATAAAAAAATAAAAATATGCATAAAACATAAACATTATATAAGAAGCAGTGCCCAGTAGCACATGCGTTTAGTGAAATCTTCAGTGGAGTTTCACACTGTGTAATTTTGATTAACAGAACAAGTGTAGGGTAAAAGAATCGAGGGCTGGAAACCAGCCTGTTGAGAACAGCACTCTCTCTGCAGGGATATAAGACCCCCACTGCACAACAGTTTGATTCATTCCTGGTTTTACTACAAGTTTAATAAGACATGTCTGAGCTTGTTACTGTACCTATATCAAGCACATAGTAAAACACAGTCTGTGTGTCTTATTTCCATCCCTGTTCTGTGAAAACATTTAAAGGTAAAGAAGCCCATTTGTGTTTCATATTTTCAACAAGTTAACAGTTAAAAGTTATATTTATATTAAAGTCTAGTTTGACTGGTCGTTGTAATAGGAATCACCTCTTTAAGTTTTTGTAGTTGTTGTTCAAGCTTGTTAAGTCAACTGCTTCATTGTGGATGTTGCAGTACATCACTGCATTTTGTACCCTGAGCGTGCTACCCTGTATAGCACATGATTAGAGCTAACTACTGTGCTTTAATGTTACATTAAATTAATGAACACAGCAAGCTGGTAGGCAAAGTAATTGAAAAATGACAAGAAACATACAGGGAAATGCTCCTGCCTAAACTAGACCTACCTTTTCCTGAAGAGACATCAAAGACAACGCCCTTTACAGCCATGTAAATTGGCTGACCATCCTAAATAAAATAAAAAAATAAATAAAAATTCCGAAAGAGTGTGCACTATTAAAGTTGATAATCATATACAAAAAAAATATGCTTTAAAAAAAAAAAAAAAAAATTCAGAACTGGAACCAACGCTGACCGCCAGTACTGTTTAAGATAGATAGTTATTGACAAAAGACTATGTAGTTTGGCTTGGCAGGCTAGTAAAATATGTGTTGGTGAAAAACGTACGATGAACTGTGTAAAACGTAACTAAGAAAGCTAACAGTCACACAATTAAATATTTTATAGGACAATACAAGTTGCAAAAACACTATTCATAATAAGTTAAAAGTACATTGAAATACACATTTAATACTGTTGTAAAACCAGGATGACATGCCTAACCAGTTTTTGGATACATTTGTAAATACAATCACAGTGTAGCGTTACCTCCTGCCCATGGTATTTTGCTAAATCCTCGTCTGTAAAAAGTCGGACTGGCTTGGTCCCAACAGGGTTGTGTTTTAATTCCTGTGCAAATGAGCTTAAAATAACAAAACTACAAAATGTGAAATACATTTGGAAAGATAACATGTTAGTTTACAAGAAACATAAGTTCTATAAGTACACTGTACTTCCTCCGTCACGTAAATATTGTAACTTAAAAAGGGGGAGGGAGTCCAACCAAACTAATCAATGTCAGAGAGAGAAAAGTAAGCAAAAAAAAAAAGTTTTAAGAAACTTTTGTAAATTGACGGGGGCTGTCTTTAACACACATTTTATAATAATAATAAATGCAATGTAATAATCAGAACAAATTGTAAATATTAATTTATATTTCGAAATTCGATTGTTTTGGTCTAATGAAACGTGTTGACTCTTGGGAAATGTACTGCACTCGACTCCCTCGATTACCATATGCATTTGAAATTAAAATGATTTGTTGTTGTTGTTGTTGTTGAGTAAACACCTATAATAACTGTCTATATGCACGGGGATATATTTTATTCAGACTTATTACACATACACATACACATTATTGTGCCATATTCTTCCTGTTTGTGTAAAACAATCACATTTAGAGTATATATTTTAGACGGCGATTTAAATTCCGTAGCAAATTTATAGTATGCTTTTATTAATATTGTTAAATTACTGAATTCAGTTGACAACCCTGCATCTCTTTAACTTCATTAATTAATGGAATACTGTCTGTAGTCCTTTCCTTTCCCACTGCGTTGGAAAGAACCACATTTCCCATGTTTCACAGGCTGCGAAGTAGATATTTCCTGTAGCTTCCCAAGTTTCAGAAGCTGTACTTCTTGCCTGTGTAGTGTCAACTGAGTAACTGGATCGACTGATAAGCAGTAAACGTGATTACTTTATGCTTCTGAGCAAAATGATACTCCATATACAGTATTTTCCCAGTTTGCAACCTTCTAGATTATTCACTTTTGCTGCGGACACGGTTTAAAATCATTCCTGAATAGTCGACCATGGCTGGTGCGATGATAAGAAAAGAAATCTCCAGATCATACCAAGAGGTACGGTAGACTAAACTGGTGTCCTGTTTTGTTTATTTATTTACATTTTAATGGTTTACTACAATGAGTATACAAGTGCACAGTATTTAAGTAACGTAATTTTTAAACAAAATGAGTTAAATGAAGCAACACACATAGTGGAAAAAATGATAATGAATGGACAACTGTAGACAACGTCTTTGTTCTAATTTTGAATGTTTTGATCACCCCATCATGGGAACCCGGATTTAGTTCGCGGTAGTAACCTTTTCCACGTACCTCAAATTGTCTGCGCAGTTTGAAAGAGAAAGCGAGAGATAGATTGATTATTGACATGGAAAGGGTTTTTTTTTAATCATGGCACATCTCTTCCAAGCTTACTTTTGCTTTATACTTTTTGTATCACTCATATACCTAGGCATTTTTTTTCACAATGTGTTACAATATTATCAACTTGCTCTTTAGAATATTTCCCCCATTTTTGTAACCTTTATGTAACTTCTTAATAATATGCCACAATATACTAAATAATTTATTAAGTCACAAATTAAGTATGTGTCCTTATTTATATACTTGTCGAGATTCTGGGAATCTATGTTGTCTGTGACCGGCAGACTATATTCTTTGCATTTATTAAGTCACCTGCAGATCAGCAGCTCAGGTTATCTCCACATAGATGATAATGAGACAGCCAGAGTTTACTTTTCCGTTATATTGTTATAATGTTAAATTAGTGCTTGAGATTCCAACCTTTAATTAATAAATGGCAATTTTTCACACCTTCCTATTATAAGTCACACCATCTTGCCTCCTACAACACTGTAGGCTACATGTAGGTAACAAAGAGTTGAAAATAACTGTACAATTTACCTGGAGAAATGAGTGGTTCCCAGGGGCTGCATATTATACAATAATAAACACATAGATTGTTCATGCTTTAGACTAGGTAGTATTTGGTATAAGAACAGAAGCCTGTGATCTGCTTCTGTAACTTGAGAAGAAAAGGGTTTGGGTTATCCACACCCATCTGGCAATTATCCAGCATGACACCTGATTTGAGGTCCTCATCAATTTCAGAAACAAACACAGTTGGGTGTATTTTCCCTCTGGTTGAGATAAATAGCATGTCTATAAGAAGGCATTCTACGTGATAGAAAATGGTGTAGTCTTTTCAAACAAGACATGCTTACATTTTAGTATTGATATGATTGAATTTATGGGGATTTTGAATTTGAGAAACTGAAGCAGAAATGCCAAACCTCCTTTTATAAAGAAACAATTGAAGAATAGATTCACCTATCCTGAGCCTTGAGTTGTGCTACACTGATATTTTACACATAGATTGAATCGTTTTCCCCTATAGCTGTATAAATAACCAACTGCCTGCTCAAAATGTCTGATTTCATCGTTCCAAAAAGTCATGTACTGTTAGGACCTCCAGCTGCTACTCTATAGGCTTAAGATTCAAAACATCATAATTCCCAGAATCTGAATTCTAAGATAAAACTACAAGAAAGTGAAGTTGACAAATATTTCAGATCGTGCCATCTTCAGTGTACTGTCTGGCGGAGGTATGGAAAGGGTGGAAAGTTTTACAAAACTAAGAAAAAGGAATGGAAACAGGGCACTAGCCTAAACATTTATGAACTTGACTTGGTTTCTTGATTTTATTTAACATTTAGACCCAATGACATGAACAGCGTTCCCTCAAAGGCTAAAAAAAAAAAAAAAAATCGCACATTTTTCGTAATAACTGGCAACAACCTTCGTACTCAGTTTCCTAACTTTCACAAGTTATTATCATAAATAACAACCTCAATTGAGAATGCACGTCACATTAGTGCAGAGGTCGCTCGGGCGCCAGTGAATCTACTGGTACAGGGTGGGCGAAACAGGCGTCTGGTGATTCTGCCTCTATAGAGAGTGCTGCTCATGAACTTTGCACTTTTGAACTCATCGTATAATTGAATACTAAATCAGTGAAGCATAATCTTTCTGCATTATTTAGAAGTATAAATACTCTGGTAAACATAAATAAAAATCACAATACTCATACTTTGACGGCTTTTGTTTTAGTTCCTTTTTAAAAAACGACCATTTGAGAAATATCATCTTAAGCGTTTTGAAGCTGGTAAAAATGTAATCAGACTATTGGAGTTGAAAATACATATTTAAGTGTATAGTTATTGAAGAAGACATACTACAGGTAGTGGACAAAAAAATGGAAACACCTGGGTAAATGAGGGACACCAAGTATATTGAAAGCAAGGGCTTCCACACAGGTTTGGCTCATGCGTTAATTAAGCAAATAACATCCCAGCATGCTTAGGGTCATGTATAAAAATGCTGGACAGGCCTGGTTGCCTATAATTATAGCTATCATGGCTGCAAGAGGAGACCTCAGTGACTTTGAAAGAGGGGTGATTGTTGGGGCGCGTTTGGCAGGAGCTTTCGTGACCAAGACAGCTCAACTTGCTGATGTTTCACGAGCAACGGTGTCTAAGGTGATGTCGGCATGGAACTCCAAGGGAAAGACATCATCAGCAAAGGGCAACAGTGGGCGGAAGCGCATACTCCAGAATCGTGATATCCGTGCATTAATTCGAAGTGCAAGGCAAAACAGACAAGCAACTGCAGATCAATTGACTGCAAATTTCAACCTGGGGCGCGAGCAGCCAGTTTCATCAAAAACGGTCCGCCGAGAACTCCACAGAGCGGGATACCATAGTGGCCCAATGCCCTATTAAGCGAGTTTACATTGGTGTTTCCATTTTTTTGTCCACTACCTGTATGTACATTTTTTTTTTGTTGCAAGTTGAGTTTTCATCATGTGACTTCACTCACGTCTGATGAAACTCAACATGGCGTCTGCACCAATGAAGAAAAAAAAAACAATGTTTCAGTAAATGAGAGAGCTAAAACAAATATCTGATTATCTATATGAGGATGGTGTTATACTAGTCTTAAAGTTGCAAGCGGGGTCACTGGAGGAGGGCCTCATTGGGTCAGTAGCTCTGTTCAGGTGCCAGGACCCGGGTCAAGACTTTTGGGCCTTTAAGGGGAGGTGGCCTTGTCACGAAATTAAACGGGGGTGCCAGGTAGGCATTGCTTTAGTCCTACCAAATAAATTATATCAAATAAATCATTACTAGGACCTAACAGCAATCACATTCATGACTAATAGACCCTACTATTACCCCAATATAAACAAATGTTAATAAGTACATATTTTTAATAAAGGATATCGAGTTTCATGGAATAAGTCTAATCTATCAAGAATGAGACAATAGCATTTAATATACACCAGGCCTACTATAAATACAAGATACCAAACTACTATAGAAACAAAACACATACAGTTCTTCCCCCCTCTTATCCCAACTCAAATTTAAATCCATGTCATCATATTGTGCAATTTAGAAAACACATATACAGATATTAAATCCTTCATTACAATAATCCTGTGTATATGCTATTGCTTTTCAATCAAAAGGACAAATCTATCAGAAAATATAAATTGTTGCACTAACCAATGACTACAGATAACTCCCACAGCACAAACAGGTAAAGATACTCACTATAGTTATTTTTAAATCATTGCAGTGTATACAAATGCGATAGCATACATCTAAAACACCCACATGCAATGCATTGCATGTTATGTTCAGGTTACATGGCAGTGAAGCTCTTTGTAGGACAAATATCATATTTCAGAGACTTTTAAATAACGTTCTTCATTCACTATTAGAATTAACCAAAAAATAGGAATAGATAACACATTTCAATCTATTATATGGCAAATAGGAGAAAATAGCAGGGACAGTTACAATAAACAAAAGTGATTAAGATACTTGGCAGTCAGTCGTTACCACAAGTACATTAATGGAATGCTACAGTGGACAGCACTGATAAAATCCTAGAATTTGCACAGGATGAGCTTGATCCAGCTACCCTGTAAATGTTAGCTTTTACCAAGGGGGGACATATTGGCTCAGTGCAGGTGTGTCTTTTTAGTGCTGTCAATCACACTGCAATGATATAATACGACACAGCCTTTAAGGCCGTGTGTGCTACGCACAAGGCAGATGTGTGGCGGGGTAAACCCCGTCCTATGCGTATTTTGTTTATTTTTATATTGGTTTTGTATTGTTAATATTTAAATGTAGGTTTATTTTTGCACTGATTTTTTTAGGTCGGCAGGGAAGGGTTAATTGCCTCCTCTGCCGAATCAATTCATGTGCATGAGCCCGATTGAATGATTGACAAGCAAACAAGCTCAGGTACAGCTGTATAAAAGAGGCAGGAACCTCTCAGTTCTGGTGGGGTTTTGTTCAGAGGAGGAACATAAGTGAAAACTATCAATAACATTTGCTACTCGTGCATGTTTATCACTGTGTTTGTCTATTTGTTTTGGCCATCGTGCTGTTGATTTTTTGTTAAAACCTTTTATTTTTGCAATAAATATGTGTCCCGCAGGATTGGTGTCTGTTTACATCCTGGTCTGATGTCACCAAGCCATCCCGGTACAGTAGCTTAACAAAATGCCCCGGTGAAACAAAGACTGGCTTGTTCCTAGGATTGAGATGTATCTGCTGTATTGTCATTTAGACTTCTAAATGATGAAGGGTTGCTGCTGTTTTCTTTAATAAAAACCGCATTTGGAATTTTATAAGTCTGTTTTGAATGTGTCATTTAAAACATTTTACTGCAGGTGTATATGAATCATAGAGTGACATTGGGGCAAGAAGGGTTAAAGGGGGAGGAAGCTTCCATAATAACAGAACTATCTTTGGGGAGTGTTTTAAACTTGTCGACAAGGACTGCTTTCTTAGTATTTGCATTTGTTTTAGCCATGTTAAGTGTCCCGTATCTGATGTAAAAAGCATACAGTTTCAGTAATGTGTAACTGTTTGGATTTCTTCTATGAAACAAGAGGCTGCTCACTAAATATTTAAATCAGGGGTTCCCACAGTTTACAGTGCAGAGAGCCGCATAGCAAGAGTACTATGAGACTGTGGGCCGCAATGTGACCAAAGTGCATGGATGACAAATGTCAAGTACATTTTTCAAGTGCATCTATTTGTGTTGCTAGCCATTTCAATATTTCAGCTTAATAAATTATAAACTTCATACATTTAAACAATTCTTTAGTATTTACTTTTGTTAATGACAATAACAGCAAATTGACTAACTTGTAAACACATTAACCCCTGGCATTAGCATTTATTCCTGTTGCCAGTGACAATAACACTGAATTCAATAAATTAAAATCATCACATCATTTACTGTATTACTATTGTTGATAAGTCAATTTAATGGATACAAAAAAAATGATTGAATTAACAATAGCAGCCAATTCAATAAATTGTAAAGTATACCATTACCATCTGCGCACACGGTATGTGGGGTGGACTAAAAACTGTGTTTTTTATGCTCCTGTAATCTGTAATCGAATACTATTGAGGCGAAGGGTATTCTAAATTGCCAGTCAAGTAGGTTGAGTTATCCCAAATAAACAATGCTATGCCGACAGCCTCCACAATAAAATCTTGTATCTTACACTTTAAAAGGAGAAATAATGTCATTATATTGCCAAAAAAATAACAAAATCCAATAATCCACATATTGATCATATGCTGCGTGTTTTGTTTCGTAGTGGCGTTTAACATTATAGTCTTTTATGACTGCAATGGACTGTTTGCACAGAAGACAGAGGTTTGCCCTCCTTCTCAATTACATATTTTTGTCCATTGGTCTTGAAATGTTCAAAACACTTCTTGCACTTTTTGTTTTTTTTCCTGCTGCTGTCATTGCTTGTATAGCTGAGTTCACTATCTCACAAACTAGCATGCATGTAGAAACTGTTGCGTCAGTCATTAGTGTTCATGCGAGTTCCTGCGTAATCCTGCCTGCTGCTTAATATCAGCAAACCACTGTGGGCACCTCTGCTGTAAAGGCTGCTGGAAATCAAGTGCTTGGCAGTTCATTGCAGGCCACATATAAGGTTCAATTGGAGAGACGCTGTGGACCGCATTAAAGGGGTTGGCAGATTTGAATACTCTGTATTAAAGCTGTTGGTCTATTGCGTTGCCCTCGTTATTACCCACCTCCTGAAGGCGGTCATCGACCAAGTAGTAAGCATGTCACTGTTCACGTTTGGGATCCAACGTCATGAAAAGCTGGTATTTGTGAATATGAGATTCTGAGGTGTCTGTCCCTTCTAGTTTTGAATGGTTGAATGTATAGCCGTGGTGGGGATGTAAGTTACATCGAGTACAATGTCGCAGTAATGTACAATAAAACACAGTAGAAAGAGGTCTGTCATAAGGTTACACATTTCAGCACTTTATTTTTTGTATTATTATTTTACTGTAGCTGAATGATGAGACTGAAAGAGATACTCAGAGTGGCGAGCTACAGGAGGATTTGGATGACCTTGAACCTCAAGATAGTAATGGCAGTGCTTTACCAGGTATGGATGCATACTGTTGTACAACTTCATACCATTTTTCTCTATATACTGTTGCTGCCTCGTGTACTAACCCCCTCCCCCCCCCCCCTCCCTCCAACATGTCCTGGGTAATTAATTAATTAATTAAATGAGAGCTGGGCGTCATACTGCAGCATGCTTCTGTTTAGTAAAAGCCCTTCTCACCCATTGCAGGTGTTGCAGAAAATAGCAACATAGTTGAAGAGGGACCTTTTGTTTTACACAGTAGCGCTCTGCAGTATGGCTTTCAGACAGCACCTTGGAGTTGTCCTCCAGAATATAATACTTGAACAATTACCCACAAGAAAGAAAATGTGAACTCCACCCGCAGAACCAGACAGGAGTGGCAGTTTTGTCCTACTCTCAAAGCTTTAAAGGAGTGCTAACCAATGCTTTCAAATCAATTTTCTGAGCTGAGAAAGTCTTAGAATAGTTCAGGGTATGCACATATTTCAAATACAGCTACTGCATCCTGGTACCTTTGCTATGTAGCTCATGGTCATGTTACAGCTAGACCACTGGAGTGAGTCTGACCTACAAAACCTTTTACAAAAGAACAAAGGAAGAATTGCCTTTCCAGCACTTTTTTAAAGCAAGTGGCCAGGGTTAATTTGACAATCAATATATCAGTTAACACCAGGCCACCTTCCACACTTATCTTATTAGTAAGCGGACTCTAACCCCCAGCTCTGCCATATCTAGCACAAACTTAAATTTCAGCAAACTTAATTTAAAAAGAAACAAGTATTTACACGTGCAGGGCCTCAGCCCTACCACACGTGGTATTTGAGATATCTGCATATTCCAAATGGAATTACAAAATACAAGCAAATAACTGAAACGTCTTCAACAGAAGAAAAGTGGGACAAGTGGTAGTATTGCTTGTGGTAATAAGAGGTATGAAAATTGATTTTAAAACCTTGGTTAGCAGTCCTTTGAGGTATTTAAAGAATGCGTCTCAATGTTTACTTTGATTAATTATTTAATATTCATGAAAGTGTTCTAGACTGTCAGTTTTTTAAACCAACATTTGTCAAGTAGGCTAGAAATGCATAGTGAGTTCTGTTTATTTTTAATTTAGTTTCACAAACTTCGGTTATTACATTTTTTACTGTTGCATGTTTTTTGGCATTAAAGAGGTAACTGTAAATTATCACAACCCTGGTTGTCTGAAATAGAAATGTAACCATTACTGAATCTCTTATTACCTGAGCACTTATATCAAAGCTGCTCCTTTAAGAGCGCTGTATGCGTCAGATGTCGTCTCTGCCCCCAGGAGATAAATACGAGTGACGCATAATTTCAGGTTGGCTAGATTGTATGCAACCCTGACCATGTCTGCAATCCACCTTGACAGACGCTGCATAGACAGGACTTGTCCATGGAACTTAGACCCGAAGCAAATAAACAATTGCTCAGATTGCCACCAACTCTGGGTGTGGTAAAAATAATATGCCATTGCCCTAACTGGACAGAGCATATGGAACTTTCTCTCCATATCAGACTGGAAAGGAGGTGGATAGAAGGCCTCCAATTTCACTGACCAGTTGATATGAAAAGCAGAAATGCCTTTAGGGAGAAAAGCAGGATTAGTGCAGAGAGTAAAACCTTAGTTATGGCCTCTGCAAAAAGCAAACAGGCGTTCGCCGTTGAGAATGCTTGCATTACACCTACCCGCTTAGTGGAGGTAATAGCAAGCAGGATTAAGCAGCCAGCAAGGGACAAGGTCATTTCTCAGGGGTTTTAACCTTCGAGCACCCTTCAAAAACTGTCCCGCCAGGAAGTGTGCTCAATTTTACTATTGGGGACAATAATCGTGGGAATGGGTGGACCTCTCCCAGATGAGGTTAACAACCTCTGGGTAAAGTCGCCATTCCGAACTGCAGAGGCCCCCTCTCGAGAGGCGGTCCACCGCCTTGTTCCTCACTCCTGGCAGGTGAACTGCTTTTATTGAAAGCAAGTGCTTGTGAACTCATAGCAAAAGCTCCCAGGCAACAAAATTGAGACAGAGAGAACAGAGACCCCCCTGGTGGTTGATTTGTTTTCTTATATGAGTAAATGCATCTTTAGTTGAGGGTGGGAAATTTGGGCTGCGTCTTAAATTCAAGGGTGTCTTTAATTCGAATGAACACGGTAATTGATCACACTGATGCCTTTTAGTCTCAGAGGGGCCAATATAGCATCCATGCACTTTGAAAAAGAGAGGCTGAATGGCAGTACACTGTGCTTTGAAAGGCGAACTGCAAGTATTTCCTGTGGCCGGGTCTTATAGGGATGTGAAAGTAGGCATCTTTGAGGTCCACTGTAGTGAATCAGTCGCCTGACCGTACTGACTGCAACAGCTGCCGTGTTGTCCGCATCTTAAACCTTCAGACTCTCAAGTACAGATTGAGCTGTCTGAGGTTGAGGATCGGTCTGAGGCCGCCATCTTGTTTCGGCACCAGGAAGTACCTGGAGTAAAACCCTTCTCTCTCGCTGAGAGGGTGAACAACTGAAATTGCCTGTTTCTGCAGTACGGCTGCCACCGCCTGAGACACTAATACAGTGTCTTGAGGGCTCATGACTCTTGTTGCGGCCATGCCCAGCAAGGGAGGGGGGCTGAATAGAAACTGCAGAAAGTAACCAGCCCTGATGATGGTAATCACCCAAGTGTCCTTGGTGCATGGACAAGGGACTGAATCCTGGGGAAGGGGCGGGGAGAGTCGCCGGCTTCACGCAGCACACAAGACCGCAGAGGAGACTTAATCAGAACCTAAGGCTAAGAAAGACATATACACTTTGGCTATATTAACCCTTAGCAGTCCATTTATTCCGCACGTCTCAGGCACGTCAGGTCCAATTTATTTTCACACACGCAGTTAATTTTACACATGCTGTTTAAAAGTATTTTTTTCACAGTAAAACAGGTTTAAAAGGCACTGCATATCAACAGGACACTCAGTACTGTATCTCCAGCCCCGCCCCACCCCTCGTTCGCTGTATTTTTCACATACCTCTTTATAGTCGTGCATACTGATAAATCATCTGATCACTCGTTGCTTGTTGACAGATCTCTCGACCAATCAAAACACGATGAAACAGACTCCAGGAATACAAGCACCAACAAGAGCAGCGGGTGGATGTTAAAATAAATAAATAAATAAATAAAGCAAGATCTCACATCCTGAGTTGGTCATTTATAGATGTGCAATGATGCTAATAGTACTTTTTTTGTGTGTGTATGTATGAATGACTTAGAGACTCGAGAGACATATTTGGTTACTTGCCCCTTAGTGACTGGTTATTTCATTTTAAAACTAGCTAGACTAGCAAATCCCAACCATACCTGAATACATGATGCACTTGTATGCTACAACTACAGTATTGATGTAGACATTTTATTTAACATGTCATGGTCTCACGAAAACTGCTTGAACATGGATGTAATGAAAATGAGTAATTTCTGATGCCTATAACCTCTCCACTTTTCATTGGCAGTAGTGGATGATGAGACTGGAAGCAATAACCCCTCAATGCGGTTCAGCAAAGCCTGCCTGAAGAACGTGTTTTCAGTGTTTCTGATCTTCATCTACCTGCTCTTGATGGCAGTAGCTGTGTTTCTGGCCTATCAGACCATCACAGACTTCAGAGAGAAGCTAAAACACCCTGTGATGTCTGTGAGGTACAAAAAGGTTGACAGATTTGAGGCTCCAGGTAAGTGAAACTGTTAACAGCATTATTGATAGTGTTTTTTTGTTTGTTTTTTTTTCAATTCTCTGACTGTGACAGAAAAGTATCAAATGAAAAATGTTTTCCTGTCAAGTATGTGCAAAATTGCTACATGAAATTGATTCATTTAATTTCTTTAGTGTTTACTTTCCAGCTTGATACTAGGAGGGACATCTGCTGGAGCAAGCACCAGTGCACCAACTTTGTACTAACATCCTGGTTCAAACACCACTGCCCTCCCCAGCGTGTATTGTGACAGTAATAATATGCCAAACTGCTGGGGGCTGTTATACCTTAATCTGGCTGCCTTCTCATTATCTGTCTCACTGAATAGATTAGCAAGCTGTCAAAAGATCTGAGGTACCCCACATTTTTATAGATTTTCTAGGAGTGGTGAGCAAGGCATTTTGTTCTGTACAGTATGACCTAGATTCTATAATAGCCCATTCCATGAAAATGTTTTGTTACCCTGATATCAGACTAATGGTAAGCCTGGGGTTTCTGTAGTGATGGATCTATCGTAATACGTGTTATAATAAGTAGTGGGAAATTGGACAATGAATCTCCAGCCCTCAATTCTGTATATAATAATCAAAGCATGAAATTAAGACTTTATTACCCCGGTATTGTTTTGCGTGGTGATTAGTGTACCCTTGTTATACAGCGGCTCCCATTTGCCACATTGTGCTGTTACACTTATTCTTGTTATAAGGCTGAACACAAATTGCATGGTCTCTTACCTGTGGCTCACAAAGCACAGTATTTTATTTGTTTATAGAGCTTCCTAAACAGTGGTCAACTACTGTAGGCCTTGAAAGTCTTGCTTTACGAGGGCTGGTATGAAGTGCACTAAAATATGCAAACAAAGTGAAACCAAGGAATACAGTACAATGCAGTTCTATGCTACAAGTGTATATTAGTAGAATGGATACAATGAAACTAGTGATTTGGAAGTTAATGGATGTTTTGTTTAATACTGAAAATGTGTCAAAGTTAAAGGTTTCATTAATCTTTGATACTGTAGAGAAATCTAATGGAAAGATGTGCACTTTTAAGTGAACTGGGTGTAGAGTTTCAAAAATACCTTTGAAGAGATACTGATATATTTTCTGAAGAACATTATGTGTACAAAAGCCCTTGAGTGGCCAGCAGGTTTCAAGGGGCATACAGCTTGTGTCCCTCCAGCTGAACGTGCCTGTGGGGAATGCAAACAAACTCAACAATTGTCTGGCAGTCTGTTTTCCAATAAAGTAAAAGGCAAAAAGTATCAATTTTATTCAGACAAGAAGTTTGTGTTCCATTGCACAGCTGATTCCTTTCCCCACCCCCGATTTCATGTTAATGAATGCCCAGAAAGTTTAGTTCCTCGCTGTAAAGTGAACATGTAGTGCTTTCAGAGGGCAGTAGGGTTCATTGCTCCGTTAACTATTTCTCAAATTGGTTCCTCACAGGGATTGCACTTTATCCTGGCAAGGCTCAGCTCCTGAGTTGCAAACACCATTACCATGATCACATTCCCCCTCTGGTGAACCCAGGACAGCTGGGCGAGGTCCAGTGCCTGACTGATCGAATCAACTACACTGACCCGTACACCAATCACACCATGGTAAAAGGGCTATGAGGACACATACCTCTGTTGCTTGAGGGGGGTTTCTGTGTTCCTTCAATAGCACAGGGGTTAGCCAGTTCCTATAATACATATTTATGGTAGCTATAAATCCATACAATGTGCACAAACTAGCCCAAGGGATAATTCTTTAGTTTTCTGTAATTCACTTCCCAGGTAGTTTTTGCTTGGGAGTTAGGAATCAACTTTGGCTGGTACGCTGCAATGTGCTGTCAAAAATGAATTTCTCTATAGTATTCAAAATGCATACCTAATAGGTCAGTACAGGAATGTAAATTAATGTTACAGTACAAGCCAGGTGAATGCACGTACTAACTTCTGCCCTCTCTGTCTCCTCTGTTTCTGGTTACAGAAGCAGGCCCTGATTGTGAAAGGGCCCACTGATGTGAGGAAGAGGGAGCTGATTTTCTTGCAGTTCCATCAGAACGAGACCGAACAGGATTTCAGCGCTATCGGCTACCTGCTCTTCTTCTCTTACCAGGAGTTTTCTGACAGGTAAAAAAGAACACAGCAGCTGTTTTGAGATGAAACATATACTAACAAATACTTAACTCTCTGAAGCACAGTACCTAATAGGAGCCTTGCACTCTATGCTGCCTATAGGAAAGTGGTGTGTCCCATGCAGTTGTATAGTGTTTAAATATTTAGGAAGGCTGTTGAGATCTTGTTGAAAATGTCATCACTAGGTATTTGTTATAAAATGTTCTCAATATGTAAACAAAGGTCTGGTTTTTGATGAAGTAGAGCACACAGAACAGGAAACTGGAAGAATGTAATAAATCGTCACCCAGGAATCACTTTTGTTATACAATTAAACCTCATTGTGGCCCCAGATTTACCATATAGGCTATACAAATTGCTTACAAGATCATTTACTGTAATAGACATGGCCCTGGGACTAACCGTCAAGGGAGGTGCCTCAGTGGTCTAGTTTTTTTTTTTTAATGTCCTGTTGTCATTTTCAACACTTATCTTCCAATGCACCTTCTCCGCATGCCACTAAGATAAATAAGTTGCAGTTATCTGCCTGTACAGTAGATAATGGAGGCAATTCCAAAGAAAAATGTAATTGGCACCATTCCTTTTCTAATACTATGTACAAAATAGTACCCCCAAAACACACTTTATATACAGTCGACAAACTGAACCAGGTTTATTTTATTCTAATATTTGTTTAAATTAAAATGCATTTAAAATTGAAAGAAAGTATTGAAAAACCTTGCACTATGAAAGGGATCTTTTCCCTGTGAAAGGGAACATGATGTTAATTTGGGTAATGGTGTGACTATTTTTATATGGGGTTTAGAGAGTTACCTGCTTTGCTTATGTCCTGTTTTTGAATGGGCACTTTTCAGAAAAAGCCAAGCAAGATTGTCCACCCACACTTTCTTTTAACACCATATTTAAAGGAATAGATTTAATTCACATACAGTTTATTTTTATTTGTATTTATGAGTTTAAACATTGATGCTACAGGTCCCTGCCCCCCAAGAGGGTTGACTAGTAGCAGTTTGGAAGTGGGGGACAGCTATGAAGTGCTTAACACTCACATTGCAGTTTCCCTTTCAGCCCTGATAAAGCCCAGTTCATGAAAGACACTGAAAGCTCTTATTCTATCTGGACCTTCTCTGGAGGATTCCGCACATGGGTAAAAATGTCTTTAGTAAAAACATCAGAGAAAGATGGCGGTGAATCTGTGGAGTTCAGACAAGAGGTAAGAACTACCATAACTCTCTACTTGTACTAAAGCTTTTTTCCTCGTTCAATCACACTAGATACATAGGTAGGGTATTGCCACAAAATGGGATTTAAGGTAGACTTGCTAGTTGATGTCACTATTCCTTCCCTTCAAATCATTTGGATATCATTTGTTAGCAATGCCTAATATGTGGACATGTACATTGACAAATAATATATATTTTTAAAACACTACTAAGCTTATTTAAAAGTATGTTTTTATAAAACAGCATTAAGCATTAAATCATAAGCAAGCTTATAATAATATTTTAACAATTGCTTTTTCTAAAACTGCTCAGTATTATTCAAATTCTAAAGTGTTGCCACCCATATAAACAATGTACATGTTTTCAAACAGATTATTTGAAAGTTATAACAGATCATCCAAATGCTGAAAACCAAATGCCCAAGTATGTAGGTCCTCATTAAGAGTCTTCTTGTCTGAATGTTATTACAGACTTCCACAGCAATGTTCAGTTTTTACATTACAGCTTGTCAGCATTTGTGCCTTAATTCCGTTGCAAGCCCACTGCCTTTTTCTTTTTGCAGAATCCCTTGTGAGCAAAAGGAAATTCCACACTAAGAAATGTGCTAAGTCTGTTTAGTTGTTTTTTTAACCCCATTCTTCCTGAGAATGCTCTGTAGGAAATAGCCCACTGCCAAGGAAACAACATATTAGATCTGTTTGCACTGCTGGATCAATAGAGACTCATCAGAAACTCAGTCTAGGCTTCTTTGAAGATATGCAATGCAATCTCTTTCATTGGAGTTCATGAGGAATTTTAAGTTTATAATGTTAATTATAAACCAGAGTTATAAAAAAAAAAAAAACCTTAAGATTTAAATAAACAAACATTTATAACACCAGTTTACCAAGTAAAAAATGTTTGTTTTTTTCTGACAGTGGATCTGAATCACAAGCAGATATAATTCTAGAATATTGTAAACCAGTTGTGATTTGTTTTGTGATTGAATAGGAATAGGTGACACAATGTGGAAAACAAGTCATACATGGCAAGACTAAAATGTTTAGACAGACAAAGGACAACCTGAATCCTTTTAAACTTTGTGTTTCTTGTTTGCAGTCCAGTGTTGTGAAATACAGTGACCAGAGACCCGATTCAGAAAAGGGCAACGAGTTGTTTTTCGTTGTATTTGAGTGGCGGGACCCTTTCATTCAGGAAGTCCGGGACGTAAGTTTTTGTCCCTGTGTTTTAAGATTGTAATAAACCAACATACATACATGCAAGTGGTTTCATTTTCTAATATTAAAGATACCCAGTATAAAGATACAGCAACATGGACTGGCTATAGAGAATACCCAACCTCATATTACATCCACACCACGATTGTGACAAGCATTGAGCTAGGCCAAGGGAAGAACAACCATTGGCATTACTTTTTTGCTGCTGAAGTTTTTGACAGACTAAAATTAAGGACAAGGGTCTATGAGATGGGGGTTTTGCCTACAAGTGATAGCCAACAATAAGACATACAATGGCAATTTAAATAAAGAAAAAAACAAAGAAATTAATTCTACCAAATGTCAAGTTGCACAATAGTTTCCTGCACGTTGTTCTATGTCTCTGTGTAACTGGGTAGTTTGAAGAGCTCTTGGAATAAGTAATAAAATAATGTTCAGACTTGCAATATGTACAGTGGCCTATAGAAAGTCTACACCCCCTTGAAATTTTTTTCACATTTTGTTGTGTCAGTGCCTCAGAGTTTCATGCATTTAAATGATGATTTTTTTTCAACTAATCTACACACCATACTCCACACTGTTAAGGGGAAAAACGTTTTTATTGAGAAAAAAATATATTAAATAAACAAAACTAAAAGATCATAATTGGATAAGTCTCCACCCCCCTGAGTTAATACTTGGTGGAAGCACCTTTGGCAGCAATTGCAGCTGCGAGTCTGTTGGGATAGGTCTCTACCAACTTTGCACACCTAGATTTGGCAATATTTGAACATTCTTCTTTACAAAACTGTTCAAGCTCTATCAAGTTCCTTGGGGAGCGTTGATGGACAGCAATCTTCAAGTCATGCCACAAATTTTCGATTGGATTTAGGTCAGGGCTCTGACTGGGCCACTCAAGGACATTTACCTTTTTGTTCCTTAGCCACTCCAGTGTAGCTTTGGCTGTGTGCTTTGGGTCGTTGTCATGCTCAAAGGTGAACTTCCGTCCTAGTTTCAGCTTTCTTGCAGAGGGCAGCAGGTTTTCCTCAAGGACTTCTCTGTACTTTGCTCCATTCATTTTCCCTTCTATCCTGACAAGTGCCCCAGTCCCTGCCGATGAGAAACATCCCCATAACATGATGCTGCCACCACCATGCTTCACAGTAGGGATGGTGTTCTTTGGGTGATGCGCTGTGTTGGGTTTGTGCCAAGCATAACGCTTTGAATATAGGCCAAAAAGTTCAACTTTAGTTTCGTCAGACCACAAAACTTTTTGCCACATGGCTACAGAATCTCCTGAATGTTTTTGTGCATACTTAAAATGGGATTCAAGGTGGTCTTTCTTGAGTAAAATACAGGCCAGATTTGCTTGGGATATTGTTGTCACATGCATACTTTGACCAGTCTTGGCCATAAAAGCCTGTAGCTCTTGCAAAGTTGCCATTGGCCTCTTGGTAGCCTCTCTGATCAGTCTCCTTCTTGCTCGGAGGGACGGTCTGATCTAGGCAGGGTCTCGGTGGTGCCATACACCATCCACTTCTTAGTAATCGTCTTGACCGTGCTCCAAGGGATATTCAAGGCCTTTGATAATTTTTTATACCCATCCCGATCTGTCCCTTTCAACAACTTTGTCCTGGAGTTCTTTTGAAAGTGCCTTGGTGCTCATGGTTGAGTCTTTGCTTTGAAATGCACTACCCAGCAGAGGGAACCTACAGGAACTGCTGAATGTATCCTGAAATCATGTGAATCACTACAATTTAACACAGGTGGAGGCCACTTAACTTGGGTGTGTGATTTTGAAGGCAATTGGTTACACCTGAGCTAATTTAGGATTGCTATTACAAGGGGGGTGGACACTTATCCAGCCAAGCTATTTCAGTTTTTATTTTGAATTAATTTTCTACAAATTTCTAGAATATTTTTTTCACTTGGAAGTTGTGGGGTAGGATGTGTAGATAAATGAAAAAAAAAAAACTTTTAATGCATTTTAATTCCAGGCTATCCGGCAACAAACGGTGAAAATTTTGAAAGGGGGTGTAGACTTTCTGTAGGCACTGTATATTTACTGTATACAGTGCTGTGCTACCTCACATAATAACTAATGTGTTCTTCATACAGATCATCACAGCTAACCCCTGGAACACTATTGCAAGCCTCTGTGGTGTTTTCCTGGCTTTATTCAAAGCGGCAGACTTCGCCAAACTAAGCGTGAAATGGATGATCAAAATTCGAAAGAGACACCTGAAACGTAATCCTCGTGAAATGAACCAGGTCACCTGAGAAATCAGGTGTGCAGCTTCTGACTCAGAGGGGACCACCTCCGACACCCCCCCCACCCCCCATGCGCACAAGACTAAAACTAATCTCATCTTGGAATTCAAAACTGGAACAGGAGAAGACACTGGAATAGTTTGTAGGTCTACAGGGGCTGTTTTTATTAAAACATTTGATTCCTTTTTATTACTCATTTTTATTTTTCTAAATATACATCCTGAATGTTTTCATACTTGAATCTTAAGTGTAAAGGAAGGATCTTGTTTGATCCAATTATTTTCTATTCAATTTGATCACACAATACCTTTGTATAATAGATCACTTTGCACAAGCTATAGTCGTTTTTTAAACATGTAACTTAAATCAGGAACAAAAAAATACACAACAGACAGTTTCTGTGGAGGTGGATTAAAGGATATTTGGTTTCCCCACCAGGAGCCAAATGGGTATTTAAAAGGCAGAATTAAAGCAGGCATTTGGCACATATTAGTTTAAGAAGCTGTAGTTGCCATTAAATGTACTTGTATAGAGGCTGTCTTGAGCCCTATGTAGTTCATTGAGCTGCCCAATAAGGGTCTTTTTATATAGAGGTGAAGGTTGGACAAGCAGTAGTTTTTTGGTAGAAGCAAAACAAATAGTGTAAGTATTTAAACATGTAATGCTTTTAATGAGCACAAAAACATTTAAATCAGGGTACAGTCTGTTTAAAAGTCTTTGTTTTGTTTAACTCTCAAGGCTCTCCAAGGCTAAGGTATGAGTTATTAGCCAAAAACGTCGGACAGCTCTCAGACTGTTTATTGTGGGTGGCCTCCCAGGAATACTAAATTATTACGGAATTGTGACAGACAGAGATTTGTGTCCTGTTTCAGTACACTGACCACACTTGGTCCTGTACTGTAGTTATGCAGTGCCACCTTTAAGAAACCTGTAATTAATGGGGGCAACAGTAAAACCGTAAACTTGAGAATAAAGCTGATTTTCTTGTCTTTCTTAAAATTAAAATATGCACTCTCAGGGCCTGAACATAAAAACAAAACCATGAAAAAAAATCATATTACTAAAAAAAAGTGTGATGTCATACATAATAAACAGAATTTGAGCAAGTGTGCTCTAGTGGTGTTTTGAAGAAAGTGAGACATTGCTGCATCAGTTTTCACCAGCAGAGGGAGAAAACAGCTTTAAAAACAGTTTTTGTGTCAGCTTCTTTAATTACTGTGTAACAGTTCTGGAAATCTTGAAATAAGACTGCTAAAACCAAGTTCGTGTCTGTGAAATCTCCCACACAAGACAAGTTATGCATCACAGGTAGGGAGGTCAACTGATAAATATGCTGAAAACTTAAGGCAAATACAAGCTAAATGCCAAAATTCAAAATACCCAACTTAATATCCTTAAATGGTCTAGGTAGATTGACAGGGAACAAGATCAGAACAGTACTGAATTGGCATGTTTCCTGCACTGACATGGACTTCCATGACGTGTGCAACCTCTGACTCACACCTCAACTCACGTGCCAAGATGTAGCTTATGTTGACTCTGTGCTGACAAGACTACTTTAGGCTTTCTTTCTAGGTTTCCTTCCTGAAGGTGCAGGGGTACATTTGCCATACAAAGATCAGTCTGGCAGGCTTATCTCAGCACGCCATTTCCACCATTTTTTAAGTAGCATAACATTTACATTTTTAATTTACTGTTTCCTTAACTTACTACGTTGTTAGCAGTGTTGAATTTTTTATTTTATTTCAATTACTCTCATATTGTGTGCTTTAATTTTTTGACAAATCTGTGTTAAGGTTGGCCCGAGTGTCTATATTAATAAATGTCGGCACCATCAAGACAAAAGGAAACTTTATCAAAACGTGATCTAGATGATGTTGCATAACTCTATGACCGGGCACTAGAACTGAAGAACAGCTCCTGAACTCAGACGACAGCCCCCTCCCTTACTTACAAAAATAAATCCATAAATAATAAAACAATGTTTAAATAATTGCAATAAGAACCACTCTGAATGATTGGAAACACCAATGAAAAGACAAGGGGACAGTTAATAAATAAAATGAAATATGAAGCTACTTCCTCCCAGCTGAACTAATTGTGGTAACCCTGCATTACAGCATAAAAGGCAAGTCATTTGGTCAGCTCAAAATAGAAACATAAAGTAGACTTTATTTACTGATGTTCAAAACCCCAAAGAAGGTCTTTCATTACAAAACCGTTTTCCACACAATTTTATGTTAACAGACATTGGAATGGTACTCTGACAAAAGGCATCAGAAAAAACTAGATTTAGAATACAAACATACATTTTCCCTCCTGTGGTCAACTTCTTAGTCTTTTACACCATGTTGCTCCATCCATCTAAAAATGAAACCCAGGTGCTTAATTTTCTGTGGAAAAATATGGCTCATATCTTGTTAGCTCTCATTTACTCAATGTCTTTTCTGAAAATACTTTAATAAGGAAATTAAAATACTCTGTGCCCATTATTTTCTACAGTTCATATTTATTAATACTATAAATAGGTAATTGATGGCTGTATTTAAAGTCCCATGTGTCTTAAATAGATTACAGTTGCAAAAAAAAAAAAAATTTATCTTTAGAAAGGAAATAAACACCCAAGAGGAAATGACACCCAGGGGGATTTGAGGGACAAAGATCCTCTGGTTTTATCCAAGGAAACAGCACAAATGTTACCATTCTTTTCTCCTCCCCCCCCCCCCCCCCCCCCCCCCCCCCCCCACACACTTCTGCAGCAGTGTGGAAAGCACATAAAACAGGAAAATCATTACTTTAAATAGCTGACTAATTTGCCTATGTGCAGCACAATAAAAAAATGCTCCGGTCATCACCACTCCCATATTTTATTTTTCCTCACTCCTCATAAATGATAATAAAACTCATTTCTCAGTGAAATAACTCTGCAAGTGACATAATAAATCAATGATTAGACGAGGTTACAAATCTACTGTGGCCACACTAACATCCCAAAAAATATTCTTAAAAGTCCACAGATTCTTATTTATAGCTTGCCAAAAATTGGCGTTATAATATATTTATATATATTTTTTTAACATACTGATGAGGTTTTCTCTCGATATTTCTCACAC
Source organism: Acipenser ruthenus (assembly GCF_902713425.1). Classification (NCBI taxonomy): domain Eukaryota; kingdom Metazoa; phylum Chordata; class Actinopteri; order Acipenseriformes; family Acipenseridae; genus Acipenser; species Acipenser ruthenus. The sequence goes on along the minus strand of NC_081193.1, from coordinate 47,134,577 downwards.
GTTTCAAAAAGTAGAGTAGAAAATGATGCTGCCCATCCAGCAGACGTGGCTGTGTTGTGGATCCCGTGTCATTTGGCACTTGTGTTGTTATTGTTCTGAGCGTTCTGCAGGCTGTGAGTGTTGTTCAGCATGCCCGACGTTTCCTTCACCCTGAGCTCGTCCAGCTTCTGCCACAGCTCCTCACGCTCCTGCTCTTTCTTCTTCTCACTGCAAAAGCACAATTCATTAAAATGTGGAATACCTCATTTTCAATAACCTTTATTGGTCCCTGCAATTACATGAACACTGTCACAAACCCATTCTGAACGCTATTCTCAAAGCGCAAGCAGATTGCCCTTCCCTCCCTCCACAAGTAGGTCCATTCAGGTCTGAATGAGAATGGGTAGTAAAATACCCTTATTATTATTATTATTTGTTTATTTAGCAGACGCCTTTATCCAAGGCGACCTACAGAGACTAGGGTGTGTGAACTATGCATCAGCTGCAGAGTCACTTACAACTACGTCTCACCCGAAAGACGGAGCACAAGGAGGTTAAGTGACTTGCTCAGGGTCACACAGTGAGTCAGTGGGTGAGGTGGGATTTGAACCGGGGACCTCCTGGTTACAAGCCCTTTTCTTTAACCACTGGACCACACAGCCTCCCTTATACAAGTTTACCACAGTATTTTTTAGTTTTACCATGCTTTTCCCATTATAAACAATATCACTGGACAGTGGAAACTGCTTTAGGGTCTCTTGCAGAACTCCACTTTACACATGCTGTGCCTATCCTGGTTGTCTGAAACTGGGGGTGGGGTGGGGTGGGGTGGGGTGGGGGGGGGAGTGAAATATTTCTCCCATGAAAGGCACACTGTCCAGCACAAACAGCATTGGGGTATATCTTCTTTTAGCATTTGTGACATTCAATTTCTACACATCTAAATTCCACATCTGGAATGTGTCCATTAGCATTTCTGTAGTCTGCATCATATTATTATAAGGGCTTTAAATGAATGTGGCAACTTTCAATTACAGTGACATCTAACTTGCATGCTCTCAGCATCCGCCTACTCACTCAGCCAAATGTATTGCAGCTGATAAAATACAAAGAGTACATTGAAATGGATCGTTTAAATGTACCAAAGCCTCAGCAACTAAAACACCCTTGAAATAAAAAAAAAAAAAAAAAAAAAAATTGTAATTACATATTTTGTGCTAGTATGGTGCAATTTAGTGTATTTTGGTGCAGTCATTTACTTTGAGCAGTTTAGCCTACATGATGCCTCAACACAAAGTTCACTTACTATTGGCAATAGCAGGAAAAACTGGTCAAATTACTTTTTAGACTATATACATAAAATAAAAACAAAGCATTTCACTGGATTTTGGTCATGTATAAAAAAAACACTCTTACACAGATGGAGGGAAAAGCAAACAAAACACACATTACGATCCAGGGAGTGCCTTCGCAGTACGAGTTAAACGTATGTGGTACATATAACAAACTGATCTTAAATCTGACATTTAATGAACTACCATGCATAATAAAACACATTTTGTGATTGTTTTGATTTGAGCATACCGTTGTCTTTCTGCTTTATATGACGTGGTTAACTCATCAAACAGTGTGCCGTTCAACTCCATTAATGTCTTTAAAACATTGTAAACCAGTGCTACAATTGTCCTGAAAAGAAAATGAGAAGGAATAGTTTTAGTTTCTTGCAAACACAGACTTGACTTCAACGGTTAAATGCAATTTAAGTAAAATGAATGGGTTAGTTTATGAAAGATATTAAAACACATTTTTTGTTTTCTTTCTTTAAACAAAAAAAAAATACCTACGGGTTCCAGTGCTCTTTGGAGATTCTGTACAAGCTACCAAACATAATTGGTAGGATTTTGTCAATGTTTTCCTCAATTAGACTCAGAATATATTCGTTATTCCAGAAATATAAAGCTCGTTCAGCTACCTGTGAAAGTACATTGTAACAATTATATTCATATTTAAGCATCTAAAAAATATATTTGGGTGAAGATAAGAACATTTTTCACACAAGGAAGGGTACAAGTTCATAATGATTAAATCTTGGCATGACAATAAACAGATTTTTAATTTTTTTTATTTAGGTGTGCCCAATTATTTTAGCCTGTTTTTCAACCGAATCCCCACAACAGCTCAGGATGGTCAGTGGGAGTCCTCTGATCCCACAAATAAAGCAAATTGCCTCAACACCCAGGAGCTTAAAGTATAAATCTTTCCTTTTGTGTTTCAGCATAAAGTAATGATCTGTGTTGCCCTGTGAAGTTTAATTAATTCTGCACAAAATTCTACTTTAGTTCCGTAATTTTGTGAACAGAGATTTATCCAATTTAAGTTGCCAGGCTTTGGGAAAAAAAAGGTGGTTCACCTGAAAGTGAGGATTGGAGACACACTTTGCTATCTGCTTGAACAGAGGTTCCTGAATCTTTTTAAACTGTGTTGGCTCAATGACATCAAGGATTTCCTCAATTTCACCCAAGAACATGACCTGAAAGAACACAACACAAAATCACGTGGTTTGATGAACAATAAACATGATCCAGAATCAAAAGTGAATGTAAACAAACTGATTTGTCTGAACAGATTTTAAAATCAAGTCTATGATATGTGTCATTTCAACTCTTTTTTTTTTTCCCCTTACCAATGTATGGTGTTTGCCATCATTCTGGGAGTGTTACTATTTTTCTCTATATCTGCCTATATATAGACACACACACACACACACACACACACACACACACACACACACACACAGTGACATGACTTAAACGGAATAAGGAAATCAGTTAGTCAGAGCACTTCCGATTCTCTAGACAAGCTCAAGTCTGGTAAAAAGGAAGATTAGAGAAAATGGTAACTGAATAGTAGAGTAAAGGAACCCAGAATCACTCAGAATTTAAATTACATTTGAAGAACAAAATTACAAAAAAAAAGACAAACACAAACCCACCTCCTTTTGACTGCAAGTTTTTGGCCAAAACTTCAGCAATCCTCTAATGACCTGTACAAATACACATTAAAATCACGTGAACATCTATTACAATGAAACAAGCTATCCTCCTATACTAAACACAGACAGAGAGCAATCTAAATACCAAGAGCTCATATGCAAAGCAAAAGACAAACTGCTGTAAATAAGTCTGTAAAAGTCACGTTCAAGCATGGTACTATCAAAATACTGTATATAAAGTCTGTTTTATAATAGAAGTATCACCCGCATTGTGTGTGCTCAAGCATAATGGAGGAAAAAAAAAAGTAGTTTACCGTTTCAGTAAGGGTGGGGTCTTTTTCCAAGAACTGTACAACACAGTAGGCCAGCTGCAAGAAAAACAAGAAAAAACAGAACACAACTCTCTAAAAGATGAAGGTTGTACATTCATTTAAATCATACATATGTAGTTTCAGTCAAGAGTGTAAGTTTAAGCAACAGCTTCAGAATAATGAATTATGAGGTGAAATAATAACGAACATCCTTTGTTTCTTCATAGTATACCTTTAACCACATTCTAATTTGACACTTCCAGTGCTGTCAACTTCATAATAGTTGTTAATATAAAAGATACATCCATAATTGTATTTGTTACAATACATTAACTGTCTCCAATAGTGTTACAGCATTTCATTTGAAAAGCAGATGGTAGAGAACATGTGAGTTTATGAGTAGGTCACCATAACCAAACAAGTGCCCATGACCAATTCAATAAAAAAAAACTAAATATTTCACCACTTTTCCCCCTACCCTCCTGTGTGACATATACAGGGTTTCCTCACGATCTTGCTATCTTACTTGGACATTAAAAAAAGGAATTTGTGAAGGATAAACACAGTAGAACTATATTAGACCCCACCTGAGCCTTGCACTCAGGAGTCCTTCCTATAACACAGTCCACTTCCTACAGACAAGATACCTAACCTTGTTTTTTTTGTTTGCATTTCTGAATGTGAATCATGCCAGGAGAACAAAAGGGAAATATTGAAATATTGTGCAAAAAACCTACCTGTGCGTGAAACAGGGCCAGACCCTTAGCTGTGTGCATAGGAATCAAAACCTTCATTAGAAACTGTTTGTGTTCTGCTTTTAAAGGTAGTGCAAAACCGTTGATGATACTGGAAAAAAAAAGGGAAGAAAAAATGCGTATTGGTATTATTCTTGAATAGAAAGGTACTTCTAACCCTATCAGAACCTCAGATCCGTCCATAAGTAGCTCACCATTGCCGTCACATCAAAAGGCACAGCATTGGTGTCCACATATTAGAACATCCCTATGATCAGGACAAGGAAATAACCTGCTGTGTGTTGGCACTGAAACTATTTAAGACTTCTATATAAAGAAATAGAAGAATCAAATATTTATTTTGGCTGCAAATGTCAAAATGCTTTGAAAAGAATGATGGATTCCGATATCAAATCTGATGGATTTTTAATTATTTACATATTTGTTTATCTCCAATCAAATTGTGAGAAAGATCAAGTTTCACCGAACAAAAAACATGTATGCTGTGAATGTATGTACATTTCATTTAATACAGAGGATTATGAAATTACAAATATAAATGATTCTAAAAACAAAACTAAATTCTGAAAGCTAGATTGACAAATGTACTGAAGCCAAAAAAGATGTCAACCACATTCTAAACATCCCACTACCACTACATTTTTTAAGGTTGACAATTTTAACTGACAGAAATAGCCACCTCTGATCACAAGCGTGCATGTGTTCGAAACATTTTCAATATAGGAAGGAGACTATTACACACTGTTCATGAGACAAACTTATGATCCATAACCACGTAAAATGTTCTCTCGATTCTGGACGTCCAGTTCCATTCTGAATTCGCTTGTTATAATCTCATAAACTCAGTACCCTGAACAGATTACTTACTTGAAAAAGCAGCTTTGTTTTCTTACTCTTATCAAAGCACATTGGCCTAATTCCAAACACACCCATCCCCAACAGACAAGTATAATTTGGATTCAGAATCTCATCCCAGGAGCCTATTGGGAGTTTTTATTGTAACATGACCCCTTCTTAGTGGAACAGGCACTATCTGCTATGCGTCTAACAACACAGAGAAGCAATTTTCCTACTATGCCACAAAAATAAGCCATCACAAAAGTATTCCAAAAGCTGTAGGTGTGTTAAATAAAAAATAATTGGGATCCATTTATTATTATTACCAGAGCCACCACATCTGCTGTGGTGCTAAAATTAAACAAATAAATATCCCTTCACTTCAAAGTAAAAAATGACAATTTTTTACCCTCTCAATGCTGTGTCAAACAATCATAATGCCAATTAAAAAAGGGAACTTAAAGCTGATGTCTTTAGGAGAGAAGCGATTACCATAACAAGAGCACTTCACCGATAACAATTCCATTTTAAACAGAAGACTTTGATCTATTCTGTTAAGGCAATCACTGCCTTGTGGAACTTGTCTGAGGTTTTGCCAAGGCTGGCATTTTTTATATTCTGTTTATCTACTGCAGTAGTCACAAAAGCATCATAATGCATTTCCCATGAAGCAGTTTATTATTAAACCGTTTGTACTGAAGAGAATAAAGTGTGTCTGCAGTGCACAGAACTTTAAGGTTACACATCCATGTGGGACTGAAATTATGAGGAATAATGGCATATTCCCTTTTAATTGAGTGAGATACGACAGCATGTGTGCTAGTGGGGACTGGCTTCAAATCTTATTTAAATACTGTGACTAAACTCCAGTTAAAGTGGAATGGCCTTTTCAATTGGAATCAGCTATACATGCAGTCCTTAGCCTTGTAATTATTAAGGGAACATTATTATTTTGCCATACGGTCAGAACAGTCAAATACAGCAGATGGAATAACCATGTAACCCCCTAAACATTCCATGAATAAGGAATAAGTGATGTAGGAGGAATAAAACTGGGTGAGGAACAGCCAAACTCAGCTAACAAGGTGAGGTTGCTGAAGACAGTTTACTGTCAAAAGTCATACACCATGGCAAGACTGAGCACAGCAACAAGACACAAGGTAGTTATACTGCATCAGCAAGGTCTCTCCCAGGCAGAAATTTCAAGGCAGACAGGGGTTTTCCAGATGTGCTGTCCAAGCTCTTTTGAAGAAGCACAAAGAAACGGGCAACGCTGAGGACCGTAGACGCAGTGGTCGGCCAAGGAAACTTACTGCAGCAGATGAAATACACATCATGCTTAGTTCCCTTCGCAATCGGAAGATGCTGTTTTGAAGGCAAAGGGTGGTCACACCAAATATTGATTTGATGTAGATTTTTCTTCTGTTCACTCACTTTGCATTTAGTTAATTGATAAATATAAACTATTAACATGTCTATTTTTGAAAGCATTCTTACTTTACAGCATTTTTTCACAACTGCCTAAAACTTTTGCACAGTACTATATATATATATATATATATATATATATATATATATATATATATATATATATATATATATATATATATATATATATATATATATATATAGAAGTAAGTCATTAAGGGGAAGAACACCCCTATAGTGGAATACATTTGGATATCACAAGATACAGCCTTAAATTGCTTAGCTATCTGTACTGTGAAACATTCCTGGTATGCAGAATGATTTCTTGTGACATGCAAAGTTTAATACATCATTATACTCATTACTTCTGAGGTTAAACAAATAAGAAGCTCAATTTGAAGCTGACAAATGGTTTATTCCAAAGATACAGGTTCTGAAAGTGCTGCAATTGTGACTGTCAGGGATTCGACTGTAGTACTCTCATTATAAATACTGGCCACAAATGTGTTGGCTGGACCAAATGCAATAGCCAGCATGCTTGCAGTACAGTAAAAAGATGAATTAATGTCAGACTGTGCCATCTGTCATGTCTCAAGTAAAGAAATGTATTAAATGTTCTGTACTGCGATGCATGTCCACAACTATTATCTCACCTTCCCAAGATCTCCAGCAGCTCGGCAACTCCATTAAAATGTTCGGTTTCGTATATGAATCTGTCAAAGGGAGCGAGAAAAAAACATGTTATTTTCTGACAGTGACACCGACAACCTCAACATTAAAAGCCATGAAAATATAAAAGGGTTTATACCATTTTTTAAAGCAATATAATTTTGAATAGTGTTTCAAAATACCTCAGCTTGGTTTTCATCACTATAAAAATAGATTTTCATAAATCTAAACATTGATTTTTTTCCATCCCTGTGAAATACTAATAGGTTAGATTTTATTGTTTTATATTTAATGCTTCGTATATGATGTACTACAGTATGCATCTGCACTAATGGATATCTGACATGTTTTAAAACAAACAAACAAACAAATAAAAAAAGGATATACTGTATTTGGGCTCTGAGGAAGCCTGAGCAAGGTGCAATTTCTGTAATGTCTGCTATAAAAACTGGGATGTGCACAAGTCATTTCTTTCCCTCTGAATCATTGAGTTTGTTAAGATATTTTCCATTGCACAACCCAAATGGTCATTTTTTTTTACCGGCCAAATATTAATGAGAGCAAATTCAAAAGGGTTAAGGGCACTTCCTTAATGTTATTATTCTAAAGATTGAACATAAAATGCAAAATTGAATTGTTTTTCTTCTCCAAATGGTAAACTAGCATGACATCGTCAAAAGACCATCTCCATTTCAGATGTGTCATTGCTACGGTAAACGTCTTGAATAAAGTGATGTATAAGACTTAACTCGTTACATTATGATTGGTATGATCAACATGTAATTTCATTACTCACCATTCAAAACTGTTCAAATAAAAAAAAAACCTGTATGACTTGGTCGAGAGGGACTTTTATTTAAATGGAAGTGAATTACAATTTCTCAGATGAAAATGGGGCTGGGGATAGCAAAATTACGTTACTCAAGTTTCAGGAAAGTGTTTGAAATTTTACAACTTTTTTTTTTCTCACTAATATATATTAATTTCAGGTGTTAACATACAACGTCAGAATGTTGCCCATTTAAAAATATTCTCAGATGTATAGCTAATGCTTTGTGCCGTTCTTTCAAAATTAATCACATCCACTACTTCTGCATACCTTTGCCACCAAAATAATGTCAGAGGTTTTTTTTTTTTAACCCTCACATTTTACACATATAGTTAGCTTGAAATTATCTTGTAAAGAAACACAAGATCTGAGCTGAAAAGCTTTAACTTCCTCTTTTTGAGAAATGTAAGTGAGTTATTTTATTGCATGTTCCTTTAAGGTTAGCTTCCTGGATTTTTGCTGTGTGGTCCAGTGGTTAAAGAAAAGGGCTTGTATTATTATTATTATTATTATTTATTTCTTAGCAGACGCCCTTATCCAGGGCGACTTACAATTGTTACAAGATGTCACATTATACATTATTTCACATACAATTACCCATTTATACAGTTGGGTTTTTACTGGAGCAATCTAGGTAAAGTACCTTGCTCAAGGATACAACAGCAGTGTCCCCTCACCAGGGATTGAACCCACAACCTTCCGGTCAAGAGTCCAGAGGCCTAACCACTACTCCACACTGCTGCCCAGGAGGTCCCCGGTTCAAATCCCACCTCAGCCACTGACTCATTGTGTGACCCTAAGCAAGTCACTTAACCTCCTTGTGCTCCGTCTTTCGGGTGAAACGTAATTGTAAGTGACTCTGCAGCTGATGCATAGTTCACACACCCTAGTCTCTGTAAGTCGCCTTGGATAAAGGCGTCTGCTAAATAAACAAATAATAATAATAATAATTATTACAATATACATTGCCTCCAATGTGTCATTTAAAACACTACTATATTAACTATTTTTAAACAGTTGCTTAACATAAGTCACTGTTAAAGGCCTATGATGTAACAGATGTATCCATGTATGTATGTATGTATGTTAACAGTGCTGAATGAAAAGCACCTTTTATTCAGAAACTTCTTATTTGCTCCACTGTCATTTGTATTGAAAAGAGGTAATAGGATGATAGAGAACACATTAAGTGGCTGAGATACATAGCTAATTGTTATGTCAGTTTTGAGTTGACTTGAGATGACAAGCATGATAAGCTACCCAACGCCTTGGCTCCATGAGTAAATTGAATATTACAATGTATTCTACTTTATACTTTCCACTAATGCTGTAGGTAGGCGATTAAACTAATTTTGCATATGTGGAAATCCATGGTAGAAAATCAGAGCAAAAGAACTTGCTTACCGTAAAAAGATGTTGTTTATCTGCTTCCTGATGAATGCTCTTAACCCCAGGAATTTCCCATAAATCCGGTGTAGCACAGTTTTTAAGAAGTCTCGCTCTCGTGGATCTTCACTGTCAAACAGTTCCAAAAGCTTCAAACACAAAAGAGTGAGTTGAGTAAAGAGGCGGATTGCAAATTCATACAAGCTCCACTTACAGGGATGCCTAATTATTTGGTTTATAGTTTATATTTCCTATAGTATCCATTTAAAGTACTTGTTTTGCAATTTAAAATGATCTAATTAATACATCAAACAAATCCATGTGGATTCAAGGATGTTTTTATCAACAGCCCAAAACAGAAGTGCAGCCATAAGTGATACTTTTCACCATCTGTGGCATGAGTTCCAGAGCTCTGCTTTGGCATGCATGCAGCATCTGCTGTACCACCGCGACCTCTTCTCGAGCACATGATTTATGTATTAACACCCAAACATAAATTACTGTTGTGTTTTTTTCTATAGATATTTCATAGATATTTAACAATCAATCAATGAACAACCTATTAAAACACAGAATAAAAAGGAAAATGTTTGGTTTAAAATGAATGCTAAAAGATACATATTAAATGTTTAAAAATGTTTAAAAATGATTCTCGCATTCAAAACTAAATGCAAATTAGGACAAAATGACCTTAAAATGATCACAATTGCAGGCAAAAAGTTAATTTCTGCACATATACCCTACGGTCATTCCATTACAGGTGAAAGAACTTTCATAGTAAATATCACATTTTTGTAAAATTACCATCTTACAGACCTGTGTCATTTGCTTCAAAACAGGGTCCTATATGAATATTCATTTTTCCAATATGTGTGAAATATATCCTTGCATGTTAATTAAAGCCCATGTTCATTTACTTTTGACTGTGCTGCCATAAATACCTTATAATGAGAGACTGCAAGATAGATACTTTGTGTGCCTCTGCTTTTCTACCAGGTGCCTGCAAGCCTATAAACAGTTCTCATTACCATCTAATCTGCAGTTTCCTCCCCCGATATGGTTTGATAAAGGATGCCACTTTCCACTCCATGTGGTACAACACATCCAGATTTGGGAATGAATGCATGCACAGGATTAGCATAAAACTGCTCTGGCCTGAGGTGTCAAAACTATGCAGACCAATGAGCACGCTGGAAGAATTGCTGACGTCACCTTGTCAGTTTAATTCAGACACGCTCCTCTCATTCCCCTGAACCTCACTTCCTGGCAAGAAGAGCCTTTCTTGGGGGAAACTGCTTGAACCTGCTACTGTACTAGAATAACAGCAAGCTGATGCAACCAATCCAAACCTCTTACAGTATTTGCACTAGCAACCCGTTCTTGTGTTGAAGATCACATGTTATTTTTTTTTTTTTTTTTACTTCAATTCAGATATGTAGATTTCCTTTTCAATTACAACAGGACAGATTACAAGTTGCTGCTGCTGCTTTCTGGTACCTGCTGTAGAGTAGATCAAAATGAATCCAGTGGTGTAACTGTATTCCGACCATGTGACCTGCAGCACAGATTAAGTTCCAGGAATCTGTAGTGCTTTATAAAAATCTACATATCCTTATAAAATGTCTTATGGAAAGACATGCTTTATCCAGAAAGAGTAAGACTACTAAGTAAATTATATTTTTATTTTAAGCAACCTGAAGTTATACACACCTACATACATACACACTGGTAAAAAAACGTTCTACAAGTTATGTCAAATCATAACTCATGTTTTGAAATAAGGATTCTGCAGTGTTATTTCATTAATAGTTTACATTTATGTAACACAGCATTCCATTTTTAATTTTTTGTTTTACTCAAAACCAAAAAACTCAGTCACTTTCGCTGTCTTCAAACATAGCAAGTCCTGTCTCGGTAAGGTGATCATCATAGATATTTTCGATGTCATCCTCGCTGTGTGAATCTGTCTCGGACTCAACAAAAACAATGTCATCGTCTGTACCATCCAGCTGATTTGAAATGCATGCCTTCTTAAAAGCCTTTACGATTGACTTTGGTGTGATGTCTTCCCCAAGAGTCTTTGACCCAGGTACAGACAGTACTTGGTTCTGGTCGCCTAAGGTTTCCATTTCCACCTTGGGACACAAAAATACGTCCGTCACGCCAAATTAAGTATTATAGGAGTTATTTTATTTGTTCATACTTTTAGAAAAAACAAAAAAAAACACACGGATCGCAGGTCCTTCATCATGGCTTCACATAGGAATTCTGCCGAAATGGGGGAGTTTTTTTTTTTTTTTTTTTTATAGCCCTCTGACACCATTGAGTAACAAATGTAAACATAAGCTGCAGTGCGAATACAAAACCATGTTTAGAAGGTCTGTAAACAATGTTTTTTTTTGATTGAAAAAGTAGTTTAGCCTTACTAAACAAATGCAAACTTTAAAACTTGTTTACTATATAAAAAACCCTCTTTCAACATTTAGCAGTTTACATAACATTAACCATATATTTTGACATTAGAAAAGTACTTTTGTATCATTTACTGTATATTTAAACACTAGAAGCCCCATAGCAGTCATTTTTTGGTTTTAAAATGTAATTTTCTCCAATTTTCTGTAACTTTCTGTCCGTATGTATTAAATATTCTCACAAAAGCATGAAATACGGGAGTGCAGAAATAAAGGAGATATATTACATTATACCTAAAAGCCCCGGGAGCAGTCACATTGACGGCCACACAGAAAACAATTGTATTTTGATTATATAGAACGGTAATATACTTACTATTTTTATTTGTCAGTCCACAATGCATTTAGTGTATTAGATTAGTTTCTACTCTCTGTCTGTGTGAATGACTGACAGTCTATTGTTTTTCAATCAGCCTTTTCTGGTCAGTCAATTAGCATTGGGACTAGTGAAAAAAAACAAAAATACCAGAGACCGTGGAGTTTTACAATGCAACAAAATATGGAGTTGATGTTTTGGAGCAGATGGCACGGAAGTATTCCGTAAAAGCTGTCTCCTGACGGTGGTCTGTTCAGGTGTTTTGCAATGTATCGGACCTAGCAGCCATCAACTCCTGGGTACTTTACAAAGAACGCACGGAGAAGAATTTACGAAGGTAGAGAACATATTTTACAGTTAGCACAAGAACTTTGCAAGAAGCATTTGGAACAGAGGGAGACTGCCAAGCTTGTACCCACAGCTGAAGCTGGCAACCCCGCTGAGCAGCAAGAAACGTCAATGCCAGGTTGGCAAGTGCAATAAAAATAAAACTTCGGACAGCATGTGTGGAGAACTATATTATCTGTGTTGATTGTGAACAGCCTTAGACTCAAGGTAAAGGAATACCCTTTTGTCGGAAAAAAAACCCAGAAAAAAAAAAAAAAAAATTAGCTTTTTTTTTATAACTTGTTGTGCGCTGCTGCTCTTCTGTAAAAAGTTTTCTTCTAAGCTTATTTGTCTACATTGTTCATATATAATTTAAAATGCTTCGGTTGTTCAGATGTTTGTGACGTACTCAATAATAAAAAAACTAATTACATCCGACCGTTTCTCCTTTCATTGTATTATTTACAGTGTTTTGAATACAGCCGTCAGAAAGACTGCTGTGGGTCCTCTAGTGTTAAAATGATAGCTCCCCGTAATAGTTTTGTAGGTCTATCTATTTAACAACTTGTATGAAATAAACATCAATTAATTGTGCTCTAAAACACAACATACGTCTTATTTTCACAACATCATAAATCAGAGCAATCACATAAACAGAGAGAAAAAAATAAACATCACCTTAGGATAGCCAGTCCCGCCACTTCTCTCACACGTTCCTTAAAACAGCTTGTTAATCCCTACGTCCAGCGGCTGCAAAAGGTCATGTGCCCCCCGGTTTAACGGCCACATCGGTGTTGCGCTCCTGGTGCACAGAATCGTGTAGATGGCATCTAAATGAATCGAACACTAGCAGTGCCCTTTTTTCATTAGCGACCCTATCCTTCTGTCCCATACAACTTTCACCCACTCCTTCATTCCTTGTTCCTCCATCCATCCTTTGCCTCGCAGTGTTATCATGAAAGTGCATGACATTTTCTGTTTCGGCAACGTCTTTCTTTTGAAAATGTGCAGTGGGTTCAATTTTGTTCCGTCTGCGCAACATGCAAGTACCACAGTGAAGTGGGATTTCTCGTGCCCCAAGGTTTTTATCGGAACAGTTCTCTCCAGTTTTAATAGTGCGATTGGGAGGCATATCAAAAAACTCAGAACTTCATCCAATCTGGCTCATACTTGTTTTTCTCTCTCATTTTAATAGCAAAGCACTGGAATTCCATCATTTTATTTTCATAATCGTGGGGCATTTTTTGCGAAATCCGTATTCTATTCCTCAATGAAAGCCTCTTTCTTCTCATGAACCAGTCACACCAGCTAAGGCAGCCTGTAAAATGATATTTTCCAAGTTCACGAGCTACATGAACAACTTTCATTTCATCATTTTTTGGAGGCAGGGATAAGGTTAAGATTACTTCGCTGCTCTGTCTACAATGTTTTCCACGTCTGGCCATGAACCTGCTTTTCCTCTGTCAGCTCGTTTTTCTTTTGCCATAGTTTTTAGTTGGTCTTTGTTTCGCCTCCAATCACATACTGTTTTTTCATTTATACCAAATTCTCTTTCAGCACGGTGATTGGCATTCTTTTTAGCAAATTCCACAACACTTAAATTTTAACCTGACCATACATGTCAACCCCTAAGTGTGCATACGAGTGAGACCCCTGAAGAAAAACCTTGGGATTGACGAAAAACCTTAACCTAGACCACTAGATTAGGTTTTTTGTTTTGGGGGGGGGGGGGGGGGGGGGTGGAAGGTGTTGGTGACGGATCAAGATTTTTACACAATAATTTTTATTATTATTGGTCAACATTATTAAAACAAAGAAGCATCATTTTACAGAAATACAAAACCAGTGTGTGGCGCTCCCCATCATTTTGACTAAAATTAAAGTGAAATAAGAGAGATAGACATACCATCAATTTCCAATTGTTCTGTTATTTCTTACCATATGGCGTCTTTCTTTGTATTGTCTTTATAACCACTGACACTGGCATCATGAAGAACATTATATTTTTCGACTTTAATGTCCATTTCTCTTATTTCTGTGGTAATTTCTGCATGAACGAGACAGTGACGGTCTGACAGCCTCTCCTTCGACTCTGTCCGAGTAATGACGTGTTGTGTACAGAAACATAGAAAGCTCACGCAGACAAACCATCAGTTTGAGACAACAAGGCAATTCTATCTTTGGAGTAAGAGGAGAGTTCGCATAGCAGCTACAGGAATATAGAATGGTAATGTACACCTCTTCATAGTGAACCTCCCTCCCTCCCTCCCTCCCTCCCTCCCTCCTCTCCCCTCTCCCCTCTCCCCTCTCCCCTCTCCCCTCTCCCTCCCAAATGAAATAATCCGCTTGGACAGTTGTATTGGATTTACCGCTGTATCATGTATAAAGGGTTTCGCAGCCTCGCAAACAATAACAAACTAATGCAAAAACATGAGAATCCATTGCACGGCCGTGAGACTCAAAATTGTGAGAGAAAATTGTGAAAAACCGTGAGTTTCACGGGTAAACCTTGAGACTTGACATCCATGCCTGACTGTGTAGCTTTTTCTTTTATTGAAGCCCCCAAGCCTGTATTATTATCCTTATATGACAGCAGTATAATTAATGTACAACCATTAACTTTACTCAGCTCTCAATAACCAATCTGTTGCCTCAGGATACATTGGCGGGTTTATTACTTAACCGCGTTACCAACTCCTATTGAGTGAAAGTCACTAGGCCCGCCTTAAAATGTCTTTGATTGGTGGGACTCTGGTGTAAGGGGAGGGGGGGAGGTAAAGTCTATGCATCAACTGCTAAATGACAGTCACTAAACCATTAGTAACAGCAGGGAGTTGGCAGATAGGTAGGATTAGCTGCAAATTGACAGTTGCCATAACCTATAGAAACAGCAGGGTTGTATGGTGTTATCTTTATTTGAGTATTATGTTTTAGATAAGTATATTCTGTTTGAAACAGAAAGTAGCTAGATTATCACTAGACTTCATTTGCAGTAGCTACATTAGCTCTCTGTCGCATTAACAATAATATCTCCATCGTGACTAGCAACAAATTCGCTGTAGAAATGTTTACAAACATCACATTCCGTTATTTGCATGTTGCAAAAAGTTTGCAAAGTATTTGAAACTAAGTTATCCTGATAACTTCCAAGTTTAATTTTGAAAGTCAGGCTCAATCTGTTGCGCAAAACAAGATAATAACAACTCAGGCTTGAATCCATGGTAACATACTGTGATTAAATAAACATGCTTCAGAACAGGATAACAAAAGATTAATCCTGACTTTAAAAACTGTATAACCATTAAAATAGCATCACTTTTTTTTTAAACTGGGAGGTTGTGCAATTGTGTGGTTTAAAAGGATAGATATTATATATATATGTGTGTGTGTGTGTGTGTGTGTGTGTGTGTGTGTGTGTGTGTGTGTGTGTGTATATGTATATATATATAGTAGCATTTTGCGTGCTGTGGGTTCCAAGCAAGGTGGTTCAGCTCAAACCGCTACGTACAACATATATATATGTACCGTGTGAAATAAAAATAATCTGCACTGTTGGAGTACTGCCATGAAATATATATTCTTCATGATCTATAAATATGACCATACCCAAAAGTTACGGTGAGTTGATTGACAGAAATTCCGACCGCTCATTTCTTGATATAATCATTGACAGTCTACTGTAGCCTATCAGGCTTTGTTGAGCTGACTCACCCATGTTTCAACTGCAAGGAAATCCAGTACACATCCAGAGCTGGAAAAAACTAAAAGCTTGAGTGTGAAGTACTAGTGTGACATGTCAAACTGGCTACCATTGTTTCTTAATGTATGCATTAATTATTAGTTAAAATGTATTTAGCTATTTTTGTTTGGGAAAAAAACACTTCCGTTGCATCCATCCAAAAAAAAAAAAAAACACATGCTCTGTTTAAATCGTGTATCTGCTTTGCATGAAGAGAATACAGCTGCACGAGGATTATACGAGAGGAAAAAATAGCGAGGGAGGAAGTACAAAACTTATAATAATCCTGTTTTTGTCTCGTTGTGGGTATTAAATAGGTTTTACGTGCTTGGTGTGTATATCAGTGTTTTACTTTTTTATTTATTTTTTCCCTCCAAGTACCTGCGTCTGCTAAATGCATTTAGTTGACATTCAAGGTGACTAAGGGGTTGTTGGGATTCAATACGTTTAAAATTTTTCATTAGAGAGAGTGTTTTTGCATTTCTTTATTGTGTTGTTCACAGAACGTTTGTTCAATTGTGCCTGTAATAATTCCACTGACGCATTACCAGTTTATCATTCAAAACACACCGGTGTAAAAGTCGCACCGGTGTATTAGTCCCGCCCCCCTTTTTAGGACCCCCTAAAAATACCCAGAAATCAGACTTATTCAACGGTTTTTACGGTAAATGAATTAAATAAAAAGCATGCAAATGTGTTATAACTTGCTTCTATTATGTCATGTCACCATTAATATAACCTTCAGGTAATTTCACAAATATATTTCTGCAAATTACCACAGGCGTAATTCTACGTGTCTGGCACAAACATTAGAGCTCTATTTAAAGTGCATGGCAAATTTGCACATATTGGAAAACTGTTATAGTACCTCTGATGAACCCCAGCCAGCATTCCGGACTGCACTGTTTGTTCTAAGCAACAGTTCAATAAACAGAAGGTTAGCTTCAGTTTAAATCAGGATGACTAGCTTCACCTGCCAGAGAGTAGGGCAATTCTGAATTACATTTTAGCAAAATGCTTTTATTGTTAATTGTGTTGTAAATAAATATTTTGAGATACAGGATGAGACCACTTTAGATAAAAAAAAAACCCAAAACATTGGCAATGCAATGCAAAGAAGCTTAAGCATGTAATCAAGCATCACATATGAGGCCCAGAGTGGTTAGCTATAAAATGAAGTAGAAACAAAGATTGATCTGAGTTTGAAAGTTGATGTCTGACTATTCGAAAGAAGCACCTCCAACTGGGAAATCAAGGATCTAACATTTAAGGAATGTTAGAAGTCAGACAATAAAGTCTGTTTGGGCTGAAGCAACTGATACTGTGTGTACGGAGCAACATCTTTGAATTGAGCTTTCCACTTCTCATAACACTGAACGCAGGTCGTCAGCAAGCTGCATCTACCAGAATAGCGCACAGGAATGTGCACTTGAATAATTGCATCTTAACGGAGTAAAGTGGTCACATAGATTTCCAAGGTATTGAAAACTATTTTTGTAACTGGGTGTCACAAAATAACTAACAGTTTGCACATAGGCTATCATCACAAAATATATAAAGCGTTATTTCATTCCCCAAACGCTCTTTCCTTCGAGCTTAAACCCTCTAGCACCTCTTCATAGGCGGCGCGTACAAGAGGCTAATAAAATACCCAAACCCTCACAAGAAATTGTTCTGACCAACACAAAAAATATTTGAGAAGATCATCGATCATCGAGGGCTCCCGTAAAAGGATGCAGGATGCTCCCTATAGCCTGGACATTGCTGGTTTGAGTCCAGGCTATTCCATTGCCGACCGTGGACGGGAGTTACCAAGGGGAGGCGCACAATTGGAGAGGGGGGGGGGGGGGTTCATCGGTCAGGGTGTCCTCGGCTCACCGTGCACCAGCGGCCCCTGTAGTCTGGCCGGGCGCCTGCGGGCTTGCCTGTAAGCTGCCCAGAGCTACGTTGTCCTCCAACGCTGTAGCTCTGAGGTGGCTGCATGGTGAGTCTTTGGAGGATAGCTTGTGTTCATCTTCACCACTCCCGAGTCAGCGCAGGGGTTGTAGCGGTAAGCTGAGCCTAAATAATAAAATTGGATACTCTAAATTGGGAGAAAATAATAAAACAAAATAATTGGCGAATACTAAATTAAAAAAAAGGCATGGCATTCTGATTCAGAAACTACCCATACAAATAAAGGTTGACAAACCAAGGTCAATGACACAACTGATACTGTGTGTAAAGGTCGCTACACAGACAAGATGAGATTTTTCATTGGGCGACAAGATACTTTGTCATAAAGCTCTGGGTATTTTCCAACGGCAAGTATTTTTATTTATTTATTTTATTTTAAATTTAGTCATTGCCAATTATTTTTATTATTTTCTCCCAATTTGGAATGGCCAATTATTTTTTAGGCTCAGCTCACCGCTACCACCCCTGCGCTGACTCTGGAGCGGCGAAGACAAACACACGCTGTCCTCCGAAGCGTGTGCCGTCAGCCTACCACTTTTTTCACACTGCAGACTCACCATGCAGCCACCCAAGAGCTACAGCGTCGGAGGACAACGCAGCTCTCAGACAGCTTACAGGCAAGCCCGCAGGTGCCCGGCCAGACTACAGGGGTCACTGGTGCGCGGTGAGCCGAGGACACCCTGGCCGACCTAACCCTCCCTCCCCCCGGGGCGACGCTCGGCCAATTGTGCGCCGCCCCGTGGGAGCTCCCGTCCACGGTCGGCTGTGGAATAGCCTGGACTCGAACCGGCGACCTCCAGGCTACAGGGCGCATCCTGCATTCCACGCGGAGCGCCTTTACCAGATGCGCCACTCAGGAGCCCCATTTTTTATTTATTTATTTTTTTTTACTGCATCATTTAGGGTACTACTGCGTCACACTGGTGGACACGGTGCATTCAAGTTGTTCTGCAATTGCTCAATTCCCTAGTTGTCGCCAAAGAAATCACAAAAAACAGGATTCATTTTGCGTCACTTCAGTTTCCCCTGGTGTGCGTTGCCTGTGGTGTGAAAGATACTTATCAGTATGCTCTATTAATTCTTTCGCAATGGTGCACATTTTTGCTTGTCTCATTGCGGCTGGTTTGTAGCGGCCTGTGTTTCCATGGAAATATGTTCAATTTTGCGAAATGTTTTTTCCCCATCTCATCTGCCGATAAAATAGGAAGGATGACTTAAAATTTGTACAGCAAAGCGAATGGTGATTTTAAATCAATAAATTCAACTGAAGATGTACACAGCAGTTCTACCACAATCCTCAATTACTTTAAGTATGAATAAGGTGGAAAAGCACAGCATTCATCAGATTCTGTCTGGTATCTGGTGTAAATTTGCTGAAGGTACATCACAAGAGTGAATAATCCAGCCATTTATTAACCCTTCGCGGACCATGATACACTACCATATAGAAGTGTCTTTCTGGGCCCATGATCAGGTAACCACGATTAAAAATGCATCATTATATTGACATACTGGGCGACCATACTTTGCCATACAGGTTGGAAACGCGTATCATTGGATAGGGGAGTGACTGAATTTCACCCCCCCGATAGTTAGTTTTCTCATGTGATGTCACCGACTGGCATTTAACCCTTTGCTGCCGATGTACAAGTGATCTAATTTTGATACTATGATGTCGATTACAAAACACATCATATCTCAGCCGTCCAACAAGCAATCTTGTTTTTTTTTTCCATTGAGTCATAGCCATGACTACAGTGAATGCCTCCATGTAATTGGTTTAGGGCTGGGGTGGGTGGGACTTTTTTTTAAAACTACAAGGATGATTAGCACATACCCACATTTGAAACGTCTGTATCTCCCCTTCTACACGCCTTAAAGTGCTGATCTAGAACTCATCCCAAAGCCAAGAATTAGGAATAATTAAATGTTTAATTTTTTTTTGTTTTATATATATAATATATATATATATATACACACACACACACACACACACACACACACACAGTGCCTTGCAAAAGTATTCAGACCCCTGACCAATTCTCTCATATTACTGAATTACAAATGGTACATTGAAATTTCGTTCTGTTTGATATTTTATTTTAAAACACTGAAACTCAAAATCAATTATTGTAAGGTGACATTGGTTTTATGTTGGGAAATATTTTTAAGAAAAATAAAAAACTGAAATATCTTGCTTGCATAAGTATTCAACCCCTGTGCTGTGGAAGCTCCCAATTTACACCGATGAAAGAAATTGCCCTAACGAGGTCACAATTACCTTACCATTGGCCTCCACCTGTGAACTATTAAAGTTGCTGTCACATTTTCTGGATAAAAACCCCACTGTTGAAGGATCATTGGTCAGGCTGTGAATCTGAAGGAAAATGAAGATCAAAGAGCATTCTACAGAAGTTAGAGATAAAGTAATACAATGCATAGATTAGGGAAAGGGTACAAAATAATATCCAAGTGTTTGGATATCCCACTTCCTGATCAATAATCAGGAAGTGGAAGCTGCATCACACCACCCAGGCACTGCCAAGAAAAGGCCGTCCCTCAAGTGCTCAAACAGGAAGGAGACTTGTGAGAGAAGCCACAGAGAGGCCAACAATCACTTTGAAGGAGCTACAGAGTTCAGTGGCTGGGAGTGGAGTAATGGTGCACCAGTCAACCATATCAAGAGCTCTGCATAACACTGGCCCGTATGGGAGGGTGGCAAGAAAGAAGCCGTTACTCAAAAAAGTACCATCTGAAAGCACATCTGGAGTTTGCCAGAAAGCATGAGAGTGACCCAGCTGCGATGTGGGAAAAGGTTTTGTGGTCAGATGAGACCAAGATAGAGCTTTTTGGCCAAAACTCAAAGCGCTATGTGTGGCGCAAACCTAACACTGCCCATGCCTCAAGACACACCATCCCTACAGTGAAGTATGGTGGTGGCAGCATCATGCTGTGGGGATGCTTCTCATCAGCAGGGACTGGGCATCTTGTTAAAATTGAAGGAAGAATGGATGGAGCAAAATACAGGGAAATACTGCAAGAGAACCTGCTTCAGTCCGCTAAAAAACTGAAGCGTGGGAGGAAATTCACCTTTCAGCAGGACAATGATCCCAAGCACAAGGCCAAAGCAACATTGGAGTGGCTTAAGAACAAAAAGGTGAATGTCCTGCAGTGGCCCAGTCAAAGTCCTGATCTCAATCCCACAGATTGAGATCAGGACTTTGGCACTATTTGAAAATTGCGGTCCACAAGCGTCGTCCAACCAACCTGAACAACCTGGAGCAAATCTGCCAAGAAAAATGGGCCAAAATCACTCCAACACTGTGTGCAAAGCTGGTACATACTTACCCCAAAAGACTTAAAGCTGTTATTGCAGCGAAAGGTGGCTCTACCAAATATTAATGTGTGGGGGTTGAATACTTATGCAAGCAAGATATTTCAGTTTTTTATTTTTCTTAAATATTTCCCAACATAAAACCAAGTCACCTTACAATAATTGATTTTGAGTTTCAGTGTTTTAAAATAAAATATCAAACAGAACGAAATTTCAATGTACGAGTTGTAATTCAGTAATATGAGAGAATTGGTCAGGGGTCTGAATACTTTTGCAAGGCACTGTATATATATATATATATATATATATATATATATATATATATATATTGTGAAGGGTTTTTGTCCTTCAGGTTCTTCTCCAGCACTTAAAATGACCCAGCCACACACAAAACTTGATTTTTAAAAGCGCTGTTGCGCTATTTTTTTAATAGTCACAAAAAAAACCAAAATAAACAAAACAAACACTTAGCTCTTTTACGAGCACTAACTAACACACAGGTACACCCTGACTACCACGGGACAGCTAAGCTGTTTCCCCGTACTTACACAAAACACAAGTTTAACACCGCACTTACTTTTTAACTCTGGCTACTCGGAGACAGAGCACCTCTTCTGCCTCCTTCTACTCAGCAGCCAAGAGCAGACTGACTGCTCTCCTTATAAACCCTGCACCTGGCTCTAATTTACAATCAAAGCCAGGTGCAGGTGATAATTAACAATAAAACAATTAACAGAATAACAATTAAACAATAAGCAAATTAACCAAAATGTGCATACGCACATGTTTTCTGCAGGGAGGATATTAACCCCCTCCCTGCTGTGTTACAATATATATATATATATATATATATATATATATATATATATAAAAAACTTTACATACGGTTTTTAACAAAAGACGTGTTAAAATGCTGTGTGTGTGTGTTTGATTGCGTGCAGGGCAGGAGATGGCGATTGAGACAAAAAAACGAAGTTACTGTACAGACATCTGAGATCCCCCTTTTATTTATTTTTTTACGGAGGGGGAACTAATGTAAACGAGTTTCACACATCTGATGACTAAATAACTTCAGGTGTAACTTCAATATTTTAATTATGTGTACTTTCCCTATGTTCTTCGTTTCCGTGTGTGTAAAATGATGGATCATTTAGATGTAGTTATTACTTTTATTATCATTTAGCTATTTTTTATTGGTAGTACATTTGCTTAATTTTTTTTGCCTTTTTTTACCAATACAGTAGCATACTGTATTTGCAAGTTTTTTCTTTTTGAATAATAATAAAAAAACCAACATCTTGTGTGATATATTATATATATATATATATATATATATATATATATATATATATATATATATATATATATATATATATATATATATATATATATATACACACACACACACACACACACACACACATACATACACACACATATATACATATATATGTGAGAGAGAGAGAGAGAGAGAGAGAGAGAGAGATTGCTACCTCTACACACAAATAATTTTCTTTTAATCAAAAGCAAGATATTACATTTCCAGTTTCATTTCACATCTGACCTGCAAAAACCCTGTATAGCTCTGCAATATATATCTTTTTCTACATTGTTTAGAAAAATAGTACATTTGTATGTTTTACAAATATTTATTATAAAATTTAATATTTTTTGGGAGGCTTATGTGAAAAAAATATAACACATCCCACAACCAAACATATTATATGATTGGAAAGGTCTACTTAATGCCTTTCTGTTGATATATTGGGTTTTAATTTCTGATTTACGGTTACCAAACTACAAATGCTAACACAAAGTTGTCATATATTCATGCCCAGATATGGGCATGGCATAAGGTTTGTATGGTTTCTGAAGTTCTTTATGTTACCCAGAGTGTTCTGAAAAAAAGGACAGTTTCCAAGATGCTACTGTAAAATATATATATTTTTTTATAGGCAGAGAGTCAACTACAACCAAAAAAAACAGGTCCTGGGGGAGCATCCCACTGAAAAATGCTT
This sequence comes from Acipenser ruthenus, assembly GCF_902713425.1. NCBI lineage: Eukaryota > Metazoa > Chordata > Actinopteri > Acipenseriformes > Acipenseridae > Acipenser > Acipenser ruthenus. The sequence goes on along the minus strand of NC_081193.1, from coordinate 47,111,230 downwards.
GGTCCTGAAAGGGTTTAGGCATTTCACGTGTGTAAATACCGAACATATTTTGACGTATTCTTTCATCGGTGTGTGTGCGTCTGTGATAGAAATACAATGATTCTTGGTGGTAAATCTCCCTCCCGACCTGTGACGGTGCTAAGCAGCGAGAACAGAGTTCCTTGGACGGGCTGGCCTGACAGTTCTTTGTTCTTTGTTCTTTGAAGTCGGGCAGCCAGGAAGGCGGTGAGACTCAGTTGCAATAACGCATTGACCCGGAAGGGAAACGATGTGGCAGCCGCAGATTGGAGAGGCGGTTGCATTCGTTTACCATGTGCGACAGCATAAAATGGGACGGAGAATTGTAAATCTGTTCCTTCGTTTTGGTTTGTGTTTGAACCTAGAAGGACTGTGGGAGAACCCAGTGAACATAACAGTATCATGAGTGTTTTGCTTGTTTTATCTGTCAGTAATTTGTCTTGTTTGTAAATTGTCAGACGGCCAACACGTTTCCGGAGCCGTCGCCGTGGGCCAGCACAGAGCTGGAACAACACTTCACTACTATCATGAAATAAACTTGTATCACCCACCATGAGCACTACTGCACACACTCAGGACTGGTGACCGTGTTAGTATATTGTGGGGTGGATATTATTGCTTGTTTATTATTTGGGACTGCAATCCTATTGTTATTTACCCCGTGCAGTACACATTGGTGTGTATTGCCGGGGAATTATTGTTTGGTCGTCAGACCTGGAAACTATAAATAAAACCTTTTCCAAACCGGATTACAATTCTCTGTCTGCTTCATTCACGCACTGCATCACTCCTGCACCTGTATCCACTCAGCCACTTTGTCACAGCGCCGTTACCTGAAACGATGGCCAACTTCTTTTTCTGTGTTGTCAACTTTTACTCAAGAGAATTTCTCATGAACATCAGTCATGTTCCCACAAAACGCCAGTCATTTCAATCAGTGCCCCAGCTTTGTTGCAGGAGGGCATAAGGTCAATCAAGATCATATAACTCAAGTGGTACCGAGTAAATATATATTAGCCATTTAAATTTAGGTAGCTTTTGTATACAAGCTACCATAAAAGTGGCAACAGCTGGTCTTGTTGTCTAGTGTGGAGTCATTTGTAGAAGATAGACTCTTCTGCTCTGATTGGTCAGTATTCTAGCCAGTTGTCGCTGAATAATAGCAAGTTTCTATTCTTTGTTGTTGTACAGGTACACATTGTAAAAACTGTTTTTATATTTATGCCACTGTTACTCCCCGCTATCACTTGCCATTACATTGGCTGCACGTGATGGTCTTTACTAGAACTGTAACTCTGCACACGGTTGCGTGTGGAAAATAAAAGGCTTTTTGTTATGTAGGCAATTAATATCTTACCTGTGTTTGGCTTACTTTAATACAACTGGGCACATCAACACAGCATCACTCATGGTGCTGCATATTTCCTACTTTTTGCCTGCTGATACAGTCCTAATTAAAACACTGTTGGCTGTAACTACAGTGTAAAATGTTTTCTTTTTGATCACCAAGTCCCAATTGATTGTTTTTCTTCTAGGTGACAGCTCCTTTCAAGCTAAACTGTGATACAGGATTTAACAAACTGAATCACTTGCACTTTTGTCAGTTTACTTAAATTTCTTGCACATGGGAAAATAATACATTTTCCCCGCAAATGTTAACAAGGCCACGACATCGTCTGAATATCAAATGTTAATGATGTTGGTTTAATCACATCCTGCTTATTACTTGCATATACACAGTTACTCAAATATTTTGTATACATATTTCTGTGTTGTATTTTCTTCATCAAGCATCAAGAGTACTTTGAAATATTTATTTTACACAGAAAGACATGACCAATAAATCAGCAATCATTTAACACAAGTGATGAGAAGCACTTTAAAAGTGCATCATCTTTAAGTGTAAGCCGCTTGATTTAAAAAAAAAATCTCTCTGGGGTATAAATACTGAAGGCTAGAAATATTGAAAACAGATGAGAGCCACAATCCAGCAGGGACTGTGTTTGTGTTTTAAGATGCTGTGTTTCCAAACGGCATGCTGAGTCTTCTTTGGTCAGAATGTCACTAACCCCCGCTGTTAATGGCAGCTACACAGTTAGCAGTCAAATTATGTTTTTATTGACTCTTGCTGATAACATTCCATGGAAGAAAAATGAATTTCCTACAGTACAGAAAAAATACAAAAATGTAACAAATCACTAATTTTCAGAGGAAAAAATTACCATCTTAAGGCATGTATTTGCATTACAGAAAAATCTGGTATTGTACAAAATTCCAGATGGACTGTTTAAGCGACTGCCGAAAACAACAAGTCTGTCAGACACATACATCCCCCGGCATGCTGTAAAATTCAGAACATTTTGATGTGTGATACAGGCAGTCAGTTGGTTCTGGTTGACCTGGGCCGCCCCATATTTAGGTCTGTAACCCCGTTCACATTTGCGTTTAAGGCGAGAAAAAGCAACTTGCTAGTTTTGACAGGTATAAATATTTATTTTCGTAATGGATATTCACTCAGATTGTGATGAGAAGGTTGTACACAATGACTGACATTCACAAGACAAACCACCTGACCACCTAATAGTACTACTGCTCCCTCCTAAGGAAAGACAAGGCATTAAATACATTACATGTTTCTTCTCATTTATACGTATTTGTTTAACCTGCATGAATACCGTCTTTGTTTACAAACACAATCGTTAAACTATTCTATCCTTCACTTGTTATTATTATTATTCTCTGATCCCTAACCATTACCAGTAAAGACTGAGCATTACCATTACCCCTTCTCTTGGAAGATTACCAAACATATGGCTACAACAAAGCCCTTGTCCCACATGTAAACGACAACTTCATTAAGGGAATCGCGCTAATCTAAATACAGCAATAACCCGTCACATATCAAATACACTTTGCTCAACAACATGCACGATACATAATGAACCACTGCTCTAGCGCCAGTAGAACAACATTAACAATAAAGATCACAATAACAGGCATTGAAATATTACAGTGAGGGTCTCACCCTCACATGATGCATCAAGGGTCTTAATATTTGTGGATGAGAACAGTATTTTATGTGTGTGTAAAAGCAAGCAGCTAAAAGAAATGATCGGTATTTTAATGTAAAGACTTCTGTAGCTATGTATATTGTTGAGTGCAAAATAAACAATGCTGAATATGCCAAGTCACCAGCATTATTGAGATACACAATCCTGCAGTTTTTATATTTAAATTGCTTAGTTACTAAATAAACAGGAAGAAAATGTAACTGACAAATTAAGCATAATTATGAATGCAATGCAGCTCGTATATTATGTGAAAGAAACAACCTGAATGTTAACCAGCTAGATTTTTTTTTTTTTTTTAAATGTAATATTTTTATAATGAATGTTGTATCAGGGTTCTCCAGAGGAATTCTGATAGCCGGGCGGCAGAACATTATAGTTGGGAGCACTTTTAAACAGAAAAAATAAAAAACTTGCCTTACCTTAAATATATAATACGACAAAGAATTTTAATAAATGTCTTTCGTTGACTATAAATAATACTAATATGTTTTTTTTAATAAAGTAGCCGGTGCAAATATAGTATTAGGCGGTGGATTGCACCCATCGCCGGCTTATTTTGACCCCCTGCATTCATTGTCACTATTTTTGCTTTGTAAATAATTGGTTCTTTTTTTAGCAGTCATTTTTAACATTTTAGCCTCTCGAAGTGCTTAACACAGAAAACCCGCCCCTTCAACTCGGATTGTTTAAATGGTAATGATTGGTAACACAGCTGTCATGTGGTTCCAAGATTTTTTTCACCCAGCAACACGCAACTGATCTAGTCTGCTAGAAGCGCAATCAATCATTGTTAAAAAGCACAGTAACATCTGCAAGACGGGCGGATCAGGTTTTTTCAGCCAGGCGGCGACAGCCACTTTGCCGGGTGCCCCGTCTGGCTGAAAAGGCCTGGAGAGAACCCTGTGTATAATGTAGAAATAACCATTCAATATTGATCTACTGCCATCTTGCCTAGCACAGGATTCAACTTTCAATTTACCTTTCGTGCACGTGGGAGTGTCTACTGAGCTATGTAACCACATTGGTAATGCGATACGAAAGGCCGGCCATAAATCTGCTTTGCGTTCATACATACAATAAGGAAAGTTCATCTTAATTGCATAAGTAATTCTATAGCACAGTGGTGGACGATTTTGTGTCGTATGTATTTAATACCCCAATACAAAATACATGTGTTAATGCTGATTGTGTTGTTGTTTGTTCAGTAACTTGTTCAGTGTGTTCATAAAGTTTATTCAAAGCCTCTTGGCTTTGTTAGAGAAGACAGCACAGTGCCTGTGTTATGTGCTGAAATAATGTTGCTAAAGTAATCTGTCTGCATCCAGTTGTTTGATTTCTACAACTTGTCGTTCAAACCAGAGACTAGTTGCTGTTGTGGTTACTGTATTGCCGCTAAAATGACAAACGCTATTCTCGATTATTTCATTTGATTTATTTTTAAACTATTTGCTATACTAAATTTAAATAGAGATTGAACAGCATTCAGAGGGCATGTACTAGAACAGAGATTGTCTTTCATCAAGCAGAAAAAAAGGTAAAAAAAAAAAATACATATTTTTTGGCGGATTGATTTGGAACAGAAATTAAATGATAACATTCAAGTTCCTTTACCTGAGTTTAGGAACCTCATATTGACCAAATCAGGTTAAAAGAAATCTCAGATCCATTTTCCAATATATAGACCTATAGACACTGGAGGTTTGAACATGTATACTGTACTGAAAATCTTCTACTGCAGTATCAATTGGTTGAGTCAGTATTATTCTCATCATTTAGTTGGACAGATCTTGTCACCAAACATGTAGAACCCAAAATTATCAAAAGGTTTATCAAAAGGTAGATAAACAAAGCCATGGGGATAACTGCATGGAATCAACTGACTAATAATGAGACAGCAAGAAAAGCAAATTGTTTTTGCTTCAATATCACAATTATTTACCTTACATAGCAAATCCTTGTCAGAAAGACATCGTAGATATCTTGAAAACAAACATTATGCACAAAGCACACATTTCTTGGGAGACAAACTAACAAAACAAACAAAGTGTCTCGGGTATGAAGTGTCTAATGTTAACGACCGACGGAAAAGCACTTACCTGCAGCACAAACTTCTGGTCAATGTATCGCTTTGCAATGCTAGGCTGGAAATCAGGATTTTCCAAGAACCTTAGAAAAAACTCGTACACCAGCTGAAAAACAAGCATATACTGTACTTATATGGCTATTCAGAGAACAGAAAGACTTTGTACACAGATATGAAACTGATATTTATTTACACATTTGTACAATTAAGACAGACAATTCTGTGGCCTGAAGTGCAAACTAGAATCTTCTACTAGAACTTTACATGTTACCACATGATAAAATCATCCTCAAAATTAGAGATAGTACTACATTCACAACACTACATCAAGTATTTGGACAAATTACTAAATGTATAATGGACTGGGGTGGGGCTTTTGTAGCTCATTTAACCCCAACTGGGCCCCTTGCTTAATAAATATCTTGGTATCCCTGAACAGATAATTATACTCTCTTCCAATACATGCAAAATTATTTAATGATCAAGCTCTCACATAAGTGCAGTGCCACTCAATGTTTTTTAATTTTCTAGGGATGTAGAACATCAGAGGTAGGGCTTTTATTGTCCATTTCACATCACTCAGAGCTCTGGTTCGTAGCACTGTTCTGAGCTGGACTTGTCGGAAACCTGGGATATCCTACTTTGTATTGTCTAAAAGTAAAACTAAATTAATTATTGAACCCCAGAATCCTCACCTGTATATGGGGCCATGAGGCCTCAAGAGTGGGTTCATCCTCTTCAGGGTCAAAATCTGGGTTGTCACTGGGAGGAAGTGTTCGGAAAATGTTGTTGCTAATCTGTAAGAAAAGGAAAGGTCTTTCAGGATGTGGTTCTATAATGTTAATGCTCTTAGATTTTATTTGGGTTTGATGCCAATTACTGTCACACAAAACAATGCAGCCTCTTGGTTTCCCTTGTTTGCACAATTACTGGAGTTTTAATCACTCAAAGTGTTTTTTAATATATAACCTGTCATGATCAAACTAAAACTCATTTATATCTTTAAGCGATTTGTCTTACATTTCTTATATACTTTTGAAATTAAACAGTTTTTAGTCATCTCTGTAGTGAATTGTGGGATTGTCATCTTAGGCAAGATCTGATTAATTAAACTCAAAGAAATACAAATCCCAAATTTCCACAGTGATAGCTCTTGAGTTAGGGTTAAGAAATGGTCAAATCACTTTGTTTCTCCCAAAACATTGCTGCTATTGGTCAGAACAAGAAAAGGCTTTCTTAGTAACCAAGAGACGCAGAATAACTGATGGCAAGCCAATACCCATGACAAAAATATATATATTGTGGCAGAGCAAGAGCTCTGCATGGAACTAAAGTCTGCGTGGTGTTTGTGTTTTTGGTGGTGGTGGGCAGGGACGGGGTTAATTCCTGTCCCTGCCAAAAACATGTGAGAATGTGGCTGTTCCCAAACGAGATAATTGGTGTCAATTGGGAACAGCCACACACTATAAACAGAGAGCTTCCAGCTCCATTAGATCAGAGATCACCAGGGAGCTGGTTTAAGAAGATAAGTGCTGTTTAAAACAAAGAAAGGTAGCTTATTGTGCAAAGTGTTTGTCACTGGTAAACGGCTTAGCCGTCCAGTCTGATAGTTCGGGACTGTTTCAAGTGCAGTTACGTTTGAGCTAGGCTTTTGTTTTGTTGTGTTTATTTTGTTTTGTAAAAATAAAAGTGCACGGAAGTGCTTCATTGTGTCTGGGTCTATGTTTTAAAGGGCAAACGAGCAGACTACGGAGAGGCTACGTTACTATATATATATATATATATATATATATAAATGGATTTGAGTCTCAGAATACCAGAAAAACATCTTATCACTGCTATTAGATCAATGTCTATTTACTATTAACTCTGCACCTGTCTGTATATACATCTTACTATATCTACTCATACCAGCTAATGTAAACCTTCACTTGAAAAGTTAAACAATTAAAATAAATAACTGTACTGTATTTGCTTTTCAGGACGGGGTGAACTGCAAAGAAAAAAAAGAAAAAATGATTTACCCTTTAAAACTGACAGTAGACAGAGCTAAAGACACCCAGTAACGCTGTAAACATTTAAAACAAACTCAAGGGTCCACAGTGTGGCCTCCTGTAAACAAATCATTGTTCACACACACTTTATTGTTCAGTGTTGATACAATCTACGTTTCACCATGTCTGTATTTAGACTGATGCTCTGGGCTGACTTAATAGTACCATTTTCCATCTTGTGAATTGCTTTTTTATTGGTTTTGAGACATTCATGAAACCGAGTACTATACAGCTGTGATAAGACAATAAATAGTGTGAGAAAGCCATGGAAAACGACAAAAGAATCAGTGTTGAGTATTTAAAGTAATTTCATATAAAGTAGTAAAATAGATTAAAACAAACTTGTGTAAATATATGGATCAATAAGTGCTGTATCCTTAAAAGAATGCTTTTTTTTCTACATTTATATCTATCGCCTTGTGACTTTCAAATGTAGGTAAATGACCTAGAATGCTCAACCCTTACAAGGCCAGGTTACTAGGCATTGCATTGTAGCACAATGTCAGGAACTTTCACAGCTTGAAGAAAAGGTGAGAAATCAAAGCGCTGATGTCTAACTATGTACAATTTTTCTACAACCTTTTAAACCTACAGTAAATTCAAAAGTAGTTGTAAAAACACCAACATATATAGATAACAGAATGTGCATATTTAAATATAGACATACGTGTGCTATTTTATTATCACCCTACAGTACAATTTACCAGAATAGATTCTGATTCACTGTATGCATTTCTAAAAATGGAAATTAGCAGAATGGACTGACTCATGCATTAGCATTAATAGCAGTGGCTGGGATACATCTGAACTACAGTATGGCTCTGCTTATAGCAGTTTTTAAAAAAATACCAATTTAGAATTTTTTTTTTCTTTTTTTTTTTTTATTGAAGTAATTGATAGGTTTTTTTTTTTGTAATTGTCCTTATTTTTGGTAATATCGTTAACTTAAGCAATTGTATCACTTATTTCCCTCCACTTAAATTGTGGCTTGAACTAGGTATTGTTAAAAAATGTGCTATAAAAAAAGAAGCCTTACTGTTTCCCAGTTGCCTCTGTTCACCCACAGATCACTATTAAAATGCAATACAATAGACACTGCTTGCAGGCAGGTCATCGCTACCACAATATTAACAGTTTATTTTTAGAAAAAATGTCGTGCCTAAGTTGGGAGGAAATGCTTTCTTTTGCACAACGTCTCTCTATAGATTACAAAAAGGAATCCAATGCTATTTATGAATTGAAAATAGGTTATTATGAGAAACCTGCTTTAACTATCCTGTATTTAAAAACAATCCTGAAAGGTAATAAAGATTGTTGGTTCATAGACACTGCAAAATGACTCTGAAAACCTGATGCATAAACCAGTTCTCTGTCATGATGAGCAGTGTTTAATGGGTTACAATATCTGACCTTTCTCATCCCAGTTAGAATATGCATGGGTGAGGGAATACAATGACATACCTCAAAGTACTTAATTTAAATCAATTGGATCAGATATTTATTATCATCAAAACTGGGGAAAGTAATTTCGCTTTCTACAGTAGGGGATGGAGGAGGGACAGGGCTGAGAAGCACAGGTGGGAGGCATTTAGGTTATTCATCCTGCTGAGCTGCAGATCACAAGAGCCCTCGTGTTTATCGCTAGGGCGAACATCCTACACTGTAATGATCAGTACTGAAGTCCAGGAGCATGTGCAAAATAAATAAAATAAGGTTTTGGAAAAGTAAAGTCGTTTATTTAGTGGTCACAAGAAACACAACGAAAAGAAACACATACATATATACACATACATACATACATACATACATACATACATACATACATACATACATACATACAAACAACACAAGCTCTGTGTCTCCTAACTTCGCAGATGCTAATCAGTCTTTAAATATCTCTAATTTTACTGTGCAATAAAGCAGTCACTGCAAAAACATAACCATGTGCTGCCAATTGTGATCATAATGCCATTTTGATCACAGATTGTTTTATGAGTGAAAGCGGTTTAAAACAAGATCTGAAATAACATAACTTATTGGCCTGTCTACAGTAGGTCCAACTTAAAACTCTGGTATGTATTGGAAGGGTACAAGAAAGGCATCAGACCATAACAGGCCATCTGCCAGGAACTAGGGAGTCATTGATGGCACTCCTAAACCACCTAGTGCATTGTAACTCTAGTTATAAACGTTCCATTGTGCCCTGGTGTAACATACCAAATTTCACCATCCTGCCATAAACACTCTGGATACCACAGCTCCACCTGTACAGTATACTGATGTTCATCAGTATTCACATTTTTAGTCCTTTTGTAACATAAATGAATACTGTATGCTAGGGAAATCATGTTCCCTTATTCCTGAGTAAACTGGATGCATGATGGGGTACCATGTTGTCGTACTAATAGCTTTCTTTAGGTCCAGTACATTGTACATTTGTTGGACAAAAACATCTGTAACCTCAAGAGCACTTAAGGGTCACCTGAACACCCAAGACAAAGGCTAAACATTTAAAGCACTTCTATGACAAATGCAATGCAGAGGTCGCGTTGACGCAAAATAAATCCATTGGACGGAAAAATATTTTGTCTTGCGTTCACGGGACGCACAGAATGGAAAGAGACGCAGACATGCATACTCGTGGTAATCTATTACACTGCAGCAATGACCGTAAAATACTTTTTTTTTTAAAAACCAAGCAACTGTTTTGCAATATAACAGCCTTGATTAAGGTACACTCCAGTCCTGTATGTGGCAGCAATAATCCTCATACTTGGCTTTGCCAGCAATATTAAGGATATTTACTTTTAGGCCCTGACAACACTGCATAACCGGCCTCGAGAACCGTACTGAAAAACGTTTTAATTAATCCAGCTCAAACTTTAGCGTCCACACTGAAGTACTGTTTCATGTTTAGTCGGGCGTAATGCGTACACACACTAATGCTATTAGAATAGTTTGGTTACAGTTCCTAGCAGCGCAATGAACATTGGAAATTAATACAGTAGTATCCCACCATGCACTGTATTTTATTTTAAAATAATGTGTTACGCCCCATATTAACAGAGGTCCATATGGCTAAGAAATAAAACAAGTACTTTGGAAAAAGTAAATGCGAACACACACACACACACACACACACACACACACACACAAAGTAGGGCTTGAAGGTTTCGGGTTTTATTTTAAATCAGGTGACAAAATGTAGCCGATTCGGTTTCATAATTAAACTCAGAAAAACCCGTTAATTGCAAAATAATCTTAGCTTTTACCTTGCCTGAGCCTAATTCTGGTCCCTTTAATTTTATTTCAAACAGAGCTGACAAATTACGTGAATTGTTAATCCCCGATCCTACTTTTAACTTGCATTTCATTTTTGCAGGCGCCTAATTTAACATTGTGCTTTTGTTATTTTCCGCACTAGTTTAACAGGGATGCCCTTACAGATTTTTTATAAGCATAAAAATGAATACCTAGTGCAGAGTGTACACTGACAGCAAGTCAGTTGTCAATCTGAAGTTTTTTTGCTAAGCAGTCAGCATCTTCAGGGGATTCTCATGATGAAGATTGCTCATCTGCATCTCAGCCATCTACTTCTGACTACGAGTACTACAGTGACCGAAGCAGTTGCAAGAAGTAGTAATGCACAAAAACGCAAACGAAAAAGAAGTTATTATAATTTTGAATGGGAGATGAAGTATCCGTGGCTTGTTAATCGAGACAGCAAGATGTACTGTGTGTGAAAAAGCTGCTGGGCAAAAAAATAAAAACACATACGCACGGATGTACCAATTTTTCAAGAATCTTCGCTTAAGACACGGTAAAGCTGTTGCTGTTATTAGAATGCAGAAAAATATGAAAACACACATAGATGAAGGCAACAAACAGTGCTTAGAATCCTGTCTCACTGCCATGCGAACTGTCTACTGTTAGTATATACAACAAAGAAAAAAGGTGTGTGTGTTTATATGTATATCTATACACAGACAGATATGTTTTAAAACTACTACATGCCATAGAGTTTAAACATTCATAAAAAATGTACCAAAATGAACATCCCTGGAGTTTCTTAGCCTTTGTGTTAAAATGTATATTTGATGGATGGGACGCATAATTTTGGGCATGTGCGTTTCAGGAACACATGAACAGAAAAGCTAGCGCGATCTCTGGCAATGCATTTTCTTCTGGATTTGTTTTATGTCGAAAGATCTTTCTCTTGGGATCCAAATATAATCCTTTTGTGTTTCTGGTTTACCATGGCTTAAAAGGTAGGCTCAGGCTTTTGCTCCAACCAGGCCCAAAATATGCATCTTCAGATCTTCCCTGGTTGACAACATTTGTCACAGCACACAAGGACCAGTTCTGTTCTACCACATACCAAATGCTCCATGTTCAAACAGGTTACAAATAAAATGAATTTACTGCCAATACAAAATTGCCAAAGCCAACAAGTGAAATTATCTTAAAGCCCCATTTCTTTAATATGCTGTATTTTTCAAGGCCAGGAACGACAGCCCCTCAAACAGCTCTGGTGTCCCCTACCTAATACTATGCAGGAGACTTCTCACTAATTCCCTGGAGATCCCCATTTTATAATAATGCCCATCAAATCAGAAACCAAATACATTACGGTGCTGACACAGTTCCTGTTATGTTACGCCGCAAATATCGTAATTGCAGTATACGACGGTGTGACAGAAATATGAGTTCTGGTTGTAAATCTCCCTCCCGACCTGTGAGGGCGCTAAGTAGCGAAAGGGAAAGGCTTTGGACGGGTTGGCCTGACAGTTAATTTCCTGGGTCAGAAAGTCAGTCAGCCTGGAAAGAGACAAGGCTCTGTCGCAGGAACGTATTGACCCGGAAGGTAAATGAGTTAGCAGCTGCAGGCAATAGAGTCAGCTGTAATCGTTTACCAAGGGGTCATGCATGATTGCATAAAGGGGGCCGGAGAATTGTAAATCTTTTCTTTCACTTGGGTTCAGAGACACACAGAGCTGGAAGGACCGGGAGAGTTCCCAAAAAGAAACAAAGTATTCGTGAGTGTTTTGTTTGTTTGTAGCACTGTTAGTAATTGTCTTTTGTTTGTAAATTCACTAGACGACTAACACGTCTCCGGAGCTGTCGCCTTGGGCCAGCACTACCCGGAAAAACAACACCACACTAACTGTTATTTGTTATCACCCACCTTGAGCACTACTGCACGCACCCGGACTGGTGATTTGTGTTAGTAGTATTGTGGGAACAGATAACGTGTTATTTGTTTTGTTTACAAATCATTATTATTATTATTATTTTCCTGCCGAGCTTACATCAGTGGTGTATTGCTGGAGGATTATTGTTTGGTTGCCAGACCAGGATTTGTCTAACAATAAAAATAACATTTCCAAATTGGATTACAGTTTTCACTTGTGATTATTTCTGCACTGCATCTGTTCTTAATCAGCAGCCACTTTGCCACAGATGGTTAATGCTATGTGTTCCTGTGAACAAAGTGAAGGAAAAGGTCATTTCATTTCACTTTTTTTATTCAACATCCTGTACAACACAAGTCAAGTACTACTCCAGTTTCTCACCAAGCCTCACACTTGAACACTCTACCTTACTGTCAACCACCACCACCATTTTGCCCTTTCATTTTTCAACTGCAAACATGCTTCTAAAACAAGCGATGACACTTCCAGCCTTAGCAAAGTGTAGGAGGAAGATCTTTTCCCACCTGCAAAAAGGATAAAATCTACTGCATGAACCCGCGCTCTCGTTCATTTTTCCACTGCAAAGAGTTGAACTTAGGTAAAGATACACAGGTTTAGCAGCAGAACGTTTATTAAGGCTAGTATCAATGATGTATATTTATTTATATTTAAACATAAGACAATTATGATTTTATTATAATGCTGCCTAATAAAAGCTGCAGTAATACAACATTTATCATAGTCAGACTGTAGCTCTACTAAACACAATAGTCAGCGACACAGAACACAAGTTTCAATTAGCAGAGACAAGCAATTGAAGCAGGATAGCCTACTTATTCTGTAGTTTTGCTTAACACTAGAACTACCTATATATATATATATTAAACATCTCAAACCATCAGTAGACCCAGGGTTGCAGAAACATATGTAGATATAATATGTTATACCAAGAACTACTGCAGCTGTCACTTTGACTGTCATAGTAAAAACGGTGGGTTTGGCTTCCTGCTGCTGAACTTGAGAGCTTTGCACTTGTTTTGAATAGCTACAGGAAACATTTTCAGACGTGATTTATCCATCAACAGCTGTAAAAATACTTATTTTCTATTTAAAAATACTTATTTTCTAGTTATTATTTATTTATTTATTTATTTATTCCTTTCTTAGCAGACGCCCTTATCCAGGACGACTTACAATTGTTACAAGATAAAATGAATAGATCAATACAACGCAGGACTGCACAGCAAGTCTTAGGTGTGATTATATTGAGAAAAAGAAGAAAATAAAAAAAAATTACTGCTGAATAGCTAACAGAGTAACTCAGGCACAAAATAAAAGGGTAAACAGAAAACACTTGTATAAAACAGTCAAACAAATAAATCTCGGGCACTATTATCTATTGCTTCTCAGAGTGCAGTAAGCACCTGCTGAATGTAAAAAGTCATCTCTGAGCTGCTAAAACCACTCTGTTTTATAGCCCAGCATTTGCAATCGTAAGTCCCCTTCCCACACCACCCCCAAGTCTCGTGTGAGTGCTCGTGTTGCAACAGGTTTCCCTCACGTGTAAAGCATGCTGCAAAAGCTGTGTCAAACATCCTGAAGGAAAACAAACTAACATCAAAATGTCTGATTTACAAAGAAAATTATGGAAAAATCGGAATTAAAAAGTTAAGCACTATGGTTGGTATGTTAAAATAAACGCACTGTTTTGATTACATTTTGACACAGTACAGTTTCGTAGCGTGCGACGCTGCAGTGGTTTTCTACGCATTTTAATACAACGTAAAAAAGACCGCTGCGGTAGTTCTAGTGTTAAACAAGTTATTTACAGTTTTCACAACTTTTTGGATCTTTTTGTACAAAACTCTAGATGTGTAATAATCATTTATAACATTGGAGGCTTACTTGTGCAATGTCACATTAACTGCAGAGAAGAAACCAGTAACTTACTTTATAGTGTTAAAATGAAATCGCTCTTCTCTGCTCTTATTCAAATCTGTATTAGTAAATATCTGTGCTTTAAGCAATGTGGCCAGTCATTTTCTAATTTGGTTTACAATCAACTAAACAACGCCCTTTTGTTGTTATTATCATCATAATTTTTTTGTTTTTGTATTTCAGATTGTTTTTATAACAAACTGCAGCTTCACATTGTTTTCAGCAAAGGATACATCGTAATAAAATATATACTGTGACAGTATACATGTTGTACAACATTAGAGTATCCTTCTAAAAAGTTTTGAAATTCATATGGTCTTAAAAAAAAAAAAAAAAAGTTGTAATTTATATGCCTTTTTCCAGGTTTTGGTTGCAGTTAAATATAAAAGTTTACAGCATTCCGTGAAAGGAAGTGTGATTTGTGTTTGTGAATTGCAGTAATTTAAATAATTTACAGCCTTTTTTGACTTATACTGTGGAATTATATACCGGCCCACCTCTAGTATAGAGCATGTGCGCTCAGCCTTAAATTGGAAGTGAACCAACTGCATACAGTACTTATAACTCAAATCAAGTATTTTAAAGAATTTCTTTCACACCAATTCATAATGTCACAATCTATCTTTCTGGATTCTTAATGCTTGCAGATCATTTACAAAAAGGAAATGGTTCAAATACATACATTTTATTCTGGAAACTGGTGGTAATTATCCTGGAAATTAGTGGTAAACTCACAGTAATTTCACAGTCCACTGACTAGATACTTAATGGCTGGTAATTGTGTGATGTAATGTACATCATACAATTATAGGCAGCACAGTTTATTGAAAAACGTAATTTTCTAAATCAGGGACTTTGTCCAAATAAGAAAGAATAGCTTCAGGTTAAACTGTCAGTGTGTTCAAAGGTCTTTAGGAATACCTGTGTAACATAAATCAAACATTATAAATGCAAAGCTACTTCCTCATTTATTCCCTCAAATAGTACGCTGGAAACACAGTTGAAAAATTAGGTTATGACCCTGGTCCCTGAAATAGAAATGTAACCATTACTGCACTGGTATTTACCTCCTAAAGACCTGAAAACCGGAATAATTATACCAAAAGCTGCTCGACCGAGCCTGTGACACAGCCATGCCCACCCCCGAGAACATAAGACTGCGCGCACAGATCTCAGCGTTATTTTTCCTTCATGCCTGCTGCAATCATGGACGTAGCGACCTTGAAGGTTAATAGTTGCATTTCTATTTCAGGGAACCAGAGTTATGATAATAATCCAACGTTCCCTTTCAACTACGAAATGTAACCATTACTGCATGGGTGAGTGTACCAAAACCAAAATCGCAAGTGCTGTATTGAACTGGAATGCTAAAAGGCTAAGCCGAGAGGCTGCCTTGTGTGTTATCCTGCGGAACCCCAGTAACAAGTAGCTAGGGCTAAAAAACGGAGGGAGAAACTCGGCTCTATTCCTGTGTCGTAAGGATCGACTGAGAAACCCTTAACAATATAGTTCCAAAACCAGGGTTTGGAAGATCTATGACATCAAGTCTGTTTAGACAGAGCTTGACCATGGGACTTGACCCCATAGCAGACAAAAAATTGTTTGGACTGCGTCCAAATTTTCATCCTATCAATGTAGTATGCCAGGGCCTGCACTAGGCAGAGCGTATGGAGCTGTCGCTCTCTGTCAGACTGGAAAGGAGGTGGATGGGAAGCCTCCAATTCCACAGACTGGTTGACATGGAACGCCGAGATCGTCTTCAGCAAAAAAGCAGGACTGGTACAGAGCTTAGCTTTTGTCCTGGCCTCTGTAAATATTAAGCAAGCTTTCGCTATGGAGAACGTGGCAACTTCATGGGCTTTATTCCAGGGTGCATCTGTTCAATAGACAGACTAGCCTTGCATGTCTCAGAGATAGAATCCGGGCCTGATGCAAGAAGCAAGTAATGCAGTGTATAGTATACAGATGAACAGGTGCTGCCTCAATCTGCTTTGATATCGACCAGGTGGGTGAGCGGGACTGGTTTGGTACCGGGACGATACTGGAACCGGTGAAGTAATCTCGGTCCCAGTTCTGTACCAGGTCAGGAGCGGAGTGGTAACCTCTGCACCAGGTCGGGTGCACTGGTTTGCAGTAATTACTGCGGGTGGCTATGTACAGGAATGCCCACCTGTAAAAGCTGCTGGCAAAACCACTCAAATGATGATGCAAATTGCAATGGTTCCAGCCTTATAGCTAAGGTTTTCAAGACTCATCATTGTCTGGCAATTTTAGTGTCCCAAAGACAAGGGACATAACCAAATTATGTCAACTGTGTACTGCATGTGAAGCCAGATGGTCCACCAACACGCACCGATGCAGCAGAATGACCATTTTTAAAAAAATCACTTGACTGAGCTACCGGGGACACACAGGCAACCGCTACGTACTAGTAGTGATGGAATATTTCACAACGTTCCTCAACCTGTATGCACTACCTGATCAACGTGCAGAAACTATTGTTAAGGGTCTTTTTGAAGATTATGTGAGACAATGCGGCCCGCAGTGTCTCCTCACAGACCAAGGGCGCCAATTCGAATCAGACTTGGTTAGAGAACTATGTAAAAATCACCTGGGAATTCACAAAACAAGGACATCGCTCTACCACCGAATGTCTGACGGGATGGTAGAAAGAGTCAATCGTTCCATTAAAAATCCATGGGATGACCATATCAAACAAGTGGAGCTCGCTTATAACACTCCACCACTAAACATACTCCTTTCTTTTTGGCACACAGCAGGGAGGCTCCTCTCCCTGCTATGTTCTTCTAGGTGATGCTCCTGAAATGTCTGCTCCAGGTACTGTGAGTGATGCTGCTTCACTACTGCGGAAACTGCGCTCTTTTGGTTTGGTTTCTGAAAACAGCAGTACTGCCAGTTGACGCCAAAAGCTGCACTATGATCCCTTGATGCTTCATAAACCTTATAGACTGGGGATTTTGTATGGGTTGATCAACCTGCACAGGCTCAACAAATTGGTACCCCGCTGGAGAGGTTGTTACAAGGTTTTACATTGGCTTGACACGCACCATGGGAAAGTTGGTGTTGATTACCTAATAATAAACCTTGTGGACCCTACAGCAAAGCCACATGAGATACATTACAGCCCATTAAAGCCCTACATTTCCCCTTGGTCAGCTATTTCAACCAGGAGGTCCCGGTTGTGCCACCTTCAACAACTGTGGATTGTAGTGACCCTCCACCTCTGACTGCTTTATCAGGGTCCCGTCCTTACAGCTAAAAACATTGATTATAAATGTAATTTTTAAATTTATTACAAAATTAGGTGTGCAACAATTAAATTGATGCATCGATTACTGATCATCTGTCCTTAAATTTCCCAAGCTGCGATTACATTTTGGTGAATCAATGCATTAAATTAGAACCCAGTTTGAAGTAGGGGTGAGAATTTTGAGTAATTTAGTGCTTGAGTGTTAAAAATTTCGAGTACTCAAACCTAATGCCAGACAATATTATTCTATATATGTGCCACAACAATTACCACGTTAACACTAAAGCCGCCGCGGTTATACTCATACCTGCTACACCGGCAATCATTACAACGGTACATTTTAAACATTAATATTAAAATGAAAGACAACTATCCAATACAGCCAGTTTTATTCAAGCACATCATATCAAAACATTTGCACAGCCGAAACGCCTTATTTAAATGAACAATTAAAAAACATACAAGGGTTTATTTTCTAACTTACCACATATAAAAGCACTACTTCAAAAAATTAAAAATATAATAAAAAACACATTTTAAAAGAAACTAGTGTGTAAACAATTATATGTACATACAAAACTGTAAAAAACTAAAGTAGTTTTTAATTTAAAACAAAAGTAACATGTGTCAGCTCTTGCACGTGTCATTCAGTGCAGCACAGAACCCAGGTTGAGCTGCTGCAGCCTGCAGCTTGGCGGTTTTGTGATCAATTTTTTTTTTTTTGCTGAAGCGCTGTTAGTCAAAATTACTGCTTGGTTGCTAGGTGGGTGGGCTTATAACTTCCTTATTTTCATGATCCTGTCTTTCAAACGCCGTCAGGGTACTTATTTAGGAAAAGTCATAAAATGGACAACCACATAACTTTCACATGCAGAACAATTTACTTTGAAAACCTCAACCAGTCAAAATGACTTCCATGGCTAGTGTTAAGGTGGTACACGCAAATAAAATAAATATTGTAACGACCCCTGGTCTTGATGCTGAAAGCAGGAGACGGAGACGGGATTCAGGCGCTAACAAAACTACTTAATTAAAACAAGGTCCATGTTTAGGTCAGAACCACACCACAAAAACAATAAATCCTTCCTCCTGTCTCTATCCTAAAAACTCGCTCACTTTCTCGCTCGCTCTATTCCACACACACACACACACACACACACACACACACACAGAGGCTCCGGCTCTATCAGTTCCCTCACACAGAGAAGAGAGCGGACCACTACTCTCATGGGGGGGGTGCAGAGCAAGGGCGTCTAGACGACATGGTCCGCACCCAACAGCGGCTCACAAGCACACACACTACCAAAACTAGTGGTATGGTCCCACCCCAGAACAATACAGATAATGTGAATGCGCAGGACCAGATGAAACAAAAGTCTGCCAGCCTGAACTGACCAGGTCGCTACAATATATTGAACTTACATTCATGAAGAGATTTTATTTAAATTTTTTCAAGTACTCGAGTAATAAATCAGTGCTCAAGTAATTATAATTATTTCGAGTACTCTAACCCACCCCTAGTTTGAAGTCTCCTGTTGCCGGTTTGCATTAAAAACCTTGAGGGTGTGAGAGTGCGCTTTTTTAAGTGCTAGTACGGAAGATAAGCGTGTTGCTAGGATACACACTTTAGGCCTCCACATTTGCGTTGGACAAGCCAAATCAGAAGTAGGCCTACTGTATTCACGTTTTCTTGATTTAAAAATTAAGGCAATGTGCTTTTTTTTTTTTTTTTTTTTTTTTTTTTTTATAAATCTGTTAAATATCTACCAATTACTTTTTGTTTCAAAGCATGTTGGTGTTTGGATTATATGGCAATATTATACAAAAAGAAGTGGAATTTAGTATGCTATTTAAAATTAGTCAGGAATTATGAGATTAATTCAAATGTTTTGCTTTGCTTTTTGGACATAAAGTGTTAACAGTAACTAACAACCATAGTTCAGATAGAAATTATTTCTGTTAAAATATAGTATTTTTTATTATTACAATATTAAAGGGACATCTGATGCGGACGCATGCATATTCTTTTCAGTTGTTAACTCAAGTCCTTTGTATTTCTTTTTAAATACTAGAAAGTGTTCTAATTTGAATGTAAGTTGTGCCTTTTTGTTTAACTATTATGCACAACTGTGTTTTAGTTATTGGATCTGTTAAAAAAAAAAAAAAAAGTTTGTTCTTTATTTTGAATAAACCGTCAATGCATCGAGTATCGAAATTAAGGTTCTGATTGCACCACTATCAATATATCTATTTTTATTTTATATTAAACATGTTTTTCAAAAGTGCATCCTATGTCTGTGGCCATAAACACTGCTTTAAAGCTGCTTTATATAAAAATCGATCAGTGCAGAGACCCGGGGTTTGGAATAAACGACTGACCTTACGAATAAGATTTAATATATATTACGAAAGCATAAATAAGTGCCACACATTTATTTAAAATAAAAACAAAAAAATACTGTTATAAACTATTTATGTATCTGCTTTGCTTGTATTTCTCACAACTTACACTACCAGAACTGTGTTTTTCTTTTATCTGATGAGATCAGATGCGCTAGGTGCAGAGGAAATAAAAATAAATAAACAAATAAAATATTCAGAAGTGTAAAATTCCATTGTCCAGAACTGTCGGCAGATAGAAAACAATTAAAATTGCACCGATACAGTTCTTAAACTGGCGACAAATAAATAACTGAGCGTATGTGTAATTCGTAATTTTATTGGATGCAGAGCTCCAGAAAAAAAAAAGACAAGTTTAATTTACAAATAAAATGTGAATTCATATGATTTGTTTTAGAAAAATCTATAATTTAATTGGCGTTCCGGTACTTTAAGATGTAGGACTACACCACTGGATGCAAGGTTGGTGGTAACACCAGCATATATTCTACTTCAACTTTGCATAAACATACAATGTTTGATGTTATACAGCCATCCTTTTTAGATTATTTTTTTTAATTAGGAAATGATTCCACACATGTGACTGTATTGTTGTTCAAATACCAGTTATTGTATTGCCTGATGAATATCACAATACACTGGTATAAAATCGGTATTATCGCACACCCCTATTTATTACATGCTGTTAACCCCTTTCTGTAAACCTAAATAAGGCAAGGCAATGAATCCTGTCGCTGAAAATGTTACAGGAATGGATACTCTTCACTGGCTGGAAATTAAATTCTTTGTAACCCTCTGACAAATCCTAAGCAACACTTTCACAAACTATAGGTCAAGCTATTCCAGAGGTTTAAACCTTTTTTTATTATTACAAATCAATACATTTATCACAATACAATTAGTTTTAAGTTGAGTTAAACAGTTAAAAATAGCACTCCAAATCGCAATATCCTCCACTCTTTGAAAAATAATGTTAGAAAATGACCGTGCTTAATGCTGTTGCGATTAGAGGTTTTTCCTGCCAAGATGTAACTCAATATCCAGATTGTGTGTGTGTGTAATCTGCAGACGAACAGCATGTAACTGCTTAACTGACAAGTTAAGCGTTTCAGTATTCTATGACTACAATTAAATTAAGACAAAATAAACCCTAATTAAACATCTGCTCTCATGAGTGGAAAGTGATAACTCAGTCACTTACCATTGCAGCAATTTCAGGGTAAGCTGCCTCAACCAGCACGCCCCTGTTTGTGGATACAAAATCCACCAGTTCGTTTAGTGTTGCCCGCTTAATTTCTTTGCTCTTCAGGTCTATAACAGAGTCCATGAAATCGAACAGCATGCAACACTGCTGTAGCTTCTGACAGAACAGCTCTTGCTGCTCTGTTGTTGGGGCATCTGCAAAAAGATAAGAAATAGCAATTTTAATATAGTTATTACAAACAGAGCATTTTCAAGCATTCCACATTAGCAGTCTAAGAAGGCAAAACTGAAGTAAAAGAAAAAATTATAAAATTTATAGGATGCTGCATACAGCAAGTGGATGAATGTAAATTAAAGTTATTTGAAAGGTATGGAATAGCATTTTCACATCTGAATGGCTATCTTGTGCATCTTATGGCATAATGCCCAATTCATACAAGAACACCCCCTCCCCCCCCTCTGTTGCTCTGGACAGATTTTGCCACGTTAGAAAGCCAGGTACAGTATGTGAGAATCAAAACTCATAAAACTTGCATTTTCATTTTTGGTAATGCCACCCTGTGGCAGTGCTAAGGCCCTGCATTGTATTTCTTTAGTGTTGTAAATAAAGTTTGTTGAAATTTTAGATTGTGTTAAATATGGCAGGGCTGGTGCTGGAATTCCCCCCCTGATAAAAACAGGTGTGGAATGTGGCCTGGCCACATGCTAAAAAAAAAAGGAACGGGAAAGCCAGTTCTTTTGTTCTCTACAAGCTGGAGGTGAAGGGTTGTGAATCAGTGGAGAACCTGCATGACTGTTGTATGTGCAACCAGGGTGTAAAGCTGCAGTTCTTTTAATTGACCTCAATAAGGTGCTTCTGCAATGCAAGCTTACTGTATTATGTAGGAGTATCGCAAGCAGCATCAATTGCGTGTACATAAATGTGTATTTTAAAATTACAAAAACATGGATTACTGTTTTATAGAACGTATTTAACTACATGTGCATTATGCAAATTAATACTAAAATCGAAGGCTCAAACCTTCGTTCGGTAATGTGTTCTTCCAAACCTTCGAAGGTCAAAATGTACCCTTCGTTGCAGCCCTAAATTGGTGTAAAATATCTGCTTCTGTGCACTCAAAACATGTATTTATGTACTATCCCATGCTGTGGTAATAAAGTCTTCATAGTTGTTTTTATAGTTATTATACATCCAAGAGAATAATGTATAGGCTGCAGGGTTCTCGCCAGCGTTGTTGAGCGTAACAGGCAGTTACGTTGTTACCTGGAAAAATGACGCTGCATTCAGGCCGTTACGCTATGTTTTCATTTTGCGTAACGGCCAAAACAAAATAATAATCCTGTGAAACACTGTTGATTATTCCTTTATGTGATAGAAATTGTTTTGCTTAAAATACCTGTTTCAAGCTCTCAATACTCTTCAGTGGGCTGGTTATGACAGCATGTTCTTTTAGTTTGGTGCGTGTAATGTATGCGACACGGAGATGAGATTGAACTTCACTGAACTTTATTAGCACATTCCCCCCTGTTGACGGATGAGACTAGATCCTGGGTGCGCCCCTGATACACAGCTCTGTAACAACCAACACCACTGCAGATCTTTATTATTATTATACCATACGTTCCCTCTAAGACTTTCATTTAGTTAGCCACTGTAGCTAAAGTAACTTAACATTTTTTAGCTACATTGGAACTGTAGCCACTTAACAATACTATAAACAAGTTATAAAAACAAACATACTGTTTCAGCAAGGCAAAAAGACGTGTATTTTATTTGAAAACATGTAGATATTTAAATGCCAGATCCTACCATGTACAATACACAAATATTATATTTAAAATTGCACTATAACTGATTCCCATTTAATAAATGCCAAACTTAGTCCCACGTGAAAGAACGTCATTGCAGATTTCCTAAATTCTGAATAGGTTTGTAGAGATATTCATGTACTGCATAATCCTTTACATTATTTTGACTGCGATGCATTTTTCTTTCCACTACAGAACGTTAAAGCAAAACTGTGCCAGTAGACAGTGCTATTAGTGTATGTTAATAATGCCTCCCTGACCAACCGCAGCTCTAGTTACACGAGATTGTACTAATGTTATTAATATTATTAGTAGGATTGTGCTGTGTTTAATTTTTTTTTTTTTTTAAACCATGTTCTTTCATCTGTGACTACTGACAGTAATATTGCGCTGATTCTGACATTAAAACTCAATAAATCACAGTGAGACGAATCCTTTTTAAAATAATAAATTTGTTTAATATTTTATTAAAATTATCTTATCTTTCGAATCCACTCTGTTGTTACTATTTCCAAAATATATTTCAACACATTTTAGAGATAGCAAAGAACGGAAAAAAAAAAAAAAAAAAACAACACACACACACACACACACACACACACACACCACACCACACACTTAGCTGTGACCTTGAAGCTGCGTGTTTCTGGCTTGCCGTCTGTGAAAATGTTCTTTCGAGACCAGAGGGTATGTTTGAAACCATGACTGCTTCACCTCCCTGTGACTAGTATCACAGTCATATTTTAGTTGTGTGTACAGGGGTGACTGGTATTCCTTGGGCTACATCTTTCGGAACATGATTCTGGTAATTTTTTTTATAACATTTCTCCCGTTTGGATGCCATGTGTTTTTTTGGGGGTTTTTTTTCTACAAGCAGCGCCGTCCACTGACTGTTTCTAATTAGAGCCTCTGTCCTCCCGCCAAACACAACGTTTGTGGCATGCATATGTTATGTGATTAAGCTAAAGAGCTTTCATTGGGCAAAATGAAATCAAACTAAAACTGTCTGTATTGATTCATCTACCAGCACACGTTTAATGTGCTGGCAGTCTTACACAAGTATATTTTTCAAAGCCTTCGCCACCATGGCGAACTTTGGGACGAATAGTTGAGCCACATGGGAAATGTTTCACTTGTGCCGACGTGGCGAGCAGCTAGTGGGTACGTAGCATAACAAGCTGGGTTAAATAAATAAATCATTCAGACAAAGATCAGTAAATTGTATTCCAAACAGTTTTGAGATATTCAATCTTTTATTTCAAGGTCTTTAGAAAAAAAATCAAAAAGTTCCACAATTTTACAATAATCTTTTTGTATGACTTCAGGTTTCCCATAGATAGATTTTCACATGCTATTTCACAGTATGTATGTAGTTTTTAAAATATAAAATGTGTGACACAGTACATGTCCAGTTTTACTTGCGATAAGTGGAAAAAAACGTTTATGTTGTATATTCCTTAACTATGGAACAGTGACAAACAACAGTTTTCCCACCTATTCTTGCAAGCACACGTGTGATCAAGTGTAAGTTAGTCTTTTAATGGTGCAACAACCATCCATCCTAACGCGCTATTTTTTTTAAAATAAGACACAAAAACAAAACAAACAAAACAAACACCTAGCTCTTTTTTGAGCACTTAACTAAAACACAAAACAGGAACAGGACAGCTAAGCCGTTTACCTGCCAATTAAACAAAAGAGTTAAACAAAACAAACTACACAGGTTTAACAGGGCTCTCCACACAGACTGGCTGCTTTCCTTTTATACCCTGCACCTGGCTCTAATTTACAATAATCACCAGGTGCAGGGATAATCACTAATAAAACAATTAACAATACAATTAAATTAAACAATTATACATAATTACGGCATTTCAGCCTGTATTTTTCTGGGAAGTGTAGTCCTTTTTTTTCCCCAGGACTACCCTCTCAAATATATATATATATATATATATATATATATATATATATATATATATATATATATATATAATGTATGAACAATGACAACAAAAGCAAAACTCCACAATCACATGATCACAGTAAAGTTTTAGAATATTTAAAATGTGAGATGATGCACCTTATTAGTATAGCTTTTTTTAGTAAATCAATAAGTAGCCTATATTTTAACTACAAATACAATACAACTCACATGCAGAAACTACTACTATGCAGTAGGCTGCGATTGAAAACAAAATCATGAATTAAAACAAAAAAGTTTAGAAAACCTAAATGTTTATGCTATTTTTGAAAAAAGAATAAAAACAGTGCCAACTATATCCACATGATCGTAGGCCATTCTTAATGTTTTGAAAGTTAAAAACAGTTCTCAGGTCAGCCAGAAATTATAAGACTGTGGCAAAAATCTAGTTTCCCTTCTGTGGAATGGCGTCCATGCGTTGCTAGGGAGTACGTCATCCTATGATGCAGACTCTGCATCTACCTACTGACAACCATAGATATAGAATATTATATATGCTGACAACTACTTAAGCATGTGCATGACTTGTCCTGCTTCGCCTGCAGGGGGTTGCGAGGGTCTCAGTTTTTTCGCCCGCCCCGCCCCGGCTCCCCGCTCCTCCCACCAACACGCTGTGAAAAATTCCTGGTGAGAACCCTGGGGTGTGTGTCTCCCAATTAAATGTTTTTGCTTTACTTTATTGGATCAACTGCCAATCTTGTTTCCCTATTAAAACAGTCCCAACAATGCACCCTGTTGCCTGCACATTACAGCAGCTCCAGCATGTTGAAGAGGTCTCTCCTTGTGCAGCTTGTGTGGGGCCCCTTGCCGATATTCCATGCTATTCAAAGACTTTGGCCCTGTCTACACTACGCCTTTAAACCGTATTAGTTGCCTTTAAAACAGGCTTTAAAAAAAAAAAAAAAAAAAAAGTGCTAAATACAGTTAGCATCTCCACTACGCAGCGTTTAATACCGTACTCAAGAACTGGACTCGAGACCACCTCAGGGGGTAGTCTCGAGTCTGGTTCTAAATTAGATCACATCAGATAGTGCGGGTTTGTCAGAAGTGTGGACGCTGTAATACCAAACTACATTTTGTGTCTATCCTCCAATATCCCAAAACGCTTTGATATGTTTTGGTGCATGGATATTACAAATACAGTACTCGCAGGTGCCTGAATGAGTTGAGAATGACGATCACTACTGCTGTACCATTGTACGCTTATGTTGTAAAATGGTGGATTGAGCAGCGATGTGGACATATTTATGGCATGTTGATGGAGCTTATGCAGAGCTTGCCACTTATGGTGAGACTGTGCTGCCTTCTCCATTGCTGATACCTAGTGGTTTTAAGAAACAAACTCATAAAGTTCATGCCAAGCAGCGTTATGTCTTCCATGGGCATGGGCTCCATATTTGCAAGGCTGTAAACAGACAGTGCATGATAGGATGCTATCGTATTAAGTTCCACAGTCCATTGTGCTGCTAGGAACTGTAACCAAACTATTTTAATAGTGCTTGTATGCATTAAGCCCGACTAAAGTCATGAAACGGTACTTCAGTGTCGACGCTTTGAGCTGGATTAATTATAATTTTTTGAGTATGGTTCTCGAGATCGGTTATGCAGTGTGGATAGGGCCTTTTTTCAAAAGCCTTTAGCTCAATTGCCATTTTAGCTTCAGTACAGTAAATTAGTCTGTGTTTTAGTCTGCTTTCTGTTGTGCTAACAAGCTTCAGATACAGCAGTTCTGGCTAATCATGCTGTTTGACTGTAGCATATGACCTGACATATAAGGAAAACAATGAAATACCGGTTACGTTTGCAGTATGCACATGGCAACATCCCTGTGTTGTAGTAAGATTTTAAACAGCAGGGAACATGGCATACTGGGGTATGGGGATAGCAGACAGCAAGAGTTTGCATTACTCTAGTAGCTTATGAAAATACGGTAACTGGGAATTAAAAAAAAAAAAAAAAAAAACCAACAACACCACCACCACCACCACCACCTGACAGCAGGATTTTGCCCTGCTCTTGGCTTAAATCTAAATCCCAATTTCCATACTGTTCTGCATTCTAGATAATATCATTGATACGAATTCCACTCTTCCCTTTACTATGTAAATATAAAGCAGCTGAAAGACATAACAAACCAACACAAAATCACAAGCAGTTTTACATACTGCAAGTCATTTTAGAGTAGACTACTGTAATACTGCATGAATTACAGTAATTATTCAAGCTTTTACTGTAGCATAGCTGAATCATTTACCATGCAACAAAAAATATATTACGTACATTGTTACACAAAAAGCACTGGCATCAGTATTCACTAAATGTAATTCGGTTTTTAAAGTATGTTTCAACAGAACATTTTATGACCAAAAGTTTCCTTGATACTTCATTACTGAATGTGCTAGTGAAAAATGAAACAACATCCTACTTTGGCCTTGGTGCCCTTGGCACATTTATTGAACTGAAGGCTATTTTGGCCTTGCCCTTTTTTTGCCAATTTAGAGCCCTCCAGAGGGCAACTGTGGTGAACAGTATTACTCAGGAATGCGTAACAAACAAGAATTTCATCTGACAGACAAATCTACATTACCTTTTTTAAAAAGTTCACCTATCGTACCCAACACACACATTCACTTTCCTTTTACAACTTATTGCTGACAAGTCACCATGAACAATTTTTCTTGGAAAAACAAAAGCTTATTATAAAAGTCATTGTGAACTTTATGTGTGTATCCATTTTTTGTGTCTGCAATTAATCCAAAATATGCTTCTTGTATCATGAAGTGCTACGGACCACAAATGGAAACATATTACGTACTGTAGTTTATTAATGGCCTTTCATTATTTAAGGATGTTTCATTTATCTCTATTCAATTTATATCACAGTCGTTTATATAAAAACCGTCAAGCATATTTTATATGTTTCAAAATAAAAAAAATAAAAATATATAATAATAATAATAATAATAATAATAATAATAATAATAATAATAATAATAAAGCTTCAGTTCGCCTCAGGCCATTAGCCATCAATAATTTTGCATCCTTTACTTGTTCCAAAAAAAGCAGAACACATACATTTCACTATGCAGGTCAGGGTTGGGGTCAATTCCGAATGGAATTGGAATTTGTTGGTAAACTCCAATTCAATTCAAGAATTGGAATTTGAATTGAAAAAATCTTCAGGATACAGAATTAGAATTTGAATTGGAATGAAAGGAAATATAAATTTAATTCCATGAAATTCCACTCATTTTAAAAAGTCAAATGCCACATTTATTTTATACTATATACTTTGCAACAGCATTAATATATACTTTCAAATGCTGTATCTTAAGCATGGCTCAAAGCTTTCAAAACTTAGTTTTTTGCATTTTTGTAATTAGATGTTTAAGAGCTACAGTCGTCCTTAATTTTTTGTTTTTTTATTCATCCGTTATTTAATCCTTTAGTTTTTCACTCCTATGCTGTTACATGCCACTCATTTTAAAAAAGTTTTTTTTTCTTTTTTCCTTGATTATACTATTCATTAAAAGATGCTGTATCCGAACACATCATGTATATTAGGTCAAAAACACACAAGCACGCATACAGCCGACAGCAGCAGCAGGAAATACAACACCCAGGAACAGAAAGTAACAGCGGTCTTGTTCTAAAGGACATCTACAACATTGTGATTTTGACTGAATTATTTCAAGGAAACAATTTTAAAATCATGGAGTTCCACTGCATTGTTTCTCAGTGCTCATGTTTACAACATCCAAAACCGTTCATATTACTAGGCTTCATTGTAATTAGTAATATGAATTGCTATGCACAGAATTGTGCCAGGTGCTAATCTAAGGTAATTAGGCAACCTGTAGCAAACGCAACAATTTAAATTTATAAACGGCTCCTAGCTTGGATGCTAAGTCAATTTTACAACATACAACAATTTCTACAGCATACCCTCTCCAAATGAATTGTGCGTGTCTTGTACACTGGAAGGGTTTTAACAGCAATGTGGTTATAATTAAAAGGATTGTGGACTTTGTTCAATTTGAAAGAGATATCAATATCAAATTTCAAAACTTGAATTGCTGACAGATTTTACTGTGCTCCAGGATAACAGTAAATACCAGGATAAAGCATTGGTTCAGGCAGAGTCGAAATTACAGGCATTATTGCAGAGGGAGCATTTAACATTAGGTAGATAGATTACGATTACAATTAGGCATGCTTAAAATTCAATGGTAGCGCACAGCACACAGTCATGATAAAGACTCAAGAAGTGCAGTTAACATATTTAAGGACTGGTGAAATACAATTCAGAGCTGCTGCAGTATGTCTACTGTTTTGTCATTTCAAATCTTTTCACAAAATAAACACTAAACTTTAAAAGCTGCAGTGTGCAGTGCAAACCCACATGAAAAAACACATTTAGAGGTGAAAAAACTCTCAAATAAAAAGTCACTACATTTAAATATCTAAAAAAAACACATGGAATTTTCAGTCCACTAAATTAAAAGGGTTTTACATAATCTCTGCAAGTAAGAAATTGCAGTGCCCAGTGTGAAAACACAAAACAAAATAATAAATTTAACATCCAAAGTAGCACTATAGTATTAAAATGGTGCTTGAGTTACAAGCTCCTGCAGTGTCAAAAAAAAAAAAAAAAATTAAAATAAAAAAAATAAAAAATTATAGCGAGAGAGAGAGAGAGAGAGAGAGAGAGAGAGAGAGAGAGAGAGAGAGAGACAGAGACACGCACACACACACTGCTGTGCAAAAGTCTTAGACATGTTGCATTTTTCTACTCTGATGCTTTATAAGCATCAACAATTTACTCAAAGCCTCCACTAGTGTTTTCTACTGTTATAACAACCTTGACTTGCATAAGGAAGGAAAAACATTGAGTGAAATAGCTTGCATCACTCGATTTTCAAGGTGTGGTATCCGTAGCATAAATCAACAAGTACATAGAAAAATCATCTGTAATTGACGAACCCAGGACTGGAAGACCCAAAAAGCTGTCTAACAAGGATGAGCAATACTTGAAGATAAGATCCTTAAGGAATAGAAAGACAAGAGTTAAATTGACAACAGAACTGGCAGAAGGCACAGGTGTCGTTGTCCATCCATCTACAGCCTAAAGCACCTTTGACCATTGTTCCATAGTCCAATTTCTGTGTTCTTGTGCATATTTTAGCCTTTTAGTCTTGTTCCCCTTTTAACAGAGGTATTCTTACTGCAACACATCCTGCAAGTCCTGATTTCAAGAGTGACCTTCATACTGTTCAACCCCCAACGTTTCAGACAATGCATTAACCACACCAGACCAGTAGCGCTAGATTGGAGGGTAGTCCCACAGTAAATGTACCAATGTACAGCACCCCTCCCACCATAACCATGCCAGCATAAGTCAAATAATCAATACATTTTCATCTTGAAGCGTAACAAAGAAACCACCTATTAATTCACACTGGGGCACAAGCCTATTTACCAAATATGCATTTTGTTAAACACGACAAGATCATGAAACCAGAGTTGATTTGTACAGAATGTTCATCCGAGAGCCTTAAGCTCAAAGTCTCGCCGCCCAGAGATGATTTTTTTTTGTCCGTTAAACCCCTTTGGCAGCAGTGTCTTATAAGGCAGCCTTCTCTCCCAATAAATTAAGTAAGACAAGTCCTCAAAATAGGACAAACTTGGCCTCATCTGACATTTGAATTAGAAAATGGGTAACTATTACAAAATGTTACCATTGAAATAAAATACCATATTCCTTGGAATTTAAGACACACTTTAACCATTTTTTGCTTCTTAAATATCCTGAGTCTTAAAATTTGAGTACAGTACAGTGATGAGTCTATTAAAAAAAAAAAAAGTCACCAACAAAAAAGGACGCTTTATTTTTTCCTCAAATTGAGGGTGGTAAATTTGGGCTGTTTCTTAAATTCGAAGGAATACGGTAGTAGATTCCATTTTCCCCCCTCGGTTTGCACAATCTTAACCACCAAATGGAAAAATGGAAAATGCTATTTTTATATTTGTCCTACAGCATAAAACAGGAAGATGGTAGAATTTTGGAATTAAAAAAAAGACAGATAGTTTTCAATGTCTTCTTTGTTGTACCTCTCCCTTACCTTTTATGAGGTTGACAAATGGTTTATGAGTTTTGTTGCTCCAATATTTTTTTATATATACTTTTTTTCTGTATCAGAATCTATCTGGTATTATCTGAGCCTACAGAGTGTAGAATCATTAATTGCTGGCTCTGAATTCTTGATTCCAAAGAAATTACATGACGCATTGACCTTTCAACTCTGTCCGACACATTATTATTGGATAGGTTTGGCACAAACTACTACTGCGAATATAAATCAAAGCTTTACTCAGATTTTTTTTTGCTTTAGTACTGTACTTTCTCTGCATGAAACAAATGGCTCAGGGAAACTCAGTTAGATTATCAGCCTTGACAAGGAAATAAGTGTAAAAAGAAAATGTGTTTTTCATTACGATCAAAAGTTAAAAATTGAAAGTCAGTATAATACTGCACCACTGAAGAAAGTTAATCAAATACAGAACTTAGGCAATTTTATTTTAGTGTTGGGTTACTAAGAAATGGGCCAATTATCAAATGAGAATCTACAGTACAGTATTCATTTACACGAAGCCGGTTAAATTAAAAAATAATAATAATAATGCAAAAGGTGGTAATCCTATTGCTGCTTTTCAAAAAAGAAACAAATCTCTGTAACTGTTACATTAAAAAAAATAACACAATTAGTGCTTTTCCAAAATGCAGCTTTTTATGGTGCCCTGTCATGGAGAACTAAAACATAGACAGATACAGTTGTATGCATGCTAATGAATATTTAACAGCCTTTGGCACAAGACGCGTTTTTAACTCTGGACACGCTCAACTACTGTACCACACGGTAGAGCCTTCATCGATGGGCACTATCGCTTAAATAAACTCCCCTCACAGTCTACCAAGGGAAACAAAGATGAAAAATAAAAGTTCTAGTTTAAAAAAAAAATAAAATAAATGTAACATAGCACAGTGTAATATGTGAAAGCACAATGTACAAGGAGGTATGGTGGAAGAGCAATTAAAAAAAAAAAAAACACCCCAACAAACAACCACCTCACTAAATGCACAGTATGAACATTGGAAAAACATTTGAAAAAAGTGTAATATTACTGTGTAAAATTACCATGGTAACCTTTATAAGGGCTACAGAAGTTTAAAACACTATGTGTATAACTAGGGCTTGTTATTTTCCAAATCTCTACCTCCCTTTAAATGTTAAATTAGTCGTGGATCAGCTGTCTGCATCCTAATAAAGAGAAAACTACTAAATAAAAGACTGGGTTTAAGATTTTTTTTTTCTTTGCTACAAATAAGGAGATTTTAATTGATAGACTTGCTATCAGTGTACACTCTGTATTGGGTATTTTAAAAGAATCTGTCAGGACAACGGTAAACCTGTCAAAATAACAAAAGCTATACAACTAATACTGGCATTTATTTGAGAAAATACAATCTATTTAAGGCTTCTGATTTTTGGTTTTAATTGATAACACTTCCACCCACCCCCACCCCCAACCCTTGCCTTGAGTTAGTCATTTCAAATAACGAAAGACAGAATAACTAAAAACAGAGGTCAGAGAGCCATTGGCAAACTCAGACCACAACATGGTCTCATTTGAAGTGATTTTTAAAACCCAAAAAGTAATGACTAAAGCTAAGGTTTACAATTTTAGAAAAGCAAACTATGAAGGTATGAAACAGAGACTAAAATAAGTAGATTGGAGTAAAACAGACAAAACATCCTCAGAAAAAGGATGGCTGTTTTTTAAAAATGTAGTACTAGAGGCGCAAAACAATTACATCCCAAAAGTAGACAAATCTAAAACTAAAACAATTTAATAGATCCATTTAAAAAAAATATTCAGCGAAAAAAGGCACTTTACAGAGCATTTAAAAAGGGACCAAAAACAAAGTACACAGAAAGAGTACTTGGAACTGCAAACGCAAGTCATAAAGGAAGTTAAAAAGGCAGAGAGAGAGAGAGAGAGAGAGAGCGAGAGAGAGAGAGAGAGAGAGAGAGAGAGAGAGAAATCAATATTGCTAACAGGGCTAAAGCCAATTCCAAAATGTTTTTCCAATATTATAACAGCAAGAGAACATTCAAAGAGGAGGTTAAATATCTAAGACACAAATGGCAAAATCATAGACGAAGAACAAAAAATAGCAAATATATTAAATGATTACTTTTCACAAGTTTTTACAAAGGAGGATACGGACAACACACACAACATGTCGACCTGTTCCTATCCAGTTTTAAATAACTTCAGCATAACAGAAGTGTTAAAGGGACTAGGAGCTCTTAAAATAAACAAATCCCCTGGGCCAGATGAGATCCTCCCAATAGTACTCAAAGAAATGATTTCCGTTACACGAGAGTAGATGTTAAAACTTCATGCTGATTTGAACTCGGCTCTCGCCAAGATAAGCACCAACTAAGACGTAGCTTTACAGTAAACTAATGTGATCCATATGTGTCTCCATCCATTTACGTTTCCTTCCATATGATGATGTAGATATCCTTCTGTCTGGTGTTAATGGCTGAAGTGTAATGCTGGCTCCAGGGATCAGCTTAGTTATTTACAAACCGCTAATCAAGATCATGCAACAGTCTCTTGACACAGGGGTTGTACCGACAGACAGGAGAACTGCAAACATAATACCGATCCACAAAAAAGGGAGACAAAACCGAACCAGGTAACTACAGACCGATAAGCCTGACTACTATTATATGTAAACTTATGGAAAACTATAATTAGATCTAAAATGGAAAATTACCTATATGGTAACAATATCCTGGGAGACAGTCAGCATGGTTTTAGGAAAGGCAGATCGTGTAACTAACCTGCTTGATTTTTTTGAGGATGCAACAATGGATAATTGCAAAGCATACGACATGGTTTATTTAGATTTCCAGAAAGCTTTTGACAAAGTCCTGCATAAAAGATTAATTCTCAAACTGAACACAGTAGGGATTCAAGGAAATGCATGCACATGGATTAGGGAGTGGTTAACATGTAGAAAACAGAAAGTACCGAGAGTACCGATTAGAGGAGAAACCTCAAAATAGAGCGAGGTAACCAGTGGTATTCCACAGGGATCAGTATTAGGTCCTCTGCTATTCCTAATCTACATTAATGATTTAGATTCTGGTATAGTTAGCAAACTTGTTAAATTTGCAGACAACACAAAAATAGGAGGAGTGGCAAACACTGTTGCAGCAGAAAAGGTCATTCAAAATGATCTTGACAGCATTCAAAACTGGGCAGACACATGGCAAATTACATTTAATAGAGAAATGTGTAAGGTACTGCACGCAGGCAATAAAAATGTGCATTATAAATATCATATGGGAGATACTGAAATTGAATAAGGGAACTATGAAAAAGACCTAGGAGTTTATGTTGACTCAGAAATGTCTTCATCTAGACAATGTGGGGAAGCTATAAAAAAGGCCAACAAGATGTTAAAACTTTACAATGCATTAGTAAGACCTCGCTTAGAATATTGTGTTCAGTTCTGGTCACCTCGTTACAAAAAGGATATTGCTGCTCTAGAAAGAGTGCAAAGAAGAGCAACCAGAATTATCCCGGGTTTAAAAGGCATGTCGTATGCAGACAGGCTAAAATAATTGAATCTATTCAGTCTTGAACAAAGACAACTACGCGGTGATCTGATTCAAGCATTCAAAATTCTAAAAGGTATCGACAGTGTCGACCCATGGGACTTTTTTGACCTGAAAAAAGAAACAAGGACCAGAGGTCACAAATGGAGATTAGATAAAGGGGCATTCAGAACAGAAAAGAACCGAGAATTGTGAGGGTCTGGAACCAACTCCCCAGTAATGTTGTTGAAGCGGACACCCTGGGATCCTTCAAGAAGCTGCTTGATGAGATTCTGGGATCTAAGCTACTAACAACCAAACGAGCAAGATGGGCCGAATGGCCTCCTCTCGTTTGTAAAGTTTCTTATGAATACTTTAAACCTGCCCCAACTACTGAGTGACAGCACATTCTTACATTTCTATTGGAGACTCCGCTTGCAAGATTTAAAACGAGATTACAAATCAAGATGGAGGCTTGTAAGTGGGATTTAAAGATCAGAAGAATCCCAGTAGAAATGTGCCAGTGATTAGGGATTTTGTTGTGGAAAACAGCAAAGGAAAGAAGGTACAACTTAAGTGTGCAAGTACTGTCAAGTTATTTTGACAAAAAAAAAAAAAAACACACACCTCAAGCATTTTGGAAAGTAACTGAAAAACACTAAATTTCATACATTATATCAAAAACGAAAGCCCTGAAAAAAAAAAGGATTTACATAAAACTCGAAAATAGCTATAAATAAGCACCGAAAAATACAATTAACCCTTTGCGGTCCTATGTCGGACAGGGTCCGACATCATTAAAAAGACGCAAAAAAACAGGTCTCTAGTCGTTTTTTCTCCGGAAAAAGACGAAAAAACATTCAATGGCTGAGTGAGACCGATAGGAGCCGAGAGAAGCCCCCCCCCCCCCCCCTCCCCCCCAAAAAAGGGAGGGGGTGGGGGGCGTATCTCATAAATTCAGATAGCCCCAGCACCACATACATAACACGGACATAAACAAACAAGACAGCTGCTTCTGCCTCCAGCGCTCAAAGAATATCACAGACATTGAGCGGACTGTACACCGCCAGCTCTCTGCTTTCCTGTCCAACCACTCTCTGCTCGACCCTCTCCAATCTGGCTTCCGCTGTGCTCACTCCACTGAAACCGCCCTCCTGTCTGTCACCAACTCACTTAAGTCTGCTCGAGCTGCCTCTCTCTCCTCTGACCTAATTCTCCTCGACCTCTCTGCTGCCTTTGACACTGTTGATCACTCTATTCTACTATCATCTCTCGCTGACCTGGGGATCTCTGGCACTGCTCTGGCCTGATTCTCCTCCTACCTCTCCAACCGCACTTACCAGGTAACCTGGCGTGGAGCAACCTCCACACCTCACCCTCTCTTAACTGGAGTCCCCCAAGGGTCAGTCTTGGGTCCTCTCCTGTTCTCTCTCTACACCCGCTCCCTGGGCCCCCTCATCGCATCCTATGGTTTCTCATACCATTTCTATGCTGATGATGCTCAGATTTTCCTCTCCTTCCCCACCTCTGACTCCACCATCTCCTCCCGTATCTCTAGCTGTCTGTCTGCTATTTCCTCCTGGATGCACTCGCATCACCTCAAACTCAACCTCTCTAAATCTGACCTCCTTTTCTTTCCCTCCTCCTCCTCCCCCTCCTCTGATCTCTCTATCTCTGTTCCTCTGGAATCTACCACACTCTCTCCCTCTTCCTCCGCTAAGAACCTCGGAGTCACCCTGGACCCCTGCCTCTCTTATTCCCAGCACATCTCCACTCTGGCACGCACTTGCCGATTCTTCCTGAGCAACATCCGAAGAATCCGACCCTTCCTCACCAACTACGCCACCCAGCTCCTGGTCCAGGCCTTGGTACTCTCCCGCCTAGACTACTGCAACTCCCTCCTGGCTGGCCTCCCTGCGTCCGCCACCCGTCCGCTCCAGCTCATCCAGAACTCCGCTGCCCGCCTGGTGTTCTCTCTGCCTCGCTTCTCCCACGCAACTCCACTACTCCGCTCACTCCACTGGCTCCCGATCACTGCTCGCATCCAGTTCAAGACTCTTGTACTAGCCTACAGATGCCTTGACCAGACTGCACCCAGCTACCTCCAGACCCTCATCTCTCCCTACACCCCCACTCGACTTCTCCGCTCCGCCTGCACTAGAAGACTGGCTCTACCTCCTCTACGCTCCCCTGCCTCCATAGCCCGCTCCTTCTCCACCCTCGCTCCGCAGTGGTGGAATGACCTTCCTATAGATGTCAGGACTGCCCAGTCCATGACCACATTCCGGCGCCTCCTCAAGACTCACCTCTTCAGACAGCACCTGTAGAACTCCTCTGTTTTTCCCCTGGGACACTTATCACCCTTCCTTAAATGCACTTTATTTGCTCTTATCTGCCCCCTATTTTACTGCATTTAATCCTGTACTTCAGAGTACTGTAATCTGCCAAGTGTTTAATCTGTAGTATTTTGTATTTAATCATATCCTGATGTAAGTAACTATCACTGACACTTATCTGCTGTATTATTGAATTGTATTTTGTCACACTTGTACTTGCTTGAACCAAAGTCATTGTATTTATCTTGCTCTTAATTATATTATTACTTGTACTGTAATACTTGAAATATATTTGCTTACGATTGTAAGTCGCCCTGGATAAGGGCATCTGCTAAGAAATAAATAATAATAATAATAATTTGCAGAGCTTTTTTTAGATGTTATAGTGATTAAATAATGACTTGGATCGCATTATTGAGGAGTTTGGTGATAAAACGAGTGATCAGGAGATGATTTATCAGTATGCACGACTATGAAGAGGTATGTTAAAAATACAGCTAACAAGGGGTGGGGCTGGAGATGCAGTACTGAGTGTCCTGTTGATATGCAGTGTCTTTTAAACCTGTTTTACTGTGAAACAGCGCGTCTAAAATAAACTGCGCGTGTGAAAATAAATTGGACCGTACGCGCCTGAGACACGCTGAATAAATGGACCGCAAAGGGTTAATAAAACTCAAAAAACAGAAGCCCCAATTACAGTGAAACGCTTGAAGAGGCAGACTGACAGACATCCCCGATACTCCAATTGCCGTGTCTTTGTCGAGAGTGTGAACCAGGGTAAGGTGGCTGCATGTTTTTTTGCATTCATGTCTCCACCTTTTTTTTTTTTTTTTTTTTTTGCTTGATCCCATGTTATGGCCCGCTAGCAGCATTTGTTTTATTTGCAATTTTTAGTCATTTTTATCCTCTTTGAGGAAAACGTTACACAGTAGTTAATTTAAAATATAAATAATATCCTTATTAATTTGTACTGCTAGTATGTTTTCTTTCTGTTGCTGTCTGGTTTGTCTCCTAACACAACCCACAATTTCACTTAAATTAGGCTTATTATATTTTGTTTTTTTAAATGTGTCTCGAGTTCTTACATATTTAATAATGATTTAGTTCAATATTAAATTAGACAATAACTCTGAATTAGTCTATATAACACAATGTTGTGTTTATGGTGCAGTTCCAAATGTGTACATTACATGGGAATATATAACATTACATATACAGCATAAATTAGATAGAACATGGGATGTTAGGTCACTTAAACCTATAGTTTATGTCTCCTAAATGACTAATGATAACGTAAATATGATTTTCAAAGACCATTCAAAATACATTCCTTGTGTTGCGTGGTTCCTGTATTTTCAGACATGGGAGTACAAAGTGCTAGCCTAAATGTCATATTGGAACACAACACCAACTACATTTTGTTGGAATATAGAAACAGGCGATAACTGGTCGAAAGACCTGTCTTCTTTGAACTTACGATCTTGCAATATAGAAACAAGCTCCTGGTCTTTGTTCCAACCCTGTTCTAAATAGTTTAATTGAACCAATTAAAACCTCCATCAAGACCCTGAAGTAGTTAATTTTATAATTTTACCTGTTAAACCTGAAGTGGAACCGCCCTCCAGAACTGTGACTGGACACCCCTGCTCTAGATCATCTGCTTTTTTTCTTAAGGGGTTTAGGAATACAGCATAAGCATAGAAATGTTATATTGGAAAAACAGTTATCTTTGAAATAACCTTTGAATAGTCAAGCAGTTTGACCACAAAAAAAAAAAGATGACTCTCGAGATTTGTCTTGCAGTCTGTGGCAATGTGACCCGCCCCTGTGTGCATATTATGTGTTGTGTGTTGCGTGCGTGTGTTAATGTTGGTGTATAGATTGGTACACGGGATATAAGCGGGTCTGTGTTTCACGTGTATTTAAAAAGTGTAGATTTGTATTTAGGCACGAGGAGGGCACAAATCACTTCACGTGCTGGTTAAATGTAATATGTGAGCACGGGGTTGCACAGAATTAATTCACGTGCTGGGATTCAAGTGAATAATTAATTAGTAATTGAATCCCAGCACAACAGTATATATAGATGCACATTTCTTTCACTCAGGGTTAGGTGTTCGGTGAGTGGAGAACGAGTGTGGAGAAGGAGAAACTAAATAGTGAAAAAGAAAGATCGTAACGTTTGTTTTTGGTTTTACTCACCGTGTTTGTCTCCGTGCACCGTTTGTGTGTTAGTACGTTTTGTTTGTCTTTTTTTATTTTGGCGTATAGTGCCGTGTCCTGTGTTTTGTTTCAAACCTTTTATTTTCTGTGCTGTTTATTAAATGCTGAGCGCGATCACGCGCCCAGCTTCACCAAACCACATCTCTCTGTCTGTTTATTTCCTGCTTCTGGTCTGACGCCACCCACTCCGGCCGTCTTTGTGACACGTGGTGTCAGAAGTGGGGTAATAGCGCCTCCAAGCGTCAGACCAGGAGAGGGGGTTTTGTGAAAAAAAAAAATAAAAAAAAATAGTAAAGCGAGGATGGGAAGAAAGAGCGGCAGGAAGCAGCAGAAGCAGCAGCAGCAACAACAGCTGCAGCCCTCATCCTGCATGCCGGGCTGGGAGGAGGACAGCCACAACGGGGCAGTAGCCACCCCTCTACCCCCACTGCCACCGGGTTCCCCACCGTCCCGGGAAATATGGGACTGGCTGGTGCACCCCTGGGTTATTCACGCGCTGCAGATGCGAGATGGGAAACGATGGGAGGACTGGGAGCAACAACACAACCCGGCATCCGTTCGTGACCTCACCATGGTGGTGCTGGGGTACCTAGCTGCAGACATGGGAGGGATGCCTTCCAGTGAGCAAGAGGGAGAGGAGCAGTCGCTGCCCTCTCCAGTACCTGAGTGGGAGGAGCCTGAGCGTCCACAGCCCAAGCGGGAGGAGCCTGAGCGTCCACAGCCCAAGCGGGAGGAGCCTGAGCGTCCACAGCCCAAGCGGGAGGAGCCTGAGCGTCCACAGCCCAAAAAGGAGGAGGTCGGGGATGATGGCTGGGAGGTTTTTTTAAAGAACCTCGCGGCAGAGTTATGCCCTGGCTGTGGGGCTTATGGGCACACGTTAGCCATATGCCCCACCCAGTATGAAGAGGAGGAACTAGCGCCCAGACGGGGGGACCGCGAGCGTCCAGCGCCCAGAGGGGGGGACCGCGGGAATCCGAAGCCTGAGAGGCACCTGTTCCCACCTTCACCAGCAGAGGAAGAATGCCTGCTGGTTTGCCCAGCACAACCAGCAGAGGAAGAATGCCCCTGGAAGCCTCCCTTCCCAGACTTTGGCCTGGACTGCTGGATTTTTAAGGGGGGAGGTGGCCGTTGAGGCCATGTGTGCTTTGCACAGGGGGGGGTATATGTGGCAATGTGACCCGCCCCTGTGTGCATATTATGTGTTGTGTGTTGCGTGCGTGTGTTAATGTTGGTGTATAGATTGGTACACGGGATATAAGCGGGTCTGTGTTTCACGTGTATTTAAAAAGTGTAGATTTGTATTTAGGCACGAGGAGGGCACAAATCACTTCACGTGCTGGTTAAATGTAATATGTGAGCACGGGGTTGCACAGAATTAATCCACGTGCTGGGATTCAAGTGAATAATTAATTAGTAATTGAATCCCAGCACAACAGTATATATAGATGCACATTTCTTTCACTCAGGGTTAGGTGTTCGGTGAGTGGAGAACGAGTGTGGAGAAGGAGAAACTAAATAGTGAAAAAGAAAGATCGTAACGTTTGTTTTTGGTTTTACTCACTGTGTTTGTCTCCGTGCACCGTTTGTGT
Source organism: Acipenser ruthenus (assembly GCF_902713425.1). Lineage (NCBI taxonomy): Eukaryota > Metazoa > Chordata > Actinopteri > Acipenseriformes > Acipenseridae > Acipenser > Acipenser ruthenus. The sequence continues at coordinate 47,070,388 of NC_081193.1, read as the reverse complement.
GTTAGTACGTTTTGTTTGTCTTTTTTATTTTGGCGTATAGTGCCGTGTCCTGTGTTTTGTTTCAAACCTTTTATTTTCTGTGCTGTTTATTAAATGCTGAGCGCGATCACGCACCCAGCTTCACCAAACCACATCTCTCTGTCTGTTTATTTCCTGCTTCTGGTCTGACGCCACCCACTCCGGCCGTCTTTGTGACACAGTCACAGATATAGGTATTTATATTTTGGTTTCATATTCAGCAAAACTCCATTCCATGCTTTCATTTTCATCTGTGGTTCAGAAGTTCTGTATTGTACTACTGTGCATGTAAACAAAATGTAATTAATACATACATCCTCTTGAAAAAAGGATAAACTGCAAACACCTCAGACAAGGAAAGAATCACAACAGCTCCTGTATCACTAGAACACATACAAAAAATGAACCCCACAGGGCACTTCTGAGTCACTATGGAAATGTCACCACCAGTAACGAAAGGATATTGTGTAGGCTTGACTTGCAATAGGAAGACAGATTCCCATGTATCATATCTACAGTACCAATAAACACGTAAATACTTTAAAGCAAATGTATTTTTGAATTGCGTACTGTGGATATGCATGCCAATTATGTTGTGTTCACGTGAAGCCTGATCTACGTATGCAGGAAATTCTGCTACCACTTGTAAATGTGGTATCTTTGCAACGTGATAGTATCACATCACAGTGACATGCTGAGGGTGCAACTTAGGGGTTCTATTTAAAGGAACTGCCACAAAATATCGGGCACAGTGCTTTTTATTTTTTTGGCACTACCCCCTCAAATGTAAGCTGTTGTAATACTAAAGTCCTCTGGGGTTATTTTATACCACATGGACACTTTGAAAGAAAGAAAAAGGAGCACTACAAAAGATAAACAAATGATTCAAGCTTTGATTCATTAGTACCCAACCGATTCGAGCCCAATGGGTACCTGGCCTTTCTGTTGTCACACAAGCACCTAAGGACAGCATGGACTCAGAACAGGGGTCAACAATTACATAGTTATGAAAATTACTGACAAATATATTTATGACCTTTACAGGTAAAATTAGTTTCTGCTGGGTGCCAAATATCTTGAATAAACTATGAGGAATGTTGGCAAAAATCTATTTCTAGTTAAAACGTGGCTCCACAGAGTGCACTATGTGCCCCAGTGATTAATTTTCAGCTACTCCGTTTGCTTTACGTTTAAGTAGGTGTGATGCATACCTGTGCTAACCCTTCAGTAAAACAATACAGTTAAAGTAAACAGTTTTTATATATATATATATATATATATATATATATATATATATATATATATATATATATATATATATATATATATATATACACACACACACACACAAAATTAAAAGGTTCAGACAGTGCTCACACATTTTGTGCTGGTTTAACAATTAAATAACACTATGTATGCAAATGACTGTAAATAAAAAAGGTACTAGAAATAATAATAATAATAATAATAATAATAATAATAATAATAATATAAGATTGCTGTAAACGTGTTTAAAATAATTAACATACTAAACCAAAAGGGTCTATGATGTGTGTTATAATGTTGTTTTTGTACTGAATTGTAGCGTGTTACAAGATTGTAAAACTATACTGTTCTACTTACTGTATGTACTAGATCTAAATGTGGGGTAATGGTGACAACACTTTTATGAAGCTTATAGGCAGAGACAATCCGCGAGTCTTATATTTAAATCGTGTTTTGGGATGCAACTTCAAAACAACAAGTACAATCCCCACATGACGCCAGACTCCCAACTACAAGAACAGCAAGCGTATCTGGGCACACTACACTACACATGTTTCAACATGTCACCACAGCAATGGTTTCTTCATATTTTTGATGATTGACACTCAAAATAATAAAATCAAGTATTTACAAGATCACACATATACAACTTAAATGTATGTTTTATCAGAGGAAATATAATCTAACCAAAATAGTCTGAGGAAAATCCTGTAGAGATTAAGGTTATTGTAAACCCTAATTACCAACAACAACAAAAAAAAAAAAACACACCACCACCACACACTACTTTAGTGTTGTATTGTATACCAATATATAGTGTCCTACATGTAGGGACTAAAAAAAAAACATTTTAAGCAGCCACAGGCAAATGGCTAGCATAGCATCTTAAATCTCATATCTAAGACTGGTTTCAAACCTCACATCCTGAAATCAAAAAACCTCTGCGTTCCTGTTCTTGATCCTTGGTAATGAAGGCAGCTGTCGCAGCTCTCGTAGGCAAGGGATAAGGCTGTTCGCATCCCCTTCTAAAGCAAGAGTATTCTAAGCAGGTGCCAGCATTAAACACTGCACTTGACCATTCCAGTTCTCATCCCTGCTCCAGAGTAGAGCACAGAAGGGGCTACAAAATGCAACATGCTATAAAAATAAGAACGCCAAAATGGAGTTCTATTCTACATACAAATCTGGGTAAGAAGCATACACTACTAAATCAAACTTACGTACATTTCATTCCTTTCACAGCTTACTATTTTTTTTTTTTTTTTTTTTTAACCATAACAAAATGACTCCTTGCATTTCTTAAGTTACTGTTATCTTGGGAAGCTCTGTAATCTGTTTAATCAAAGCTTTTTTTAGCCTGTCCTTATTGCCCAGACTGTATAGAGTTACATACCGTGTGGAGCAGACTTCTGCTGGGTCCTGGCGCCACATGCTTCTGTGAGTGATGCGCTTGGAAACTAGCTACAGTATGCTCAAGCATGGTGAAAGACGCAATTAGTTTTAGAGAACATGTTCCCCAGGGGAGCTTCAAAAAATTTGCAGCTGCAACACCAACGGAAGAAAGGCCTTGGCCAAAAGGTCATGGGATTTAAATCAAAGCTGCCGAGATGTACTGTATTTGAAATCACAAATCACGCCATCACTTAGGGTAGGCCTCTAATGCAGGGTCAGTCTTTGATTATTAAGACAGATTTCTGACATTACATGATTACACTGTGACTTGCGTAAATCACATTGAGGTGGTCTCAGGCTGCTGTTGCAAAGTATGTTGGCATGTCAACATCACAGGTGCCTCGCCTTGTGATAAGATGTGATCTCATTCTTTCACTTCATGTAGAAATAGAAAACAGCGATTACATTTCTTTAGGAAAAGAAAAAAAACACGACTCTTATTTTCAAATTATGTATTTAACATGTAATCATAATGTGATGCAATTTCTTTCTTTTCATTTAGAAACAAAAAACTGGCCTAGTCTCAAATGCCTCTCGTTTAATTGCGACGGCCCTTATTTCGAGATGTTTTTACTTTTCCCCCCCAGACGCGTCCCGATAAAGCGGTGTGGATTGTATTGAATCAGAAAATCCCACTTAAAATAAACAGGGTTTTGACTGCAACTGTCCTGTCACAAATATGACTATAGCAGAGACTGACCCCCCATCAGTTTGTCTATGGGGTCATTCCAGCTCAAGTGGACAGTTCTGGGAGGAGTTTCCTCTATTTGATGCAGTATAGAAACCAGATGTAATTGTGAAAATTGAAACTGGGTATGTGTCATGTAAATGCAAAAGGAAAAGCTATGTTACTCATGCCCCACATGGTCAGAAAGTCTGAAGATGGTAGAAATACCCCTTTTGGTCTGCTGACCTTACAGTGCCTTGCAGAAGTATTCACCCCCCTTGGACTTTTCCACATTTTGTAGTGTACAACCTGGAATTTAAAGTGGATTTAATTAGGATTTTTTGTCACTGATCTACACAAAATAGTCCATAATGTCGAAGTGGGGAAAAAAAAATCTACATATTTTTCAAAATTATTTACAAATAAAAAACTGAAAAGTCTTGATTGCGTAAGTATTCACCCCCTTTGCTGTGACACCCCTAAAGCTCTGGTGCCACATAATTAGTTGAATGGAGTCCACCAGATTAAATACACATGTTTCTGGAAGGCCCCAGAGTTTGTCAGAGAGCATATCTAAACAAACAGCATCATGAAGACCAAGGAGCTATCAAAACAAGTCCAAGATAAAGTTCTGGAGAAGCACCAATCAGGGTTGGTTTATAAAAAAATATCCCAAACTTTGAACATTCCCCGGAGCACCGTTAAATCCATTATTAAAAAATGGAAAGAATATGGCACAACCGCGACTCTGCCTAGAGAAGGCTGTCCACCAAAACTCAGTGACCAGGTAAGGAGGGCATTAGTCAGAGAAACAACCAAGAGGCCAATGGTAACTCTGAAGGAGCTGGAGAGATCCACAGCTGAGATGGGAGAAACCGTCCATGGGACAACTATAACCCGGACGCTCCACAAAAGCTGGCCTTTATGGAAGAGTGGTGAGAAGAAAGCCATTGCTGAAAAAAACCCATATCAAATCCAGTTTGGATTTTGCCAAAAGGCATGTGGGAGACACAGCAAACATGTGGAAAAAGGTTCTCTGGTCTGATGAGACCAAAATGGAACTTTTTGGCCTTAGCGCAAAACACTATGTGTGGCGCAAAGCCAACACTGCTCATCACCCTGAGAACACCATCCCCACTGTGAAGCATGGTGGTGGCAGCATCATGTTATGGGGATGCTTTTCATCGGCAGGGACTGGGAAACTGGTCAGGATTGAGGGCAAGATCGATGGAGCCAAATACAGGCAAATTCTAGAAGAAAACCTGTTTCAGTTTGCAAGAGACCTGGGACTGGGGCGGAGGTTCACCTTCCAGCAGGACAATGACCCTAAACACACAGCCAGAGCTACACTGGAGTGGTTTGAGCAATTTTGCCAAGAAGAATGGGCAAAAATTGCAGGATCCAGATGTGCAAAGCTGGTAGACACTTACCCAAAAAGACTCACAGCTGTAATTGCTCCCAAAGGTGCTTCTACCAAGTATTGACTCAGGGGGATGAATACTTATGCAACCAACAAATGTCTTTTTGTTTAACCTTTTGTCTCACAATAAAAACTATTTTGCACCTTCAAAGTGTTAAGTATGTTGTGTAAATCAAATCGTAAAAATCCCAATTAAATCCATTTTAATTCCAGGCTGTAACACTGCAAAATGTGGAAAAGTCCAAGGGGGGTGAATACTTATGCAAGGCACTGTATGGGAAACTAAAAGCAACATGTTCCCTTAGTGTTCAAGGCTACTATGCATGAGCAATAAGTTCCAGGGAAAAATAAGCACTTATATTTATATTTATAGTATACTGTAGAGCTTAACGGGAATTTCTGCAACTTGTAGATAACCAATTGTTAATTTAAGATGCTACTAGAAGTGACATGCAAGATACTGTATTCACTTTGGTGCATGTATGCAGTGGTAGCACAATGGAAGCAGGTAAAACCAGTTAGTGCAGGTCTAGTGTGAGTGTGTAATCCTGAAAAAGCACAGACGCTTTAATACAATAAATCACACTGTAGCTATTTCAAAATTAATCCAGAAGTCGACCAGAAAACAAAACCATGCAAGAACACACTACATTCCACTTCACAAATAAATATTAGCAAATACCTGCTTACTTTGTCTCTCAGACAGATGCAAACGATGACGAAATAGGCTTAGAAGGGATAGATTCAGTTATAATTACAGCTTTTTTGTTTTAGAATTATTTATTTCTTAGCAGACGCCCTTACCCAGGGCGACTTACAGTTGTATACAAAAAAATACATACCAATAATTACAGTACAATTAAGAGCAAGATATTTTCAATACTGTTAAATCTGACTTAAGTTCAACAAGGAACTGAATCTCAAAAGTATTTTGACAGATTTCAAGGAGGAACAGTACATATGGTTGAGAATGCACAGATATGCATTGCAACTTTAAATTTTTGAAGCATTGCTCAGATCTCTCTCATCACCAAACCAAAAGCAATACCTGTTTTGATTCAGCTGTGGTAGTGAGCCAATCGCAAACCATAATGTAAAAAATTACTAGGGGTGCACCGATAAATATTTTCTTACCGATAATAGATAGGTAAGCTATTGTAAACTACTGGAACAAGACATACGGCCTATATTTAAACTTTTATCATTATAAAATGTTAAAAAATGAAGAGATATTGTTTACTTGATGTATTTGAGACAAAAATGAACAGGTATTGTTTACTTGTTGCATTTAATTCAGAAAATGAATACAGAAAACAGATTTGTAGGAAAACAGATTTCATTCGAGTCATGGCCGCAAAGGACTCAACCTTGTGTGACTCGGACTCTTAACATTTGGGCTCCGTGTCTCAGTGATATTAACGACGAGTTATTTTTTTAAAATTTTCTATTACACAAATATTAGATACTTTGTAGCCAATCATAGTAAGAATTAGAAATTGGAAGCGAAGTAGGTTGCAGCGTAAACACTCCCCCACTCAAATCCAACTGGCTGTAAAACACACCCGCACAAAACCCAACTTTTCCTCTTTTGCATTAAGTTCTAAAAAGGAACAAGTTCGAAGTTTAAGCACTGTAGAAATACATTTCTAAAACTGCATTCTTGAAAAATATGTAATTTAATTGTTTACTGAAAACAAAAACAAATGAAAAATAAATTATATAAGTTATAAATAATACTTTTAGAGCATACTTTCATATCAGAAAGTCACGTGTGATTAAGTATTCTGTGTTTAGCTTCTAATCTCCACTCATTCCCAGCACACGCCATCACAGTTTGCTAGCAACGTCAATTTGAATTCACCTGACAAATTCAGTCGAAAATTGCCTACCGTCAAAACAGGCAGATATTATCAGACTTAGGACAAAAGGACTGATTGACAGCAAAAAAACCCACACTAACAGAATAACTTAATACCACTTAAATTTACCAAAATGAAAATGATTTATTATGGATGTGGGAAAAACATAACAACCTAGAAATCTGTCTTGTATGAACATGTTTTTGTTCCATTGTGAACCTACACAAAAGGGGAAATACCAGGGGCGGCCAGTTAACCGTGTTTGCTTGCTCGCTGAACCCCCAGTCTCTTATTAATGAATTATGCTTTCCTTCTGGGTGCTGTGCATTTCAATTCCCCCTCTCAACACTGGCATATCAACAATGCCGTTCGTCCCATCTGTTTAATGGGCTGAAGCCAGGCTGTGCTCGCTCAGAAATGCGACCGCCCAAATGCACCGTGCACATGCTCAGGAGCAGCCAGCCGTCAGCCAGGACTGGCTATGATTGGCTTAAAAATGTCTGGATGGAGCGCAGCCGGTTAGCGAACACGGTGATCAGGCGATCAGCGCGCATGTGCCAAGACAACAAAGGCTATAAATAAGAGCAGCATGACTTTGTCTCTTCTCAGTCTTGCATAGCATGTTACTTTGCGGAAAGACAGAAAACGTTTAAGCTATTTAAATATTAAATTGTCTTTGCCTAACTTTAAATTAATGTTATTTGTCTTATTTGTTCAACTTCGTTTTTTTCACAGTTTTAAGTCTGCTTTTATTTTGTGCTGCCTGTCCCTTTCTCCCGAGGCTGCAGCCCTTCAGCAGTGCTTTAACTTAAGCTGAGTAATATCTTGCTGTGTTCGGCAATTTCTTTTTTTTTTTTTTTTTTTTTTTTGTTTGTTAATTTACTGACCACTACTGCCTGTTTGGGGTAATCGGTTATTACATATATAGTACTATATATTTGTATTATTTTTAAATTATATATAGAATATTTTAGATGATTATTATTATTTTTTTTTTAATCTTGTTGACAGCAGCATCATGCTGGACAGTGCTTCTACTACTCTCCCCAACCCCCTCTCCTGCATTTGGCCACCAGCCTCCACTGGGAAATACATAAACAATGTTTTTGTGTAAAAGAGATATATCACACACACATATTATATATATATATATATATATATATATATATATATATATATATATATATATATACACACACACAGACGTGCTCAAATTTGTTGGTACCCCTCCACAAAAAACAAAGAATGCACAATTTTCTCTGAAATAACTTGAAACTGACAAAAGTAGTTGGCATCCACCATTGTTTATTCCATATTTAATAGAAATCAGACTTTGCTTTTGATTTTTTATTCAACATAATATTGTAAATAATAAAACTAATGAAAATGGCATGGACAAAAATGATGGGACCGCTAACCTAATATTTTGTTGCACAACCTTTAGAGGCAATCACTGCAATCAAACGTTTTCTGTAGCTCTCAATGAGACTTCTGCACCTGTTAACAGGTAGTTTGGCCCACTCTTCCTGAGCAAACTGCTCCAGCTGTCTCAGGTTTGATGGGTGCCTTCTCCAGACTGCAAGTTTCAGCTCTTTCCATAGATGTTCGATAGGATTCAGATCAGGACTCATAGAAGGCCACGTCAGAATAGTCCAATGTTTTGTTCTTATCCATTCTTGGGTGCTTTTAGCTGTGTGTTTTGGGTCATTATCCTGTTGGAGGACCCATGACCTGCGACTGAGACAGAGCTTTCTGACACTCGGCAGTACGTTTCGCTCCAGAATGCCTTGATAGTCTTGAGATTTCATTGTGCCCTGCACAGATTCAAGGCACCCTGTGCCAGGCGCAGCAAAGAAACTAATTAGTTTGAAATATCACTATAATCCAATTATTTATTATCTTTTCTAAGGGGTACCAACAAATGTGTCCAGGCCATTTTAGAATATCTTTGTAGAATAAGCAATAATTCATCTCTTTTCACAGCTTCTTTGCTTTATTCTATGACATACCGACTCGACACTCGGGATCTGGACTTGAGGTTTGAGGACTCGACTACAAGTCTGACAAAGAACAACATAGTATTATATTGCGTGCTTGACAGCAATTTATACATTTTACAACAGTCACACAAAAACTACACTTAGCATTTGTACTAGTAAAAACACTTCTGTAGCCACTTGCTGTCAAACATTGCATATTATAACTTCTACCAGAATAATACTCTACTAGTTCATTGTTGGATTTAATGTAGTATCTAGTCTGTTCTGCTGCACACAACTCTGCTACCCTATTGTTGTCTTCAGGAAAAAATAAATAAATAAATAAAAATACAAACAGCGCTCTTTTGAAACATATACTACAGGTTGATCATACGTTACACAGCACTGGGATGATTTATGAACTGTGAAAGGCGCTCAGGGCCGGATGACTGTTGTGAGCACGCCTGAGTGAAAGATAAATTTGTCCGTGGGTGCCCGACGGCTACCTGCACGAGGCCCACTGGAAATACATGAAGAGTTACATGCATCCCAGTGCCGCTGACAGAAAGTGGCTATGAGTCACCTCCCCCCAAAATGACGATGCCGCCAAACCATGAAAGGAGAATAATAATAATAATATAAAAATTAATGAAAATCAGCAGCTGAGACACGGCCCGTCCCCCACAACATGACTGCACTGTGGGAGAGAGCCCAGCCTGTCCAACCCGACCACACACCCAGCAGAACTAAATACGAACCACTCAGCACTCAAGGAAAGGAAAAAACCCTACTCGCATAATTAATTTTTTTAGGGGGAAACCTCAGGGAATCTGTGGCTGAGGGCAGCCCTTCCTCCAGACTCTAAGCGGTCAACTCCTGTTTCAGTCTCCCAGCACTTGATTGAGCAGCTGAAACAAAAATCAGCGACATGAAAGAATAACACAGAGCTTTTATGAGCTTGCTGATGACGTATTGGTTAGGGGCGGATTCTCCTTTGCATAAAAGCAACCAAGTTTACAATTTCCATTATAATAATACAAAATTAGACTAATGCAGTTTTAACAGCAGCAATCAGTTCATTTTATTACTGCCCCCAGTCTCTGCAACTGAATAAGGAGATATATTGTATTGGTCTTCAAGAGCGAGACCTGTGGCTAAACTGAGTGTTGAACTGAATTTTTTATAGTTACTTTCTTACAACTGTGTGGTTTATTTATTTATTTATTCATTCATTTTTTATGTGCACCTAATATTTGTCTGACTGTGAACCTAGATATTTAAGATACTTTAACTATACTTAAAGATACTTTAAGTTAGCATAGAGCCCTGCTAGGTTTATTTTTTCCTCCGGTTGGGTTAACAACACTGACAATTTCACCCAAATTAACAATGAAAAATATGGTACGGTAAACATTACTCCAAATTTAATGCACTCTAAAATAGACTACTCAAACTTCCCAGATATGAATTTGCTTTAATCTAACCGTTGATCAAATATTATAATGGACCGAGATAACCGAGTTTCTTTACCAGCTTTCTTCAAGTCATCACCAACAGAACTTGTGATTATGGCTCTCTTACCCTGTAAAAATCACTCACACACTAAAATTAGAGGTAAACACTAATGCTTGAACAGTGCTTACATTTTGATAATTTGCATATTGCAGTAATAATGTTACTTCCAAACAGTGAAGAACTTTAATTATTATTAATTTTTTAAACATGCTGTATTCTCAACCAAACACAATGGACAACATCTTCATCAAGTGGCTAGCCACAGTCCTTACCTGAATCTGCCTCAGATATGAATCCAGCTTCCTCCCATGATGTCAATGCATAGAATGATCAGACTACTATACTTATAATTTAAAAAAAAAAAAAAAAAAAAAAAAACACACAACAACTTTGTCACATTGAGTTGTTACATGGTTAGGTGTAACCTCAGAACTAGTTTCTACTAGGCTTGTAATGATAATAATCAAATTATCTATCAATTGGGACCCCACGATAACAAAATCGATAATATTTTTGTTGAAATCGAATACTCCATGAAATTAAAAACTTGTCTTGTATATATTAACTTACTGTCAAGAACGTAATCTGTTGTTGCTTCTAAAAGTTATTGAGAATATGCGTCTGTGAACAAATACAGGATGATGCTGCAGAGATCAAGAGAAACCTGCTTTTATTCATTTATTTTATACATATTTTGTTTAAAAATCAGTCCCAATTGCAGCAGTCTGTCTTGAGCAAAACTAATACTATTTAACATTACTACGTTGTCACGTGCCACTGTTTCGGAAAAAAAGCTTTTTTTTATTCGTTTCTGGTTAAATACCAGAATACAACCTGCCTGTCAGGCACGTGGCTATCTACATAATGTCTGAACAGGAGCTGGTGAGAAATCCAGGAGCAACCAAAAGTAATGTTTGGGAGCATATTTGGTTCTGCAAAAAAAAGACAAGACGGTGTAACTTTTATAAGCAAGGACAAGGCAATGTGTGCAATATGCAAATGGTAAACTACCCATCACGGAAATAAGACAAACTTTGCTGTACATCTGAAAAACAAACATCCAGAAAAAGTAAATGATAAAACAAAAGAAAAACAACCACCAAACCAAAATGATCAACCGGAGAATGTGTTGCTGTGGAAAGTTCTGTTGCAGGAAAGGGGAGGCTACCTCTAATGTACTGTTTGGAAAAATTACACTATAGTTTTGTATTCACTGAAGATAATGCAAATCTAAGTGGCTATGCAAAGTCATGTAAAGTTTTGATTAAATATGACAGCAAAAAAAAAAAAAAATATGGCTGCGGCATACTGGCCAGGGACTGCTGCATTCGCCAGAAGCTGGGCTACGTAATTCATAAATTGTAACCTCAACAGCAAATTAAAAAAAAAAAAAAAAAAGGAGGAGAGAGACTTATTTCCATGTGAATAGGTCATAGTGTTAATGTAGTTCTTCTTTCTCCTTTGGACAGTGGGGGTTGGTATTTTCCCCCTCTTAATTTACCGTTATATTTACACTGGAAATTCATCAGATTTTACACACAAATCGAAGGCATAGTGACGGCAGGAATATGAAAATTAGAGAGTGCTATATTTAAATGCCAACGTGTCTTGAAACATCAGGATTTGTTTTAATTAGTTTTTTATACCATGCTCTATAAAAAGAGGACTTTTTGTCCCTTTTTTTTAAAAAAGCATTTTTTTTCTCGATAATGATTGATAATCGGCGTTAGAAATTGCATGATAATGGATGTCAAAGTCAGGATTTACAACACTATTGTCTACTTATCATACATCAAAGCAAGCCACTCTGGATAGTGAATCTACAGTAATGATGTGTACTGTACAAATTGAAAATGCGCTGTTGCAAAATATAAATCTTGAAATAAAGCTAAAGGAAAAGCTACTTTGTACATAGGCAATTTTAACATCCACAATAAGTCCACTACAGTAACTCTGTAAACATGAAATGCATAGGCTACCCTGTAAAATGCTGTTTAATGAAGGATGAAACTGGATACCTTATGTGCTAATTTTACTTACCAACAAACATTTCCACCATCACGTTAAACAGATTTAAATATTTATTTGGACATAAATTAGTTTCAAAATGAACTACAGAATAATTACATTTGCTTAATGCTTTTTGGAGTGTTTTAGGGGAATGCTTTGATATACAAATTGTGCATGTTCTTCCCCCACCATTATGAAGACACATGCATTTCGAGATCAACACAAGAAGACACGTTCAGAAGTAATAAGCCATACAAACTTTCAAGCAACAAAATCCAAAGAAAAAAATAGTACTACAGTATGCACACACAATACACATTACTGTTTATTCTAGCTACAAGACATTCAATTGTACATATGTTTACCAGCTACATTAACATAAAAGCCATTTAGAATGAGCATTTTACATGCTGAATTATCCAAATACGGAATATTGATTCAATGTAAAGCCTTGTGTAACCACTTCACTATTTCAATGATTAAAAAAAACTAACTGCATAAAAGTAAACACATTAACAGAACCGTTTCATGAATATCAAGCTTTATAAAACACATTGAAAACACCTTCAAATTAAAAAGGCCCATTTATAAAAATAACTTAAAAGGTGGCCAAAAAATGTTATTTTGTAAATTCACACATTTGGAACTATCAGATAGTTCCATGATTATTTTATTGAAAGTTATTAGTGCAGAAACCATGCCTTTGTCCAAGTAAATCTGTGCATATTGTGGCCAATCACAGGGCAAAATTATATCCTAGTTCTGCTGTTCCAGCTGAAACCTAAAGATCGCACAGCTTATTGAGGCACTGATTGATCGAATATTAAATTTGTGAAAGGTAAATAAAAATAAAAAAAGCTAGCTTCATAAGGGCTACTGTAGACCACAGACCATCTTAAAAGAGACACCCTACAAAAGCATAATTCTCCTAATACATCTTCCCATTTCCAGAACATTGGACACTACAGTGCATTTTAAACAATTCATAACATGACTTATTGCAAAAGATTACAGTACCACTAAGCAGTACTTAACACAGCAGGTGCTGGCCTACCACACATGAATTTTAGTCTGTGTCCTAGAAGAATCTTATTTTGAATAATAATAATAATAATAATAATAATAATAATAATAATAATAATAATAATAATAATAATAATAATAATAATAATGGCTACTACTACTACTACTACGACTACTACTACATAGAGTGTTGAACAGCTAACAGTGTTGAACAAAAAAAAAACTTTCTGGGTAATGCTGCAGGTGTCACAAATATGACATACTAAGTGTTTGGCAAAAAAATAAATAATAATCTGTACATATTAGGGCTGTCAAGCGATGATTTTTTTTTTTTTTTATCTTGGTTAACCTTGGTTTTAAAAATTGCACATTTTATTATTATTATTATTTATTTCTTAGCAGACGCCCTTATCCAGGGCGACTTACAATTGTTACAAGATATCACATTATACATTATTTCACATTATACAGATATCACATTATTTATTTATTTTTACATACAATTACCCATTTATACAGTTGGGTTTTTACTGGAGCAATCTAGGTAAAGTACCTTGCTCAAGGGTACAACAGCAGTGTCCCCCACTGGGGATTGAACCCACAACCCTCTGGTCAAGAGTCCAGAGCCCTAACCACTACTCCACACTGCTGACATTTAATTGACAGAATTGTTTTATTACTGATGCAATTATCATCATCATTTATTACCTAGAAGGCTTTACTATATAAGAATGACTATCAATACTGCTGTACCGTATACAATTGCTGAGGTTTGGTATAAAATGGTGGCTCATGGAGCGATGTGATCAAGGCACATGGATATCTGGAGCGTTGAAATCAGGTCAACGAGAACTTCAGGAGTTCAAAACAAAAACGCACACATTTTGATAAAACAAAGCCATAACGTTCATGCGAAGAAGCGCTATGTCTTCCGTCGACAAAGGCTCCATATTTGCTTGGTTGTAAAAATAAAATACAGTGCATGGTGGGATTTGCTAGGAACTGTAACCGGACTATTTGAATACGGTTTGTATGCATTAAGCCTGACTAAACATGTAACTATATTTTAGTGTGCTTTGAGCTGGAATTATTGAAACGTTTGAGTACGGTTCTCGAGATCTGTTATGTAGTGTTGAAAGGGCTTTAGACCACATTCACACTTGCGATTTAAGGCGGCCTTAGGTTGCTTCTTTCACATAATGAGCTGCAGTGCATTCATAATTATGCTTAACTTGTCACAATTACATTTTCTTTCTGTTATTTAGTAACTATGTGATAAATATAAAAACTGCAGGATTGTGGATGTCAATGATGATCAATAATGCCGGTGACTTGGCATATTCAGCCATCACTGGTTTATTTTGCATGCAGCGATATACATAGCTACAGAAGTGTGTGTCTTTACCTTAAAATGCCGATCATTTCTTTTAGCTGCTTAGATTAGGGCGCTTTCCTTAATGAAGTTGCCGTAGCTATACATGTGGGACAAGGGTTTTGTTATAGCCATATTTTCGGTAATCTTCCAAGAGAAGGGGTAATGCTAATGTTTAGTCTTTACTGGTAATGGTTAGGGATCAGAGAATAATAAATGACAATAACAACAACAACGAGTAAACAACAGAATAGTTTAACGATCACGTTTGTAAACAGACGGTATCCATGCAGGTTAAGCAAATACATAAAAAATGAGAAGAAACATGTGTAATGTAAAATATGAATGTTTATCGTAAATGGATTGAATGTTAAATAGTTTATTTTTGTAAAAATTATTCCAGGTGTAACCGGTTATTGAATAATGAATCCTGTTAGGAGTAGGCGTGGCTGGGGATTATTTAATGCCATGTCTTTCCTTAGGAGGGAGCAGTAGTATTATGTTTTTTGGTTTTTTTTTTAAAAATATATACCGTAAATTGTGCTGCATTGGGGGCTCCCAAGTGGCGCATCCAGTAAAAGCACTTTTGCAGAGCGCAGGATGCGCCCTATAGTCTGGACATCGTCGGTTCGTGTCCAGGCTATTCCTTTGCCGACTGAGGACGGGAGCTTCCAGGGGGCGGCACACAATTGGCCGAGCGCCGCCTGGGGGGAGGGAGGGTTAGGTTAGCCAGGGTGTTCTCGGCACACCGCGCACCAGCGACCCCTGTAGTCTGGCCGGGCACCTGCGGGCTTGCCTGTAAGCTGCCCAGAGCTGTGTTGTCCTCCGACGCTGTAGCTCTGGGTGGCTGCATGGTGAGTCTGCAGTGTGAAAAAAAGCGGTCGGCTGATGGCACACGCTTTGGAGGACAGCGCATGCTCGTCTTCGCCGCTCCCGAGTCAGCGCGGGGGTGGTGCCGGTGATCTGAGCTAAACAAAAATTATTGGACACTATTAAATTGGGGAGAAAACAACAAAAAATACAAATGGCGACTACTAAATTTAAATTATTTTTTTTTTTAAAAAAGGGCTGAATTGAAAAAAACAAATAAATAAAACAAACTGCTACAAAGCCATCCCATTTTTTTTAAACCCATCACGCGGATTGTGTAGGTATCTTGCATAATCCAGGTGATAATCGTATAATCTACTCATTTTTGCCTAATCTGCACTGTCACTGCACACAGTTTTGTTGTTAGTTATAATTACAGGCTAGCAAAAGAGAGATGAGCGAGTATTCGTCTCTGGTAATTTGTAACAATTGTAAATGTTCGAATGTCATCACTAGTAACCAGCGAGAGAGCACTCCGAATTTTACTCAACAGGTGTCACAGCTTAATGCTCACCACTGGCTAACCTAGGCCGTCTTCTCAAAACCCACTTATTCAATCTTTACTTATAAATTCCTATGTATTTTTTTCTTTATTTTTTATATATGTGTTTGTTTTTGCATTTTTATTGACTAATTTATATACTTTTATATTTTGTTTAATTTTCTGTAAATCACTTTGGATAAAAGTGTCTGCTAAATAATTACTGTAAAACTTCAAATAAATCGCCTGTCTCGAATATGCGCCGGGTCTGCTGGCAAATATTGTAAATAAAACGGCAGGTCTCTTAAACGCCGGGTCTCTGTCATTGCCATTGAAGCTGAGGAAGACGATGAGCGTAATGAAGTGACAGCAATGAAAGTGACTCTCAGGATTAATAATAATAATAATAATAATAATAATAATAATAATCATCATCATCATCTAAGGTAGGCCTACATGTAATGCACATTTGTTTAATGCAGTTGCTACGTTTTGATAATTTTAAGCGTGCCGAGGCCAGATACAAACCTCTTGGTGTATTAACGTGTTTTGTTGTATTAAATGTACAAGTTTGAGATTAAACAAATTATTTTTGATAATGATATGTATTGTTTTTATTGTTCATTTTTACAAACATTTTAGAAGTTTGTATTATTATGCTGTAAGCGTAGCCTACACGCCTGTGTTCTGAAATCTACAGGGCTGTCTTTTAATGGATTTAAATTATTATTAACAATGGCAGATCTAATTCCATTTTTAAATACAAATTCGTACTTCTGCTTGTTCATTTTCCAGCGTTTTGCATACCGTATCCTTGTTAACCAGTGCATATAAAAAGACTGTATACTTTCACTTCATACTTGAGGGTGTACAATGCAATGTAATTTTGTTATAAAACAAAACTGTTACTTAGTTCCCACCGACACGCAACCTTTTAACAAAGTTGCTGGAATGTTTAAATTGAGTTACGATGTTGCTACAAGGTTGTGCGTTAGTGGCTTCTCAATGACCTCATGAAGCATGTGAAGCTAGAGATCTAATAAACGCCGGTCTGCTGGCAAATATATTGTAAATAAACACCGGAGGCGTTTAAATTGAAGTTTTACGGTAACTAATAAAAACAAAAAAAACTCAGCGCGCAGGCATCCACAGAGTTACGTCTTCAGAATGTAGATAAATTAAACCAGATTCATATACATCAGTTTACTTTCATGAGTTGGATTTTATCAGGTTTGTGTTCTGGTGCTTTTTATATATTAAATTTACATTTTGTTTAAATAAGTAGCTAAATTAGATCTGTAACCAATATGTGTGTAATGCATTTTACCGGTAGATAGCCGTTTAACAATGTAGGTAAATCATGTAAAGCTATTTCGTGTTTTAACTATTTCAACACTGCAGACCTGTATACAGGTCTAGGAAAATAACACTGCAGTAGACTGATCTCATACACTATGTGTATAGCTATGGCTGTTTTCATTTTTTTCCCAGTATAGATACTTTTTATTTAATTATTATCCTAGGGTAGTGCAACTCTTTAGTGCTGAAAGACTTATTGAAATTGTACCTTAACTTTTTGGCAGTCTTGGTGGACATTTACTGCAGAAATGTTCTGAAAACGGATTATAAGAATGTCTAAGAAATAAATAATAATAATAATAATAATAATAATAATAATAATAATAATAATAATAATAATAATGCGATGTATAACAGTTTTACCAAAAGCTTTACATGTTTTACATTAAGCTTGATCACTCAATGCTCAGGCATCAGGGAGATTTTATTTTTTTATTTTTTTTTAAACTCCCAGCACAATTTTGTTATCTGGAAAGTTAAACAAAAAAGTTATTATGCAAATTTGCACATTGAAAAATCTTATACAAATTTTAAAATGTGTTTTGTTCATTTAATTTTAGTTTAAGGTAATATAATGCAATGTTTAAGAGATGAAAACAATAAAAAGGTGTAATTAAGCAAATTATTAGTTCAATTAAGGGTTTAGTTAAGTAAACCGAGAGCTCAGTTAGAATGAAAACCAGATGACACAGGGGGTCCCCAGGACCAGGGTTAGGAAACCCTGATCTAAACAATCCTGTTTTCAACTCTTAATTATGGAAACACAATATAGATGACCGCAAGTAATGTTAAAGAAAATAGATACTATGTTTAATAGGACTTGTAGATGTATTCTTCAGTGCAGCCCATTAGAACATCATGGTACTCTGTACACCAGGTTAAACTTCTAAACTCACCTGAGTTTAGAAGGAGTTTCCACTGGAACCAGAAGCTTTTTAAAAGACAGGCAGTTTACTGTTGGCCCCTATCTAAATTTCATGTTCCAGGAGTTTAACTGTATATATTCCTTAAGAAATATCAACTGTGAAAAGTACTATTAGAATTAAATCTTTTCCTTTTGCTGCCCCCCTCAGACTAGAATAAATGAGTCAGACCTGAGAGCCACAGTGTCACTTTCTCATTATAAGAGATTTATTTGATAATTTGAACTAGCCTTGTGATTGCACGTGATGTTGAACGAATGCAGAAATACATGGACCGTAAAACTGTGTGCTTACTGTATGCAGCTAACTTGCTCCTGCCTCTCTCCTGGGACCCTTTGTAGACTAACTGTTGCAGCTTTTCCAGTGATTTTTTTAACTTTTTTAAATGTGTATCCTTTTAACAGTTTTTTGTTTTTTTTTTTAAACTGGTATTTACTGGCATTCAAAACAAAAGTGCCCATCTTTAAAACGGAGCACTGACAAATGCTTAAAAACCTATTTTTCGAACCTTGGTAGCTTTATAAAATGTACTGTGCTAAGAATATTTTAGTTTTTCACTGCTTTATATCAATTCTGGATATGCAAATACACATGTATTAAAAAACACACCATAGATAAAAGTGCTGCATCCTGGTATCTTTGCTGTAGATCACACGGTCCGATTAAGTTAGTTTGAACTGAAAAACCAAAAAAGCCTGCAAAATCCTTCTAGCTATTGCAACAATTAAGAATGAATACAATTTCCAATTCTGCAATCTGTAACTGGAGATTAAATTTATTATTTATTTCTTAGCAGATGCCCTTATCCAGGGCGACTTACAATTGTTACAAGATATCACATTATTTTTTACATACAATTACCCATTTATACAGTTGGGTTTTTACTGGAGCAATCTAGGTAAAAGTACCTTGCTCAAGGGTACAGCAGCAGTGTCCCCCACCTGGGATTCAACCCACAACCCTCCGGGTCAAGAGTCCAGAGCCCAAACCACTACTCCACACTGCTGCCTTAACAATGGATTAAAACTAGGAAGACAAGGCATCCAATTTATAATAACATTTGGTTATGCAATTGCTTTAAACAAGCATCTACAGATTAGTTTATGCCAGAGGGGACCATACTGTGTTCAATTGAGATGCCCTGCTCAACTATGTACAGTACCTTAGATGTAGCTTAGATGCACCAAACACATCTTATTGCCTACATTTAGGCACTACAATTACAGCAAGCTCTCACATTTAAAAATAGGCTTAAAACTGACTTGATCCATGTATTTTAAAAAACTCCTTGTTTTTAAGCTTATAAAACTTGGCAGTGCTGCACGCCCATCAAAATAATCCACCATTAATCACTGTCCATCTGCACACTTTACAGTAACTGGAATAAATTCTGACGTTCCACTGAAAATAATTAGGATACAATGGCAGTGGCTTACACACACAGCCAAACAAACAGGAATGCTTAGTACTGTACACATTAGGCTGCAACTCTGACTTACAGTGACTTGACACTGATCCTGCAGACAAGGGCTTATAAAAAAAGGTCAAAAAGGCCAACCAACCAACATTAGCCAAGGTTTCAGCCATTCATGAAGAATGAACTGAAATGACGAGCAGTGAGCGTTTGCAAACCGCTTAATATTGTTACAGATTTTAAAAACAAAAAGATGCCTGGGATAGATTGTCACCAGGCCCAGACATTAGATATCTTCCAGACATAATGCTCCTAGATATGAAACAGCCAAGATTGAATACACTGAAAGAAAACAGTAATATCTTGAAAAAACACCATCTTCAAACCACCCATAATAGAGATTCAAAAAACAATGTCAAGTACTCGCATTAAAGAAATAGCCATTTACAGTACTTGGCTGCAATTGCTTTTATAACAGGATAGACACCTGTATTTTTTTGTTTTTTTAGGTTTACAGCTCATAACATACTGATAACAAAATGTTGTAAAAATCTGAACTTTCTACTCAGAAGTGGCAACTGTCCCAATTAGTTCTGATTGTAAAAACCAGTAAAAACCCAACTATATAAATGGGTAATTGTATGTAAAAAATAATGTGATATCTTGTAACAATTGTAAGTCGCCCTGGATAAGGGCATCTGCTAATAAATAAATAAATAAATAAATAATAAAAGCAGAGTCACTTAATTCAAAAAGGGGGTACAGGCCCTAAAATTTTGAGAACCCGTACTTTAAATGCACACAAATCATGCATTTCCTAATATGACAGGGACAACTTTGGAGCAATACAGTTAAGCATTACATCAATCAAAACCCCTTATTACTAGAATAAATCCATTATAAATGGAAGTCTGTTTTGGGCAAATTTTTTCATTCATTTGAAACTCACACATTTTACATTTGCCTGGTTTTCTTAGTAGATATAACACCCCTGTTTCTTCCACATATTCAGTCATAGAGGATGGTTAGAAAAATACTGAGCCACTTTGGGATGATGCTTTGGATAAGACAGCTACTATAAATGTAATTTGTTATCTGGGTTTCTGCTGACATTGGTGAAGTGAAGAAGAAACGCAGATGTTAACTATTAATGGGTCTCGCACCACGCTAGGGAAATAATACCAAATTTGGGTAAGGAAATTACGTAAGATAGCTGTATATCTGTACTGAACAAAGTAATTTCTTGGCTCAGAAACAAACATTTATATACCATGGCTGCTCAGAATACCATCAGCTGAGGCATGTGTGTGTAATCAAATGTGATACAGCAGTGATTTGCTCCTGTTTGTATTTTAATTCATGAATAAACTCTTTTTGATTGACTGACTATCTGAGGAAGACCTATTTGAGAAGAAATCAAACCTCATGCATTTGGCGAGCCAAGCCAGGTGCGTTTGAAGTCCGACCAAGGGAGCGTGAAGGGGACCACATTCGAGATGGGATCCTGAAGTGACTTGTACCAGTTTCTCAATTCGTTGAGAGTATATTGGTCAATTACTAATAAGGAGTTCCTTTTTGTTGTGTTAAATTCCCTTGTGAATATAGAACATGACGTTTCAGAAATCTTTATTGTTGTCGATTGCTCAGGTTGTTGGTTTGTGACATTTGACACATGAAATAATACGCTGTATAACATCCAAAGAGCCAGGTTGTGTATAGACGTATGACACATGAAATATATCTGCTGAATCTGGGTACGTTGCTCAGCATTTGACAAATTGAAATATTACTCTGCAGAATCTCTGTAATGGGATTAGGTACCACTGAAAGTAAATTATATTTGTCCCACTGGGCATCTCAGCACCAGAAATTAGAAATTGTTTGACTTGACTTTCTTAAAAGCATACAGTGTCTAATCCACACAGAGGCAATTTGAATATAATCTTAATTAAACATTCATATCAACTTGAATGAATGAGGAGTGATTGAACGACAAACTCCACTTATGGCCCTTAAATGCGCGTACAAATGTTTAAAATTAATGTGTGAAAGACACAACCACAATACTTTTTGTTGTCTTAAAACATATATAGGGAAAAAGAAAGTCAAGCCAACTAAAGGAAATTAGTCGCTTTTGTATAAAAGTATACAAATTGTTGTGAAAAGGAAGGGAGTGCATGTCCTGAATTAAAAAATGGAGAGTTTTGTTCCAGACTATGTTGATGAATTAATATACAGTGCCTTGCAGAAGTATTCACCCACCTTGGACTTTTCCACATTTTGTATTGTTACAACCTGGAATTAAAATTAATTTAATTGGGATTTTTACCATTTGATTTACACAACATACTTAACACTTTGAAGGTGCAAAATAGTTTTTATTGTGACACAAAAGTTAAACAAAAAAAAAAAGACATTTGTTGGTTGCATAAGTATTCACCCCCCTGAGTCAATACTTGGTAGAAGCACCTTTGGGAGCAATTACAGCTGTGAGTCTTTTTGGGTAAGTCTCTACCAGCTTTGCACATCTGGATCCTGCAATTTTTGCCCATTCTTCTTGGCAAAATTGCTCAAGCTCTGTCAAGTTGGATGGGGACCGTTGGTGAACAGCAATTTTCAAGTCTTGCCACAGATTCTCAATCGGATTGAGGTCTGGGCTTTGACTGGGCCATTCTAAAACATTCAGGTTCTTGTTTTTAAACCACTCCAGTGTAGCTTTGGCTGTGTGTTTGGTGTCATTGTCCTGCTGGAAAGTGAACCTCCGCCCCAGTCCCAGGTCTCTTGCAGACTGAAACAGGTTTTCTTCTGGAATTTGTCTGTATTTGGTTCCATTGCCCTCAATCCTGACCAGTTTCCCAGTCCCTGCCGATGAAAAGCATCCCCATAACATGATGCTGCCACCACCATGCTTCACCGTGGGGATGGTGTTCTCAGGGTGATGAGCAGTGTTGGCTTTGCGCCACACATAGTGTTTTGCGCTAAGGCCAAAAAGTTCAATTTTGGTCTCATCAGACCAGAGAACCTTTTTCCATGTTTGCTGCGTCTCCCACATGCCTTTTGGCAAAATCCAAACTGGATTTGATATGGGTTTTTTTCAGCAATGGCTTTCTTCTCGCCACTCTTCCATAAAGGCCAGCTTTGTGGAGCGTCCGGGTTATAGTTGTCCCATGGACGGTTTCTCCCATCTCAGCTGTGGATCTCTCCAGCTCTTTCAGAGTTACCATTGGCCTCTTGGTTGCTTCTCTGACCAATGCCCTCCTTACCTGGTCACTGAGTTTTGGTGGACGGCCTTCTCTAGGCAGAGTCGCGGTTGCGCCATATTCTTTCCATTTTTTAATAATGGATTTAACGGTGCTCCGGGGAATGTTCAAAGTTTGGGATATTTTTTTTTAACCCAACCCTGATTGGTGCTTCTCCAGAACTTTATCCCGGACTTGTTTTGATAGCTCCTTGGTCTTCATGATGCTGTTTGTTTAGATATGCTCTCTAACAAACTCTAGGGCCTTCCAGAAACAGGTGTATTTAATCTGAGATCATGTGACACTACTTGCACACAGGTGGACTCCATTCAACTAATTATGTGACTGCTGAAGGCAATTGGTTGCACCAGAGCTTATTTAGGGGCGTCACAGCAAAGGGGGTGAATACTTATGCAATCAAGACTTTTCAGTTTTTTATTTGTAAATAATTTTGAAAAATATGTAGATTTTTTTCCCCACTTCGACATTATGGACTATTTTGTGTAGATCAGTGACAAAAAATCCTAATTAAATCCACTTTAAATTCCAGGTTGTAACACTACAAAATGTGGAAAAGTCCAAGGGGGGTGAATACTTATGCAAGGCACTGTATGTTACAGGTTACGACAAAATGCTGCTATTTTCTGTTAGAACAGTGGTTCTCAAACTGGGGGGTACGGACTGTATCCTGGGGGGGGGGGGGGTGTTAGAAGGTTCAGGTTTTTTTTTTTTGTTTGTTTGTTTTTTTAATTATATTTATTTTTAAATTACAGCACACATTTTAACCTGGGCTATACCGTATAATGGACGGATACTTTATTTGTGCTTTTCAGGCTATTTTGATTGGATTGCCAATAATACTTCCACCAACGAGTACTGTATGCAGGGTTGCATACAGTACTCGTAGCGATCCCGCCCTCTGTCAGACTGGTATACAGAACAGATTAAAGAAGCACTGGACAATGTCAGATGTCAAAGTGGATATGAGAATGGACAATTTGCTTGAAAACATTAAAAAGTAGACCAGACATTTCCATGAATGGATTAAAAAAAATATGGAATTGATGATGCGATCAGAAACCCAGAGGCACTGTAAAACTGCCTGCTACTGTAGTAGGACTGTTCTGTTTTATGTTGAGCATTTTTTTTTTTTTTAAGGGTTTAATTAACAGCCAAAATTTGTCGGACTTGTTTGAAAGTCTGTAGTAAAATGGTTGATTGTTATTGTTGATACAACTATTAACCACTTCAACACCATGATGTACGCACGTACGTCAAATGAAAAGCCACTTCCAGTACCAAGTGGAATGTGCAATGAAAGTCGGGGGAGGGTCAATTACTGCATGGTAGTACTGTGATCGTTCCAATGTCTTATGCTGTGAACCATAGTTTTATTATTATTATTATTATTTATTTCTTACAATTGTAACAAGATATCACATTATTTTACATACAATTACCCATTTATACAGTTGGGTTTTTACTGGAGCAATCTAGGTAAAGTACCTTGCTCAAGGGTACAGCAGCAGTGTCCCCACCGGGATATGAACCCACGACCCTCCGGTCAAGAGTCCAGAGCCCTAACCACTACTCCACACTGCTGCCAGTGCATTTGCTGTCGCTCAGTTTTAAAACTGAGCGACAGCAAATGCTTATCATAAATGGTTTACTGGTTCTTAATTAAGGGCCATATAACGATAAATTAGAAGGCCTTCTTTGTTGTTCTCCAAGTTGCTGCAGTTACATTGTAGATGCTATAACGAGTTACTCTAAATTAGAACCTGTTTTAGCAGACATAATTAAGTAAACATTTATTTAAATGTTTTTGGAATTCAAAGTATAAATGCAAAACTGACTGTGTGAACGTGTTGTGAAAAAAATACCCCAACATAGCAAATCGGCCAAATTTAAAGCCAAAATGTCCCCGTTATACGGTATATATTAATTTAAAACAAATCTTTATGCTGACACCTTCAGGCATGTCAACATGTAGATGGCGCTGTGCATCTTACTGGTGCTATTTTTGGATGAAGTCCGCTGCCATCTTGTAATGTATGTTGTTTATCAGCTTACTATGTAATAAGCGTTGGTCACAAAATCAGTAAACTGTAATTTGCAGTGTTAAATTTGCTCTTATTACGATGGATCGGTGGCTGGTTCGTGCAAAAAAAAAAGTACATATGTATATATATGTGTGTGTGTGTGTGTGTGTATGTGTGTATGTGTGTGTATGTGTGTGCTGGGGGTGGGGGGGGGGGGGGGGGAGGTGTCAAGTACCACAGACAAAAGGAAGTGGGGCGCGGCCCAAAAAGTTTGAGAATCACTGTGTTAGAAGAACAATGCTTAGCTGACTTGGATTCAAGGTTTTTAGTTAGGGTACCAATTTATATTTGCGCATGTCAAATTATTCTGGTGCGCTTGAACTAGACCAACTGTAGACAGTGCCCACTACACATATTACTCTCGGTACAGTACCAGCAAACTTTATGAACATTTAATGCAGCTTTTAAAAGAAAAGTAATTTTGTTTGCTGAAAAAGAGAAACTGCGGCATCTGAGATGTGTCAGAAGTTGGAGACGCAGTCAAAAGGCTATGAACGAATCATTTATTTATATATCTTTCTTTCTCTATCTGGAGGAGCACAAGAAACAGGAACAGTAAGGTATGTACTGCTCAATGGCTGATTCTCCATCGCTCTCCGATTCTCTAACTTACTCACTGTTATTATGGTCTGTGCCTGGTTTAACTACGGGAACCCCAAAGTCCTAACTCAAACCTAAAATGAACTACACATTTCTGTCTTGCACTAATTTTGCTTGCGAACATGACAGGAGTCACGTTGGCCAAATTAAACAAACGAGGACAATAAAGCAGAGTGAAATAAAGTTAAAGGTACCATAAACTGCAATGACTTGTTCAATACTGAAAGTACTGTACTGTACACATTTTCTTTTCCCATTTGCATTTGTAATATAGTAGGTGACTTACTCTGATACAGTGTTCAGCTGCCGGCACCTAGAAATTAAAAAGTAATTTAACCATTAATTATTGTGGGTTTTTTTTAGTGTCCGTATTTGGGGGTGCGACTTGAATTTACGTAAACACGGTACATATTGGGAGAACAGATTACATGAAAAACAGAGGGTATATTTTAGTTAAAAGGACATTGTGGAAAGCAGCAAAAGGGATGCCACACACATTTGAGTACCACGATGTTTTCGCTATTAATCTTTACCCAGTCTGCATAGAAGCAATACTTACATAAATGTAAAAGGAAAACATAAATGTGTTATTGAAGTGTACTGGTAATTCTGTAGTGATAAGAAGCCAGACATGGTTTTATTTTGTCTTGATCGCATGAATTGGTAGGAAGCATTCATTTCAAATTGGTAATACTAATCTGAACAGCAACGAAAGCAAAAGACTTTAATATTGCAAATGTGGTTATTTGAAAATGGTTAAATTTGATAAACTTTTTTTTTTTTTGCTTTTGAAACAAAAGAAAAAAAGGGAATGCAAGGAACTGTTGTCTTGTCTTGACTAGTAAAACAAAACATTGCAAAGAGAGAATAGGGAATTAAGAGATGGATTTTTTGTGCTGCCATAGAAAAGCAGCAGCACACTTGATTGACAGTGGTGTAATTCTCAAATGCTTTATGCGTTTAGGTTTTTGTTTTTAAAGATAAGGAGCTGTTTTATATTTAAAACTTGTTTCTCTCATTGATACAGGTTAAAAAAAAATTATACACAGTCGAATCTGCTTAGTGTCACACTCTGCTTATTATCAAATTGAAATGTCCCGGCACGAATATAATGCAAGTCAATAGAAACACACTCCTGATTATATCACTTCTGTTATTGTCACACTCCGGTTAATGTCAATCAAATTTAACAGATTTACCATTAATTTCGGACCCACTTAATATCACTTTCAACTGCCATCTAACAAACTGTATTCTCGAAAGCCTTGCGGAGTTGCGGTCACATGACACAGCTACAAATCGCGTAACTGTTACTCTTTGGGAAATAAGACGCTGTGAGATAAAAAAAATAATACATTTAGAAAATTATATAGACACACACACTCACCACCTATCAATGTAATAAAGTAGAGTAATCCTTTGCGTATCCGACTGCGATGGGACCAGAGTTAAGGCGGATTAATGAATCCTGTTTTAAATACCATTATACAGAGCTGTAACAATTACTGTACTATATTATTGTTTTGAGATTCATATTTTATTAAGGAGCTCCCCTAAGTCACTTGTTTAGAAAGATACAGGCTATTGATGTCACAGACTAGCTGTCTGCCGTGTGGATGCGTGCGAATGCCGAGTGACAGGCAGGAGATTGAGACAGAGGTTGAAGTTGATACGCTCCACAGGCGAACAGGATGCATTTACATATTGTAGCGCTGAGCTGCAGGGGCTGCAGGGTTTCCAGGATATAATGAGACAGAAAACAGTTGCGACTCAAAGCAGCAGGAAACTGCTGTCTACTAGCTTTTAGTAAACAATGGCTCTCATTCTTCTCCTCTCACAAACTCAACCTCTCTCTCTCTTATTTCTCCCGCTATCAGATCCAGCTTCTCTCTTTCAAATGGTCATCTCCACACACACACACACCGACCCAAGTCCCTCCCCCTTCCTCACTCATTGGTCCAACACTCCCCATCTCTGACTGGTCATGTCAGACCTGCTCCCCCTCAGGTGACGCACTCACGCACAGGCTCTCAGCTCTAGTCACACAAGCACCAAAACAAAAACACATAGAAAACGCCAACAGCTCTGAAGAATAACACAGTTTACAGACATTTACAGAGTACTCCCATCCCCGTCCCCAGTCCATAAATCAGGTCCATTTCCACCTTGTCCCCCTGCTTTTTGTAGCAATGCTGCATTGTTGCTGACTGACTTCCAAGCATGCTTTAGCAAGCGCTCAGCATCTAACAGACATTTTATTTACACTGAATTTTAATTGCTTTTCTCTTTCCAGCCATACTTGCTTGCTGTTGCAGTCGGTGCTGTTTTTTCAAACTGTAAATAAACTTGACACTGCGTACAGGGTACAAACAGCCGACTGATCGATCTGTCAAGCTTTTTTACTAGTAAAGTGCTGCCTTTTTTATTGAAATGTGAATGGCAAGACAACGACATGAAAACAGACGATTTGTGGATTAGTAAGAGCGATTACTACAGTATAAAGCAGTGCATTTGTTATTTAAATCTATGTGAATGGCACATAATGAATGGCACATAATGTTTGCCCGAAACATACTGTGTGCTTAACATGGTATAAATGATTGCCTTTGTTATTGAAATCAATGGGAATGGCAAACGCTATTTGTCCAATATAAACGGTTTCCCGAAATAACCCTGTACGGTGTAAGTGGTGGCGACTGACTGTCTCTGTCTGTCTATTTATCTATCTAATATTATATATCGCGGAGCTGCACATACAACAAATAGTGCCCGCACTTTTAAAAATCAGGAGAAGAAATGGGTTCAGACTTCAGCTGTCGTTCTGCCTATGGGCAAGTGTGGTGCTTCTCTCTCCTTCCTACACACAGCACAACCTTGCAGCTCCTAAACCTGTTTCTCTCACTCTTGACACACACTTTCTTTTTTTATTTTTATTACCGGACTCTTCAAGGACAGGAGAGCCTGTCTTGGTTTTAGCGAGTTAGATTTCTTAGCAAAACATTTAACGCATTTATGGGTACCACCTAGTGGTTGCGAACAAATATTTTATAATTATGTCCTCAACCAAGGGTGGGGGGGGGGGGGGGGGGGGTTACACAGATCATTGAGTTTAACATGAGCGTATGCATTCCCAGGTAAGAAAAGAAAGTCAAGGAGAGAAGGCCCCATTGTGGTCAAAGTGAATTCAGATGTTATCAAAACAATTAATACTGCACTTGATTTCTAGCAGGCTGATTCTGATGGCGATTCAACCAAACAGGACCAGGAGGGAATCAAGCTGGCAACCGGGAGCAGGAACGTGCAGCTGACCACACAGAACTGTTCACTCTCAGACAACGGGACCATTGAAAACTGCTGTTCTACTCAAGAACCAATGCCTGACAATGGGATTATATTGTCACCTACTGTGGACATTTTTTGTAAATGTGGAATTTGAATGATTTACTGTAGCGCTGAATATGTCTAAAATGAATGCAGGGAAATTAACAGTAATGTTATTTGTAACAATGGGATAGCAATAGTGTGTTAAGCAAAATGAATACATCTGTGGGTATTGTATTAGAGAATATCACAAGATACAATGGAATTGTGTGTAATTGTGGATGGAGAAAAGGAATTGCTCCCAATGTGTTACAGACAGATGACTGGGCATGCACGTATTATTTTAGTACTTATTTAGCGTATAGTGATCATTTTTGTAGTTATAGCTCCAGTTTTTAAAAGATTCTGATCTGCATAATATACAGTGCCTTGCGAAAGTATTCGGCCCCCTTGAACTTTGCGACCTTTTGCCACATTTCAGGCTTCAAACATAAAGATATGAAACTGTAATTTTTTGTGAAGAATCAACAACAAGTGGGACACAATCATGAAGTGGAACGAAATTTATTGGATATTTCAAACTTTTTTAACAAATAAAAAACTGAAAAATTGGGCGTGCAAAATTATTCAGCCCCCTTAAGTTAATACTTTGTAGCGCCACCTTTTGCTGCGATTACAGCTGTAAGTCGCTTGGGGTATGTCTGTATCAGTTTTGCACATCGAGAGACTGAAATTTTTGCCCATTCCTCCTTGCAAAACAGCTCGAGCTCAGTGAGGTTGGATGGAGAGCATTTGTGAACAGCAGTTTTCAGTTCTTTCCACAGATTCTCGATTGGATTCAGGTCTGGACTTTGACTTGGCCATTCTAACACCTGGATATGTTTATTTGTGAACCATTCCATTGTAGATTTTGCTTTATGTTTTGGATCATTGTCTTGTTGGAAGACAAATCTCCGTCCCAGTCTCAGGTCTTTTGCAGACTCCATCAGGTTTACTTCCAGAATGGTCCTGTATTTGGCTCCATCCATCTTCCCATCAATTTTAACCATCTTCCCTGTCCCTGCTGAAGAAAAGCAGGCCCAAACCATGATGCTGCCACCACCATGTTTGACAGTGGGGATGGTGTGTTCAGGGTGATGAGCTGTGTTGCTTTTACGCCAAACATAACGTTTTGCATTGTTGCCAAAAAGTTCGATTTTGGTTTCATCTGACCAGAGCACCTTCTTCCACATGTTTGGTGTGTGTCCCAGGTGGCTTGTGGCAAACTGTAAACGACACTTTGTATGGATATCTTTAAGAAATGGCTTTCTTCTTACCACTCTTCCATAAAGGCCAGATTTGTGCAGTATACGACTGATTGTTGTCCTATGGACAGAGTCTCCCACCTCAGCTGTAGATCTCTGCAGTTCATCCAGAGTGATCATGGGCCTCTTGGCTGCATCTCTGATCAGTCTTCTCCTTGTATGAGCTGAAAGTTTAGAGGGACGGCCAGGTCTTGGTAGATTTGCAGTGGTCTGATACTCCTTCCATTTCAATATTATCGCTTGCACAGTGCTCCTTGGGATGTTTAAAGCTTGGGAAATCTTTTTGTATCCAAATCCGGCTTTAAACTTCTCCACAACAGTATCTCGGACCTGCCTGGTGTGTTCCTTGTTCTTCATGATGCTCTCTGCGCTTTAAACGGACCTCTGAGACTATCACAGTGCAGGTGCATTTATACGGAGACTTGATTACACACAGGTGGATTCTATTTATCATCATTAGTCATTTAGGTCAACATTGGATCATTCAGAGATCCTCACTGAACTTCTGGAGAGAGTTTGCTGCACTGAAAGTAAAGGGGCTGAATAATTTTGCACGCCCAATTTTTCAGTTTTTTATTTGTTAAAAAAGTTTGAAATATCCAATAAATTTCGTTCCACTTCATGATTGTGTCCCACTTGTTGTTGATTCTTCACAAAAAATTACAGTTTCATATTTTTATGTTTGAAGCCTGAAATGTGGCAAAAGGTCGCAAAGTTCAAGGGGGCCGAATACTTTCGCAAGGCACTGTACCTGGTAATGTAATTAACATGGGGATAATATAAGGAAATGGGTTAGTAAAAAGTTTAATAGACTCTCCACAAAAGATTGTGGTATTTGGAGGAGTGTTATTAGTAAGGATGGATGTATGAGAGGGATGGGAATAATAAAACTTGTATGAATGTTGAGAAGGTTGAAGGGGAGAAGGGGGGGTGATATGAACATGCAACCTATGTGATATAAGAGGTTTTTCATTAGAATTTTCAGAATTAAACCTCATGTTATGTTTAATTATTTTCTTTGCTGCACAAGGATAAAGCACACAATGTTTCTGGATGATCAGAAAATAGTTGGATCCCACTTAAAATAGAAAGGGACCATCAGCAACAACTGAGTCTGCTCATGCAGCGATAGCTGCAGCACTTGCTATAAAGTTATGTAACTCACGGGTGTCTGTCAGGCAACGACTGGGTAGATTGTAGGCGACGGAGGCTCCCACGATGGGTAAGATTGGGTAAAAACAGACCTGACAAGTCAGGCCCGTCACGCTGCCCAGGGAAGCATGTTTGAACCCTTGACGTTTGTGGCTGTGGCCAGGGTTCAAAGCTAGGATTATGTAAGGATTTTGAAACTCTTGCCTATGTATTGTCCTGGCCTTATAACTGGCTTTTCATAACTAAAGAGTGCAGCTGTGACCTCAGAGGGATAATAAAACCTTTGTTTGTGCTTAAGCTGTTTTGAGCCTATGTATCAACCATAATCAAACCAGATAAAAATTAAAATAAATGTATAAGATTGACTTTAAGACCACCTATTTTTAAGAAATCAAAACTCTTACAAGGGGGTTGGTCATATTAAAAGGGGGGGGCAGGGGACACCACACATGAATACTTTAACCACCCCCCTCCCTCAACCAGAGTGGCAGAAAATTCTACATTTATTGGAGACATCGCTTGTGAGATTACAATTAGACTAGAACTTAATTTAAAGCAATATTACAGTTAGATAGCGAGAATTTAAAACATAAATTGCAGATTGTGGTGAAATATAAAAAAATGCCTAACCACACAAAAACCCCAGAAGAAAGTGCCCATCACCATAAGGATTCTGTTATGGAAGACAGCAAAGGAAAGAAGGTACAATTAAGTGTTCAAGTACTGTCGAGTTACTACTGGTATTGACAGAAAAAAAAACGGCCAAGTAACCGAATACAATAAATTTCATACAGGACATAAAAAGCTATAGCCCCCCCCCCCCCCCCCCCACCAAAAAAAAAAAGGAATTACATAGAACTAAAAAAGCTAAAAATAAGCAAGGAAATTAATTTTTTTTAAAAAAAGGAAAAACAGAAGCCCTACTGTAATTATATATCAAATGTTTAATTTGTGAACACTTAACTAAAATATCACAACTTATAGTGGCTCAACCGATTTACAAAAGGAGAAAGTGGAGAGTCACCGATACATTTTGATTCAGGAGTCTACTGTGGTGTCTGGACTACTGTACATGTAAAGTAAATAACTGCTGTACCAGATTTAACTTTGAACTCATTTTAAATGTTATGTTTATTTTTGTACCACTATTATACAATGTTTGTGAATTGACACTCCTGGTTTCATGTACAGTGTCTGCTTTGACTTGGTGCTACAAATAGCCTACTACTCAAAGGCATAAGATACGCTAACTTCAGATTTGCAATAAATGTTTAGAACTACTGAGTCTGTCATCTCTTTTAGAAGATGACCACACAAATCAAAGTTACAGTATACTGTAAAAACTAAAGCATGTATTTACAGTGCAGTGTTGCATCAACATTTAGACTAATGCAGCAGATAATTTCAAGAGGGCTTTAGAAAAAACATGACAAGGCAAAACTGATCCTACTGGATCAGGAATTCCAGCTTGCCTGATAGGTACGTGCAATCACTGGCAAGTTAGTGTACATTTAGTCTTTCAACTCAAGCAGGTACACCAAGTGTAATTTAAGAATTCCTGTGTTTTAATTGCTTTGATGTACATATTGCTTTTCTGTTAAAACCAAAAAAAATTACTGTGCACAGTACCAATTACTATTAGTGCTGGGACAAATATCCAAAAAAATATTTGACATGTATTCAGATATAAAAATCAGATGTTCGTATTCGCTACAAATGACAAAAATACCTTGCATTTATTTACCGTCTCAGCAGAATTCACGCGACAGTTTCAAAAAATGGCAAATGAAAAAGAGCTCCATGTGATATGCAAGGATCAACACAGTAGCTCTTGAGCCTCTATTTAAAAGTTTTAGGACAGCAAAAACTAAACAAACCAGGTTATGTGCGCACACACATACACATAGTGATCTCTGTGGAAAGCCATCTGGGACAAAAACACGTTGTGCTGCTTTAGAGCGAGTCAGAATCTCATGGGACAGAAAAAAGGCAAGCACGTAATTCTGAAGTGACTTGCTTAAACAGTACACAACTTCCTGAAAATGTTGTGTAGTGATTTTTATATAGATTGTATATATTATATATTTTTTGTTGTGACTAATGTGGAATGTAATAAACAATACCCAAAACGGTGAGTTTTTTTCCCGCCATTTTCACATTTGTTTTATTTCAGTGTTAAAAGTTAAATTTCAGTTTTCGTTTGCTAGTTCAGCTACAAAAAGGCACAAGTAAACCTCATGTTATTACTTTATGAAAATGTGTCTTTGGCCACTGTTTACTGTGAAGAAACAGCAATGGCAAGGAATGAAACAAAATAAATAAAATGCGGTGACAACGTTATGTACTATTTATTTCGGGAATAAACAAAACAATGTAAACTTGAACTGCTATTTGGCATCCTTTGCTTTGTAGTTCATTCACTGGGGTAAAGCAAGTCGTGCACAACTTATTCTTTACTCCTTTTATTACTTTTTGAAAAACAAACCGATGTTTAAATTAACATGAAAATCCTGTGTTCGTCTCAGCACTAATTACTATACTCCGTCATTAAGTTTTGAAATTGTACAATCCACCAAAAAAAGGTTAACGCTTAGGGACCAAACACTATGTGCATGTTTTTACTTATGTAAAGGTCACAGGTTCTTGGCTAAAAAAAAATAATTTACTCAAGACGAAAAAAATCATGTAGACAAATTAATTTCTTGAGGAAAAGTCCAGTCGAGTAGTGAAGGAGTGTCGCTGTTCACATCCTGGACTTTCAAAAGAATACAATATTCTGCAGGGCTCTATTCACAAACATTTAATGCATGAGTTATTTAAAAGATTTGCTTTTATGAATAAAATAATTTGATATTTATTAAACTGTTCTGTTCTATTGATGTTTTTTTTATGAACAGTAAAGAATGGTTTTAGGAATATCAAACTCCTAATTTTTGTAAGAAAATACTGACTTTGGAAAAAACATACTTTAAATAACTCTTGGGTTGAATAGGGAATAGTGCCGAAATTGTGTTATTTAAATACCTTCTCTTTGAAATCAGTTATATGAATCTAGAGATGATTTTAAATGGTTTGGTGATCAGTTTGTATCAATACCTGTGTTGGAGCCCCCAGTTTCCTTAAATAACAACCCAACAAATACAAAACTAGTATCCTTCTGTGTCTGAGATGTTAACATGCATTTTTCTATTTACGATTATATGCAATATCAGCATACAGTATAGTACACAGCAATACAATACAAAAATGGCAGGGTCAGTAATTACAAGTCACAGAGAAAAATAAAAATCATAGGTAGGTATAAGATTTTTTCTATTTTGTTTCTATTCAACAAAGTAAACAGATTTTTGGTATCAAGATAATGTTTTCTGTTTCAGTTTATGTTTTGAAAACTGTACTGTTTTCAAAACTTTGGTCAGTACAGGTTGTTTCCTGCTGCAGTTAAAAATGATAGGTACAGTAACAACAAACCAACCTATTTATTATGCCTTAAATATTATAAAAGAAAAAAAAACTCCAATTCAAAGTTAATGACAAAGCAATTTGTTAGAAACAAAATCAGTTGTTTTTTGGGAAGGCACCATATATTTAATTCATAGTGGAGAAACTGCATGTTCCATTTATCACTTCTGTAATCAATATAATATTTAATCATCATGGCAGGAAAAGATTTGGCACAGCAATGATGTTAAAATAAAAAATGAGCACTCTGTGTATTCAGTTAATCGTTCTGGTAGGCATTATTGAAAGCTTCGTTATTGAATTTAAAACAATGTTCACTTTATGCATATTTCACATTTGTCTAACATTGTACAGGACTCAATTAAATAGTCTCTTACTGAAAAAGAAACACAAAATTGCCACAGATATAGTCTAAGTTACTTTGTTTTGAATGGAGTTACCTTTCCTATAGAACATGTTGCAGTTTAGACCTGTATACTGGTCTGCAGTGTAGAAAGAGTTAAAACAGACATTACGTTTCTAAGACTACAAGCCACTGCATGAACACGTGAATATTGTCCATGAGAAACTCCTGCCTCAAGTGCCTGAGAAAATTCTGTGATCCACATTTAAAAATTGACCAATCCAGATGAGACGTATTGAACTTCTGTACTGTATTTAAAAAAGTTACTAATAACTTTAAAAACTCAAATCATTACATAAACTGGAGACATGTAGTCATTGATACAGACTTCTTATTGAAATGTTTATTTTAGTTTCGTTTTGGTATAGTACAACAATAATGGGTATAAAACGCGGTTTCCATTCTTAGTCACTTCTGAAGCCACTGGTCTCTTGAAAAAAGGCTACAGTACATAACGGATTATATTGTAGTCAACCTAACAATGAAAGATAAAACTACAAAAAAAAGATTGTGATGCACCTGAGCGGTATGTAAACACACAATGACAATCATCAGCTGCAGTCCTTATCAATGTCTGTACAGAAGGATAAACAACAAAGTAATGAAATGGGCAAAATGGTGCAGCGTTGAGTCCCGTTGTGGACTGCTGTCATGTCTAAAGGGTATCTTCTATGTCAGTTGCAGTGGTTTGTAAGGCTAAAGGGATTAATGAACAGGTTTTGGCTACAACTCCGTTTTCAGCAGTGCATTAGTGTGTCCCCATTCCTGCCAGAGGCAACTCCATCAAAACATAACACCTCTCCCCCATAAAGCCCTGTGTTGCTATATAGTTTCATTTCCCCTTACCACCTGCCCAAGTCTGACCTCACAAGCTGGGGCAGCATCATCAACACTTGGTTGAAACATTTAGATCAAGCCAAACATAAATCCAAGACCAACTAAAATGCAAAGATTAACTCTGAAGCACCTAACCATTTCGATCATATTACTACAGAAGGTAGTTTTACAGTAGTTTGTAAAAGGCTGAATTATTTCCTAAACATTCATGCTATCCTGAATGTTGCTGGTCTGAGGCAGCATTTTCTCCGATTGAACTCTAGTCAAGTATTCTAGTCTTCATTCCTGGACACAGATTTCCGGTGCGTTTCAGCTGCTATTTCTGGGCTTAGCCATCAAGTTAAGTTACGACTGAACGACTGTACCCGTGTTTCTTTGAAAGCTGAAACATGACCAGTCTACACAAGAGAAAGTGATACCAAAACTAGGAAACACCACTGGACAGACATGGAAAAGAAGAAGAAGAATCTGACCAACAAGCTCATCATGGGATGGAAACACTCTAGGGCCATCTTGTGTCAAAGCAACCAAACTTTCTTCGTAATGTATTAAGTTCAACAAT